>NW_026294447.1:25347118-25952118 GCF_007827085.1 Peromyscus californicus insignis | reverse complement strand
ATTTCTATGAAGAGACACCATGACCAAGGCAGCATTTATAAAGGAACACATTTGATTGAGGGTTTGCTTACACTTTCAGAGGCTTAAGCCATTATCATCATGGTGGCAGGCAGGCAGGCATAATCCTGGAGAAGTATCTGGGAGTTACTTGCACCTTATCTACAAACATGAGGCAGAGAGAGAGAGAGAGAGAGAGAGAGAGAGAGAGAGAGAGAGAGAGAGAGAGAATGAGAATGCTAACTGGGTACAGCATGGGCATTTGAAAGCTCAAAGCCCCCCCCCCCCACTGAAACACTTCCTCCAACAAGGCCACACCTCCTACTCCTTACCAAACAGTTCCACCAACTTTGAACCAAACATTCAAATACATGAACCTATGGGGGGTGGGGGGGGTGGAGGAGGCATTCTAATACAAACCACCTCACACCCGTAGCAGCCATGTCACTCTTTCAGCAGTGGAAAAATATTACCTGGTATGCAGATAGTATAACATCCAGGGTCCAGAGCTGAACCACTGGAAACAATTCTTCTCTGTCATCCTTCATGGTGCCTGCCATCTCTATAGATGCCAGCCAATAGGCAGGGAGCTTTCAGCTCAGGTGTAGCTTGATTTCTATATATTTTTTAAATCAGAGCTTGTAATGTCTTCAGCAATAGGGACTTGCTACACAGTTCTTTTTTTCTTTTTTATTAAGAAATTTTCTATTCATTTTACATACCAACCACAGATCCCCTCCCCCCTCCTCCCATCCCCCAGCATTCCCCCCATCCCAACCCCCATTCCCACCTCCTCCAAGGAAAGACCTCTGGTAGGGAGTCAGCAGAGCCTGACACATTCAGGTGAGGCAGGTCGGTCCAAGCACCTCCTCCTGGACCAAGGCTGTTCAAGGTGTCCCACCACAGGTACTGGGCTCCAAAAAGCTGGTACATGCCCTAGGGTTGGATCCTGATCCCACTGCCAGGGAGCCCCTTAAGCAGATCAAGCTACATAACTGTCTCACCTTGCAGAGGGCCTAGTCCAGTTCCATCGAGGCTCCACAGCTATTGGTCCACAGTTCATGAGTTCCCACTAGTTTGGTTTGGTTGTCTCTGTATGTTTCTCCATCATGATCTTGATGCCCATTGCTCATAGAATCTCTCTTCTCTCTCTTTGACTGGACTCCTGGAGCCCGGCCTGGTGCTTGGCTGTGGATCTCTGTATCTGCTTCCATCAGTTACTGGATGAAGGCTCTATGATGTACAGTTAGGGTATTCACTAATCTGATTACTGGGGAAGGCTAGTTCAGGCACCTTCTCCACTTTAGCTAGTAGTCTAAGGTGGGGGTCATGCTTGTGGATTTCTGAGAACTTTCCTAGCACCCGGTTTCTCCCTATCCTTGTGGTGTCTCCCTCTATCATGGTATCTTTCATTGCTCTCCCACTCCATCCTTGTTCCAGCTCCATCATCTTGTTCCCTATGTTCTCATCCCTATCCCTACCCTCCATTGCCCCCATCTCACCTCCAGTCTACTCATGGAGATCTCATCTATTTCCCCTTCCCAGGGCAACTCATGCATCCCTCTTGGGGTTCTCCTTGTTAGCTAGCCTCTCTGAAGCTGTGGGTTGTAGTGTGGTTATCCTTTGATTTATATCTAGTATCCATTTATGAGTGAGTACATACCATATTTGTCCTTCTGAGTCTGGATTACCTCACTCAGGATGATATTTTCTAGTTCCATCCACTTGCCGGCAAATTTTGTGATGTCATTGTTTTTTACTGCTGAGTAGTACTCCATTGTGAATATGTGTCACATTTTCTTTATCCATTCTTTGGTAGAAGAGCATCTAAGTTGTTTCCAGTTTCTGGCTATTACAAACAA
Source organism: Peromyscus californicus insignis (assembly GCF_007827085.1). Classification (NCBI taxonomy): domain Eukaryota; kingdom Metazoa; phylum Chordata; class Mammalia; order Rodentia; family Cricetidae; genus Peromyscus; species Peromyscus californicus. The sequence continues at coordinate 25,950,259 of NW_026294447.1, read as the reverse complement.
CACTGCTATGAACATAGTTGAGCATGTGTTTTTGTGATATGATTGAGCATTCCTTGGATATATACCCAAAAGTGGTATTGCTGGGTCCAGAGGTAGGTTGACTCCCAGTTTTCTGAGAAACCACCATACTGATTTCCAAAGTGACTGTACAAGTTTGCACTCCCACCAACAGTGGAGTGTTCCCCTTGCTCCACATCCTCTCCAGCATAAGGTGTCTTCAGTGTTTTTGATCTTAGGCATTCTGACAGGTGTAAGATGGTATCTCAGAGTCATTTTGATTTGCATTTCCCTGATGGCTAAGGATGTTGAGCAATTCCTTAAATGTCTTTTGGCCATTTGAGATTATTCTGTTGAGAATTCTCTGTTTAGCTCTGTAGCCCATTTTTAAATTGGGTTGTTAGGTATTTTGATGTCTAGTTTCTTAAGTTCTTTATATATTTTGGAGATTAGCCCTCTGTCAGATGTGGGGTTGGTGAAGATCTTTTCCCATTCTGTAGGCTGTTGTTTTGTCTTATTGACCATGTCCTTTGCCTTACAAAAGTTTCTTAGTTTCAAGAGGTCCCATTTATTAATTGTTGCTGGTGTTATATTTAGGAAGTGGCCTCCTGTGCTAATGCATTCAAGACTACTTTCTACTTTCTCCTCTATCAAGTTCAGTGTAACTGGATTGATATTGAGGTCTATGATCCACTTGGACTTGAGTTTTGTGCATGGAGATAGATAAGGATTATTTGCAATCTTCTACATGCTGACATCCAGTTTATGCCAACACCATTTGTTAAAGATACTTTCTTTTTTTCCATTGTACAGTTTTGGCTTCTTTATCAAAAATCAAGTGTTCATTAGTGTGTGGATTAATGTCAGGGTCTTCAATTTGATTCCATTGGTCCACATGTCAGTTTTTATGCTAACATCAAGCTGTTTTTACTACTATAGCTCTATAGTAGAGCTTGAGGTCTGGGATGGTGATGCCTCCAGATGTTTCTTTATTGTATAGAATTGTTTTAGCTATCCTGGGTTTTTTGTTTTTCCATATGAAGTTGAGTATTATTCTTTTCATGTCTGTGAAGAATTGTGTTGGGATTTTGATGGGGTTGCAATGAATCTGTAGATTGCTTTTGGTAAGATTGCCATTTTTACTATGTTAATCCTACCTATCCATGAATGTGGGAGATCTTTCCATTTTCTGATATCTTCTTCAATTTCTTTCTCAGAGACTTAAAGTTCTTATCATATAGGTCTTTCACTTGCTTAATTAGAGTTACCAAAGGTATTTTATATTATTTGTGGCTATTTAATGGGTGATGTTTCTTTGACTTCTTTCTCATCCCATTTATCGTTTGTATATAGGAGAGCTACTGTTGCTAGAGTTTTCCTGCCTGGCCCACAGTCAGGACAAATCTCTCTCACCCGCCAGTCTCAAGCCGCTTAAACCCGATCAAATAAACACAGAGACTTATATTGGTTACAAACTGTATGGCCGTGGCAGGCTTCTTGCTAACTGTTCTGACAGCTTAAATTAATCCATTTCTATTAATCTATACCTTGCCACGTGGCTTGTGGCTTACTGGTACTTTACATCTTTCTTATCCTGATGGCGGCTGGCAGTGTGTCTCTGCCTCAGCCGTCCACTTCCCAGCTTTATTCTCCTCCTTGTCCCACCTATACTTCCTGCCTAGCCAATGGCCAATCAGTGTTTTATTTATTGACTAATCAGCAACACATTTGCCATACAGAACATCCCACAGCAAGCTACTGATTTTTTGAGTTAATCTTGCTTCCTGTCACATTACTGAAGGTGTTTATCAGCTGTAGGAGTTCTCTGGTAGAGTTTTTGGGGTCACTTATGTATACTTTCATATCATCTGCAAATAGGAAAATTTTGACTTCTTCCTTTCCAATTTGTATCACCTTGATCTCTTTTTGTTGTCTTATTGTTCTAGCTAGAATTTTGAGTACTATAATGAATAGATATGAGGATAATTGACAGCTTTGTCTTGTTCCTGATTTTAGTGGAATTGCTTTGAGTTTCTCTCCATTTAATTTGATGTTGGAGGTTGGCTTGCTATAATTTGCCTTTATTATGTTTAGATATATTCATTGTATTTCTGATCTCTCCAATGCCTTTATCATGAGGGAGTGTTGGATTTTGTCAAAGACTTTTTCAGCATCTAGTGAGATGATTATGTGGTTTTTTCTTTCAATTTGTTTATATGGTGTATTACATTAACAGATTTTCATATGTTGAACCATCCTTGCATCTCAGGGATGAAGCCTACTTGGTCATGGTGGATAAGTTTTTTGATGTGTTCTTGGTTAAGGAAGAAGTTAACCTGGAGTTGAGATGGCCATTTGACTTTGTTTATAACCAAACCTTGTTCTGCAAAGGGCTTTGAAAAATTTCTAAGAATAAATACAAATAAAAGCTAAAATAAACAGAGGTTGGAACGTATGAGAAGGAAACAGGTAGAAAATAGCAGTATTGATACCAAGAAATGCAAATTCTAAAGTGCTGATAGTTGACATGAAGATGTCACACTGAGATTTAAAAACTTACCTCTTCACTGGCTCAGAGCAAACTGAGTCCTGAGGAGAAGCCTGTTTCCCCCTTATACCCACAGAGACCTCATCTAGAAGAAACAATCATGAAATGAATGGTTTCTCAACACCACTCCCCCGCCCCAATAAACTGAACAGCAAATTTCATAAAATCCTTCAGTGTAGGCCAAAACATGCATGCATGGTCTGGTGTAATCTGAAGGGAAAGCTTGAAAATGTCTTAGAATAATGTCTTTCTTTCCTTTCAGGCCAGACTCTACAACTAATTCCCGAAACCGGTTTTTGACAAGCATTGGAGAACAGAGTTCAAAATGGTGATTTCCAGCAGGAATTTGAATGTGAATATTTTGAGTTTTTAATTAAGATAAAAGACAATCTGGGCTAAGATACAGGATTAAGACCTTTTGAATATTAAGACCTGTAACCAAAACCCATTGGTACATAGAAGTAGGATACAGGACAAACTAGGGCAAGGTCAGAATGACTCCCGAGAAGCAGTCCTGGCACCTGTGACACATCAGAGAAAGGGTCTCTAGGATCCACATTTCTAAGCTAAAGGCCATAATGATTTTGGCATGAAAAGATTTCAGAGCATATGTTAGCGATCATCCACCCTAGGCACCGAGGAAATCTCAATAAAATATATGCAGAATTTCTAATTTTAAGCAATATAGATTCTGGTCAAACACTTCAAGATGAGTGAGCTGCAGATCATGGTCTCAGATATTGAAGTGATTTGACTATTGGTAGGGAATTGATGGATGTAAGCCACATGAAACACACAGCACATCTGCCAGGGACGATGAATTCAGCTAAGAGTAGTTGATCTTTTCTTCTGGTGACATTTAGCTAGCAAGGTCAATTTTTTAGGCAGTTTTCAGTAACCATAATACTCTCTGGGAAGAGCTGGACTGAATCATTTTGAAGGGGGATCGGCCCAAGAAGGCTTTAAAGAGACCGACCAAGAAGTCGACTGGAAACTCGGAGCTGAAAGGAAAGTTGGGAGGCAAATTTAGCTGAGGAGACACCTGCCAGGCCAGCTCTCCATTGGTGATTGGTCCTAAAGGCTCCATAAACCACACTGAAGGAAAGGAACAGTAATTGGGAACCACCCAGGGACTTGCATTTTCCCCTCAGTGGAGTATTTGTTTACTTGATCATTGGGTGGGCAGGACCCTGTTATATAGTCCAGGTTGGCCTGAAATTTACAATTTCCCTGTCTTGGCCTCCCGGGTGGTTTCACGCAGGATTACAGACATGACCACCACAACTGGGTCCCTGAAATTTACTTTTGAATGTTTTATTTTCTACATTTTTTTGTGGAGCTGGAGATCACACCTCAGGCCTCGTGTGCGCCAGGCATGTTAGTAAGCCGTGTAACAACGCTGACAACTGTGGAAATATGCTGTAGCGCCTTACAGGCCCTGGCATAGAAGGGTAAAGGAAAATTCACAAAGAAAACCTGACACACCCACATTTTATTTCAAAAATATTTTATTTAATATTTACACACGTAAAGAACGTGTTTTGATCAAACCCACCCTCATTCTCTCCCCCTCCATTTCCTCCCCCAGACCCTACCACTTTTCCCTCCCTACTTAGTGTGCTTCCTGTTTTCTTTTTTATACCCGCTGAATCTATTTAGTGACACCCAGATTCTGACTAACACGTGTAGGTGTCAGAGAGTACATTGTCATGGATCAGTGGTGGAGCGACTAAGGGAGCTCTCGGCCCCAGTGAAACTATTCTGATACAAGGAACTGCACACCACCCAAAGGGCAATTTAGTGCAAAAGAATTATTTTTAGAAGAAAAAAAAGTCAATACATAGGTAAATCTAAAATTGGGAGGTTGTATTGTTTGTGGGGATTGGAGGGAAGTGAGGAGTTTGACTGTTGGTGTCTTTCTTGTCAAGAAAAAAATGTTCAGACAGAAAAAAAATGTAATTGACTGTAGCATGAAGGCGTGTACCAGTCAGAGAGACTGGGTATGCTGAAGTAACAAATACCTCCACGATTCAGCGGCTTATACAGCAAAAACTCAACACTCATTTGTGTAAAGTCTTTTTATAGGTCGCCTTGATTCAACTGTCCTTTCTATGGTCACACAACATTCCAAATTGCTTTGATCTTGTAAACATTTTCATAGACAAGTGATTCTCTCTGTCTCTGTCTGTCTCTGTCTGTCTGTCTGTCTGTCTGTCTGTCTGTCTGTCTCTCTCTCTCTCTCTCTCTCTCTCTGTGTGTGTGTGTGTGTGTGTGTGTGTGTGTGTGTGCATGTGGAGGTCCAAGACCAATCAGGCTACTCTGGCTAGCAAGTGAGCCCTAGAGATCTACCGCTCTACCTGTCTCTGTCTCCCCAGTGCTGGGGTCAGAAGTAGATATCACCACACTGACTTTTTGTACGTGGGTCCTGGAGTTGAACTCATGCCCTTACGTTTGCATGGCAGGCTCTTGACCTACTGAACTTTCTCCCTATCCCTGCAAAGCGATAGTCTTTTCTTCCTCTTACATTAATTGGCAATCCCCCTGAGCATTTGGAAAAAGAGACCTAGTGCTTCCAGCAAGCTGGGGTGATGCTGACTAACAGTTGTCTCTACCTGTGCCTCCTTCCTTGACTCTGCTCTGAACCTACATTCATTACAGGTGGAAGAAGTTTCCAGGGCCTGTTACAGGGCGGTGTGCACCAATTCTGCTTTCTCCTTCTGAGTGGCAGAAGCTACTCTGGACCACCTGTGCTTTGATGATTCCTTCTGTCTGTCTTGTGCAAGTCTGTGTGGTCTGGATGGATAGCATGAAAGCTGGCTGATCTTTGACCATGAAGGGAGAAGGACTCATGGGTACAGAATGGTACTGGGGCTTTACAGAGCTTATGACCAACATTGGAAGCCAGTCCTTGAGACCAGACTAGGTCTTTTCCTGTCCTCTGTTCCACAGGGATTAAAGGTGCTGTGTCTTGGCTAAAGAAAAGAAGAAAAATGCTATGTTGTTAGGTTGGCCCAGTAGTTGTTCCTATAAGATGAATAGAAAAACCACGCTTATGGTCAAATACCTTACAGTTAAAAGAAACAAAGCAAAACACTAATGATATCATAATTAACTACTGAGTGCTGAAAAACTTTTAGATTATTTATCTTATGTGTGTGAATGTTTTGCCTGAATGCATGTATATTCACCACCACATGCATGCAGTGCTCACATAGGTCAGAAGAGGGCATTGGATTCCCTGAAACTGGAGTTATGGGTGATAGCTTGTGAGTCACCATGTGGGTGCTGGGAATGGAAACCCATCCTCTGCAAGAGCAATAAGTGCTCTTAACTGCTGAGCCATTTCTCCAGCCCCTGAAAGTTTGTTTTATGACTTTAAACAGTGAGGAAGATTTGCAGCCCCACAAATCTGTCTCTAACGCCTCACTCATTTCATGCACTGGAGCCTAAAGAGCTCCAGTGTGTCTGACTTCATACCCTGCAGAGGTCTGAACCCCAAGTGGACTCTAGATCAAGTATAAAGAGTCTTGGGGCTCCTCTTAAGTGGTAAGCCCTGAAAGAACCATAGTCTGACCTCTAAGTATCTTAAGACAAGGATAAGGTGTTTGAATTTATAATGGGCCACTAAACCAACCAAAGTGTAAAATTTTTACCTTAAATGGAGATTTTGCCCGTGTTAACAAAATACAACGGGTGAAGGTATTGTTCTACTTTTCTCAAAACCATCCTTTCTGTGTAGCCCATTAACCAGCACAGTGAATAGGTCAAAAATTGGCTCTACCATAAAAGTAAAACTCTGGGTGAGGAGGGTGCAGCTCAGTGTTACAATATTTGCCTGGCATGCACAAGATCCTTGGTTGTGTGATGGATGGGGAGAAAGTGTTGTGGGATATTTGTACACTGTGTGAAGATGTATTGCTGTGATTGGTGTAATAAAAAGCTGAATGGCCAATAGCCAGACAGGAGAATATAGGCAGGACACCTGGGTAGAGAGAGAACTCAGGGAAAAAGAAAGACAGAGTCGCCAGCCAGATGTGGAGGAAGCAGGATGGGCAGTATGGAGATGAGGTAATAAGCCATGTGGAAGAATGTAGATTAAAAAAATATGGGTTGATTTAAGTTATCAAAACTAGTTAGGAACAAGCCTAAACTAAGGCCAGGCTTTCATAATTAAAAATAAGTCTCCCTGGCATTATTTGAGGCTAGTGGCAGAAAAGAAAGTCTGATTATATTTGGCATCCAATGTGGAGGCTCAAACATCCAAACATAACAGCGCCTGAGAAAGCTAAGAAAATTTCTGGATAAGGAGCTAGATGTGGCTTCCTAGTCCCACAGCCTCTCTGGCAGGCTCCTGGCCTCTGCCTGTGTACTTGAGCCAGCCACCAGTGATGAGCTACACTGCAGACAGACTGGCCCTTTAAGGACTGGCTCACATGGTCAGAGAATGCTGTAGGTGCAGAAAGACAAAACAAAACAAAAAAAACCTCTAAAGAGGTAGAATATACTTTAAAAGGTGCTTAGGTGCTAAAGAAAGAAAAGAAAATGGGGATAGACAGTCATAGAAAAAAATAAATAGTTTAAAAATAAAAAGTAAAGTATTTAAAGAGAGAGTAAAGTAATATAAAGAAAATAAGTCACATAAGGATGGGAAATATAACACAGGGAGTTTGGACCTTTTGTGGTGCTTTGTTAGTTTTGAATTTTTTGAATGCTATTGAACAGAGAATGGCAGCTGCTGAGAGACATTGGATTGTGGAAGGGACTGCTGAATTAAACCAGTCTATATACTATACTTCAAGAGTGCGGTGGCTTCAGAATGGAAGTTGGGAAATGTGTTACATTAGGAGAGAGGGTGTGCTTTTGTTTCCACAGGAAACAAAAAGCTATGGATTCCTTCAAAGTTAATCGAGATCATATCTGACTGAAGGAGATCTCCTGAGGATCTTGGCTACAGACATGAGGGAAAAAGCCAGGAAAAACTATAGGACAGGTGATGTGTATGCTCATTCCTCGACATGGGAGCAGCTCTGAGACTGAAAGAGACATGATAAATCTTGTTGGCTACAGAATCCTCATGACTTATTATTACTTGCCATCCTTTCATATGACATGGATAAAGTCATGATATGGATATTACAGTTTGGCTATACAGTCTAAATGGACTTATAAAGTTGACAGATGCCTTTTACCTGCTTAAACATAGAACAAAAAACATCTTTAATGGACTTGTACACACTGCATATTTTATACTGTGTTAATACAGATATATATTTAAGATTGACTGTAACTCAAAGACTTCACCAACCATTGATCATCCTTTCCTCAGCTCATAGGGTGCTAGTCTGGTGCACACATTTCTTGGGACACAAGAAAAGCAGCTGGGATTATCTTTTATAAACTCTGACTCCAGGAGTTGAGAAGATAATCCTCACCAGTATCCTGCACTGCTCACGCAGAGAAGACACATCACGGAGAAGAGAATCCTCCAGAAAGATCGGCCTGTCAGCCAAATACACGGAATGACTTTAACTTCCAACAGGCAAAGCCATAACCAGGAGGAAGTGGGGTGGGAGTCGGGGAGGAGAACTCTGGAATAAAAAGTTGAGTCGAATTGAATTGTGTCGGAAGATGTGTATAAAACCAAGCTGGAAAGAATGGATAATATGTTTCAGAAAAGAAAAGGAAAGGGAAAAAATGCCCCTTGGATTTCAGGGAGCAGTTAAGCTCTCCAGAAGAAAATTTCCCATTTGGAGTATTTTTGCATGGAATTCTTGCAGGTTACAGGATGAACTCTAGGGGGCAGCAAAGACACGGGTTCTTGGATAAGAAATCCACACTTGCAAATGCAGGCTAATATTTATAGCATATTCTGCCAATTGTGTGTGTGTGTGTGTGTGTGTGTGTGTGTGTGTGTGTGTGTGTGTGTGTGTGTGTGTGTGTGTGTGTGTGTGTGTGTGTGTGTGTGTGTTGTCTGGATTTAAATTGTGTTTATTATTTAGAGAAATAGAATTTTAGGGTCTAGAAAACTGTAATGTCTAATTAGTTCCGTCCTCTAGTCTTATAAATAAGAAGAGGAGTCTTTGTGGGCTGAAATGCTTTCCCAAGGTCATCAGACAGATGATGGTGCAGGTCGTCCCCACACACTCCACAAGCATTCTCTCAATGTGTTTTCTCGCGTTTAGTCAAGGTTTAGAGATAACCGATGTTTTTCCACCCTGAAATCATTCAGTCATTATGAAGATTTGAGTTCAAACACGTATTCATGCCCGGTGAAAAAGGACTGATTGGCCCGGGTAAGCCTGAGGCTGGTGTTTTTAAAGTGCCTTAATTAAACTTGGACAGGGGAATTTCTATACCGAGCCAGATATTTTAATTTCCTCAGCCAATACTTCCAGGCTTTGGACTCTAGGTGGCGACAAAGGACCTCTGTTTTGCTTTCGCATAGGTCCACAACCTGATCTGTTAGCTGAGGCTCTCTGGACCTGGGTAGACTAAAATCATTTTTCCTTTAGCTAAAGCTTGATGCCCGCTGCTCATATGCTGTAATTATTTTCATTACAATTCTCTGACAATGACTGTTATTTAACAGGCTTTGCTCTCCGTCATGTCGTCTGTCTGGCAGGGTCATATCTAGAGAGAAGAGTGTTTTCATTGATTTTTAGACCCCATAGCATTCATGTGGCTGCTGCCTCTCATTTTCCCGAGCCCATTTCTGTCTCTTCCTCTCTCTCCCCAGGCCAATCACATTGTATGACTCTACTTCCCCCTGGTTGCCATTCACTACACATCCATGGTATTAGCTTTAAACAGGGGCAAAGGGCCAACCTGAAAGGAAGAGGGTTGAGAGTCTTGTAGGTTGGGGAATGGAGAGGATGGTGACACAGGAAGAGAAAGGCTTTTCAAGAGGGGGATCCAGGTCGAGAAAGGACGGGGAGAGGGAATCCATAAGAGCCGTAGAGAAACATGTGAGGGTATGTGGAGGGTGAATATGATTTTAAAAAAAAGGTGCTATAAATGTATAGAAATGTCATGGCAAAACCCATTATATATGTCATGCTGACAAACAATAAACTTTAAGAAGAGGTGGGGAGCTTGTGAAAACGAGGAACTTGGCATTCACCTGCACATCACTGACCTGCTGGGTCACAAGGTCTAACAAGGCGGCCATTAAGTCCATCTGTTAACAACCAAGTAGACTGTTCTGAACCACTGTCCCAAAGGTGCTGAAGGACTTTTAAAATCAGCTGACTGGCAATGTAGCCCCTCTCTCTCTCTCTCTCTCTCTCTCTCTCTCTCTCTCTCTCTCTCTCTCGTTGGCTGGTCTGCTAGTTGGTTTCTGCAGCTTAACTTGGAGTCTTACAGTCTCACGAATAAACAGCCATTGTGTCCCCCATAACCTGCTTTTTCCTCCTCTTCCCCTGTGATGAAGACCCGCAGTGCCTTGTGGGACATGTGGGCAGGAAGGTGAGATGGCATGGAATGGAGAGAAGATGCATGCACCTTGAAGTAATTTACAGTGATTTTTGCCCTTCCTCCCCCATACTCTTAGTCTTTAAAATGTGACTTTAAATTTCATAGTCTACAAATATAGTCTCATTATAGAAACTCATGTTACCTTGTTATAGAAACTCAAGTTATATCAAAGAGAGTAAAGCCCCCTTATCCTCCCCTCTCTAACCTTCCTTTAAGAGACTTGTGCAGTCGTGGACCTTATTTTGAAGCATGCTTCCCTGGCATCCTGTCAAGTCTGGGGAGTCTTCTTATTTGAGTACCGTTTAATCCATCTGCAGAACCCAGTCTTTTCTCCAGGGCTACAAATTCTAAAAAAAAAAAGTACAATTTTTCACACTACTGCTTTTCATTTCACAGTGAGTATTTCCTGTCTCATTATATACTTTTCAGAAAAGCGGAGTTCTAGGACCAGTGAGATGGCTCTGTGGGTAACGGGTGGCACTAGCTACCGAGCCTGATGGCCTGAGCTTGACTCCCCAGAATCTGAATGTTGGGAGAAAAGAATTGATTCCCTACAGTGGTCCTCTGACTTCCATATGCATGCTTTTGCATACTTGTGATCTCTCTCTCCCTCCCTCCCCACCTCTCTCTCTCTCTCTCTCTCTCTCTCTCTCTCTCTCTCTCTCTCTCTCTCTCTCACACACACACACACACACACACACACACACACCCCAACAAATAAATGTTAAACATTTTTAAAAATAAATTTTTAGTATCTAATCATTGGATATTTAGATCATTGCCAATTTTTGGCAATCATTACTTTTTAATTCTGAACTCAATGCCTCCTTCCACTTACCATTTCCACAGCTTCCTTGGGGATGATAACCAAAAATTCAGGATTCCCACAACTGGTCATTATGCTGAGAATAAGAGACTTCAGAATACCCACCCTAAGTGAGATGTCTGTGCCACACCCCTTCCCTCAGGGCTCAGGGATCCACCTAGCAGAAGGGTAGGAAGGATTATAAAAGACAGGTGATGGATGGTTCCAGAAAGCAGTGCTTGCCAGACACAGCGAAGCAGGTACACATACAAACTCACAGAAGTGGTAGCGGCATGCGCAAGACCTGCAAAAGACGGAGACAAACAAAATCTCAATGTGGAGGAGAAGGGTAGGTACAAAGCCCCACCCCTAGCTGAGGAGATAATGATGATATGTGATCACTCCTGGGAGAAGGAAAGTCATTTTCTTCAATGTTGTGACACCTGGTATGCCCAGAACAGGCCTTGTGCCCGGAAGTTGTTGGTCAATACAAACTGTACTTTGATGAATTTTAAGAATATCTATATATAAATATAGGCATAGATAGATAGATAGATAGATAGATAGATAGATAGATAGATAGATATAGAAAGACAGATAGATAGACAGATAGATGGATGGATGGATGGATTAGATAGATAGATAGATAGATAGATAGATAGATAGATAGATAGATAGAGACAGACGGACGGACGGACAGATGGATGGATGGAATACATAGATAGATAGATAGATAGATAGATAGATAGATAGATAGATAGATAGATAGATAGGTGGAGAAGAATCTAGAAGGAATTAGAGGAGGGAGATGAGTGTCACCAAAATACATTAAATTAGATTTTCAAAGAATTAATAAAGACATTATTCTTAAAAAAAAATCTTTGTACCGGGTGGTAGTGGCACACGCCTTTAATGCCAGCTCTGGAGGTAGAGGCAGGTGGGTCTGTAAGTTTCAGGACAGCCAGGACTACACAGAGAAACCCTATCTTGAAAACAACAACAACAAAAACCAAACAAAAGCAAAAAGCCTTTAAAAGTAATTGTGAGGTCAACATGGCTGCATAGTTTTCGCTCAGACACAAGAGGCGCTGTAACAAGTGTAGCTGCACATGGAATTTAACCTCCTAAACCTCTCCCGAGACTCCGCTCCCCTCAGCCAAATAACCAGCAGCACGAAGCCTCTCTAGAACTGTTCTCTATGAGAAGGTGAGCAGGGCACACCTGAAAGTGAAGTTCGTTTGAAACAGTTTTGTAATGGGAAAGCTACTCTTACGAGAGGCATCCTCACATGGCTCCAAGGAAGGAGGACTGACTGCAAATGAGTGGATTAAAGGGGCCTTACCCATCATAAACACTTGGGCACTCATCACCCCCAATGCGTGACTGACAGAGGTCTTCAAGTCACCATTCATCGTGGGAAGTACTTGGCACAGAATCATTGAGAATTCAGAGCCGTCGGGATTAGAATCAATTAGACCTATAGACAGAAACGTCCCCCAATTATCTCCCATAAAGTGGTAGTCTGACGGCTCCTGGATCGGGCAGGCAGCTCGCAAACAGACACAGCGAAATGTAAGGGCTAGGAGAGACACAGGAAGGATGCCATGGGATTTCAGTAGAGCGTGAAGTTGAGCCTCTACCTAGCCCTTCTACAAATACAGGGAGAGCGGAAGACAGCCTTTGCCCTTGACATTAACCAAATACCACTGAAAACACTAAGCAAGAAGCCTTTCCCGGCAGACTGTAACATGGCAGTGACTAATGGTAGCTGCCAGATACAGTGTTCCTATGTCCACAGGATAAACTAATCTGGATAGTCTAAAGAGTCATTGCTTTTCCTAGAAATTCAACTGCTTGACTGAAAATCTTCAGAGAGTTTGGCATTTGATGTATAGGCTACAGGATGGTCATAGTTCCACATCTCTGCCTTCGGGGTACACAAGGGAAAGCCTGCCTCCCGTCTCTGTTTCTCGCACTCTACCCTCCGCACCAGACCCACCACTAGGTTCAGCTGGGCCAAGAAGAGGAGAGAAGCGGGGCTGTGGTTTGTATAGCACCGTGCCCTGTGGCATCTGTGAAGCTTCATGCCCTCCCTGCTCGAGATGGGAACAGCAATGGCTCTCTCGGTTTCGCTGGGAGGAGAGTGAAGCTCGAAAGGGTGAATGGCTTCCGGCCACCCAGCAAGAAGACCTCAGCAAAGCCAGTACTGGGACACCAGGATGTTTTATTTCATGGTTCTCCTCGCTCTTCCTTATGCCTCTTTCACATGTTGGCCCAAAAGTTCATCTTTTATTGATTTAAAAAAAAAACTGTCTTCCACTTGTTTTTTAACTACAAGTCAAAAACTTTCCCTTCAGCCAGGCCCTGACTGGAACCTTATCTTCAGTCAGTCGCTCCTGACACCACAGGGAGCTGAGACTGCTTCTCCGGGAAGTCTGAGGATGAAAGGTCATCCCCTGCTCTTCCTTTGGTGAGTTGTCAACCAGCCTCTCACTATTGATCAATCAACCCCTGACCACCCGACTGCTTACCATGTGGCTCGCTGCCGATTCTGTCAGGACAGGACTCTTCCTCTCCACCCATCTGCCCTCCCCCCAGCGCCTCCCTCTCCCCCACCATTCTGACTCTGTCATAGTCACTTCATTTGTGCTCCCCGATCCCCACAGTTGCACTAATTCTAACCTCGGGAGTTGAACAGTCGCTTTCTGCTGATGCCGAGGTTCCCACGGACTCACATGCCACGCTTCATGCACCGCTGTGCTGACCCGCAAATGTGGATTTTTACGCGATTGAGACAAATTGTGGCTGCACCAATGGTTAAAAGGTCAGGAGGAGGCTTGAAAATCACGATTCAGCCAATTTGCGTCTCCAAAATAAGGAAATGGCCAAAAAGAGGTTAACGGCTCCTGCTTGTCTAATCACAGACAAAATATTACTAACGATATTCCTGATACTTAATATGCTGTTTTCTCCCTGATGAAGCCATTCAGCTTCTACTTATAATTCTTTCTAATGATATGTGCTCAGCTTCATTTATATTTTACAAAGGGGTACTTTTTTTTCACTTCATTAAGAAATTACACTTTTCAACTTTATTAGTTTATAACATATTGTAGCTCATAGAGTATTATTGAAATTATTTCCCCTAAACACTAAAGTAGTATGTTTTCAATGTATAAAACTGGGAAAGTAAAGAAACTTATAAAAAAAAAAACTTACCCAGTATCACTAATCAGAGATAATCACACCTAACATTTTAGTATATCACCATCTAGTTTTCATTTATTTTTTAAATTGTATTGTTTCTAGAATTTTATATTCTGTGATTTTGTTTGTTTACCATTGATGGGTGATGGTGCTCTGTATGCTGTGAATGTGTTACTCTGATTGGTTGATAAACAAAATACTGATTGGTCAGTAGCCAGTCAGGAAGTGCAGACAGAATAAGCAGACAAGAACTCGGGGAAGGAAAAACAGAACTGAGGAGGAGACACCAGCCCGCCACCGTCCAGGGAGCAGCATGTAATGGCACACAGGTAAATCCATAGAACACGTGGTGACATATAGATTAACAGAAATGGGCTGAGTTTAAATGTAAGAGCTAGACAGTAGAAAGCCTGAGCTAATGGCCAAACAGTTTTAATTAATATAAGCCTCTGTGTGTTTACTTGGGTCTGAGTGGCTATGGACCAGGCAAGACACAGGAAATCTTCAGCTACATACCATGATATTTTAAACCCCTACTGTATCATTATAAATTCTTTGTACACATGATATAAATAGCTGTCTCTAGTCCATAACTTGATGGTAACTGTTATTTCCAGAAAGCTCTAACCCTGGATATTTTAGCTTTCTCCCATTTTCCCATTCTCTTAAGTAAGCTACAATTACATCTATCATTTATTTTATACAGTTCTGTGTTTATCTTAAGGAAAAAGTTTCTAGAAGGGAAGTGGGTCAACACATATTTACATTCTTAGGTCTTTGATATATTTTGTTCATTGGCAAGGACTTGATGCCAACCCACACCCATACTCACCAACAGGCTTTGTAATACTCTTTAGGGCATTTTCCCAAAACCACTATCTCATCTTTATCCATTGAGTCTTGACAAGACTCAATATCGCTTGAATCATAATCCTGATTAGGCCTCTGCCCAAAAGTTATGACCTTTTTTCAAACAACCAAAGAACTGGTCTCGGGATGACCAAAGGGCTGGCATATGGGGAAACACCACCTGGGTCACCTTTAGCTGGTGTTAGCGGCATTGACCAGTAGCCCTCTGTGATCATTTCCTCCCTTCTCATAGCAAGCTAATGAGGGAGACTCCTTTTGCTGTCTCATCTACAGGTAAGTCAAAGCTTTGATCACTAAATATAGCTTCTAACATTATGGGGAAATAAATAAATTTCCCTGAGAAGGTGGCTAATTTATTGTTTCTAGTATATTATAGATTTGCCCAATAAGAACACTCAAGAGAAAAAGAAGATGATGTCACTCTAGACAGGGACAAGTGATTCAAGCTGAGCAGAATAGCTAGCTATTCCTCTTCCATGACACACCCCCTTACCTCCCAGTCCCGCTGCCCTGAGAGAAAAGGAGTATGTTTCCAGAGACGAATTGGCCTTCAGTGGGGCATAGCTGATATGTGTGAGGGGACAGAAAGACTGAAATGGGGAGGCAGGGGTCGGGAGACAGGGAACAGCATCCAGGCTGGCTTGTACCAACCAGTTAGTAAGAGATGAACCTAGATGGGGCAGCTGAGATGCCAGCTGCAGATCCATGGCTGTTTTCCTACTGATTTGTTTGAAGCTAAAAGAACAAGGAGATAAAATTCAATAGTTTGACTATTATTGGACAAAATCGGTCAGGCAAAAATTTACTTCTAGTAAAATTACCCTTACTGGGTAGAAATTCTCAGATTCTTTTTGTTTGTGTGTTTGCTTTTGATTAGAGATTTTTTTATTACATTTATTTAGTGTGTGTGTGTGTGTGTGTGTGTGTGTGCGTGCGTGCGTGTGCGTGTGCGTGTGCGTGTGTGTGTGTAGAGGACAACTTGTGGGAAGTTACTTCCTTCACTCATGTGAGTCTCGGGAACTAATTCAGGTGGTCAAGCTTGGTAGCAAGTGCCTTTAGCCACTAAATGCCAGTCCTGGAGGTTTTTTTTTTTTAAATGCAGTGAATACATTTACTGCCTAAGTAAACAGTTTAATATTATTAAAGGAATTATTCTCAGTGTGTGAGTGTTGACCATTGAAAATTCCAGAGAACAAGAAGACATCTTTCTTCGGTTATTGACATGAAGTTAAACGAAAGGAGTTCTGTTATTTAAGGCTGTGTGTCCAAGATTGAGACTGAGTTTGTTTGCTTTCAAGTGGGAATTTTCTCAGAGCTGGAAGGAATTTGAGGAGATTATGGGTTCAGCCTCTTACCTCTAACAGTTAACCCTAGAACTCCAAACATACTTGTGAGGGACTTAGAGATTTCCAGGTAAGTGTGCTGTAGAGGATCTTTATGGGTTGAACTGACCCACCATTCCCTACAATGGTCCTGCTGCTGCTGCTGCTGCTGATGATGATGATGATGATGATGATGATGAAGAAGATGATGATGATTGATGATGATGATGATGATGAAGATGATGCTGATGATTGATGATGATTGGTGATGATGATGATTGGTAATGACTGATCGTGATATTTGACATCTTTGGATTTCTTAGAATGTACCAAGCAGTTTCCAAAGGACCTGTGTTACTGCAAAAGTACTGATGAACTGGGTGAGTTTTCTTATTTCATTACATTTATTTATTTATTTGTTTGTTTATTTAGTGTGTTGTGTGTGTGTGTGTGTGTGTGTGTGTGTGTGTGTGTGTGTGTGTGTGTGTGTGTGTGAAGTAGGTTGCATTCATAGAATTTTTATAGGGATTAGATGTACAGTTAAGCGGGTTTTCCAAGGTCTACATATCCCAGCAGAGTATCGCAATTGCCACCAAGGTGATCCTCTGTGTAGGATCCTCTGTTTAGGCCAATGTCTTCTCTGCATGCTCTTCACCTCTGGAGACATAGCAGAAGTCCTCTACCACTCATCAGCTGCCTGTGCCTCTGGAGACCAGGCTGCCCTCTTCAGGTCCGGTGTCAACTGCACCCTGTGCCCTGGCTCCTCCCCCTGTACAAACAAACTTGAGGCTAGGAACTTCCTAATTTCTGATTCCAGCACTTTCCCTGCTCCCCAGGTCTTCAGCACAGTACAGTGCATGATGCCAGCAGCACATCACAAAAGTTACTCATTTGCTGTGTTGGTTAGGGACTTTTCTAATCCATAGGCCAGCAGAGAAAACAGATCAGAGAAAGGCGTGGGGCATATTTGTGACTTTATTGTGGAACTGGTGTTTGGAATTGACTATTTTTGACCATGGCTCACTGAAGACTTGGGGAAGTTTAAGAGCCAAAGAAGTTCCTTGTTATGCCAGTGTGCAAATTCCTCTTCACTTTCAAGACCTTCTTCACTGGTAGGTGCCATAAAACACTCATTTATCTTTTTTTTCTGATTGAAAGAAGAAAATGCAGTCATAAAACAAAGCATTGAAGTACACTTGCTTTCACCACAGATGATTTGGAACCACAGAAGTTTAACTTCCATTTCAGATTTTATTTCAATAGCTAGAACACACACATACATGGTGGGGGAGAGTGGATACCAGGGGCTGGGAGGAGAAGGGGGAGAAAACTAACAAAGAAACTGGAGTCTCACAAAATGGCATTAAATACTAATTCTGTACATTTCTCTTAACACTGGAATTGGCCCAAAAACAGTTCTTTAGGCATTTTGTAGCAAATGAGTCTTACAATATAAATTATATAAGGTATGGGAACATTCAGTGAGTGGTGAGATGTTGGGAATGAGTAAACCATGCCCTTTGTTTAATGAGCAAAACAAATCATGTTTATTACATTGATTAATTGATCAATTTATTGGCTGATTGAATTATTCTCCGACCTACACACACACACACACACACACACACACACACACACACATACACACACACACCAAACAAATGCAATAAAATAAGAAATCTCACCCAGCTCACAAGTTCGAGTTTTCCATTTATTTATGTTAATTAGGTATAGCCTGCCCTAAGTGCCAAGGACTGAGAAGGTATCATTTTAGAGCTCCGTGAGCACTGCTGGGGATGCAAAGTCAATGTGAGGAGAAGGCCTTTTCCTTAGTAGATCTGCTGGTCTGGCTGTGCTGACAAAATACACATGGAAGGCAGAAATGACAACCACTCCACTGTTCTCAGAAAACTAGAGCAAGAGGCATGATGAAGGTAGAGAATCGAAATCTTGCTGCATCAAGCCAAGAGCAAATATGATGCTCCAGGGCCCTAACAGCTGCAGGTAGGCACAAGGTTTTTGGTCCTTTCTTCCTGGTCGGTATCATCAACCATCTCTGGATGTGGAGCAGGCACCTCCTTACCTTGCTTTTCAGTCTTGCTTTTCAGAAAAGTCTGTGACCAGTTCCTGGGGCTGTTCTCAGCCTCTGGGGCTTGCTTCCCCCTTTTGGAACCACTATGATGCCCTGATATTTTTGCCTTGATTTTCTGAGGAGCCCATCGACAAGAGTCTCTTAGGAAATGTTTCAGTGAGCACCCTCCTGATCAAGACAAGTCTCCAAGTTCTTAACTGATATTCCTTTTCTAGGCACAGAAGACACTTAGCAGAGATGGGACAAGGTGTCACACACAGAAAACAGAGCGCATTCCTGGACCAGACTGAGAATATTAGAAAACCAGGAAGTGACAGCTTGGAGCCAGCCACCAGGTGGTTCTTCCAAACACATTGGCTTTCCACAAGTCCTACAGGAGTCGGTCTTCTCATCTATAAAATGGGAATACAAAAGTCATAACTCCCATGACTGTGAGGTATGAGCTTTCTTTTATAAAGTGTCTACCCAAATCCTTGGTGTAGAGCCATATCTCTCAGTGGGTAAAGGTTATTGTTATAAAAAGCCTGGAACCTGAGTTCAATCCTCAGAACCTGGGTAAAGGTGGAGAGAAGAACTCCACAAAGTTGTCTGCTGACCTCCACATGTGTGTTGTGACAATGCACATTCTCTTCCCCCCAACACAAACACACACCATGTACTCATGTGCAATAGTAGTCATGAATAAATAATCTTTAAATGCTTGGTATAAAGTCATCTCCTTGTAGAAGCGTGGAAAGAACGGCCTAAAAGAGGCACTTGTTAGTCCCAGGATGCAATAAAGAACTGCAGAGAGAGAACCACTCCACTTGGAAAATTTTTCTACAGTCAGTGTTATAAAGACAACAAGAAAGTCCTTGTGAAGCATTGATATCAAGGAAATACCATGAAATCTGGTTTATGAAAAATAATAGAAGAATAAGGCATTCTGGTTAAATAGTCTGCTTGAGTTTTTGTCATGATATTTTCACATAATGGAAGCATAATACATATTCCTTGACTATGTCATATAACTATGGAATATATTATATAAATTATATAGTATATATCATGAATTGTTGTTTGATATTTTATTTTTGTTCTGACAAATAAAGCTTGCTTGGAGATCAGAGGGCGGAGCCAGCCACTAGTTAATTATAGAGGCCAGGCAATGGTGCTACACACCTTTATTCCTAGCACTTGGGAGGAAGAAGCAGGAAGATCAGGAGTTCAAGGCCACCCTGGACTACATGAGATTTAACCAGTCTAAAGGAGAAACAGAGTCAGGTGGTGGAGGCTCATACCTTTAATCCCAGCACTAGGGGGGTGGAAACAGAAACATAACGTGGGTAGAGACAGGTTTTTCCCCTTTCAGTTTGAGATTTTGTAGAGGTAAGAAGTTTCTGGTGGCTGGCTGCTCTCCTCTGATCTTCAGGCAAGCTTTATTTGTCAGAACACAAACAAAATATCATGCAACAATGAATTCTCAATTTTTCAGAAAATACGATATTCTCTCTAATGTTGAAACCATGTAATACACACATTACTCTTGGGAGAAGGGCAATTGTTATCATTTGAACATTTAGTCCCAAGTTGGTGGTTCTGTTTGGGAGGTTATGGGACCTTTAGTAGATACAGCCTCCCTGGAGGATATAGGGAGTGGGGAGCTCTGAGGGCTCATAGCCTCTCCATGCTTACTGTTCTCTTACTCTGCTCCCAATGTGCAGTTAGCACGTGATCTCTCAGCTTCCTGCTCCTGTTGGCATGCCATGGCTTCCCCACCATGATGGACTCTAGCCCTGTGGAACTATATGCCTAAATAAATTCTTTCTTCTGTGGGTTGTATTTGGCGATGTCATTCACATCATGCGACAGCAACAGAAGAGCGACTAACAGATGCTGAGACCAGGAGAGGGAGGATGCTGCTGTGAAAAAAAAAAAAAAAGGCATGTGTTTTGTGGAAGACTCTGGAACTTCAGACTAGAAATGTGGTTGAATGCTGAAAACAGAGATTAATTCACCATCCTAGTAGAAGCCTGGAAGACAAAATACAGTGAAGGTCAAGCTCATAAAGTTTCAAAGAGGAATGAGAACTCTAAACCTATGCTAGAGGCCATTTGTGTGATGTTTTGGCAAAGAATTTGAGCATTTTCTGGCCATGTCCTGAGAACTTACGTGAGGATGAATTAAAAAGTAATGACCAAATTTGCTTAAGACAGGATAACATTGAGTCTGTGGAATGGTTGTTGCTGGTTACTTTACACAGGTCTACAATGAATAAGAGCAAACAGGGCCGAAGGAAATATAAAATGTGCATCTGGGAGAGGAAAAGAGTAGTAGGAAGGTGAAGGTTACAGTCAAGGTGTGTTCTAAAAGAGATGATGTGATTGTTGAGATTAGCACCATGAAAATCCCCCTACGCTGCTTTGAAAAGATAGAAAAGCTGCCCTCAGGACAAGACCCCGCCCAACTAAAGCTCCAGTTAATGAAGGCAAAGAGCCCGTGTGTTTTTCTCCTAGAAAGTAATTGCAAATAAAAGCTTATGTTAATGTGGTCTAAGGGAGTGAGAGTCCACCCCAAGCTGGCAGTCAAACTTCCATTTGGTACTGGATTTGGAGGCAAGAAAAATGCAAGATTTAGATAGTTGTAGATTTCTCCTCACGATTTCAGAAAGACTCTTAGGCCAAGCAATGTGTGACAGTGTTGGAGTTCCCAGGAGAAGGCCCTGAGAGGCCATTGTGTGAATCTATAAAGGTGAAACATGAGTTGTGATGGAAAGAGACCCTAAGATGTTGGAGATGCCAGAGCTCTAAGACATCTACCAAGGAGAGCTGTGTAGCAGGCTTTCTTGGACCACCAGCCCCCAAATCATGACACAGAGATTTACTATTAATTATGAAGGCTCAGCCTATATCTTAGGCTTGTCCCACTAACTCTTATAACTTAAATTAAACCATTTATATTAATCTATGTGCCTCATGCCTTTTACCTCTCCTCCTGCATGTCTTACATCCTCTGTGTGTGGCTGGAAACTCCACCTTTCTTCTTCCCTGAGACCTCTCTGTCCCCAGAAGTTCTGCCTAAACTCTTCCTGCCTAGCTATTGGCCATTCAGCTCTTTATTAAACCAATAACAGTGACACATCTTCACACAGTGTAAAGGAATATTCTACAATGTTTCCCCTTTTCTCTAAATAAAAAGGAAAAGTTTTCACTCTAACACAATAAAACTATAAACAATATAAACAATTATCAGGTCAGAATTATATTCACAATGTCTAGTCCATTTGTATTTGGTAAATTCAGAGAAAATACTCTATTACCTATCCTCTCTTGATGAGTCCAAAGTTTTGGACCTAATTTACTTTCTATCATGACTAAGGAAAAATGTAACTATAACTATCTAGTCTTCAACCCCATCAAAGACCCAAGAAGGATATAATATTACCTAAGTAAACAGGAAGTGCAGAGTAAGCAACTTCCAAAACTAGAGAAATGACAAAGACATCTCTGGCTACCTGGACAGTTACCCAAGGTTTCTTTGCAAAATTAGGGCATCCATCTTCAGCCTACAGACCTGAAATGTCTGACAGACTTTTCTGCAAAGCAGAAATTTTTGAAGGACTGTCCAACCTGGTCTTGGCAAAGTTCTGCAGTCACCTTCTTTTGGGTCCTGCTTGTCCAATTTGGACAGCATACTGTCAGCAATCTAGGCAAGGGCAGTTTCTTGCCCAGTTACTAAGTTTGCCACAAAGAAAGCAAACTCTATATTGAGGTTCTTCAATGCCCATTCTTTTTTGAAGTAGATTGGTGCTGCCAGGAGCAGACATGTCTCATTGTCATGAAAAGTCTTATGTTATTATAACATCTTAAATGCCATATTCTGTAGGTTTCTGAAGTGTTTGAAGATCACCTCTATCTATCTCTGTGTGACCTCTATATATCTCTGTGTGACCTTGAAAACATACCTAATATGACTACAAGTTTGATTGTTATAGATGACAAACGATTAACCTGTATTTATTATCCTAAATAGCTTTCAAGGATGAAAATTTTGCACTACATTTTTAAATGAGCTGCATAGGTACAATACCTCAAACAAGAGTAGAAACATATATACATTACAACAAAAACAACCTGAAAATTGTATCAATATATGAAAATCCATACCAATGTAAAATATTTGAGACTATGGTTGTTCAAAGTAGACCCAACAATTCACCTGTTTATTCCATCATTTTATACTATATCCTTCCCCCCTTTTCCCTTTAGAAAGAAATCCTTGAATCTAACCTCTTTGGTTTAGTTTCCTCCCTGACCATGACCAGTAACAACTTGCAACTAACCCCTCTAAATGATGACAAACATCCATAACCCACTGAACAACCAAAAGCGACCCACTCCACCTCTTGGGAATGTGGGTGTCATGTTCTCTAGACTGCTTCCTATTGTCTGGGGGGGGGGGTGACATCTTTGGGGGCCCTGAGAAAATTGGGATAATGGTCAAATCCTTGGAAAATTAGCCATAACATTTGTTCCCAGTCTCTGTGTAATGGGAAAGTGCAAGGCTTATCTGTAGTCCTGGCTAGAAGAAACTGTGAGGCTGGACCATCTCAGTCAGCAGCCTTGAAGCTGTTCTGGATGTAGAACTCTGGGGAAACTGTAATAGAGACATTCTGAGAAGCTGAATCACCTGGGCCACCTGTTTCTATTGGTGTCTGGTCCCCTTGCTCTGAAAACACACAAACTTTCAACGGTAACATACATATCTGCACTAACACAAGTATGGACTGTGCATCATACACAAGCCAGCCACAGATGATTTTGTTTTAAGTAGGTAAAAATATATGTCACCTGTCTGGTAGTTTTTCTAGGTTTATTTCTTTATGTCTGTAGCCAAGATTTTCAGGAGGTCTCCCCCTATCAAACCTGGTTATCTTTAATGTTGAACCAATCCACAGTCTTTCATTTCCTGTGGAGGCAAAAACATAACCTCTTCCCCAAAGCAATACATTTTCTGACTTCCATTTTAAAGTTAAGACATCTCTGAAGTATCTAGGCTGGTTTAATTCAGCAGTCCCCTCCACAATCCAGTGTCTCTCAGCAGATGTTGTTCTCTGTTCATGAGCACTCAAAAAATTCAAAATTAACAAAGCACCATAAAAGGTCCAAACACACTATGTTTTAGTATTTTTATCCTTATGTGGCTTATTATTTTTTATATTATTTTATTCTTCTTTAAAGACTTTACTATTTTTAAACTATTTATGACTGTCTATACCCATTTTCTTTTTTTTCTTTGGCATCTAAGCACATTTTTAAACATACTGTACCTTTTAGAGGGTGTGTGTGTGTGTGTGTGTGTGTGTGTGTGTGTGTGTGTGTCTTAAATGGCTTTATTGAGCAACTGCAGTGTTGTCTGGCCCTGTGAGTCAAATCTTAAACTGCCATGTCAGCCACCACATAGCTCAGCTTAGTGTATGACCCTGGCTCATGGCGCTGGCTCATGGCACTGGCAGCTGGCTGTTGTGGAATATTATTTGAAGATATGTTACATTTGTTTATGCTGTGGAACGAATGTTTAATGGTGCAAAGATGTGTCGCATTCTCTTATGCTGCATTTGTTTAACTCTGTGAAACTGTGTTACTGTGCCTGTCTAAGACACCTGATTGGTCTGAACAGCCAATAGTGAGGCAGGAGAAAGGATAGGTGGGGCTGGTAGGCAGAGAGAATAAATGGAGAAGAAATCTGGGAGGAGATCAAGGAGCAAGAAAGGGGAAGGGAGGAAGACTCCAGGGGCTAGCCACCCAGCTACCCAGCAAGCCAGGAAAAAGAAGTTAAAAAAAAAGGGGGGGCCGGTAATACAGAAATAGAGAAAGATAAGCCCAGAGGCAAAAGGTAGATGGAATAATTGAAGCTAGGAAAAGCTGGCTTGAAACAAGCCAAGCTAAGGCTGGGCATTTGCAAGTAAGAATAAGCCTCTATGTGATTTATTTGGAAGCTGGGGGGCGGGCCCCCCAAAGAAGAAAGAGCCAAAAGAGTAAAGAGTAAAAGAAAATAGCAACTACAAGCTGCACCCCTGTATGCCCAGCACTGGCCCGCCTGAGACTGCAGGACCAGGAAGCCACATCGGCTCCTTGTTCAGAACTTTCCTTAGCTTTCTCGGGCTCTGCGTTTGGATATTTGAGCCCCCACGTTGGACACCACAGGGAATGTGTGGTTGTGGTTTGAGGGATATTTCTTTTGTTGTTGTTGTTGTTTTTCTGAGACAGGGTTTCTCTGTGTAGTTTTGGTGCCTGTCCTGGATCTCACTCTGTAGACCAGGCTGGCCTCGAACTCACAGAGATCCACCTGGCTGCAAGAGACTCAATATGTGTTGTTCTAAGTCACTGAAAAATTTAGAACTATTTGTTTGTTTGTTTGTTTGTTTTTATCTATTTCTTTTATTTTATTTGTTGTTTGTTTATTGGTAGGGTCCATACATGTGTGGATGTCAAAGAACAACGTTCGGGAGTAGGTCCTCACCTTCCACCTGTGGAGGCAGCTTTCTCTTGTTTCTGAGGTGTACTTCAGGCTAGCTAGCCCAAAGCTTCCACCTGATCCTCCTTCTATATCCTTACAGGAATTCTGGGATGCATCCAGCTTTTTACATAAGTTCTGGGCTCCAGGGATCCAATTTCAGTCATCAGGCAAACTCTTACTGCTGAACCGTCTCCTCGACCCCTAAAACCACTAAGTTTTAATGTTCATATTTTTATTACTTGTTTTCATAAAAGTAGAATAATTATATATATTTTGAGCGGGGAGGTTGGGGTCTCACTATGTAGCCCTGGCTGGTCTGGAACTAGCTATGCAGACCAGACTGTCCTGGAACTCACAGAGATTTGCCTGCCTCTGCCTCCAAAATGCTAGGATTAAAGGTGTGCCACCATGCCTGGCCTAAATAGTTATATATTTTAAAGAAAAATGTTCCTCAGTATACTTAGAAATATACTTATTTAGTAATCACACTTCCGAAGAATGAGGTATTCTTGGGAAACTGTCTTTCAAGCTACAGAACACAAAATAATTTCTAATTACCCTAAAGATTTTCACTGTTAAAGACTGGCATTCCGCGGGAATAACTCTAAGACGATTCGCCATCTTTGTATGGGAGATGTCCTGAAGTGCACTGGCAGAGGAATACGATCCCTTCTACTTCTCAGGCAGCCACCCTTGTCTTAAGACTTTTGCCCCTTTCCCACTAAATTAGCGATTATTTAGACTTCCTAGAATTACTAAAATTAGGTATCGTTTTTGAACAAAAGGCTCCTTTTTCTGCTCCCTAGAAACGACATGAAACTCTAAGCGTGAGAAAGTTCGGGTTGCCATTTATTTACAGTCTTTATCAAGCAAATAATATTCATATTTTGAATTATGCAAATAAGCATTTACATGATAAATCGTAATTGCTCTCAGACAGCTGTTTATAATTGGGTAAATGAGACACACTTTTAAATTGTCTAAATACATACTTACCCATGTTTACATATTTATACCCTAGACTGTTAACTATTCTGAATCAGCTGTTACCTATTGTGTCTTACTCAGTTCAAGGGGAGAGAACTTTTGAGTACAAATGGCACAACCCTTGATCTTGCTCTAAGAATCAAAGGGTTGCCTTTTCTTTCAAAGGGGTGCTCTCTCTCTAATCTTGCCTGTGGCTTTCCACACCTCAAGCAGGCATTGGTTTTATACTGTTCTGTTGGTTGGGAAATTAAGTCACTCTCATATTCCCACCTGATTAGATACATGAGGGCAACACACTGGTATAGATCTTTATGGTGCAATGTTTTAACATCTAAATCAATCCACTGGTCTTATAGTCAGTAATTTATTTTTGTACTAACAACTCCCTCTCAAAAAATTAAGAACAAATATTTTTTGGGAGCCTACAAAAGATGTGCAGAGCAGGGTTCTGAAGAGGCTCACAATCCAGTAAGGAAGGGGAATGGACACATTTGAAATATTCAAGGAGCAGCTGAAAGGAAAGTGCTTTTGACCATAAGAGTGGGGTAGAATGTGCGTCTGGGTTTTAAGGGCAGCCTGGCAAGGAGATAGCTCACTTCTCCCAGCAGAGCTGACACTCCAGCCTCTGGAGGGGAGCCACAGGGGAGGAAGGAAAAGAAAAATCCTTTTCCCAGCTTATTTGCATGTCTTCCAGGAAAAGTGGTGTGAGCAGCACCAGCCTTCTGCTTCTTAACTGTCTCTAGTGGGCAAAAAATGTCCGTTCCCCAGAGCCCCTTTAATCTTACTGTGTTTCCCTTTGCTTTTCTAAAGCAATCAGTATTGCTCTGCGTGTGTTCCTCTCTAGACAAGCACACTTACTTCTGATTCATCTGAGTCTATTCTTACATAGCGTTTCATATGTACTAAAGGGAGAGGACTTTACCACATACAGACACAGAGGTGCCGGCGGGGTCGGGGTGGGGGATGTGAAGCACGTAAAAGCGAAAACCTCAGAGCTCCAGTGCCACCTTCCCCTTGCATCAGCGTGGTGAGAGCCTGGGCACCTGGGCACGGTTCGCAGTTTGCTAGACAGGAGCTGAGCACTCAAGACAAGGATGTGGGTGACTAGGTTTGGGAAGTCTTTTCCAGAGGCAGGTTTTTGTTTTTGTTTTTGTTTTCTTATTCTGTAGGAGAAGAAAAGCTGCTTCTGGGCTCACAATGTAGGGAACACTTAAGTAGAGAGAGCCATAGCTAAGGAAACCTGAGCTCCCAGTTTGGCTCTTGAGATACTGGTCAAATCACTCACGTTCAATTCATTCTCTCTCTCTCTCTCTCTCTCTCTCTCTCTCTCTCTCTCTCTCTGTCTGTCTGTCTTTCTGTCTCTGTCTGTCTCTCTCTACCTCTCTTGGTCTCTCTGTCTCTCTATCTCTGTCTGTCTGTCTGTCTGTCTCTGTGTGTGTGTGTGTGTGTGTGTGTGTGTGTGTGTGTTTTCTTCTTCTGGAAAGGAAGGGTTAAGCTAAAGTTCTTTTCATTTCTGACAGATGAAACTAAACTGATCATAGCACAATATGAGGGTAAATCTCAATTTCCTCTTATATATCCCATCTCCCCAAATTCATTAGTATAATAGCAATAATTACCACAATTAGTATAGTGCTTACTAAACGTGGGAAAGCACTGTGCCGGCACTTTACACACAATACCTCACTAATAATCAGAACACCCGTATGCATTGTTATTTCTAGTTTAGATGTAAAGAAACTAGTGTAAAGATATCAAGCAACTTGATTCCGATAGCATTGTGTGACCCAGATACTAAACCTAGATCTAGACTGTCTATGTAATTCCCAAATACACTGGGTGTTACAAAGAAAACTCAGATTGCCCAGTGCATGCTATTCCTTATGCGTGACTAGATGGGTCTTAGTGCTAACTCAAAGCCTGGTGCTGATGAGTTACATACTATATATTTGTGGATTAAGATTCAACATTCCACCGGGAGAGAGACCTGTATACTACTGATAGTAGAGCTATGTGGGTGGCAGCCTTGTGGTGGGGACGCAGGGGTTGTATATTTGTGTAATTCAATTGACTCTGGTCTAGTTAGTGTTTACCAGTCTCTTAATGGGCTTCGCTTTCTCCAAGAATGTGACAGCTGGCCACAGCAGCCAGCAAGCAGACCTATTGATATTTTTGTTGTGCTTGGAAGAAAAAAAAAATGTCTGCAGATACAATGTAGCATGGAATGAGACAATTTTCTACCCATCCTGATAGGTCTCTGGGTGGCTGTCCTAGCCAAGCCACAGGCTCCAGGTCTCTGTCAGCCTCCAGAATTGACTGAAATCACCTTGGGTGGTCGCTCCCAGGCCCATTGTGCACGTGGGGCTTTCTGCCTATTGACATTAGGGGATGTGCCCCCACCTTCCCTTTGTTTCACCGCCCCCCTCCCCCCCCCCCCACCCCCGATTTAAGACTCATTTGTCCTCAGGGGCTTTTAACTGGTTTTCAATCTATGTTCATTGCTAAAGAGATTTAACCTTTCAAAACTGCACCTTCTAAAGGGGTTTCTGTGCCACCCAATTAGCATTGTAAGGGACTAAGCTGTTTGGAAACAAATACAACTTAAATCACATGAAATCACGTGCTGGTCACCGAGACACTCACAAAACCTCAACAGGGTCCCTAGATACTAGCTGCTGCGTCCTACACCGACCTTTAAAATATGCCAGCACCAGGCCCCTAAGCTGGTATCTGAACAAAACCACAAGGCTATCTCGCTGCTTCCCAGCGGGTATTGTGGTCCATAAATGTTCAGCCTGACTCTGCACCACCGTCTTCCGCTTCCTACCTTCCAGCTGGGGAAGCCAGGCCAGGCTCGTTTTCCAGATCACCAAACTGCCACCTGTACCTCCATTCACAAAACTACCTCACATGGATTGTGCACACTAGGCCCCTAGCAGCTGTTACTCCCCCACCCCAGGCTGCCCTTAGAAATGCCCTTGTGATCAGTCAACTGACGGGGTAATCAGGATTTGCTCTGACTTTTCCAGGATTTGAATTATAGAAAAAAAAAATCTCTTTTTTATGAATGGTCTAGAAAATAAATGATGAAATTCCTGAAACCAGAGTAGTGTTTATTTTATCCTTATAGAAGAAGCCAGAAGGGCAAATTTACCGGGGATGACTTGCTGACAGTACTGTGTAATTCCCAGAGTTAGTTCGAACATCTGGGCTTCTACATGGTCCAATGCTGTAAAATCATTTTCTACTGCATAGAAATCGAATGCTTAAGTTTAGGCCTACGTTATATATATATTTTTTTCCTTCTAAAGTTGTTTTGTAGCGAATCTTTTGGCTTAATGGAAACAACCATCCAGGGCAGAGGGTAAATTTATTAAAAGAAAATGTCTGATTCTCAGTAATCACTCCACACTGTGCCCCAGTAGTTCAGCTAAGCATAACACACTCTGAAACAATCCCCGATTCACAGGCATTTTTGCCACACTTTTTCCATGGCTCAAAAAGTCCTCATTAATGAAGTCAGGATTGAAAGGGAATAGTTTTAGAAACACATATTTTTCAAAGTAAATATCAGTTACCAAATACATTGTCTGACCCTAAAGCAAAGATATACTATATTCTTATTCCCTTTCTCCTTGTCTCTCTAAGTTGCCTGAGCTCTTATGGGATCACTAACCCCAGAAACTAGAAATGGTTGAGATGGAAAGAGACAGCTGCTCTTCAACAAGAGAAAGTGCTTCTGTTTAAACAGAATGTAATAGCGCAACCCTACAGAGGGACCTTGTCTGCACCTTCTGATAGTATTTGCATAACTGTATATGACTTTCGGGGCAATCAGTGAGTCTGCTCTCCTTCCTCTACTACATGTAACCACACTCTGGCTTTCTTTGTGGTGTTCACATTTTTTTTTAAAAACAATAAGTTTTTGATTTTTTTTTCAAGCAATAAAACCAAACAAGCAGCTCTAATGCAAATCACCCAAACATGCACCTACTTCCACTGACCAAGAGAACACTTGTTTGGATTACAGATCCAAACTGCGTGGATCTCGATGCTGTAGCTGTCTAGGAATAGTCGGTCCAGTTTGAGCAGACTGACGCAGTGTGATGAGCTTGTATTGCAAGTGAGCAATCAAGACATGCTGCTCAAGGGTGGAAGTGTCGGTCACTGATCCTTATTACCCTTAGTTCCTGTGGACATGACAGAGAAGAAGGAAGGAGAATGGCTGGAAACCCTGGGGGAGAAACCTGAAGTTAGTTTATAAGTTAAAGAAGAGCTTGCCACGAAGATGAAATAGAAAAGAGAAATACAACAGAAGTCTCCTCAAGTGCTTTCTCATTCCTCGGGTTCCACATGACAAAGCCAAATGTGATGTTTTAAGGACAAGTCAGCAGTATTTAAGGAGGGAGCCATTATACAAGAAACAGGTCCAAGGAGAAGGAACTCTAAGGTTTTTCTGTGTCTCACTTCATTAAAACTCAAATCAATTCAGAATGTGTGTAAATGGTAAATTTATTATCTTAGAGATAATGAAACTATCATTTTAAAAAGTCATCTGTAAGACCTATTGTTTCACCAGATATAAAAACTGTGTAAATAAGTAGTACATGTATTTTAAGATTTTGGAGAATATGATTAGATCAAGTAATTTCTGAGCAGCTAGAATAAGTCCGATTTTCAGTTATCTTGGGTTGTTTTTGTTGTTGTTGATGGTGGGAGTTTTGCTTGCTTGTTTTTGCTGTATCTTATTTTTTTTTAATTTTATCTATTTATTTATTGGTTCGAGAAAAGACCAGCAGAAACAGCACATTTCTCAAGAAGTTCTAAACACCTTTCTTCGGTCCTGTCTTTGATAAAGCTACCCCCGATATGCCCAGTGTTTAGCTTTGCCATTGATGCGTTTGCCTGTGGGGTCCAGAGGCAGTTTCCATGGCAAGCTTCCCGTGCACAGAAGCAGGGTGAGTGGAATGTCTCTTCCAATGAGGAACTTTTCACTGACAGTGATAAAGGCCAAGAGCCTCCTTCACACAAACGATTGAAAAACAGAACACGAAGGACATTTTTATTTTGTGTTGTTTCCTTTGTGCGGTATGTGACTTCAGTGTAAACACCCATTTAATCAAGGACACAAAGGCAGCCACCTTTGCTGGGTGGGGGGTTCCCAGAGCCTCAGGACACAGAGCTTTTTTTTTTTTATTTTGTTGTAGGACGTTTCTCCAGGCTGTCATTTCAGGCTCCTGTTGAACACTTCCCCACCTCCCCTTGGATGAGGAAAAAGATTTTCCCAAAGGACAATTTGAGAGTAAACTAAACAGCACAACTTGAGAGAGTTTGAAAGCCAAAGTTTGTCTACTGTAACTGACTTTTAGAAACCTAAAAATCAGGGGGGCAGGGGGAACCATTGTCATCTGGAATATTCCAGTCACACTTTTCTCCTCTGGCTTCATTGGCTCACACTGAGCCTGTAGCTTTAAGTGAATACTTACTCCCTTTTTAGACATATACAGCATTCTTTGGAATACTGTCTATTAAAGGGGCCTCTTTTCTTTAGGTCCTCTTTATCCTCCAACTAATTTCATCTTCAATTCTGGGGCTATCACAGTCTGTCTGTCTTCAAGGCTCTCCTTAAAGCTCCAATTCTTGTGGATAATCCATCCTGACTCAGGATGAAATACAAGTGTGAGCACAGAGTGAGACATTTTCAGATGTTCGGAGCCTGAAATGACATTCTTATTGGTGCTGTCAAAATTGTTTGAATCTTTAGTCTTTGAGAAATTGCCTTAATAAAATATCAACAAATACTTCTCTAGAATGACTGGTTTTGGGACCTAGTTTAAAGTGCTATCAATAAGAAGAAATAATATCTCACTTTAATAAGGAACAATAAATTTTTGAAGTTGACCTCAAAACAAGGTAAAGCTATTTTTTAGGGTCTCATTATAATGTTTTTTTTTTTAAATAATGCATGGGTAGCACTTTTTTTTCTTAAATGGCTTCAACTGAAGTGCTAGTTGGTTGGTTTTCAGTATGCACAATATGTGCAAGGTACTAGTCATAAAACGTGGTCCTGGGGTCAGTCTTCCTTGTCAATAACACTATACATAGTCTATACATAACACTAAGCATGATCTAAGGCCGGGATCTTTTATTATGTAAAATTCAGTAAGAAGTATATATTTTACAGTCATATTTATGCCAGTCAGATTATATTTCTATCTTTAACAATGTACCTCTAACAACAGCAGCGACAAAAAATGAAACAAAAATAAGAATTTTAGATCTGGACAAATAACATTTGGCATACTACTTCTTACTGTATGCAGTTATTGTGACTCTGACAACTGACAAACAATGTCAGCACAAACACTTTTATGCCATTGGAAGGCATGAGAAAGATCAGAATAGTAGTAAATAAACTAGTCTTTAAAATCAGAAGCTACTTGTTGGGTTTTAGGAAATGGAGTATAGGGTTGTTTAATTAAAGGCAGTTTTAAGTTCATGGACCCATTTTACCCCATATAAATATATTTCATGTACATTATCTGCTTAATCCACTAGTTGACCATAAAAGAAAAAGAAAAATTTCCCCCAGAGACCAGAAACAACAGTAACATTGATGAAAAAGTCTTATTTTAAGAGACAATGCAGAAAGTCTCAGATCCTGTCACTTGACGCTAAGCAATAAAATCGAAAGCCAGTTTTAAAGATAAACCAGATTCCCGGCCTATAAGTAGCTGCTGCCCTTTGTCTTCTGTGTGTACATCACCAACACAGCTAGGAAAGAATTGAAGCCAGACTGGGTACATCACCAAGCAATTGATTATCAGCCATTAAAAGAGAGATGTTTGCTTCTTCATGGCGAGTAGCTTTCAGAATGAAAAGTAAAGAGATCTGATTGTTCCACACTGTCTTTCCTTTCTGTCTTATAACTGGCCAAGATCATCCTCTGACACTTCTTGGAGGTGCCAAAGACCCATTTTTATTTTCCTTTTGCTATTTTAACCAAACTACTGACTATAAGATGGGGGAGCAGTTGCTATGAGGGAAAATGCCCTGATAGTGGAGGGTCTTTCATCTATCAAGAGGATTCCACAGTATTGCCTTTCTTCAGCACGGTATAGAGTTGCAGGAATCTGAGAAACAGCAAAAAAAAAAAAAAAAAAAGGAAGGATTTAAGAACACAGTGTGAGATACAATTTCCCCCAAAAGATCAGGATACTTTAGTTTCACTTTGGAACTTCCTAGCCTCAACTTCTTAAGCACCCTGCAGTGATGAGCACCTCTGGGTGAGACTGGAAAGGATGATTGGTGTGGATGTCTTAAACACACTCACCATATCAGACCCCCCCCACCCCTCCAAAAATTAAAAACTCACTCTGATTGGAATGTACGGTATGTTTCCCAACTTGCAGGAAAACAAATCCCCACAGTTAAGTAACAACATTAACAAACTATGCTGCCTTGCAGACCAAAACACCAACCAACCTTTGAAAATCTGGAAAGAATGCCCCAGAAGAGAGATGTTAACTTATAATTCCAAGAATGTTTTGTGTGCAGGGTTAGGGAGGGATACATACACATATATCTCCAGTCTGCAAAAAGTCATGGCTGTCTCCACCTGTTTCCTGCTGGCCCAGTATCCAAACAGTTTTCTACTCTCAAGTCTTTGGGTCTTTGAGGTGATGAGGCAATGAAGAGGAGAGTCCCTTCCTCTAAGGATTGCCTCTCCTCCACTTTTTTTCAGAAGGCATAGTTGGCATGGAACAACCTCCATGGGTGTCCTGGGTGTCCTTGGGTGCTGACTCGGGCTGGGAAGAAGGCAAGTGTTCAAGGACATGTTTAAGCAGGGTGATGACTGGGCTTTGTATAACCAAGAGGCATGGGGTTCCCAGGACAAACATATGCACACAAGACCCTGCTCCCAGGCCAAAGAATATGAAGTGAGAAGGGATATTAGGAGCTCACCCCAAATCCAAGTTCTCTCTCAGAACACAACTGCTACGTAGGGGATGTATCTCTGCTTGGGAGCCAAACACTAAGAGTAAAAGCAAATATTTGATGCTGAAGAGCTCTTAAGAGCTGAAGAGTGTCATTTACTTATTTCTACACATCAGTATGGTCTTAGGATGTTAAATAGATTAAAAGGCTAAGAGAGGTCAGTCATTCCAAGGAAGACTCTTGTGCTTTTCCTAAACAAGTTTGGTTCTTCCTAAAATTGTTAAATGCCCTGTCTCAGTCCTGGGGAGGGTCCTTCACCAACTCAAAGGATGACACGTCCACTGTCCACTCCTAGAATGTCCTGTAGAAGGTGGAATCAGAGTTCACTGATAACACGTCACTGCATAGATGGGCCTGTACTGTGAAATTCCAGGGGACTGAGATCCTAAAACTGAGGGTCTCCAGAATTACTAAATCTATTTGTCATGGGAGGGGGAGGATGAGAAAGTGAAAGGGGAGAAGCAGAGAGGGAGAGACTCTCAAGAGTGAGTACAGGTAGCCAGAGGCAGTGCTGGCATGCACACCGGTTTCCAGTCCTGAGCTGCCTCCCCTGGCACAGCCTCCACATTCAGGGGATCTTGGCATCTGTACTAAGGATTCTCTAGCACTCGACCGCCTTCTACCAACCTCTGGCTCCTGCCTGGGTCTTGACTGCAGAGGGGTCAGCACAGTCATTTCAATTTAATCTTATTTAAAAAGACATAACTAATAAATCTATTGCCAGGGCCGCAGAAAGACCAGCCCAGCAGAGTCGATCCATCTCCCCATCCCATTGAATCCCACTGAAAACCATGACAACACCGGACAAGCTCCGATTTATCCCGCGAGCTAAAGCGCATTGTGAGCAGACGTCAATCACGCATTATTCTGGACTGAACAAATGCAAAATCTTTGCTGGAACAAATGCTTCCAACAGGTCCGGGCGTCCCAGCTCCATTTTCCCCTTTGTTTGCGGCCTAGCAGTTGGCCTGTCGTGGGCTAGCCTCCGCCCGACCACCCAGTGCGCGGTGCAGCCAGGGCACCTCAGGCACGCTTGGGTAGGACCGCTGCTGGGGAGGGCCAACAGGCTGGGTGGAGCCCAGGGCGCCATGTCTTGTCTTGTCAGGTTCGAATTCAGCCCCAGCAGAGCCTGGTTTAATACATCTCTCATCCCTATTTTTTTTTTCCTTAGAAACTAGATACCCAAACCACTAGCTGGAGGAAAAGAGGCTTCTGATACCGCAATGGAGCTGAACTAGACTGAAGCCCGAGCAAGGCTGGGGGCCAACAGAATGTGCCCGCTCTTGGCAGCTCCACCGGCCTTTCAAGTGGATCATTTTCTCTGTAGGGACTAACGGATCTGGGAGGAATCTCCTCCCAGGCACATTTTGTTTTGGGCAGGTCGGGAGCTAATTCTGCCTATTTGCTTGCCCATTCTGATGCCAAGCCGCGCGTGTAGCCCCTTCCTATGAGGCTAGTTCAGAAACTGGAACTGACTTGAGGGCTGAGGGGCAGAGATGACGTCGGAGTGGCGATGCCACGGAAGCCTGAAGGTTTCGGTAGGCCGGCCTAGAAAACACCACCACCCGTGCGTGGGTCCTCGAATGGACCCAGGTCCAGCTTCGCGGAGCTTGGCCGCAGAGCCCCAGGCTCCTAACCCATAGAGGCCAGGCCGGGATGGGTATTTAGGAACCGCAGCCTGGATTTTTACTGTCTCCTTTTTCGGCCTGGGGAGACAGGTATGGGTCCCGGGCACTTCCCCAGGCTCCCAGACCTTTCGGACTTTGTGTGTGTGTGTGGGGGGGGCTGCGGTGGAGTGTGTGAGGAGGCTCCTAGTGATTTGCAAAACCTGTGCCCCAGACAGCTAGAAAGATCAAGCCACAAGCCACCCTCAGTTACCAAAGGGGATGGCGGAGCGAGTGCGCCAGTAGAGTTGTAAATCACTTTCCAAATAATTGCGAGAAACTACCATTCCAGCAAACAAGGTCCGGAATAAAACAGACAAGGACAACATAAGTTGTCCCCCGTTTCCAGCGCTACCACCCGGCCCAGGCCCCACTTCAGCCGGGGAGGAGGAGGAAGTTGGGGCTCGGTCGTGAGGACCATGGTCACTGTCCGCCACCCAAGATGTTATTCACTGGTAACAATCCCCATTATCCGCCCCCACTTTGGTCTAATCAGACGAGCGCTAATGCCAAGGGCTGCTTCCTGCGGCCTCTGGGAGGTAACCAGTGCAAAGGGGCCGTGGACGGGGCGGGGCGGGGCGGGGCGGGGCGGGGGCGGAGATGGCACCTTCCGGACTGGTCCCGGCTTCGCCTCAGCACTCCTTCAGGTGCTTAACACCCTGGACACCCGCACCTCAGCTTTCAAAGCCCACCGAGTGGTGAGGGCCGTTTATATAAACAGGGATTCCTCCGTAGAGGCGCTGACATCCCCCAAAGCCAGCTCATGGCGAGCACCTCCCACTTCCACCCATAGGAGCGGCGTCCCCAGCTGCCCCTGGGTTCCTAGCCTGCCCTGCCCCTCGCCTTCTTTCCCTCCTCGGCCATGGCCACCTCTGGACGCCTCGGCTTCACCGTGCGCAGCCTCCTGAATTTACCCGAGCAGGACGCGCAGCCCCGGGTGAGGAGCCAACCGCAGACGTGCATTTCTCAAGCCGCCGCCTGGCTGGAGTCGGAGCGCAGCCACTACCCCTGTGAGTGAGCCTGGACTGCAGCGGGGGACGGAGGGGGAATCCAGCCAAGCCTCTGCGAGCCAGTTCTGGGATCGGGAGTGGAGATGCCAGCCCAGAGTCAGGTTTCTTCAGCCTTAGTGCAAGCGGTAGGCTCTGTGGTCCTCAAACCGACAGGTGGTGCATCCTGCATCCCGAGAGTAGATTCCTGCACCTCGGCTGCTGTGGGAGATTGGGGTTTTGGTGTCTGGAGATTCCTAAGAGTCGGAATATTTAAATATTTAAAACACCTTCTTTCTGTGTCCCAGGGTTTTGCAAACCTTGGCAAAACAGAGGTGGCCCTATTGGTGACCCAGCTTATGGGATATTGTTCTGCCAACTCAGCCACTGTTGTGGCTCATTTAGGAGGACCCCAAGGTGGGTTTCTCTGGGGCATCATCTCAGGCTTGGTAATTACTATTTGTAGTGTGGATGAGGTCGTAGGAGTAGGAGACGTGGGTACCCAGATGTGAACCCAGCAGAAGAAATGGCTCTCAAATCCCAGTGCAAGGGAACGGGGGCTCTAGTTGGAGGGAGGTGCGGGTGGGTGGCAGGTCCCAGCCACTCGCCTCTCACCGGGCGGTGTCTGCTTTGTGGTTGCCAGCTTCTGATGAGGGCGGCCTCGAGACAAGCCCCGCCGACCGGTCGCAGCTGGCATCCCTCGGGCGGGCATCTCCAGGCTCGGACACCGAGAAGAGGAGGAAGCGGCGGGTGCTGTTCTCCAAGGCCCAGACCTTGGAGTTGGAGCGGCGCTTCCGGCAGCAGCGCTACCTGTCGGCGCCCGAGCGGGAACAGCTGGCTCGACTCCTGCGCCTCACGCCCACGCAGGTCAAGATCTGGTTCCAGAACCATCGCTACAAGCTGAAGCGTGGGCGAGCGCCAGGGGCCACGGAGCCGTCGGATCTGGCAGCACCAGCTGATCCTCATACCGCTCCTAGCCTGCTGCACCACGTGGTGGTGCCTATTCTAGTGCACGATGGGCCACCGTGCAGCGGCAGGGGTGAGGGGACCGCTGCGGTGGCCCAGGACAAGTGCAGTGCACACCCGGCCACCGCATGCTCAGTGCCCGGCTATGCAGCCTTCGGGCCAGGCTCGGCGCTGGGTCTCTTCCCTGCCTACCAGCACTTAGCACCCCCAGCTCTGGTCTCCTGGAACTGGTGAGGCTGCCAAGGGGTGTCTTCAGTCACCCTGGACTTGGGACACTGGTGTTTGGCCTCAGTAAAGCTACAGCTGAGGCCCGAAAGTGAGCAGGTTGGCCTCGAGGGAGCTCTCGCGTCCTGGGGTCTCTGGCGTGCCTCAACCAGCAGTCGCAAAAACACACGCAGCCGGGACTTTCGCCAAGACTCCCCGGTTGTTCCCCCACCGCGAAGCCCGAAGCTAGATTTTATTTCTTGAGCTTTATTTGTATATTTTTAAATAGCGATTTGTATGAAGCGACTTATGTTTTAAAAGAAATAGAGTGTTTTCCCCTTGATTTGTGGTGCTAGAATGTAATGTGGAGGAGGATTGGGTCCCTGGCGCTCCGGCCGCTAAAGGAATGGGGGAGGGGGCTGGTTTTCCTTGCCGGAACTGGGAGAACTTGTCTGCTCCTAGCCCTTTACACTGAGGTCCAGCACTGGTTAGGTTGTAGGTCAGATTGAAGTCCCAAGAAGGCTTTGGGAAGGAAAGGGACTGGAGGGAGGCGACTGGGGCAAATCTGGGGAGTCGATCAACCGGTGGCATCTCTGCCGGCAGAGTGAAGCTGGGGGTTCTTGAGACTCCAGCTCAAACTTCAAAAGTGAATCCTGCCGGCCCCCCCGGCAAGGTCCTGTGCTCTTGGCTCTTTCTAGAGTGCAGGATAAGGGAGCTTGGGGACCACGGAGCACCAAGGAACCTGGCACCTACAGTGAAGCTTGTGAGTGCTTCAGTGTACTGTCATTTCCTGCCTCCTCAACCAAGCGGCATCTGATCTTGGTGGGACAGGATAGGGAGGGTAGTGAAGAAATAAAAAGGCGCAGTGACTGGCGCCGGGCACTACTTCCAAGCGACTCTGGGGAAAGAGGAAGAAGGTCTGGGAGGTTTAGCAATCCCATGCTCCGATGCAGATGCGTTCAGCTAGGATGAATCCTGTCAAGAGTGCACACACTGAGGGATCACCTTCCTTTTCCACACCTCGGTTTGCACCTGTCTCCGAAGCGATTTCTGGGTACCCACTTCAGAAAGACGGTAGGAGAGCGGTGTCCACCAGAAACAGGGACAAGGTCCTCAATGAGGTCTGATGAACAGGCATTGGGCTTGTTAGGGGGTCCTAGCTTTCTTGCCCAAAGAGGAAGAAGAGGAAGAGACAATGTGGTCACCTGGGATGGGGGTGGGTGGACAGTATGTTTGGGTCTCAGCTGCCTGCCACCTTGTCTTCCATATGGATGTGGCTATCTTAGAAGAATCTCCATCCTTAAACCTTCTTTTGTGTTGGATACTGAAAAAGGCATTGTCAGGCCTAAAAAGGACCTAGACAAAATCCACACTGTTTCAATTCAAAACTCCGTTTAATCAGCCTCTGGAGACAATGTAGTGCGTGTTAGGCCAGACAATAGCATCTTTTTAAACCTTGTGGCCTTCAGGAAGACAAAGGGCTTGAATTTTATGGGCTTACAACTTCAATTAGAGCAGTGCCAGTGTGCATGGGAGATTATCAAATTTGTATCATAAAACCCCTTTCTAACAAATGATTGGTGGGGAGGGGGCCCAACATTGTAAGACATATATTGGGACCTAGCAGGAGCTTCCCGGTCAGAGTTGGCCGAGCAGATGTGAAAGAAAAAGAGGAAGGGATTTCTGAGGAAGGCCTTTTCTGAGGAAGGCCTGAGTTGGGATTTGTCGCTGTGGTCAGCTGGCTGTGTGTTTAACTCTTCCAAGTTCTTACTTAATTCATGAATTGGTGGGGGAAAAAATCACGGCTTCTTTCTGCCAGGGACTAAAACAAGCTCCTCAATGTCCTTAGGAGAAAGTCAAGAAGATAGGGATACCTGTTTGGCAGATCTTAGAATGTGTGAAGTGGAGAGGGCCTATAAATGTGAGGTCTCCAGAACAAAGTGATTGTGTCTATGGGGAGACTGTCCTTACCAGGAAGGTTTTAGGGAAAGCAGACCTGTGGTGAGCAAATTAGTGTCACAGCAAGATGGTTAGAGTCACAGCAGGATCCACCCAGTGAGCCAATTGTACTCTGGGCAGGAAGGGGACAGTGGTAACCAGCAGCCACAGTATGCAAACTGTTAGTTTTAGCTCTGCATTCTTTTACCATTGGCTTGAAAGGCCTTCCTTTAGAAATAAAAGACCCCATGGGAAAGGTCAAAATGCACTCGCATCACACTGATTCATTTTAGGGACTGGGTTAACATCTATGTTATTCTGTCCGTATCCATCATAAGATAGAAAACTGTCCATTTCCTTTGTGACCCAAAAGGTCAATCCTCCTTGATTCTGACAAAAGCTGAATCCAAGTCCTCTCTGCCAACAGCTGTGAAAACAGTCAGGGGCTCCTTCTCCAAAGCTAAGCGTTTCAATCCTGCCACCCACCATCAGCGTTACATGGCAGATTCACACTCAGAAAACTTGTAGTGAAATGTGCTGTGTTTCCAGATCCATTGACAGCCAATCTCACACACACACACACACACACACACACACACACACACAGAGAGAGAGAGAGAGAGAGAGAGAGAGAGAGAGAGAGAGAGAGAGAGAGAGAGAGAGAGAGGTTGGGGGGTCAGATCTTGTTTTCAGATAAGAAACCAATATAAAGTAATCATAAACCTGAAAGGATGTCACTATTGTCCCTAGCTTAGCCATAGTTAGCCACACTCCAAGCTTCCTTCCCTTCGGGAGGACAATTGTCATGTTGCATATATTATGCAGCCATCACACATATGAACAGGCTGCAAGAGAAAGCTGGAAGGACCTTGTACTTCAGGTCACTCCTGAAGCTGCTTAGAGTCCAGCGCGACCTGCTAACACTTATTAATGTCCCCTGTATGCCAGTGGGCCTGTAGTCCAAGGTTTTTTGTTTGTTTGTTTTTTGGTTTGGGGGGGTTATTTTGCATGCAATAGCACATTCAATCCTCAAGATTCAATCCTCAAGCCCCACTTTCATATGTGGAGTCTTAAGGTCAAAGAGGTTGTAAGTAGTTAGTCTAGGGTTAAATGGTATGCTGAGAACTTCAGATGTGGTGTGTGTGTGTGTGTGTGTGTGTGTGTGTGTGTGTGTGTGTGTGTGTGTGTGTGTGTGTGTTTTGTGCATGTGTACATGTAGGTGTGGGAATGTTCAGTGTTTATGTATGCATGTGGAGGCCAGAGGTTGATGCTGAGTGTCTTCTTCAATTGTTTCTACCTGACTTTATGAGACAGGGTCTCTCACTGACATGGAACTCTCTAGATTCAACTTGGCTGGATGGCAAGAAACCCCAGGAATCCCCCTGTCATCACTCACCCATAACAAACAATTGTAACGACTGAACCATCTCCCCAGCCCTTGCCTCCAGATGTTACACTTTTTTTTTTTTTTTTTTTTTTTTTTTTTGGTTTTTCAAGACAGGGTTTCTCTGTGTAGCTTTGCGCCTTTCCTGGAACTCACTTGGTAGCCCAGGCTGGCCTCGAACTCACAGAGATCCGCCTGCCTCTGCCTCCCGAGTGCTGGGATTAAAGGCGTGCACCACCACCGCCCGGCCAGATGTTACACTTTTAATCACATGATGGTAATTAGTTTGCTATCTATTTTGTTCTATGATTTTCATTCAACAATCTTGGTTATCTTCCTTACAGTTTCCTTAAAGACATGTCCCTTCCTTCCTTCCTTCTTTCCTTCCTTCCTTCCTTCCTTCTTTTCTCTATTTGTTTGTTTGTTTGTTTGGTCTTTTGTGACACAGTTTCTCTGAATAGCCCTGGCTGTCCTGGAACTCATTCTGTAGACTAGGCTGGCCTCGAACACGTGTGCCACCACACCCAGCTAAAGATACGTTCTTTAGCATCTTTCTGCCTCTCTCTGTTTTGCCCCACGCTAACCAACCCTCCAGCTTTGGGACGCAGCCTCTGTGTTTCCTCTGGGTCTGTCTGTGTGCCTTCTTGTCTAGCTGTCAGTGAGACACTGCTCTCGTGCAGGTCGGGGTATTCTCCTGGGACTATCATTCTCCCATTCTTCTTCCAGAAAAACATCTGTTGCCAGTGCCTTGACACCGATTGTACACCCAGAGTTCAGTGGAGTTGTTGCTGACTCCGGTAAGCTCCTTTAAGCGATTCCCAACCCCCACACCCGGATCCCTGTGGAGCTGTGTGTCTCTGACTTTCCTAACCCCCCTTTTAGGTCTCCCTTTCCTTCCCAGGTCTCCAATTTAATCTTTATTATTAAATATCATCCTCTTCACATTTCCTCACTGTCCTTCCACTGTAAACATTTTCACTTCATCTCACTTATATCTCTTGCTGGTGGAGATTGCAATTTTCACTTCAATTTTCTCTCTGTTGTTCAGGAGATCTTACATCTTAGCACATCTCTTATCTGGCCAATTTAGCACTTTAGTGTCTTAGGTAATGTGCTGCTGAAGGGTTAGACGGAAGTTGTTTGAGTCAAGGTTAACCTACACCTTCCCTCTTAACAATGGAGTTTGAATGTTTCTGATTCTCTTGCCTTGGTCGATTTAATTCATTAGCCATTCTGTCTCCCTTTCTAGCTCCTCTTTGTGTGGGTCTTTACCTCACTTTCTCTCCTCACATGCACAAACACACATTAAAACTTTCCGCCTTGCGGATAAGATACACAAGCATGTGGCTGTTGACTTGACATGGTTGAATACTTTGTTAACCATTCGTCTGCCATGATGTTTCAGCTAACCAGTGTAGGTAAGTTGTCAGTGACTACAAATGAATAACAAACAGTCAAAGTTGCTTTCAGAGGAAGTAAGGTCAGCACCTCCAAGCACAGCAACCTCTGCAAACCTGCCTGAGAAACTGCATCCCACAGGACCACTTATATTTCCAAGCCATTCTGGAGGCAGGGACTCCTAAATGTCTCCTTAATTGTTTTCAGAATTCCAGGTCTGCACCTGTTCACCTCCCTCTGGTCCCCCGGACACGTGTGCAGTACCAAAAGGTGTTTAACAATCTCCTTCCCTCCTTGTGCTCGCCACCCATATTACTCAGTCTGTAAGTTCACCGAAGATCACCAAAGAACTGAACAGCAGTCCCTTCGATGCTAAACTACATAGTGACGCCTTGGCCTCACAGGGAGACCAGGGGGAGTCATGTAGGCTATGGATCGTCGAATGGCCTTTCCACCCCAGCTCCCATCTGAATGTTCAAGCTTAAGAGTTCTCAGGTTTTCCAGCTATGCCCAGTACATAAACTGTAGTGCTTATTGGGGGGCGGGGAACATCACAAATTAGAAGTAGAAAGTAATTTTCTCGTTAATAACCTGCCTGATGGACCAAAAAAAAAAAAAAAAAAAAAAAAAAGAAAGAAAGAAAGAAAGAAAAAAGAAAAGAAAAACCCTCTAGTCTTTTTTGAGGTCCTGTAATTTCAAACCCTGCCGCAGTTCCACATAACTTCAGTGAG
Source organism: Peromyscus californicus insignis (assembly GCF_007827085.1). Lineage (NCBI taxonomy): Eukaryota > Metazoa > Chordata > Mammalia > Rodentia > Cricetidae > Peromyscus > Peromyscus californicus. The sequence goes on along the minus strand of NW_026294447.1, from coordinate 25,907,191 downwards.
TAGGGTGTGACAGAAGGAACATCTGAGGGACTGGTCATGCTTAACTTCCTCCTGTATTCTGACTGGGTGGTCTGGTATGAGTAACAGGTTTTCAAATGCTTTTCTTCAGCTAAAAGCTCTGAATTGGACTCTCTCTTTTTCTGCTCTTAATACCAATTGCCCTGTCATTCTTCTTCTTCTTCTTCTTCTTCTTTTTTTTTCTGTTCCTCTTTCTCTAGCCTGGGGATTGGATAAGATATTTGGAAGAATTCTCTAAGAAGAGGAATGTAGGCTGTTTGCAAATTAAACTGTGACAAAGTATCAAGAAAATCCACTAAAAGGGCCCTTGACTCTCACCTAAGACGCTGTCTTTCTGCTGTATCCTCTGCGGAAGCTTTGCTGGTGGATATTGCATTAAGCAGCAATTCCTCCAGGCCTAAAGAAGTCATCAGCTTAGGTTTCAATGACCTCTTGGGAGGTAAATTCTCAACTAGAGGCAACCCCGAATCACCATAAGCTCTCAGGATCTGATGCAATCACATAAGCATCAGCACAGATATGACAAAATTCAGATGTAGAATATGAGACACGAAAGGATGGGAAGAAGTGAGATGGTGGGCAAGGAACCAGGTGCTTTTGGGGGAACTGTTTTACTGCCCAATCAAGGAACAGACTCAGCAAGCTGTCTGAATAGAGCATGCCACCAGTTAGTTCCCTGCTAGGAACATTCCACATTTAACTCAAGTGAAGATGAAGAGGTAGTGTGGATTTTCTTATTGTTCATATGTACGGGTGGAACGTTAAGTATTAATTAGTTTAGGGCTGTGTGTAGCAAAGAGAATTAACCAAACACAATAAGGCTCCCAGAATTTTTTCCAGAAGAAACTACAAATATCTTCCACCTCTTCCCTGAACCTGTTGATTGAAAAAAAGTAAATGTATTCTCAGATAAATTATGTGTGCCTAGCAACAGAATGGCCTCAACTATATTTAATAATATAATTATTAAAATGTATATGATGCATGTATAAATGGGTGTGGAGACTTTGGAAGTCTTTTACATAATGAGAAAGTCTCTGATCCAGTGTCCCATTTGTCATTTTGTTTTTCTCATCTGAAAATGACCAATTTTTTTTCCCTAAGATAATGCGGGGAGCACAGAACGTCTAAATAGGCTATGTTCCTAAGTCTAGTCGTCTTCACAGTAACATTTGGTTTCTCGCTAACGGTTGGACAAATCAGAGACTCAGGTAAGTTGTTAAAGTGTAGAGAGGAAATCTCAGCTCTATCATTGTAAACATAACCACCAAGAGAAAGGACTGGGGTCGTACTGACCGGGAAAGACCAATTCCCCTTTATTCTTCAGTTTCCTCTTCTGTGTATCCTTACGCGTTCGCCATCTTTCAAGAGTCATGGGCTGGGAATGGCAGCAGTGAGCTCTGTCCTTAACAAGGTAAAAACCAAGCCTGGAGCCTCGGAGCAGGAATGCTGAGAGAAGCAGCTGTTCGCTTCTTCCTTGGCAGGAGTTTGAACAAGAGGTTTCTGGGGAGACTCTACAGGTGTGAAACAATTACACTTCTCAAGGTTCCACAGCTGAAAACCCACAGCCCCGAAGTCTTAGCGCCTAATGCATTTTAAACTGAGCTTAGAATGCTTGCTGTTACTTTCCATACCCCTGGGGTGGGGGGAAAGTCACAGTTTGTATCACTTTAACTTCTTCATGTAATTGTCACCACAGGGGCTACAGCCACTTGATCTGTAGACTGCAGAGTGAGAACATTGCTGAAACACAGGTATCTGGGTTCTAAGGAAGGAAGAGCACCCTATTACCCTCTCTTCTCAGCAACTAATGCCTGGTGGGAGGGGGAGCTCCAGCACCCTATCATCCTATCTTCTCAGCAACTACTGATGCCTGGAGGTGGTGGTGGCTACAGGAGCTACTTTACTCTCTCAGACCACTCTGTTCTCACACAACCCCGGACTGACTCAATGACTGGCCTCGTTTAAGATGTTTAATTCAACTGTGAAGAACAAAAAAAATAATTTGTGTAGTAAAGGAAGCAATCAATGAAATTCAAAGGCATCTTCCAGAATAGAAGAAAACACAAGGGGTGTGTGTGTGTGTGTGTGTGTGTGTGTATGCTATCCTAGATATGTGAGGAACTCATGCATCTCAATAGCTGAACAACAATAGTACAATAACAACAAAAAATCCATATAACAAAAGGATTTGAATTGCCATTCCAAAACACAGATGCTCAACCAGTGTATGAAAAGGTACTCAGCATTATTATTATCATCAGAGAAATGCAAATCAAAATCACAATAAAATATTACCCTATGCTTATTAGGGTGGTGATTTATCAGAAGGAGAAGTGGGGGCAGAGAGATGCTTTGTGGGTGCTTTCCAAGCCTGACAACCTGAGCTTGTTCCCTGAGTTCCACATGGCAGAAAGAGAAAACAGACTCCTGTGAGCTGTCCTCTGCCCCCCCCCATACATGCGGTGTGCTGTGCATAAGATACACACACACACACACACACACACACACACACACACACACACACACACACACACACTGAATGAATAAATATAATGTTTTAAAAAGAAAAGCAATAAGGTGATGGTATGAAGAAGAAACTTACGTTACTGGTAGGAATGGAAATTAGTATATGCATTATGGAAAACAGTAGTGAGGGGCTGGAGAGATGGCTCAGGGGTTAAGAGCACTGGCTGCCCTTTCAGGAGACCTGGGTTTGATTCCTAGCACCCACATGGGTAACTTGGAATTTCTGTAACCCCGGATCCAGGGCGTCTTACAGCATTTTCCAGCCTTCACAGGTACCAGATACACATGTGGTACACAGACAGACATACAGGCAAAGCACCCCAACACATACAAAATTTAAAAGAAAAAAATGTGTGAAGATTCCTCAAAAACTTAAAATGAAAATTACTTATGATCTGGTAATCTCTTTTCTGGATACATATATCCAAAGGAAATTAATATCAATATCTTGAAGAGATCCTTGTGTTCTCATGTACATGTCAGCATTATTTATAATAACCAAGAGGCAAAAATAATTTAAGTGGACACCAGTGGAAAAGTAATGGAGAAAATTTCGCACACACATGTACATGCACAAGCACACACACACACACACACACACACACACACACACACACACACGGAGGATATTTTTAAACCAAAAGAAGAAACAAATTCTGTCATGGGAGACAGAATTGATTGACCTGGGGGACACTAAGCTAACGGAAATGAAATGGAGAAAGGCAAATGTTTTATAATTTTCCCTGTATGTGGAGTCTAAATAAATCAAACTCATAGAAACAGATTAGAACGGTAGTTACCAGAGGCTGGGAGACATGTGAACTAGTGAAATACTCAAAGGGGACAAACTTTCAGTTATAGGATAAATGATTGGTGTATATCTAATGTGTAACAAAGGTGGTGATCGATTAACTTGATTGTGGTAAACAAACTGCATGTTTACTATCTTGAATATAATTTTATTTGTCATTTAAACTTCCTTTACAAAGTAACTCGTTGTTACATCTACCAAAAGCATGAATTTATTCTAATAATCTTTCCGTTGAATCTTAACCAAATGATGCCTACCTGTGCTGGCTTTAAGCAGGCCATAGTCTTCCGTAGCCCGTGACTCTTGTTCACTACTGTCCTGCAGTAGTGGCAGAGTGTGTACTTAGTATGCATAAGGCGTTGGCTCTGGTCCCCAACACTGGAAGACTTTCTATGTCTTTCCTTGTTTCTAGGAAATCCTCGCCAAGATTGCCTTTATTCACACATTATTTTTCCCTTCTCCTCTTCCTCCCTCCCTCCCTCCCTTCCTTCCTCCCTTCTCTTCTTCCTCCCCCCTCTCTTTTGAGACAGAATATGCATTCAGTACAATATGTAGCTCAGATTGTACTAAAACTAAAAATCCTCCTAAGTGTTGGGGTTCCCAGCTGTGAGCCCACACACACAGAAAACGCACATGTATTTATAGGCTCCTGACCCACAGACCATGTCAAGGGACTCTACCATGCTTTCATCGTGTAGCTGTAATGTCCTGTCTGGAACATTTGAGCATGTTTTGCTAGGAAACACTCTCTACAGGACTCACCAAACTCTTTCACTTTCGTCTGGTGGCTTCAGTTTCTAAATTCGTTTGTCCAAGTAGCATTTGCTAACTAACTGGAAGAAAAAGAAGGAATTCCCATTGGCCCATCCAATATAAAGCTGCAACCAAACTCAGAGCTCTTACTTAGATTGCTACGTGACATAGTGACATTGTGGAGAAAGCAGGGACTTGGGGGGTCAGTCGGCCTTCCTTTTGAAAGGAAAGGTTGAATGCTGTTTGCCACACCGATTGTGTTAAACTCTTTTCAGCCTTAGGTCCCTTAACCTTCACTTAGAGATAATGCCATCTGCTAAATGTGTTAAAAGAAACGAGTGTTGAATAAATGGACAGTGTCTGATAGTTGACGCTGGATGGACTGTTCTTTGTTCTCTTACACTTTTCCAGTGTAGCATTCAATTTGTTTATTTTTAATAAAATAACAGTCACCTGGGAATGAACTATGCGGGAAACACAACCTAAACGCATCAGTGGTTAACTAAAGGTTTATTTCCTGTTTATATTATACGGCCCTGACACTTTGCTTTATTTATTTTTTTCATTATGGGACCCAAACAGAAGACTCAGTTTCTATATAGGGCATTTCAGTCTTAAGACAGGAGTAAGGGGACATGACAGAACCGTAAGTTGCTAAACTTTTTATTTAAAAGGGTGAGCATTGCCTTGCACATCTGGTGAGCTAAAGCATAATCATTTGAAGTCAACATGCTGTGGGGAGTAGTGGACATTTTACACAATCATATGTCCTGAACAAAAAGAACAAGGCTAAAGGCATCCTAATATCTGATTTCAAACTATGCCAAAGAGCCATAGTGACAAAATCCCAGGGTACTTGCACAAAAAAATAGACATAAAGATTAACTGACTCCAGTAAAGGACCCAGAAATAAATTCACACAGCTATAGTGTAATAGTTTGAATGTAGTTGGCTCCCATAATCTCAAAGGAGTCATACTATTAGGAGGTGTGGCTTTGTTGAAGTGGGTGTGGAGGAAGTGTGTCATTGTGGGGGTGGGCTTTGAGGATTCCTATGCTCAGGACACAGCCCAGTGTTTCAGTTGATTTTCTGTTGCCTATAAAATGTAGCACTTTCAACTCCAATACCATGTCTGCCTGCATGCTGCCATGCTCCCTGTCGTGATGATAATGGACTGAACCTTTGAAACTTGAAGCAAGCCACCCCAACTAAATGTTTTTCCTTTATAAGAGTTGTCATGGTCATATTGTCTCTTCACAGCAATAAAAACCCTCGCTAAGATATACAGCCACCTAGTTGTGTTAGAAACACAAGCTGGTAAGGACAGCTTATTCACCAGAAGATGTTAAGAAAATGAAATAACCACATGAAGCATAACAGAAGTAGATCTGTATCTCTTACCATACATAAAAGTCAATTCAAATTGGGCCAAAGATCTTAATATAAAACCTGACACTCAAGCTGATAGAGGAACATATAGTCAGATCATTAGTAAAATGTAGGCACAGTCAAGGACTGTGTGAAATATGTATCCTCCCCAGCTCAAGAAATAGTCCCAAGAATTGACAATGAGATAATATAAAGTTAAGAGGCTCTTCCGCCCCAGGACCCAGGCAGCAGCATGTAACAGAAGAAAAATGGGCAATCACATTGACTAGTCTCACTTTAGATTTATGACCACTAACTTCAGTTCCGAAGGATCTGAGGACCTTTTAGACCTCTTCAGGCACTGCACACATGTCCACATGTCACATAGACTGAAAAAGAAAAGAAACTTCTAAGTTCTTTTCTCAATTGCCCCTACTATTCTCTCTCTCTCTCTCTCTCTCTCTCTCTCTCTCTCTCTCTCTCTCTCTCTCTCTCTCTCTCTCTCTCTCTCTCCCTGGTAGGGTCTCAGGTTGTCTAGTCCATCCTCAAATCCATTATGTAACCGAGAAAGACCTTGCACTCCCCTGATCGCTGGGTTGCAGGCACACACCACCACGCCTGGCACGTGTGCTGTTTTCAAACACAGATGAAGACTGCAGGGATAGTACTAGCTGCTCCACATCCCCAGGAGCACGGAGGTTGTAAACCTTTAACTTTTCAGTCATTCTTGTGAATTGTAGAGCTTCCTAATAAAGCAGTTAGTTTACATTCATTTAATAACTAATGCCACTGAGCGAAATGACTCTTCAAATCCTTTGCCCACTTAAAACAAGTTGCCTTTTTATTATTCAACGAATAGTGCTTTATATATTCTGGTCAGAAGCCCTCTCTTCTACAAGATTCGTGGTTTGCAATTATTTTCTCCCGGGAACTTGATTTTTATTTTCTTTGTGACAGCTTTCAAATAACATAAAATTTTAATTTTGACGAAGTCCACTGGATTGATAATCCCTCTTTTATTCAAGCTTCTTGTACACTAAGAAATCTTTATTAACCCAGGGTCATAAGAAGATTTTTCTGGAAGCTTTATATGTTTATATCTTATATTTAGGTCTATAACTCATTCAATTAATTTTTGTTGGGAAGTAAGACTTGAGATTAATTTCTTTCTATTGACATATCCAACTGCCTTATCAGTATGTCTCCCTATTCTTTGTGTTTCCAGCTGTTACCACAGAGAGCATCCCATTGTTAAGAACTATGCCGTTTTGATATCCCCCTGCTTTTCTTAAACGTGAACTGAGTATCCATGTAGAGCTATTGCTAGACCCTTGCTCGCCCCCGTGATCTGCGTGACTGTCTGCACTGCCACCAAATCACACTTCTCCAATTGCGTTGGATTACAGAAAGACACAAAATCAGGAAATGAAAATCATAAAACTTTGTTTTCTAGAATTGTATGCTAGAGGATTGGCTTACAAAGTACTGTCTTCAATAAGCTTATCAATTTGTGTATTTAAGGCTAATAGGGTTTGGGTTAGAATTACTTGGAGTTTATAGACTAACTTAAAGAAGAATTCTTTTTTTTTTTTCCCTTGAGACAGCGTTTCTCTGTGTAGCTCTGGCTGTCCTGGATCTCACTCTGTAGACCAGGCTGGCCTTGAACTCAGAGAGATCTGCCTGTCTCTGCCTTTCAAGTGCTGAGATTAAAGGTGTGTGCCATCACTGCCCAGCTAAGAATTCATATTTTTATATTAAACTTTCTAGTATGGTTGCTTTTGTATTTTTTAGTGTTTTGAATAATGCACCAGTGGTCACTAAGGTACAGGTATCTCTTCAAGATGTCTTTTCATAGTCTCCCTCTGCCTCCCTCTCTCAAGACACAATCTCACTCTTATCCTAGGCTATCCAGAACTTACCAGGTAACCAGATTTCTCTCAAACTTGGCATCTACCTATTCTAACTCCCTAATGCTGTGATTACAGATATGTGCCACCATGGCTGGCTTATGGTTTCATTTTCTTCAGGTATGTACTCAGAAGGGAAAGGCTGAGGATCTGTTTTAAGTTTTTGAGGCACCTTCACTCTGGTAGTCATCATGGCTACCAGCTATCACTCTCAGCAACAGTGCACACAGGCTGTTTTCTCCTTTCTTGCCATCACTTGTCATCTTGTGTTGTTTGGTGTAGCCGTCTTAAGGGGCGGGAAGTACCATCTTACTGTACTTTTGTATGCCTTTCCCTGATGACTTTATTTCCACCATTGCTTTATACACTATTCATGTTTTGTTTTAAAAAACTGATGGTTGGTCAACATACATTTTAATTTATAATATACATTTTAATTGGTCTCTGTCTAGCTTCATGAAGTGAAGTGCTCTTGTATAGTATATGAATCTGTGTCCCAATATCTTAAAGTTTGTTGCTGTGGGATGGTCTGTATGTCAAATTGCTCTGATTGGTCAATAAATAAATCACTGATTGGCCAGTGGCTAGGCAGGAAGTATAGGCAGGACTAACAGAGAGGTGAACAGAGAAAACAGGAAGGCGGAGGGAGTCACTGCCAGCCGCCACCATGACAAGCAGCATGTGAAGATGCCGGTAAGCCACGAGCCACGTGGCAAGGTATAGATTTATGGAAATGGATTAATTTAAGCTATAAGAACAGTTAGCAAGAAGCCTGCCATGGTCATACAGTTTGTAACCAATATAAGTCTCTGTGTTTACTTGGTCGGGTTTGAGCAGCTGTGGGACTGGCAAGTGACAGAGATTTGTCCTGACTGTGGGCAAGGCAGGAAAACGCTAACTACAGTTTGTTCTAAGTCAACTAAGACTAAAAGGAGGCATAAAATAGAACTAATGGAATAATGACCAAAAAAATATCAAATTTTGTTGAAAATATTTTTTTTGAAAGCCTAAAACCCCAAGCACAATAAAAATAAGTTAAACTACTTCCGACATAACAGAATCAAGTTTCTGAAATCCATGGACAATATATAAAATTGTAAATCTGCTAAGGACAGAGACATATTATATTGATATAAACAAAGAATGATACTTTTCTTAAAATCTGTACATGCGTGAAAGGAATCTAATGGAGTCACCAAATAACAGGAAAAACAATGCTCCAACTAGACCAATCTGATGCCACCAAGTGAAACCTCCAGTACCAGGAGTGGGTTACATCTTACTGTGTTGTTGTTGAAAGGGGCCCCATGTCCCAGGACTGTTTGGTCAACATGAAATGAAGTCAAGGGGTTTTGCGGACTTTTTGTTTCATTTAACCATGTTTTTGACTTATTTGTCTTTGTTATGATTTTTTATTGTTTTGGTTTTGCCCCTCTTTCTTTTACATTTCTCCATTTTGGTTGGTGAGAACGTGAATTCCTTTCAGTTCTTTATGGCCTCATTTTGTTCTGGACACCCTGTCCCCAGCTTTGGGAAACTTTCTTCAAGGGTATTCAGATCAGTCCTAAGCGAAGATTCTCTTTAGATCTCTGGGGCTTATTCTCCAGGCAGCACCATTCTTCACTACAAAAGTGAAGAGGAATTCCTGATGCTGCTAATTCTTTCTGGTCAAAGATGTCCCCTTGTCCTCTGTGAACTTACTCTAACCATCTGCCCCACATCGGGGCCACCCATGATGAGATTGCTAACTCAGTACTACCTATGTGTTTATGACTCACAAAAGGCAAAGGCTTCTTAGGAAGTTATAAACTACAATCATGTTATAAACAACATGACATGGAGGAACACTAAGTAAACCTGCTAAACAGATTAAACCTAAGGAAAATTAGTTGTGAATTCTTAGGAGAGTGTGAGGCTCACAAAGGTGAAATATAACTTGTTTGAAACCATACATCATGTCTTAGTCACTGTTCTATTGCTGTGAAGAGATGCCATGACTAAGGCAGCTTATAAAACAAAGCATTTATTTAAGGGTTTGCTATGTTTCAGAAGGTTAGTCTATGATCATCATGGTGGGAAGCATGACAGCAGGCAGGCAGGTGTGGTACTGGAGCAGTAGCTGAAAGGGGAGAGGGGAGAGAGGGGGGAGCGAGGGAGGGAGGGAGAGAGAGAGGGAGAGAGAGAGAGAGAGAGAGAGAGAGAGAGAGAGAGAGAGAGAGAAACTGGGCCTGTTATGGGCATTTGAAACCTCAAAGCTCACCCCTAGTGACACACCTTCTCCAACATGGTCACACCTCCTAATCCTTTCTAAACAGTTCTACCAACTCAAGACCAAAAATTCAAATATAAAGCCTTAGGAGACATTGTCATTGAAACCTCCTTACCTTGTATTTTTTTTTAATTCAAATCTGATAAGGGTAACAGATCAGAGGATAGCTGCTGGAGAAAAAAAAATGGTTTGTTACAATTTTTAAGAAGACAAAATAAGACAGGACCACGTGTGAGCATAGGGACTGCCTAGAGGCAGATATGGTGATGGTAAATACACGGTGATGGAAAAGAGTGAGAGGAGCCTGCACTGGACTTTCATGAAAGGGGTGACGTGCACAGGACAAGGAGATCCTGAACACTGGAATAACTAATGAAGATAGAGGGGGTTGGTTTGTAGGGGACTCTGGGTTGCTTCCCTTGCATATAAGAGGTCTTCTTGAGGCCAGCTGTTTGCTATCCCTAAGGTACTGGCAAAATGCAGCCCCAAAGCCTCACAAAACATAGAAAACAAAATATATAATACGTGTGTGACTACAGCAAACTGACTATTTCAAGGAGATTTGAGAGCATCATGGAATAAATGAGAGATGGAGGGTCTGGAGGGTTTGATCCAGATGTGAGTCTAGAGGCTGAGCTCCAGAGAGCTGCAGTGAATGGGTCACCTGTCTCCTCTCTGCTTCTAATTTTACTCCTCTTCTCCACATACATAAACAACAGTGTTGTTTATACAATGCACATCATATTGCTGTTTTTCACATACTTAACATCCAGCAAGTGGCTACTCAGAACACGTAGAATCAAGTTCACATTTCCTAATAGTCAACATAGCTGTTAGTCCCATCTCTCTACTACTCACAGTAGTGTCAAATATACTGTATTTCCCTATATCTTTGATTTTATTTTGAGACAGGGTCTCACCATGTAGTGCTGGCTGGCCAGAAACTCACTATGTAGACGAGGCTGGCTTCACAGTCATACAAGTCCACCAGCCTCTGCCTCCAAAGTGCTGGGATTGAAGGCATAGGGGTCTCCACACTTAGCCTTCAGTTCTCCTAGGTCTTTGAAAACATTAGCCTCTTCTTTTCAGTTCTTCACACTTGTTCATACCTATTCCAACATCATGGGATCCTTCCCACCTTGATTAAAACATATGCTCCTTAGAGAGGCTTTGCTCACCCAATCTGCCAGCTCATGGTCATGCCCAGACTCCACACAGCACTCTGTTCACCATCATAGCTCTGACCACACTTCTCTATCTGCTCATTTACTTCTTTCATTTTCCACAAGGACAGGGACCACATAAATGATAAATTATATTCACTTCTATATTATGACTCAACTTTCAGAATTGCCTCACTCCCGACACTTCACTGTTGGCATGACTGGGGTGGACCTGGGGAGGTGATAGACCACTCCTCACCTTGAATGGGAACCAAACTTTTCTCCTAAGGAAAAAGAAAACACTGCATTTTCATGGGAAATTTTATCTTGAAAAGTTTGCTTTGAGTCTTTAAGCTCCTTATGCCCAAACAAATTAATATAGCCATTGGTGTTAGTCAATGATCTCACTTTCCAGTGATCTTATAATAAAGATGGATGACTGTTGTGGAATAATCCTTTTATACATTGTGATTAACAAATTGGATTAACAAAGAGCCAACTTGCCGGGCGGTGGTGGTGCACGCCTTTAATCCCAGCACTCGGGAGGCAGAGCCAGGCGGATCTCTGTGAGTTCGAGGCCAGCCTGGGCTACCAAGTGAGTTCCAGGAAAGGTGCAAAGCTACACAGAGAAACCCTGTCTCGAAAAACCAAAAAAACAAAACAAAACAAAACAAAAAACAACAAAGAGCCAACTGGCCAATAGCTAGGCAGGAAGAGGTTAAGCGGGGGAGCCAGACTGAGAAAACATTGGGAAGAAGGGCAGGGTCACCAGCCAGATGCAGAGGAAGCAAGATATGTAGAAAATGAGGGTAACAAGCCACAAGCCACGTGGTGACATGTAGATTGATAAATATGGGTTAATTTAGGATGTAAGAGCTAGTTAGTAACAAGCCTAAGCTATTGGTGGATCATTTACAATCAATAATAAGTCTCTGTGTGGTTATTGGGGAGCTAGCTGGTGGGACAAAGACGACTGGAAGGACAGAAAAGTCTGCCAACAGATGACAGACAGTGCTTTAGAGAAAATTAGTCATGAGAAACCCAGTGTTGTCAAGGAGCAACAAAAAAATTCTAATGTGTTGCAACTAACACTTATAAAATTCTTTTTCTTTTTATTTTCAGCATTAGAGCTGACATTACCACTTTCTGATTCCCATATTTTCCAGAGAAAAAGAATGAAATGTATTAAACAGGATTTGAGAAAGAAATCTCCAATGGCTAAAGAAACCTTGACACAGGAAAGGAAGTTCCTCAAACATTTGCAAAGGAATAAGAGATGGGGCGCGTGGAGGTCCTATGGAGTTACAGTGTACTTTGTGGGGGATCATGATGGTGACATGTGTGTCTGCATGTGTGTGTGTGTGTGTGTGTGTGTGTGTGTGTGTGTGTGTGTGTGTGTATGTGTGTACAATCTGTACAGGTTTCAGTCCTCAAGTGCCTTTTACTTTTTGTTTGAGAAAGAATCTCTCCTCAGCCTCGATCTCTATTATATAAGCCAGGCTAGCTGACCATGAGCCTCCAGGGATACACTTGTCTTTCACTTTTCTATCCCTGGGAGTACAGGCATGTATCATCCCACCTGGCATTTTTATATGGATTCTGGGCATCCAAATCCAGGCTCTTATGCTTGCAATACAAATGTTTTACCAACTGAGTCATATCCCAAATGCTTCAGTGAATTTTGATTGAGTACTGGCCCAGAAAATTGGCCTGAAATTACAACAGGCTATATTAGGATATATTTCTGTCAGGGAAAGTGGTTGTGTGATCATGGTAACTGAGATAAATTTCTTTCTCCCTCTGTCTCCTTTTCCCTTCCTTTCCCCAGCTCTCTTTCATACACACATATCCACCACCAGGCCAATTTATATTATGTTTGTTTAAAGCAGCTTCTATTTACAAGCCACTTGTCACTCTCACAGCCAACTTTAACTATTAAATGGCAGGTTTGTATCTTCCTTTTGCAGTTCCTTTTACAAAAGGGGGGGGGACCCTACACCTCTAAAAATTTATCTTGTTTAAAGCTTTCTCAGTCCTTTTTTTAACGACCAGGAGACATTTCAGAAGCTGTGAAATTCACTAATAACATCACTCCATCATCACAAAATAATCTGCTGGCACTCCTGCACTCTGAGGATGTAGTAGGAACAGATTTTCCATGGGGAGGATGGTCAGTACCAAGAGCGAGGGTGGGAGCTGTGTTCTTCCCTAACGAAGACAGAATTTAGAAAAATCTCATCCAACCTCCAACACAGAGGGATAAGGTCAAGATAAGGTCAGATTCCAGCGAATGCAATATAGGCAAGGCAAGGATTTGTGCGTTTTCAATAGATTACAAAAATAGTTCACAAAATTCTTTTCGCATCTAATTCGCATCTAAGATTCTTTAACACTCTCTGTGTCACATATATCTGTGACATTATCTGTGGGGGGTGGTACATGCAAAGGGCCAGTGACCACGGTTTATTGCTCCGAGAATTCTCTGGTCTGTGACCTTCCACCCTACCTTCTCTCTACTAACACAGCATCAGTAGCAACAAAAAGGGCTGGATAGACTGTCCTGACATCTTCGTTTCTATATACTCCAGTGATGGTGGGATGGGGATGAGGGCACGGTGAACAGGAGCGTGGCTCAGTTGAGCATCCTCCAGGCAGCACATGTCCTACTTGAAGGGCCCCGGACTCTCAGGTGGCCTCTTGTGCAGGAAGCACTAGGAGGTAAGAGATCATCATTTCACTTGAGTGTGCGTGTGGTGTAGGTATGAGTACACACTCATCTATGCATGTGCATACGCGTATGCATGCTTGTGAAGAACCAAGGCCAGCGTTGGGCAGCTTTATCACTCTCCACCTTAGCCTTTGAGACAGGCTCTCTCACTGAACCCAGCGCTCACTGATGTGGCTAACTGTCTGGCTTCCAAGCCTCTGAGATCATCCCATCCCACCACTGAAATTACACAGGTGGCCAACACCCAGGCTTTGATTGGGTGCTGGGATCTGAACTCAGGCCCTTGGGTAGTACACACTTTACTGCCCGGTGTCATCAGTTCGCCTTTAATGTCATTGTTCTCACTATACCAAGTGTCTCCAGTGTTTGGCGTTGAAGTTTGCCTCTTCCGCTCACAGATTTTTAGGGCCTGACTTTCTCCCTGGTCCTGTGCCTATATCGCAATATACATGTTTCATGTTTGGATTTCTGTCTTGACTATGTTAGCCAAATTGAGGTTTTAGGTAAATGTGTTGTCAAATGGCAAAACTTAATGCTTGCCATACTTTTAGGTCTATTAAACCCTGTCTTTTATTTAAAAAAACAAAACTAGCCATGGCTATTGTATATAATCAGAAGCACACAAAGCAGGTCGTTTACATGCTGAGTGCTAACCAGTCTCCTTTCCTAGAGACAAAATCCACACCAGTTCTGAAACAAGGAAAACGGTGCTCAGCTACAGACTTAGCAGGTTCCTGCTCTGTGGACTTTAAGATCTCAAGAAAAGTGAGTTAAATATGACAGTCCATGCAAGGACCAGGGAAGCCAAGAGGCTGTTCCCTAACTAGTGAGGTTTTAAGTGTGTGCGCGCATTTCTCTCACTCCCGTCCTGGTGGCAGATCTTTATTTGTGTATTTTAATGTTTTGTCTGTTTTATTTTTGAGGCACTGGAGGAGGCACCCGGGGTCTCACGAATGCTAGGCAAATGCTGTACACTCCTAGCTGTACTTGGAAGTCTTTTAAAAATCTCAAGAAGTAGGAAGGAAAGAAGGAGGGAGGGAGGGAGGGAGGGAGGGAGGGAGGGAGGGAGGGAAGGAGGGAGGGAGGGAGATGTGTGTGTTGGAGGGCGGATCTGTTGATCTGATGTTACCTTATTTAAAACTTTTAAAAATAGCTAATACTTTCTATTATTATTATTTTTTTTTTTACTAGCGCCGAAATGCAATTTGATGAAGACTGAACCGCTGTTAGGAAAAATCAGACACCGGGCACAGCCCTCCTGTTCTTCCTTTGCTTCTGCGCTGCTGTTCGCTTCAACCTCTAGAGGGCAGCATGCCATCAAAGAAACTCACCTGAGGCCCAATTTAGAATCCCTTTAAATGACCAGTTGCCTGAAGTTGTTTCATGTTAACCTTAAAAAAGGGGGTGTGTGGAAAATCCCAATAAGATACACTACCAAAATTTAAGCAACCATTAGCTATCTAATGGTTATTAAGTATTAGGCTATTTTGAGCCGATCCGATGAATAATAGCTTGGGAAATAAATCTGATGAATATGGATGGTTACCTGCAGGAAGGAAGTCTGCTCTGGAAGAAGTAGGTGATTCCTCAGACCGGGTTCCTTCTTCAAAAGTGACTTCCAGCTGTGAC
Source organism: Peromyscus californicus insignis (assembly GCF_007827085.1). Taxonomy (NCBI): domain Eukaryota; kingdom Metazoa; phylum Chordata; class Mammalia; order Rodentia; family Cricetidae; genus Peromyscus; species Peromyscus californicus. Next base: position 25,892,016 of record NW_026294447.1, on the reverse strand, counting down.
CTCATCTCTCTAGATTCTCTTCACACCCCTATGTCACGGCCAGGAATAGAGGCCCCGGCTCTTCCCCCTTTTCATCCGACCTAACTTCCTTCACTTTATTCTTGGCTCCTGTCAGTATAGGAGTCTGAAGTCACCTGCGTTTGGGATCTTGATGATTGTTTCCTTGTTTCTGGTGTGAATGTCACTTCCTTCACTTAACCCTGTCGTAACCTGTTCATGCAGAACAGAGAAGACAGATCTCAGCCACAGCTAGACCACAGGAAAGCCCTTGCCCAACGGCTTCCAGACCTATCCGCCCCTGCTCCTCCTGGGCTCACATAGATCCATGCCTCACATAAGAGTGTTTTGTTCTGCTCTCTAGGACCTTCAGGGTCGTAGTCTAGGCTTATCCACTAATCAGAGCCTTATGATTCTAATATTCAAAATGAAGAAGGTTGCTAAGTGCTCCCCCCCCCCTTCTAGAGATGCAGATGGGGATTACTAGGCACTTGGATGCCAAGATCGTCTTGGAGAAAACAGAGCATGATTTCATCTATTCAGAGACACACCTTTGATGTCCCTACACCAACTCCGGTTGACTTGGATATTTTGTGACTCCTTCTGTCTTTCTCAAAGGATATCTAGGATCGGTTGAGATAAAAGAGTTTTCACTTATATATGGGATGTTGTCAAACAGGACACTAGAGGGATTTTTTTTTAATGAAAAATAACCCTTCCAATATTGAAAGACAGTATCCATTAATTCAATCGAACATTATTTTCATAAGCAAATATGTTTGAAAAATTAGCAAGCAAATGCATAAATAAATTACCTACATTGAAAGCTGTTACTGGCAGGTATGATAACATGTTTCCTGTTAACTAGTTTCCATTTCTTTTGAAGTGGATTTCTGGCTGCCAGTGTTTATATCACAGATGGTATCCTCACCTGCTTCATTAAGGCCTGTTTAGAATACAGTTCTAATGTAGGTTTTATTCCATGTAAAGCCACCTAGAGATAATTTTAAATGATCAGATCGACTAACAAACACGTAATCAAGAAGCTCTTAAAATTTTATTAAAATTCAGGTCTCTCACCATTAGCAAAACTGCTTCATTAACATATTAATAGGTAATGTTCCTGCTCATAATTAGCGTGCATTTTCTTTGCATCATTGTAGTTGAAAGAATTCAGGTGGGGTTGTGTAAAGTTGTTTTTTTTTTTTTTTTATTCTGCTGCTGCTAACAAAGCACCTGGGAGCACAACTGAACACTTCTGACCACAGTTTGCTTTTTCGTCTGCTCCCTTCTCTCCACATTCCACCTTCTCAAACTCAAGTCTATGACTGATTTCCCCTCTAGCCAGCCCACTATGAATGATAATGGTAATCCACAAAGCAGATGGCAATCTGGCCCACTTACTGAAGACTGAATCCTACCTGCAAGAGAAATGCCAGGCTCAAAAATATTCTTATCTAGAGTTTGAGAAAAGCAGTCATATGAAAAACTTACCCTTTTTTCTTTAGTAATAATAATTTAAAAGTTCCCGGTCTTCAGATTTTGCGTACTAGAACAGAGACTGGAGTCCATGTGGATGTCTCTATAAGAAGAGTGAAGGCCCTGTTGAGAAATGGCATCTTACAGGGAGAAGCAATTATTTGTGTTTCAATAACCACAAAACTTGAAGTCATGGTGCTATTTTGAACGATTCTAACTGAAGTGATGCACGAGCTGTGACTCATTAACAATTTAAAATAAGATTGGTATCACCCTTAAAGAGCCCAATCAAATACAATAGAAAATTATATTTACATTCAAACTAGCCATTGTCTTCTAACATGGCCTTCTAAACAACTAGCCTGTTCTGTTACCACAGCCTCTCTGAAGTCGAAGTTCATCTTGACATTCGGCAGACGCTGCCGTAGCAATTCAGGTGCACGGGAACCTTTGACCTGGGCCAGAAATTAGCTTTACTTGTAAGGAGTTTGCACTGTGGTTCTGCACTTGGGGTTTGAGTCTCAGTGTCTTAGGTCTCAGAGAACATCTGGGGCCACACCTGTTTTATACAGAAGCAAGTTCAAACCCAGAGAAGTTTAGCAACTTTCTACATCTATCATCTTGCTCAGGAACACAGCTGAATGCAATATCAAGACTTTGGTATATATTTTTTTTCTTTTGGCCACACTTTCTTAAAATTTCCCACCCTTGGTTCCCTCAATTAAAAAAAAAATAATAATTAAGAGGAGGACTAGGTTTGGTGGCCCATGCCTTTGATTCCAGCATGTTCAAGGCAGGGGCAAATAGAACTCTGTGAGTTCAAGGTCAGCCTTGTCTACATAGCAAGTTCCAGGCCAGTGAGGACTACATCACAACATCTTGTCTCAAAAAAGATGATAGCTATGAGTTATTAGAACAAAATAATATAGCAGGCTTATTCTGAGGGGTAGTAAGTTGAATACAACGTAGAGACCGTTTGCATCCCCTGACTAGGAAACCATGTAGATGACGGGGTGACTCAAACATAATGCTAGGGAGACAGTTTCATTGTCCTAACTCTGCTCCGGAACTATTTCTACATCTATGACTGAAATGCACAGCCCTTAGCTAAGCGTACTCACTTTTTGCGGTGATAGATGTAATGGGTACCTGCACTGCCCAGCGTGGGAGCCAGCAGCCCCTTGTGGCTACTGAGCACTTAAAATGTGGCAAGGCAACCGAGGGACTGAATTTTTATTTCAATTGATTCCAATACAATTTAGACAGCCACATGTAGTTAGTGGCTACTGCATGGGACATCGCGGGTAGAAGAGATTCAGTTATCGGTGAGCTAGAGACCTCTGGTGGATGGGAGTGTCACCTACAGGACACAGACTACAACTTAGGTAAGGTGCGTGACTGTTTTTAAAAAGAGGCAGACTTTTCTAAACTGCTTACAGATTTTAAGGCCAACACCACCACAGGATGTGTTGTGAAAATGCTCTATATAGCAAGGGATGAAATACTGAAGAATGCCAACACTAATTGTGCTGACTGATGGTCAGTGGTGATACCAAGTTCTTGCTGGGCTTATTAACAGGACCTGGAGAAGAACAACTGACTGAAAATTGCTGCCTTTTGGGTCTTCACATGAATAATAGAATACAGGAGTTCTCAAGACAGACAGCGAATCATTCCTCGGGATTGGAGAGAGTCTCAATGTGTAGTCTATCAAATCAAGAAATGATACTGTAGGTTGGTTGACTAAAGTCTGTGCTGAATTCAAGACAAAGGCTGCTTGGTTATCCAACTAGAAAGCATGCCAAGGCTGTTTGCACTTCCCATTGCCTCCATAAATTTAAAGTACCCTTGAGTTCTAAGTTAAAGAGATGAGATGTGCCCCCCCCTACTGATCTTACAATATCCTCCTAAAGTGATGCTTTCTGATAAACTTGTGTTTCTGACACTATCACCTTCCACATTGCTCATTGTCTTCTTTTACTATCAAAACCACAATCACTCAAACCACACTCCTTACACATTCCCTTGACAGGGAACGTGAGGGCTCCTGTTTTTTCTCTAGCTGGTATCTCATGAGCTACACCCCAAGTCCTTTGAATTTTATTTTGAGAGAGAGATTTAGTTTGTAGTTCTGGCTGATTACCAGTTTGCAATCCTACTTCTCAGTCTCTGGAAGGGCTGAGGTTACAGGTGTGGTTCCACCACACCAGGTTTATTAAGTGTCAGGGATTGTGCATGCTAGGCAAGCATTCTACCAACTCACCTATGTCCCTAGTCCCACACTATTTAAATAAGATAATTTAATTTTCATCTTGATATGAGACTATCACTAAACGTTTTCTATCTACATCTTTCTGAGAGAGATGGGGTTCGCACTAGTAACCTCATGTCCTGTTGAAGTGACGAAGATAATACCATTTGTCTGACTCCATTTTGTGTCTGTGTAGACACTTCTCAGCCCTGTAGCCCGAAACAGTCATGTCTGCCTTGGCAACACATTTGATATTTTCATGACCCTGACTTCAACTAAAATAACTGAAGAGATATAAGTCAAAAGTAATTATTATGTGTCTGAAATAACTATATGTTCTGTCAAAAAAAATGTAGCAAAGTTACTCTGACCCTCATCTAACTTTGGTGTGATTGTGAGTTTTGCCGTTATTATTATTATTGTTATTGTTATTATTATTATTATTATTATTGCTATTGTTGTTGTTTTTAAGACATGATCTTACTACACAGCCATACCTGTCCTGGAACTTGCTGTGCAGACCAGGTTGGCCTGGAACTCCACCTGCCTCTGCCTTCCCAGTGCTGGAATTAAAGGTGTGCACCTCCATACTATGTATTTTTGTCTTTAAAAAAATGCTATACTCCTGAGCTTCAGCACCAAGAGACTTTGAGGAGTGAGCTAATAAAGGACTCATATGCTTTTCATTGGCTTAATCAGCATGCTTGTCTATACCTTTATCACACAGATTTATTATACTGCCTATATAGAGGATTCCTGGGCTATAGCTTCTTTCAAATTATACAATCTATACATTAAAAGGATAACATTGAAATTGAGAGTTTTCCATGATTTATTGAGAATTAATTAAAAAAAATTAACCTAAACTTTAAATGCTTTGCAATACATGAAAAAGAGACCTACTTTCTTTTTCTATAAAGAAGCTCATGTCTACCCACCCAGGACTATTTATTTAAACTATTCTTTTCTTTCTTTTAAAAAATTAATTTAGTTTAATTATGTGGATTGTGATGTCTCTATGTGGGTAGAGCGCTGATGTTCAGAGGCCTGAAACGTTAGGTTTCCATAGAACTGGAGATACAGGCTGCTGTGAGCCTCCTGATGTGAGTGCAGGGAACTGAACTCAATACTTCTGTAAGAATGGTGTGCATTCAAAACTTCTGAGTCATCTCTCCAGCCCCTGCTTTTTTCTTACTAAATGGAATGTCACATTCATCATATAAGCCTGGGTCTATTGCTGGATTTGTTCATGAGTTATTTGTCTCTCCTAGACATGTGCTATCATCTTCTTTTGGAGGGGTCACCATAGCGTTATAGTAGGTTCCATACCTGAAACACATCTTACCCTTTTCAAAAATCTTTTATGTTAATGAAAAGAATACGTATTTCAGTTGCAAGAAAACTCTGTTGGGGTTTTGAGAGGAACTGAATTAGACATGTATTTCAATTAGGAAAAATTTGTAACCTATGAACCATCTTCGCGTCTAAGACGCAGTATACATTTTAATTTATTTTATTTTATTAATTAATTTAATTTATTTATGCCCTTTAATAAAATATTATAATTACTATCTATAACTTCTGTTTATTTTTTCATAAGCATGTTTTAGTTCATTTTGTAGCTCACTTGTACCATATAAAGCTTACTCTTCCATGAGATACAGGGAATCTGCCTTGTTCACGACGGCTACCTAAGCTTAATTCGATTAAAATCGGAGCCTGGCATGGTGCACACACCTGTAATCCCAGCACCTGGAGGCAAAGGCAGGAGGATTGCTCTAACTTTGAGGCCAGTCTCATCTAGTGATGTTAAGGCCAGCCAGAGCTACATAACAAGACTCTTTCTCAAATAACAATAAAGATGGTAATAATAAATAACAATAAAATGAAAACAAATAAATTAGTTAAGACTGAATAAGTCAATTTAGTCCTGGTTTTATTTGACTATTACTATATTTTCTTTGAAGTTCATAATTAGCTACTTTACAAAATACATTTATTGATTCTAATCCTTTTATTAGAATCTCTCTGACTTTTCTGGGTATGTAATCAGGACATTTCAGGTACTTAAGAGGAGATTTGGATAACTTAACTTGGTAGGGGAGAACTTACATCAGTTAAAAACACAAAAGCCATAAATGATGGATTTGGCAACATAATTTTTTTTTTCATTTCTAGCTGGGCAGTGGTGTTACATGCCTTTAATCCCAGTACTCGGGAAGCAGAGGCAGGCAGATCTCTCTGAGTTCAAGGCCAGCCTGGTCTACAGAGCAAGTTCCAGGACAGCCAGAACTACACAGAGAAACCCTGTCTCAAAAAACCTAAATAAATTTCTACATAACAGTAGCAGCTGGTATACGCTGAGTAGTATCTTACAGAGTTTACATTAGAAAGTGCTCTGGATATGCTAGACAGAAGCTGGCTAGTTTTAGCATCTGTTAGAGCCATCTGGCAGGTGAAAGCATAGATATTTTGAAGGTGGAGGCAAGAGGATCAGAAGTTCAAGGTCATCTTGACTACATAATGGTTTCAAGCCTAGCCTGCGCTATAAGACCCTGCCTTGAATAAATAAATAGAATAAATTGAGACAAAAATTATATCAGAGTCTAGACTTCTACAACCAAAGCCCAGTACTCTATTATTTAATACCTTATGACTGGGCTAATAAGATGTCTTAGTGGGTAAGGGCATTTGCCACCAAGTCTAAGGGATCCCTTAGTGGGATCTCACATGTGGAAAGAGAGAACCAACTCCTGGCAGTTTTCCCCTGACCTCCACATATGCACGGTGGCATGTGAACACACACACACACACACACACACACACACACACACACACACACACACACACACACGTGCGCACACACACACACACACACACATACACACACACCCCAAATCCTAAAGTACCTTGTTATTTATTTATTTTCTGCTGTTTTGGTTTTGGCATGGAAAGTCCTGCATGCTTCAGAAATTCTTAACCCCAGAGGGAAGTCACGTGCCACCTTTACTGGCAGAGCTTTTTGACAAGTGGAGATATTAAACAAATAACGCCAATGATCGATAAACATCCAAGCTTAGGGAACGGGCTCATCATTTTTCTTCTCTCCGCACATCCACTGCCATCTTGCTAGGGGCCGGCGAGCTAGATGAGTGGCGGGCGGGCCGTCTCTGTCAGAGCACACTGAAGTTCAAAGCCCTAAGCCCTTGCTTTACAATCTTACAGAAGTATAAGAAACCGCTGATTGACAATAAGAGGCTTTATTTCTGATTTGCCTCTACAGTCGAAGGTTGAAAATGACTTTATGCCACAAGGAGACCCTTCAGCTTAAAAAGTGACATTGAGTCATCTTGTGCTGTGTTTTACTCCGACCACTTGTCTGGGCCTCCAAGCATGAGAAGAGCACACTTGTTTCCGTGGACGAACAACAACAGTAAGTGCACACAACTGTCGGGTGGCGCCTTTTTCAGATTATTCTTCTTCTGTAACTGAACATATCTTGCCTCTCTTTTTAAATAGACTAGGTAAGACAGAACACCAGGAGACCATCAGAAAGTGAGAGTTGTCTTTTTTTTTTTTTTTAACTTTGCAAGATACAGGGACTCTGTGTCTACTTTTCAACCCTACTATTATAGCGTGAAAGCACACCACGGAGAACATGTATAGCAGTGTTTTTTAACATTTATAAAAACAGACCACAGAGATTGGTCTGTGGGACATGGCTTATGACCTTTGCTTAGAACAGTGGTTCTCAGCCTTCCTAACGCTGCGATCCTTTAATACAGTTCCTCGTGTTGTGGTGACCCCCAACCATAAAATTATTTTCAATGCTACTTCATAACTGTAATTTTGCTACTATTATGAATTGTATTGTAAATATCTGATACGTAGGCTATCTGCCATGTGACCCCTATTAAAGGGTCATTTGACCCCCAAAGGGGTCATGACCCACAGATTGAAGATCACTGGCTTAGTGTCATTCTGATTGACCACTGGACATCAAGAGAAGTGAGAAAAGGAGAACCATATTGTTCTCTTTTGGATTCAGTGCAGTCTGGGATATGTAGAAATACCAACATGCAGCAAGATATCTGTATATCCTTGGGTTCTTCTGCGAATTGAATGGCTGTAAGTTAATATAATGTGCTTAATCACACCTTAGCTGACAAGAGAGACAATGGCAGAGGGAAAAATGTAATTTCAAACACAGCTTTTCCTGTGTTCAACAGAGTGAAGGATGATCTGACTATCGAGAAAATCAAGCATAATATCCTCACTACAACGTAGTAAGAGTAAGTGCAAATGTCAATCAAGGAAAGAATGTACACAGACACACACTGAATGGAGGAAGACCGCTCTAGGTGGAAAATTCCGCCCTGACTTACTGTGATGGCTTGGAGTTGTGCCCAGAAGCTGCTGCTGAAGGAAGCAAAGTATTTTTTTTATAGTTGCCCAGTACTCTGAAAGACTATATGTAACACTGGAATACCACAAGTTGGATTTTAGATATTTTTTATTGAGAAATTTTCTATTCGTTTTACACACCAATCACAGATCTCCCTCTCCTTCTTCTCGCCCTCCTCAGCCTTCCCCCACCAATCCCCCCCCATTCCCTCTTCCGAAGGGAAGGTCCAAGCTCCTCCCCCTGCATCAAGGCTGTGCAAGGTGTAGGTAATGCATTCCAGGAAGTCAGCTCATGCACTAGGGACAAATTCTGTTCCCACTGCCAGGGGGCTCCCAAACAGATCAAACCACACAACCACACAACTGTCTTTTTTTTTTTTAAGACAGGATCTCATTATGTAGTCCTAACTGTCTTGAAACTCGCTCTGTAGATCAGGCTGGCCTTAAACTCAGAGATCCACCTGCCTCTGCTTCCCAAGTGCTGGGATTAAAGGCATGAGCTACCACATCTAGCTGACTTCAGATTAATTGTTAAGACTTTATTTTAAATTAGTGTTTTTTTAAAGAAATATGTAAATTTTCATTTAAAGAAAATGTTTAAAGTATTACCTAATGTTTATTATATTTTATGAGGACATATAAGTTGGTCCACAAAAGAGTAAGCTATTTCATACTAAAAAATACGAAAGGTGCAAAGCTACAGAGAAATCCTGCCTCGAAAAACCAAAAAAGAAAAAAAAAATACTTCCTATGATGTTATTCCATGATGTCTATGAAAAGAGAGCAAATGTAACTAGGAGAGATCTAGACACACTCTGGATTGCTTGTAAAACATATTAAAAAGCTTTTCTTAACACTTTTCTCCAGACCTTTTAACTACAAAAAGTAAAATTTAAAAAGTACCCTCAAAGTAAAGAAAGGACCTTCTCTACTCAAGTACAGTTAGTTTGCCCAGCATCAGTTACTCTCCCCGGCAGCTGTGAACCCCCATGTGGGTGCTGTGAACAGAATCCGGGTCCTCTGCAAGAGCAGAAAGTGCTCCTAACCACTGAGTCATCCCTCCGGTCGGTCCTTAGGTAAGAACACTGGCAAAGGACCAGCGTTCTCTTCCTCGAGCTCACGTGGTGGCTCAACAATCATAACTGCGGTTCCAGGACTCGAAAGTCCTCTTACAGCCTCCAGTGGCACCAGGCATGTGCCTGGTGTACAGACATACACGCAAGCAAAACACTTACACATTAAATAAATGAATAAGCAAACAAACAAACACAAATATTTAAAATGTGATGTTAACCCAAGGCTTCAGAACATTAAATTCCAAGTGTGGAGCCCTCTGAAATAGTGGTTGTGAGTCCATGCCGGTGACAAGCTCTTGAAGTCTGTCCTGGTGAGTTAATCAAAATCCCAGGGACCTGTGATAGTCTCACACTATCGCCAGCTCTAGAGAGTACTTCTAAGTGCTTTTCCCTTGGCATCTTGTCTCTACTGTGTGCTACTTGCTTTCTGTGGAGTAAGAAAATCTCATATACGGTTTGGAAATGTTAATGCTCACCAGGGTTTGGATTTATAATATAGCAGAACAATCCCAGAGTAGTTAAGGACTCTGGCTATAGTTTGTCTTTTGGATACATAAAGGCACAGGCAAACACACTAACATCATTTTTATTTTAAATTCAGAAGCACCCAGACCCCCAATTACTACAGATAAGTAAATGTAACCAAAGTAAATTGATTTAGTTTCCCCAAAATCTACACATCATATGTCCTGTGCTGTATACCTATAAATGCACATCTAAATATCTTTTTTCTGTTTGAATAGTCATCATATGATGCCATAAAAACACACATACTGAATAATTCAGTTTACACAAAGTGCCCAAGATTTATAGAGAAAAAGTAAATTAACAATTGATTGGGTCTGAGAGTTGGAAATGGAGATTAAACTCTGATGGATACTGGTTTGGGGGTGGGGTTTTTGTGTGTGCGTATTTTTTTTTTTTTTGAGCTAATGGAAATGTTCTAAGAATTAGACTCTTACTATGACTGGCTGTACAGCTCTGAAAAATATACCAAGGCTACTGAATTATGCATTTGTAATAAGAAAAGGTGTGTAAATTAAAGATGAATGCAGTGGTTTACATCGTCAGTTGTCACACACATTCAATTCCAGCACCTTTCTCCATTTTTCATTTTTTTCTTCCTTTTGGCCTCGTAAAAAATCCTTCTACGGAGGATTTTAAAGTTCACCTGGTCACTTTGGAACTAATAATATTAAATTTTTTCTTTTGAAAGTACATTAAATTAATTAAAAAATACAGCTAAGAAAGTGAGAGACAATTATTAAATTATGGCTAGTTTTATGGGCGCTTTCTTAATTTCTTTAAAATAATAATGTGCCTAATAAACTTTAAGTCTCTGTGTATGATAAAAAATTGATGAAAAATATCCAAGAGGAATGTCTTAGTTTATTTTATACTGTTTTCACAGAATACCTGAGACTGGGTAATTTCTAAGAAAATGATATTTATTTATTACCAAGGTAAGAAGGCTCATATCTAGCTAGAGCCTTCATATCACATCATTCCAATGTGTAAGACAGCAAAGAGATCAAGAATGAGCGAGAGAGAGAGAGAGGAGAGAGAGAGGAAAGGGGGAGAGAAGGAGAGAGGAAGGGAGAGAGGGAGGGAGGGAAGGAGGGAGAGAGAGAGAGCAAAGGGGCCAAACTCATCCTTTTATTAGATACTAATCTGTGATAGCTTATCACCCCCCTCATCCCACTCTGAGTGACAATATCAGTGTTCCATCCATAAGGGCATCACCTAATCATTCACTGAAGGTCCCATTCCTCCACACTGATGCATCAGCGTTAAGTTTTTAGTGCATTAACTCTGGCAGGCACATTGAAAATATAGCATGACTAGAGAAAGGCGTTAGCCAATTATCAGGGATGCCAGGGTCAGCAAAACTAGAGCTTCCCTTGTGTCCTCAGGAATAGGTGTGGCCAATACCCAAAGCTTTAATTCATATTTGTCTTGCTGAAGGAATTGGAGAGTTTAAAAATAAGCAGTAGTAGAAAGGTTCATGTAGATAAGTTATCAGTTGCCATCATTGGCTATTACTATGTACCAGGCACTTCACTACGTGAACTAAGACCAGTCTTATCAATGATGGGGGGGTTGCCTTTTTAATCTTTGTTTGTTCTGTTCTCAGACAGGAGAATGTCTTTCTCTGAGGCATAAAATGCACCTTGGAGATTTAACTCATGACAAAAGGAAGCATGCTTTATTACTCTCATTTCCAGACAACCCCTGGAGCACTATGATTTGTTCATCTTTGATCAAAGGTCCTTCCCCAAAAGGCTGATTTTATGAAATTTCCTGAAATGTGTTCAATGGCATCACATTAACATGACATGAATGAGGAGCAAGGGGTGGGCCAGGCACAAAAGCCTGATCTCTTAGGAGTTGCTGTTTTGATATGTTGTCAGAACTGGCTCAATGGCGTGGAGAGAAGGCTCATAGAAGATTATGTGGGAAAGGCTTTTGTGGGTAGAGAACTGACTGCCTGTTACATCTATAATTGTATGTGGCATTTTGGCTCTGTAATTAAATTCAAAACAAGTTGTATAGAAATTCATTAACTTTAAATGTTATTACAAAAGTGTAAGAAAAAAATCAATGAATAACAGGAGCTTCCAGATTTATGAATATGATTTGAAGAAAGATTGTCATTCATTCAAACCAGCAGGGTTTATGGCTCCAAAACAAAACCCAGTAACAAACTCTGAGTCTAGCTGAGACGAGGTCCCTAGGATCTGCGTGAGAGAACTCTATCACACAGGAAATAATTGCAATAAGCCCTTGTAAGCAGAAAACTCAGGATTTTAAGTTTGAGGATAATGGACACAGTCAAGTTTTCATTTACTTTCTATGTGGTTAAAGTTGCATTGCAGAGAATAACACACAATACTAACTAAGAATAGGATTTTTCTTAGTCCATTGGGAAGTAGCTCAGGAATAAAGAAGAAATACGTTCAAATTGGCATCAGAATCAGGGAAATCACAATTGTGTTGTTACAGAGGTCCAGCCTTCTGTAGGCCAAAGAGAAGCAGAGAGAGATGCAGAGTCAGCAAGGAAAACCACACAGACTTCTTTTCTGAGGGATAAAAGCCTCTCTTCTTTTTATAGTTCTTTCTGTTGCTTCTTCTACTATATTCTTTTTCTGTTCTGTTCTTCTGCCCTGATGTTTCCCTTCTACGTCTTTTCTGATGACTTTCTTCTCACTACTTCCTGATGTCTTCCCTTTCTTCCTTATTTTTTTCTCTTACATCTTATATACCCCAGCAGAGTCTTTCAAGAAACATAAAAATTACAATGTGGTTACATTCTATTTTTTAAGTGAATGATTACAATGAATGCAAGTGAAAAATAATATGCTTTCCATTTCCTGTACATGACATTTCACTTATTACAGGTGAAAAACAAATTATTCCCAAGAATGCACATACAGTTAAACATTTATCTTTTAGACTTCTCATAGATCAGGAGTCTTTCAGCCATAACCATTTACATAGGCAGTAGTTTTTATAATTGCCAGAAAAACAGGTTACTAGTTTCACCATTCGTATTTTAGAGTCCTGTCCAATTATCTTAACTAACCATTCAATACTTTTGTTTTTCTAGTTATATTAAGATGTAATGCCATGCAGTGGTGGTGCATGCCTTTAATCCCAGCACTCAGGAGGCAGAGGCAGGAGGATCTGTGAGTTCAAGGCTAGGCTGGGCTATAGAGTGAGTTCCAGGAAAGCCTCCAAAGCTACACAGAGAAACCCTGTCTCAAACTCTTAAAAACAAAAACAAAAACAAAAAACCCACCAACAACAAAAAGATGTAACTGCAAGTTTTCCTGTGTCCCGCAGCTGCTCAGTCCCAAATAAACACACAGAGGCTTATTATTAATTACAAACTGTTTGGTCTATGGCTCAGGCTTATTGCTAGCTAACTATTGCACTTAAATTAACCCAATTATTTTAGTCTGTATTTTGCCACATGGCTGTGGCATTACTGGTCTGCTGGCATCTTATTCCTTAGGCAGCTGGATGGCATCTGTCCTGACTCCTCCCTCTTCTCCCTGTGTCTTTCTTGGATTTACCACCTGGCTCTTACCATAGGCCAAAACAGCCTCTTTATCAACCAATCAGAGCAACACATATCACAGCATACACAAAGACCATCCCACAGCACTTCCCCTTTTCTGTCTAACCAAAAAAGAAGGTTTTAACTTTAACATAGTAAAACTATATATAACAAAACAGTTATCAATCAAGAATTATAATTATGATATCTAGTCTATTTGTATTTGGCAAAATTAAAGAAAATACTCTTTATCTTATATTTGTAGTCTAAAGTTTTATATCTAATTTATCTTATATCATAACCAAGGAAAACTATACTTATAACTATCTAGTCTTCAACTCCATCAAAGACCCTAGAAGGATATAATATTATCTGAGTAAACAGGAAGTGCATTGCAAGCAACTTCCACAATTCTAGAAATGACAGAGACATCTGGCTGTCTGGACAGTCACACAAATTGCCTCTATAACGTTGGGGTATCTATCTTCAGACTTTTCTGTGAAGCAGGTATTCTAAAGGGCTGTCCTACCTTGTCTTGGCAAAGTTTGGCAGTCACTTTCTTTTGTGTTCTGCTTGTCCAATTTGAACAGCATACTGTCAGCAGTTGAGGCAAGAGCACTTTCATGCCCAGTGGCTTGCCACAAAGAAAGTAAACTCCATGTGGAAGTTCTTCAATGCCCATCATCTTCTCTGAAGTAGATTGGTACTACCAGGAGCAGACATGTCTCATTGCCATTTTAAAAAAAAGAACCTGTTATTAAAACATCTTAAATGCCATATTCTGTAGATCTCTGAAGTGTTTGAAGATGATCTGTCTATCTAAAATATATCTCTGTTTGACTTTGGAAACATACCTAATATGACTATAAGTTCAATTGTAATAGGTGACTAATTACTAGCCTGTATTTCTTTATTATCCTAAATAGTTGATAATAATAACTTTCAAGGACTAGAAATTTGCATTACATTGTTAAATGAGCTGTATAGGCACAATACCTTGAACAAGATTAGAAATGTATATACAGTATGTTCTAACAAAAATAATCTTAATTTTGTATCAATATACAAAAATCCATATCAATGTAAAATATTTAAGACTACTATTAGTTGCTTTTTTGGTTTAAAAGTAGATTCAATAATCTACCCTTATCCTATTATATCTATATCCCCCTTTTTTTATTTCAAAACAAGAACTCTGAATCGAATCTCCTTTGTTCAATTTTTTTTCCTGTAACCAACCACCCTAAATGATGACAAATATTCATAACCCATTGAACACCCAAAAACCAACCACTGCACTTCTTGGGAAAGTGGGCATCATGGTCTTAAATTTATTCCCTGTTGTCTGGGGGAGACTGCATCTTTACAGGATCCTGAAAAGAAAAATTTGGATTAATTGTCAAGTCCTGGGTGAGGTGACTGTATCATTTGTTGTCCAGTCTCTGCATAATGGGAAAGTTCAGGGCTTGTCTCAAGTCCTGGTTAGAATAGTCTGTAAGGCTGGACCATCTCAGCTAGCCACTGTGAAACTGTCCTGAGCAGTTTGTAGTCCAAAGCTGATCTTTAGGTGGTGCAGGTGAAATCGTCATTGTGGGGCCCCATCCTCCTTTTTATTTTTTATTTTTTTAGATTTATTTATTTATTTATTTTATGTATACAGTGTTCTGTCTGCACATATCCCTGCAGGCCAGAAGAGGGCGCCAGATCTCATTACAGATGGTTGTGAGCCACCATGTGTTTGCTGGGAATTGAACTCAGGACCTTTGGAAGAACAAGCAGTGTTCTTAACCTCTGAGCCATCTCTCCAGCCCCCCATCCTCCTTTTTGAGAACTCAAAGGTCACTGTTAAGCATGGTCATGGTTCATTGCCAGAAATTTAAACATTTTAAATGTAATATGCAGTAGATCTCAAAGAGGTTAAAAGATCAATATTTGTTATGTACATCCAGAGTACAAAATTCCTAGTTACTTGATAGAGACTCAAACCCAAAATCATCTACAGGAACCTAGATGAAGCCTTTTTCTAGAATTAGTTAGTACTCTATATGACCATAAATATCATGACAAAAAGTTTAAATATATATATATATATATATATATATATATATATATATATATATATATATATATAATATTTATACCTTAAGAAAAATTTTGAAAAGTCAAAATAAAACCAAAGCATTATGAGGTTAGTAGCAATAGAATAGTCCCTTAATCTTGGTTTTTCTTCTGTCTCATATCAGATGGCTCTTATGACATAAGACAGAGATTTTGGATTTTTCTTTTAACAAGTATGCTTGGATTTAGAGAAGGAGAGAGCCATGCTCCAATTCCAAAGCTGGCTTGAATTTTTAATTGAACTAAGACTACAAAAAGACCATTTGCATTATATGCCTGTAGAGAACAGCAGAAACAAACATTTAGGAAGACTTATGAAATTTTATATGTGATATACCAATAGGCCAATTTACTCTTTTTCTTGGGACATTTTTTTCTGGATGATTTGTCCTTTTTCTTCAGATGTCTCATTTGTCCAGTGTTCCTCAGATTCCTTAGCCTTCATTCTCCTGAAAGACAAAAACAAAACCCTGCCCCAACCCTAACTTTGGAGAGTTTCCCTTTTGGCATGTTATATCTGAACAAATGAAAATATTTGTTAGTCTAAGTTAATTTAAATTGAATGGTTATGCTGTTTGATGAATTTTCACCTCTTCTAATCAAGAGATCTCTCTTGTTCTGGTTTCCTCTGAAATTTTTGTTTTATTTTCTAAAACTGTTCTATCATCCAGAGCAGTATGGTTTTTACAATAGCCATTAGGTTCTTTCATTGCTTTGGGAAGGAGTTTCCTCCATGATGACAGGAAACAACTAAACTGAATTTGACATGGGGGGCCTGCAAGAGGTCCCTCAGGGCATTTCCCAATGGCAAAGGGTTACCTTGCCTGTCCCTTGTTGATCTACATTAATTGGTCCAATGCCTGCTCTTACCATACCTTTTGCATAATTCAGAAGGGAGGGGCATTCTGTTTGGATTATGCTTAGAAAAAAAACATTTTTTCTAGGAATACCCGATTTATAGTCCCTTTTTAGGTGACCTTATTTACTGTAATGGAAACACCTGACATTTTGATTTTTCTTGAAACCTCTGGAAATCACCTCTCCTATCCAAGCATCATCATGGTTATGAGATTAAATATTGATTGTATCTCAGATTCATTTCTCCAAGGGTGCTGATCTTGTCTTTAACAGCCTAATTACCCTTTTGCATTGTGCATTAGCATTTTCAAAAGTCAGAGATTCAATTATTATTTGTCTAGCTTCTGAATTTGGTATCATTCTATTTGCTGCTAAAGTCAATCTTTGTAAGAAATCAGTGAAGGTTTCTTTTGGGCCCTGAATAACTTTAGTAAATAACTCAATTTTCCTTCCTACTTCTTCAATTCTGTACCAAGAATTCAAAACTGCTTCATGGCATAAAGCCAGGGTGTGGTCATAATACAGAGATTGTCTTTGTACATTAACATAATCTCCTTCTCCAAG
Source organism: Peromyscus californicus insignis (assembly GCF_007827085.1). NCBI lineage: Eukaryota > Metazoa > Chordata > Mammalia > Rodentia > Cricetidae > Peromyscus > Peromyscus californicus. Next base: position 25,875,209 of record NW_026294447.1, on the reverse strand, counting down.
AAGTTGGTCTTGGGAGAGTTCCACAAATCTAGCCCTACTTCATTGTTCAATGGTCTTAGTCTCATCTTTCTACCAGATCCTCCATTGTAATTGGGGACCAGCCACTAAGACTGCTGTAACCAAATCTCTCCAGTCTTGAAGGATAATTCTATTACAAGTTGACCATGAGTTTAACATCTGCTTCACAAAAGATGAATGCATGCCCTATGAGACTATCGCTTCCTTGAATCTCCCTAAATATAACATTTCCACAGGAGTCAAATCAGCTTTTACACAGCCCTGGGGATATCTATCACTTGGCAGTTCCTGTAAGGTTACTGGATAAATTAAAATTGGTTGTTTGAAAACCTTAAGCTGTTCCTCTTTCACCTTATAATGCAATGCTGAAATTGGTTCTCCTTTAAATTCCTGTCAGGGTCTGAATATCTCTATGATCTGTCTTAATAGGTTTTTCTAAAACTTGTATCTTAGCACTCATATTAGCCAACATTTTAGTGATAAAAGATGATAAAACTGATAATGCTTATAATTGACATTACATAAATCCCATCTAAATTAGTTACCCTCTCACTTAATTGTTCCATTTTCAAACCTTCCAGTGTATTATTATACAGAGAACTAACTCTTTCCATTGTAATCGTGTGTCCCATTTTTTTTTTTTTTTTTTTTTTTTTTTTGGTTTTTCGAGACAGGGTTTCTCTGTGTAGCTTTGCGCCTTTCCTGGGACTCACTTGGTAGTCCAGGCTGGCCTTGAACTCACAGAGATCCGCCTGGCTCTGCCTCCCGAGTGCTGGGATTAAAGGCGTGAGCCACCACCGCCCGGCTGGTGGCGCACATCTTTAATACCAGCACTCGGGAGGCAGAGGCAGGTGGATCTCTGTGAGTTCGAGGCCAGCCTGGGCTACAGAGTGAGTTTCAAGAAAGGCACAAAGCTACACAGAGGAACCCTGTCTCAAACAAATAAACAAACAAACAAAAAGAATGATAGAAGCCTGAGCGTGTTTCAAGGCAGCTACCCAGGCAGCAGCCTGAGGAGGGGTTCCAGGGAAAGCCCTCAACCCACCAGAAGAAAAGAAGCCAAAGAGCCAGCTGTCTGCACAAGGGAGCATGCAAAGGTAGCTAACTCCTGCGGTGTTTGGAGCCCTAACACCTATGGAGTTTGTTGCAGATGGGCTATACCAGAAAAAAACAAGATTTGCTCAGATGGCTTGGGGAAAAGAAAGGAAAACCTAGCTGGTGGAGTGAAGACTCCAGCATGCAGCTCTGGTCTGTGCTGGTGGCTGTAAAGCTACAAGCAAGCGGCTTCTTCATAAATTCATGCCCCACATTGGGTGCCGATATAGCATGAATTCTAATTGGTCTTAATAAAAACCCAGAGTCAGATATTGAGGTAAATGCTGAAAGACCAGAGAAGTAAAGAAGCCAGCCACTAGAGAGACTTCTTACCTCTCCTGAATCTTCAAAGTGAAGGGAGGGGTGAGCTCCTGTCTCCTCCTGCCTTATATTACTGTCTCCACCTCCTTAGTGCTGGGATTAAAGGTGTGTGCCACCACTGCCTGGCCTCTTTGGTTAACGAGTGGCTAGCTCCACACTATGATCTCCAGGCAAGCTTTATTTGTTAGAGCACAAGCAAAACATAGCCACAGCACAGCAGTAGCAAGAGATACTCTGGAGCCAAAGCCCTTGGAGCCTTGCCTATCTTAGATTCACCCATCAGTGCCTTGCATTCTGGCCGGCCAAACTCCTGAAGCTCCAGTGCTGCCTGCTGCTCCTCTGATGTGTCCACTGGCATGTGGTGACAATTGTTTGAGGCTCAATAAACATTTTTTTGGTTATAAAGGGCTCTCATGCCAGGCACACACCTGGTGGAGGCAGGTGGATCTCTGTGAGTTCAAGGCCAGCCTGGTCTACAGAGTGAGTTCCAGGACAGCCAGGGCTACATAGGGAAACCCTGTCCCCCCCTAACAAACAAACAAAAAGTGTTCTCATACACTGTATTGGTTGTTTTTATCCTTTCTGTGACAAAAGACCAGAGAAAATCAACTCATAGACAAAAGAAGTTATTTTGGCTCACAGTTCAGGGGCACAGTCTCTCACAGTGGGGAACTCATGCAGCAGGGGCAGGAGTCATGTTGTGTCTGCAATGAGGACAGAGAGATGAACACTGCTGCTCAGATTAAAACAAAAGGAAGGAAGTTCCATGGAATCTTTCACATTGAAAAATTTCTGAAATAACATGCAGCAATTGCCAAGGTGTTAAGAAATGCCTCATTAGGAGGAATATAAACTGATACAGGGTTTTGCAAAGTAACTCATTCAGATCTGTAAGAGTCTGAATTATTTCAATCCAGTATTCTCAATTCTGAAAACCTATCACAAGGGGATAATGATAAAATAGAATTATACTCTTGGACATAGCTATTACAATATTAATTATAACAGAAAAAACTGGGCAATGGTGATATAATAATTCAAACAAGAACTGTTAGGTGATTTTGTTTTTAAAATAGTAGGATAATGTATACTATCCTTATAATATAATATGAAATGCAAGTAAAGGAATAATAATTACATAAACTGCACGTACTACCAAAGAAAACATACTTAAGGCTGAAAGACTTGAAGAAATAATCCAAATTGCTATCAATAACTAAATTTGAGTGATATAGAGGATTTTGTCTTCTGCTTATTCATTTCAACATTTTGAGCAAGTGTAATTGTTCAAGTAAGAAAAAAAAACAGGAATTGATCACCAATATACAGGTCTGTCTGTAGTTATAGGAAAGCAAATCATATTTTCTGTGAGTTTATGGTTTCTAAAACCTGTTTACCCAAGTGCTCACTTAGAAAAAGACACTGTGCGTTTATATAAATTCCATGGCGGTCTTATAGTTCTGAAAGCACATTACAGCTGTTTCAGTGTTATTACTTTTAGATACTTTCCTATGTTTTCTTGTTCCCACTGCAGAGTTAGAAGACTTGCAGGCAAGGCTGGCAGCAAGTGGGATGCCCAGGCACCGCTGGTGGGCTTACAGGACGGAAGTGACACCGTGGGAAACACAATATTTATATAAAAACATGCACATGCACATATATAAGAACTTTCTTATTGGAGACAAGATCCCATTGTGCAGACCCAGCTAGTCTAGAACTTACTATGGAGATCAGGCTGCTCTTGAACTCAGTGATCTACCTGCTTCTGCCTCTGAGTGACAGAACTAAAGGTATAAGGCATCACACTGTAGCATGAATCTTAAAAGGTCTTAGTAATAAAAACAAACCCGGTGCCAGTTATTGGGGTGAACGCTGGAAGATCAGAGAAGCAGAACAAGCCACACCCACCTTACCTCGCCAGTTCCTCAGCTGATCCTGTTTCCTCAGACTGGAAACCTCTGAGTCCTCATCCAGATGGATCTCAACTGAACTGCTGCTAAAAGCCTGAAAGCTTAACCAGCTCTAATTCCTGGTCCTCATGCCTTAAATACCTTTCTGCTTCCTGCCATCACTTCCTGGGATTAAAGGCGTGTGGTACCATGCCTGGCTGTTCCCAGTGTGGCTTTGAACTCACAGAAACCCAGACAGATCTCTGCCTTCAGAATGCTAGGATTAAAGGTGTGTGTGTGCCACCATTTTCTGGCCTCTATGTCTAATGGCTGTTCTGTCCTCTGACCCCAGATAAGTTTATTAGTGTTCAAAATACATTGGGGAACACAATGTCACCACATCACACCAGGCAGAACTTTATTGCTAATTTTTTTTTTTTAAAAAAAATCTTGAAATAACCTAAATATTCTTCAGGTGTATACAAACAAACTCTAGTACTTTCATACAGTGGAACACTCTGCAGCAACCAAAAGGAATTAACTGCTGATATACGCATCGACACTGACAAACTCAAATGTTTATACTAAGTGAAAACCATTGCACTCAAAAGGCATGGGTTGTGCAACTCTGTTCCTACAGTTTTCCAGAAAGTGCAGGATAATTGTGACAAGATAGACCTGTGGCCACTAGGGGACAAGAAGGAAAAGAAAGGACAATCACTGGGCTGGGGAGATGATCAGTGGATAAAGCACATTTACTCAAGCAAGAGGACTTGAATTCATATCTTCAGTACCCATGTAAAAGCCCAGGCATGGCCATGTGTGTCTGTAATCACAGAACTGGGGGGACAGAGTGGAACAGGCAAATCCTAGGAGATAGATGGCCATTTAGTCCAGCCAAAATGGCAAGTTCCAGGATCAGTGAGAAACCCTGTCTCAAAATAACAAGATGGAAAACTGTAGAGGAAGAAAATAGGCATTAACATCAGGTCTGGGTGTGTGCATCTTCACACATACACCACTAGCACATACATGCAGGCACACACACCCATGGGAGAGTTTGGGGAGTGAAAAAATGTACTGAGTCTTATTTCTGGTGGAAGTTTTACATGGATATGCTTTGGCAAAAAGGTAACTCTGCACCACAAGGGTTGCACTTAATTATCTGTGAGATCAGATGGGGCTTATAAGATGGCTCAAGAGGTAAAGGGGTATCACCACACAAGCCTGACAACTTGAATTTAATCACTGGAACCCAGGTAAAGATGGAGGGAGAGGTCAAATTCCACAAAGTTGTCCTCTGACTTCACATGCATGACATGGCATGCTCACTCACCTACACACATTATGCATGAATACATTTGCACACACACACACACACACACACACACACACACACACACACACACACACGATTAAGTGATTTTAGTTGGGTCATTAGACTGGTCTGGTGCTGTTTTCAACCTCAAGGATTTCTGGCAAAGCATCTATGATTTGATAGCAGAAATATTTCTTATTAAGAATAGTTTATGTACAGCAGCCAAGTTGAGGAAGTTTTGGTGAGTCATGAGCCCTACAAGGGTGATGCTGAAGAATAGTCATATTAGTGGGCTGCACACCTTGGGGGAGAGGGTTGAAGTCATTTCAGTGGTGGCTTCCTCCTGTTGTAACACATCTTAAAATAATATTCTACATTTGTTTAGGCTGTGGAACATTCATTTAATGAGGCAAAGATGTGTTGCATTCCTTTATGTTGCATTTGCTGAACTCTGTGAAGCTGTGTTACTGTGCCTGTCTGAAACACCAAATGGGCTAATAAAGAGCTGAATGGCCAATAGCAAGACAGGAGAAAGGATAGGTGGTGCTGGCAGGCAGAGAGGATAAATAGGAGGAGAAATTTGGGAGGAAAGAAGAAGAGCAAGAGGGATCAAGGGGGAGGACACCAGGGCTCAGCCACTCAGCTGCACAGCCAGCCATGGAGTAAGAGTGAAAGTAAGATATATAGAAATAGAGAAAGGAAAAAGCCCAGAGGCAAAAGATAGATGGAATAATTTAAAGTTAAGAAAAGCTGGCAAGAAACAAGCCAAGCTAAGGCCAGGAGTTTATAATTAAGAATAAGCCTCTATGTGTGATTTATTTGGGTCCCCCCTCCAAAGAGCAAAGAGCCAAAAGAGTAGAGTAAGGAGCAAAAACAACCAACCACATCCTCCTTTGAAAGGTCTCTCATGCCCTTGGAGGTACTGGTCCCCTTATCTTAGCATCAAGGTTTGATTCTGGATAAAGGAGGGGGAAAAAAAGGAAAACTAATACTCCATAGAGTCACTATTCTAATGCCAGAAGGAGCTGAGAAGTTTCCCACATATTACCTCATTGTCTTCTCACAACAGCTTTTCAAATCAAGACACTATGATTCCCATTTTATGCATATGTAAACTGAGGCTAATTATGATAAGGTAATCCAACAGAAGTGCATTAAGAGACTTCTTTTCTTAACTGGACCCTACCTTATCTAAGCCTACCCTATGGACTCCATGTTCCATGTGCTATGTGGGCTCAGAGTGAAGCCCGAGTCCCCAGCTGGCCCTGGTTGACCTCTATGCTTCTGCCTACAGACCACGTTGGTACTTGAGCAAACAACCCTCATCTTCTGCAGTCCAGGAGCTTTCTGCCTTCATGGATTAGGGTCTTGGCTGGCACGTATGAGGGAAGGTTAAGTAGCTCAAAAGTCTCCGGAGATGGAGGCAGATATGCGAGGAAGACAGAAGTAGAGACCAAATGAGGACATGGGAAAGGTAAAACCGGTGAGCTATGGTGAGGAGCCACAAGGACAATCTTGCTGCTTTTTCATACACATTGTGCTACACATACACGTTTTGGATTGCATGTCACTGAAGAGCCAGGTTTTGAGTTTTTAATCGCGCACATGAACAACCTGGCCAGAGATTTCAGAGCTCAACCCTTGTGATCTTAACTTTGTTCATAGCTTATATTTGGAGCTAAACAGAAGATGAAGAATGTCGCAGAATCTTGTGTCAGCCGCTTTCTATTTACCGTCCAGGTAAGTCTTCTGCTCCACCAGTCTTTAGTGCAACAGCTGTGAGTAGCCACCTGCCCCTAGTGAAGGAGAAGTAGATGACAGAGATGATAAAAGCCATGTGGAAGCAGAAGTTTCACCTGGAGTCTACAGAAAAGGGTCTGTGGAATATGTTTAAATGCTGCTCACTCAAAATCCTCACATCTTCCCACACTTGTAGGAGCATGTTAGAAATGTCCATCTTGTACCTTTATAATTTTGTAAGGCCATATGTCTAGCTTAGCCTGTGGATCATGAAGAGGATCTAAATGTGGCTCTTCCAGATCTAACAGTTGCTGCCCTTGGCATGAGACTGGCATCTTGTGAGAAGATTCCTTCTCTGAGAGTCTGGGTCCCTGCTTGACTACAGGAGGGAGGTCCCCACTAAGTCCTGATGGACATGTCGCTCGAAGCTACTGAGATCTGGAGCGTATTTATTTCCACTACATAACCTATTCAGACTAACATAATGTCTTTTTGTTTTGTATGATGTTTGTTGATTTTGATGCCTTGGCAGGCTCACAATAATAATTGATGTCCTTTATTTCTGGTTAAACAAGAAATGTTCTGCCTTTTTAAGGCAATATGATATAGCACGCCTCAAAACAAAAAGACAGCACTGTGTTTGAGATGATCTAAAACCAAAGTGTCCAAAGTTCTGCCATATTCAGAGAACAATTGAAATAATTCTTTTATCTTAAAACAGTTAAGCAAATTAAACTCCCAATATGCCTCTATTATAATGTTTCTTTAAAAAAAAAAAAGTACAGGGGCTGGAGAGATGGCTCAGAGGTTAAGAGCACTGGCTGCTCTTCCAGAGGTCCTGAGTTCAATTCTCAGCAACCACATGGTGGCTCACAACCATCTATAATGAGATCTGGTGCCCTCTTTGGGCATGCAGGAGTATATGCAGCCAGATTATATACTGTATAATAAATAAATTAATTTTAAAAGTACAGTGACAGCCGGGCAGTGGTGGCACACACCTTTAATCCCAGCACTCAGGAGGCAGAGGCAGGTGGATCTCTGTGAGTTCGAGGCCAGCCTGGTCTACAAAGCGAGTTCCAGGAAAGGTGCCAAGCTACACAGAGAAACCCTGTTTCGAAAAACAAAAAACAAAACAAACAAACAAAAAAAAGTACAGTGAATCTATAAATAAAATTTTACATCAACAGAAATAAGTTAATTGGGCACGGGGGCTCAGACCTGTAATCCCAGAACCTGGGAGGCAGGAGAATCTGAGACCAGAAAGAGTTTAGGCCAATCTGGACTTTGTAGTCAAACCTTGTCTCAGAAAGCCACAGCTAGGCCTGGTGGAGCAGGTCAGCAATCCCAGATATTCTGGAGACCAAAACAGGGTTATTATTAAATTCAAAGTCTGCCTGGAATACAAAGTAGGTTTGAAGCCAGAGCACACAACTCGGTAAGACCCTGCCCCAGACTAAACAGTGAAAAGAAGCTACCCAGAAAGACCCTGCCCCAGACTAAACAGTGAAAAGAAGCTACCCAGAAAGACCCTGCCCCAGACTAAACAGTGAAAAGAAGCTACCCAGCTAGTGCTGCACAAAGTACTTGCATATCTTACATGCAGTCCTAGGTTCAATACCCAGAACCACAAAAAAAGTTTCAAAATATGCTAATTTGTACCGTTATCATAACTATCATTTATGGTATCATCTGATCCGAGAGCACACAGGGAAAAGACATCACAATAAACTGGGTTGTTGGGATTTTTTTGCTCTGATTTTCACTCTTGCTGGTGTGTACAGCATTTCTTTGAAGTGATTCACCATCCATAAATTATGTTTTTATAATCTTATATATCCCTAAGTGAAGAGGGACAGCTGTTTCTCTTTGACGCTAAGATGTCTGGAAGGGTGACAAGACTCCAGAAGAAAAGTCCTTTAGATGCTTGCTCTGTGATTCCCAGAACCTGGTGACAATCCCCAAACTTGATGTCCATCGTTCATTCTACAATACACCTTCAAATCCTCCTGCTTGATCATGTGATAGCTATTATTTCCCTCTAGGTTGTGTAGATGCCACTCTATCACTCTCCTACAATTAATGTTTTATACTCCAGAATAATTATCTTTATTGCTTAATTGACAGTTTCTTTCTTCTAGATGTTTCTAAATTGTATGTGTATGTGCAGTGTATGCATGTGTGTTCACATGTGTGTGCAGGTTGCTCATCCCTGTTAACATAGTTCTGCTAATTTTCAGTTATCCCTGTCCATCTGCAGACATGGTTTTTTACTCAGTTTATGACATTGTTTTTATTATCGTTTTGAATATCTCTTCTGTTTCAAGTACCCCTGGTTTCTTTATTAACACTGGCCATCCATAAGTAGGTGATCTCTCTCTCTCTCTCTCCCATTACCACCAACTTCTGACTTACTCTCTATTTCTATTAACTTCCATATCATTTTTCCTTTGTGATTTCATTAGCTTTCTCATTATGTATTATGTATCACTAGCTTTGATGTCAGTTATTTATTGATATGTCAGTTAAAGACAATGTGTATCCCTGGTTGGGATTCTGATTACCCAAGCCAAGAAATGATTCCTAAACTGATTGAGGAAATCTGAACACGATCTGGGTAGTGAGGATATGAAGGCAGTACTGTCGGTCTTATTAGGTGTGGTAATGGATTTACAGCTAAACTTGCAAAAAGAAAAAAAAAAGAAACAGTCTTTATGGTTTAGAGACCATAAAGAATTTTTGGGTAAAATGTGTTATGTTTTAGGTTTCCCTTAAACTAATCTAATCAAAAAATAAGCTGAAGGAGATAGATTTGAAAATGATTCACAAAATGTTTACAATTATCTTAACTGAGTAGTGAGTAGATAGTGATTTTTGTATCGATCTGTGTATTCTGAGTTTTTGAAAAAGGTCTGATTGAACTGTTTTTGATAGAAATTTAAGGCATGTCACTTCTATGTTAATTGTATCTTTCCTATAGGTGGGCTTTTTCTGTCCTGCCTGCCAGCTCCCAAATAACCACATGGAGACTGCTTAGTAATTGTGGAAGCTTCTCAGATCACTTGGGCTTGTTCCTAACTAGCTCTTATAACTTAAATTAACCCATATTTCTACTAATCTCTGTTTTAACTCTATCCCATTTTGTGTCTGACCAGTTCCATGTCTATCTAGCTTCTCCACCCTTCTTCTTCCCAGCATTCTTTCTGTCCCCCAAATCCTGCCTAGCTATTGGCCATTTAGCTTTTTATTAAACCAGTCACAGCGATATATCTTCACACAGCGTAAAGGAACACTCCACAACACCGCCCACTTGAAACATTTCTGCCTCTCAATAACCTCCCTTTCCTCCTGTCTCCTACTTTAGCTCATTTATTACGTCTTATTTCAGAGAAAGTTTAACATTCTCTCTTTATCCCCCTAAACTAATACACCACCCTTGCAAAGAGCCTTTTCCAGCACACGTTCTTCTTGGCCGTCTTGAAGCTGCTCTCCACTTTGCATTTCCAGCATCCTCCTCTACCCGCTGGGTTAGTTCTCCCTCTTTCTATGGATTGTCTCTGAAGGTCTGGCTTCCCTCACAAACAATGTCAGTGTACACATTTCCCTCACTGTCACCGGGGTTAGATTTTATATTTCTGTCCAAGTGTAGTTGATATAAATTTCAGTTAGCCAGAATCCCAGGACGCAAGAGAAGGATATAGAAATACTGAGAGCTTCAGGCAGAGGGGCCCCTCTTCTGTTATTTCTCCATCGTGACTGATGAGGCTACTGGATTGGAAGCCAAAAGCTAATATTCTGCTTCTATTTGGCCAGTTATTCATGTTAAATGCAAGTGTTTTTGCCAAGTTTCCTTGATATTGCTGCCAGCTCCATGGGTCTCAGGGCCCTGCCACTTGACTAGCCTGTTCTCAGAGCTTTCCCAGGGCTGTTCCTTTTAATAAATGCTGATTTGCACCTAGTGAAACGGACCCCAAGTGGGTTCCATGGAAACAACCACTTCTCTGACGGCTTTGTGTCAACTGGCTGTGCTGAACTCAGCTTCCAGAATTCTCTTTCCTGTATGTTTGCAGTTTGAGTCAGCCACACAGACATACTCGTATGAGATTTAAATGGCATAAATGAAGCTCCAGCCACTTCTAAAAGTCACATACACATTGTCAGTCACCCCCCGGATCCCCTTGGTTTGCTGGATCTCTGTCTTCTGAATTCCTCTCCAGCTTCTTCAGCTCCCAGGGCAGATGTGTTTAGCTCCATGACTGAGGGCACCAGTTTCTCCTGCAAGATACCTATGCCATCAAGACTTAGTGAAAATGACACAAGTTTCGGTTTGTCCTTGAAGGTGTCACATTATGCTATATGGGCCAGCTTGCTCTTTCTCTCCTGCACATTATACATGTCTTCTTTTTTTCTAATGAGTTGTACTAGGAACTTCATACTCTAATACCAAGTGAAATTATAGCCTTACAGAATTTTAGACCAGTTTTGTAATTGATGTCAAAACCCTGTAATACAAGACGGGCGGTGGTGGCGCACACCTTTAATCCCAGCACTCGTGAGGCAGAGCCAGGCGGATCTCTATGAGTTCAAGGCCAACCTGGTCTACAGAGCAAGATCCAGGCCAGGCAACAAAACTACACAGAGAAACTCTGTCTCAAAAAACAAAATAAAATAAAATAAAATAAAAAATAAAAACAAAAAGAAAGAAAGAAACCTGAAATACAATGTTGTATACATAATATATATTATATATTATAAATTTTGAAGGGACTCTAGCCAACTAAACTTGGCAAACATGGCTCTGGCAGGCCTTGTCCTCCGCTATTCCCTCTGCCTTGCTAAAAACCTTTAGGTCACATTCCTAAAGCTTGCCACCAAGGTCTATTCCCTTATTTGGCCATTTCCTCCTCCTGAGGCTGACTACCAAGGTCCAGCTATCAAAAGTCCAGCAATCAGAAGTCCCCTATGGCTCACCTCCTTAACATGCCCAATTAAAGTTGAACACCTCGTCCGAACACAGGGTCTCCCCTTTTACCTTTATAAATCATCATTTTCCTACGTGCCACGTCTGTTTGTCTCCTGTCTATTCAGAGGCAGTCCTTTGTCCCTCCTCCAGGACAAACACCCCTGCCCTTTTCCCTCATTCCCTTCCTCTTCATCCTCTGCTTCCTGTCTTTGTCTCTTATTCTGTCCCTCTGGGGCAAATAAATCTCCTTTGTTCTGAGAACCTGGTCTTGGGGTGTCTGAAGCTGACTTCAAGGTCACTACAAATTTCAGTTAGCCAGAACACTAGGATGCAAGACAAGGGATGCAGAAATAACAGAAAGCCCCAGACAGAGGAATATACATGGGGTATGTGTAATATATATTATATTATGTTATTATATTGGGAGTATATATCTCAATTGACCTATCATCAATCTATCTATCCATCTATTTTCTGTCATCTATTTATTTATCACCTATTTAACATCTATTTTATCTATATTCCATGTCTCTTATTAAATCTTGATTTAAAATTTTCCATATGATAATGATTCGCTTTACTTGCTGCTGTTTCCTCTCAAAGTTTGAGACTATTAGTGTTTCATAAGATAATTCCAGAGTTACCTTGTTTCTCACAGGAGCTTTTCACTATAATGTCCTTACTTCTTGGCACATGAGTTTATCCCAGTAAACTAGAAATAGCAGTTAAACCACAATGCATTTAGGTACTGGACCTATGTAACCATTTTCTCCAGCTGCTTGCTGGGAGAAAAAAGATTGAAACCCAGATCCAATTTTGTCTGTTTGAGAATTATATAAATATGATTCTAGGAACTTTAGTTCCTGGCTTGAAAAAATTCACTAGGATTTTTTTAAAAATAGGTCCCTTGCTCAACTTCCAGACATGACCCAATAGCTAACATCTCCTCCCACTGTGCACGAGAAGAAAACTAGACAAGCATACAGAGTCACCTTTCAGACACTGGATCCCAAATAACACAGGACTTTGATTCCCCAACAAAAGACAAACAAGGAGGAGCATGACCATCCCAGCCTTCTACTTACAGTGATAATCTGGACAGAGATGTAGGGAAGGGGTTCTAAGCGGCATACGCCAGTCTGGCTTAGTTGAGAGACGAGGCGTGAGGAGGGTGAGGTAGCCAGAATGTGTGAAGCAGAACACTATGGAAAGAAGGGAGCCATGCCAAAAAAGAGCTCCAAAAATATGCAAGCTGCCCCCGAGTCTTTGACTGAACACAAGCCACACAGAAAAAGAATGCAATTCTGGAAAGCCAAGGAATGAATGAATTCATAGGTTGAAAGCTTCCCAGAGCTTGCACTGGGCTGGGGAATGTTTGAATTCTAACAAGACCTAGTAAAGAACCTGTGTTGCCCTGGATGCATTCAGCACAGATTGCAAAAATGTCATACCTCCGCAGTGAAATTTAAGTTAGCCACAGAAGAAGCCTACTTACAGCTTTGTTGTGCAAGATTAAATGCAAGCCTTCAAAATGATCTAGCAGGCCAGAAGGAAACGTATCTGTTGGATGAAATGAAATGAAGAAACGGATAAAATGTAACCACTCACCAATGTAACTAGCACCCCATTTAAACGTGACTAGTGGGCTGAGGATGTAACTCAGCGGTGGATCACTTGTTAGCTGCTATAGGTTCAGGGGGGTAATGTAAGCATGCAAAGAAGCAGGAAAGCACACCTCCAAACTAGAGAAAAATCAGATAATGGAAAGAATACCAGAGAGAACTTTAAAACAGCTGTTATAAATATGCTCAGGGATTTATAGAAAACATAACACAATGAATGGAGAAATAAAATACAGGAAAACCATCAACAACTGCAGCAGCTACACATAAACACACCATCATCTGAAACCATAAATTCAGTAGATGAGCTTTAGAAATAATTAAACAAGAGGGGATAAAATATTCTTAAACTTAAATGCATGGCAATAGATTTTATCCAAATCAGAGACAAAGAAGAAAAAGTGTACAGATACTAAATGATCTGTGGAAAAAAATTCAGCCTATCTAGCTTATAGTTAGGGTTTCACCTGAAAAGGAACAGAAAATTTGAATAAATAACAACCCAGACTCCCCAAATTTGATTAAAAATCATATCCATAAATCTTCATATCCAAAAAATTCAACATGCTTCAAAAATTATAATCATACAAAAAAGACATATATTAATCATGATTAAATACTTTTTTCTCAAGGAGGAAAATATTGAAAATAGAAGAAAGATAAGAATGGCAGATGAATTTTCATCAAAAATAGTGAAGGCAAAAGACAAAGGAATATCATCTCTAAATTTCTAAAGAAAAGACATTCTTGCCTGGCAGTGGAGGTGCACGCCTTTACCCAGGACTTGGGAGGCAGAGGCAGGCAGATCTTTGAGTTCATGGCCAGCCAGGTCTACAGAGTGAGTTCCAGGATAGCCGGGGATACACAGAGAAACCCTGTCTCGAAAAAACAAAAACAAAAAAGAAAGAAAGATATTGTCAACCTCGAATTTCATGGTGGGCAAAGAATATTCCTTAAGTTAAAAGGAAAATAAGGGTTGGGTATGGTGGCACACACTTTTGATACTAACACTCCAGAGGTAAATGGATCTCTGTGAGTTTGAGGCCAACTTTGTCTACATAGTGAGTTCCAGGACAGCCAGGACTATATAGAGAGTGGTTAAGAGCTCTGGCTGCTCTTCCAGAGGATCTAGATTTGATTCCAACACCCACATGGTGGCTCACAAACATCTGTGACTCCTGTTCCAAGGCATCCCATGCTCTCTTCTGGCCTCCATGGGCACTGTTTGCAAGTAAAATACCCATATACATTTAAAAAAAAACTTTAAAGCAAGTAAACTGCAGTAAATTAAAGATGCATGTTTTAATTTAGAGATACCATTTGTAAAAGGAATGACAGAAATGGCCATGGCAATATTAAAACATAATACTTAAAATATCTCAAGCAAAAAAGGAAGGCTGAACAGAAACAGAAAAGAACAAAAGAGAAAATATTAGATAAATGCTAGTTTGATAGTATTTGAAATTAGTATAAATATATCTAGGGCTGAGATGTAACTCAGTGGTAGAGTATTTGCTTAGCAAGTACGGAGCCCTAGGTTCAGTCATTTGCACTGCAAGGTGGAAAAAGCCTAAACACACATGCATATGTGATATACATACAACACACACATATTTAACACACAGAGATGCATAGATGGTATAAACAACTCAATTAAAGGGGAAAAACTGGGCTAATGGGGTGGTCCAACTGGTAAAAAGTGTTTGCTGCCTAGCCTCATGACCTGAGATGATCCCCAAGTACCACATGGTGGAAGGAGCCAATTGGCCCCTGTAAGTTATCCTCAGACCTCCACGTGTAGTGCACAGCTGCTCACAGACACACATAAATACATACACTAAATAAAACATGAACAAACAAATAAAATGTAATAGAAGATTTAAGGAAGCAGAACTTTCAAGATCAAAAGTAAATAAATATCAAGAAAGCTTGATTAAAAGTAAAAAAGACGGAGCTCTGCCTTATAAAGGGGAAGCAGCTCCCATCTAGACATATCTTTTCAGGGTAATTATAAAATTTTAGTAGAATAGCAAAGGACTTTAAAAGCCCTGGAGGATGAGCAAAAGCAGGCGGAAATTTCACAGGTGCCGTCCTGGGTTGAACAGAACTGTACCGATGTAGAACTGTTGGCTTGCATGGCCCTTTTCTTAAAGACAGGCAAACTCACGAAGTCTCTACAGCAGGAGTTCACAATGGCCAGGATACATTTCCAGAACTATGAAGAAAAAGGAAAAATGACAGCTGTATACAAAACAAAGTCAACTGATACAGCTCAAAGAGAATGCAGGCCTCCAAACCACCAAACAAAACCTTTAAAGTAGCTCTTACAACAATTGTCAAGGACATAAAAGACTATTTTCTTATGACCAAATAGAAACTATAAATAAGTGCCAAATGTTGTGGGAAAAGCCTAAATGTAGTGGGAGGGCTGGGTCCTGTGGGGAAGGCAAGCAAGAAGGTTCTGCAGCACAATATCTAAGCCACAGTTAAGCACGGCCTTCAACTAATACCAACGATTTAAAATACTGTCTCACCTGACACAGTCATGTCTTCTTCATAGAATTTTTTTTAAGAGTCTATTTCAGTTTAAGAATCTCCTAACTGTTAAGTTTGCAGATCAACAGACCATGTCGGATAAACTGGATTGTGATTACAGAATTGTCAATTTAACTATTGCTGCTGTTTCGTGGCCCAGTTATAGGTGTCTCTCCCACTACAGCATGGGATAGCGACCTGAATCCTGAGCTCCGGTTCAGTCCCTACTATGCCTCAAGGTTTGGACTTTAACCCTTGCATACAAGCACGTTAGCAACGACATAGGAGGGACCCATGAGCTCAGTTAAGGGTTGAGTATTCCCTTTTGCTAATGCAGGAGATGAGCCCCAGGGCCATGCTCAGTGGTCAGGCCAATGCCTAGTGGAACTTGCTCAGCTTCTGTACAGTAGTCTCCAGTCTCAATAGTGAAGATGTTGGCTGTGTGGTGTGTGTGTGTGTGTGTGTGTGTGTGTGTGTGTGTGTGTGTGTGTGTGTGTGTGTGTGTTTGGAGACAGGGTCCCCATAAGTATCCCAAGCTAACCTAGGTTCTACACTTCTACTACCCCGGCCTCCCAAGCGATGCAATTACAGTTGTCCACCACCTTCATCATAATCAAATATCTTGTATGTTATAATGAATCTTTTTGTTTGGTTGGTTGTTTTGTTTGTTTGTTTGTTTTGTTTTGTTTTTTGAAACAGGATTTCTCTGTGTAGCCCTGGCTATCCTGGAACTCCAGAACTTGCTCTGTAGACCAGGCTGGCATTGAACTCACAGAGATCCACCTGCCTCTGCCTCCCAAGAGCTGGGATTAAAGGTGTGTGCCACCACAGCCCAGCTCTAGAATGAATTTAAAGCTAAGAAATAACTTTAAGAGTAGTATTTAAGACATGCATGCCAGCAACAGTAAGAATCTTGATTGAGTACCGGAAGCAAACTGTCAGTGGGAAATTCACTTCTGGCTGTCTAATAATATGAGAGCATAAAACTGAACGTCTGCCATATGCTTTTGATCATATCTTTGACGATCCACATGCTACTGCAGCTGTGTGTCTGTTTTTCTTCTTTTTCATGCTGCTTCTCGGAGGCTTGGATGCTTTGTATTGATCTGTTCTCAAGTTGTCTCTTCTGCTGTTTCCAATTTTCTCTTCATCTCATACAGCTATTTGTCTTCTCCACATAAGACGTTACAGCTCTTTAGTCCCCAAATATCCATTTGATTTTTAAAACAGGTTCTATTTATTTGATAATATTTCCCCATTTGTTCATTATTGTTGAAATATTTTGTCTTTGGATATAAATATATGTGAGATGGAGGGAATAAGAAGGAAGAAGAAGAAAGAGAGAGAGAGAGAAAACATGTATTTAATGTACTTTTCTGCTATTTCCAAACCTTGGTCATCTTGAGGCATATTTTGATTAACTACGTTTTCTTAGGAATTATTTCAAATGTTTCATATTCTTAGTAATTTTTATTACAACACGGCCATTATGATGAATATATTTTAGAATGTCTGAATTCATCTATTCTAGGATTTTAGATAGTCTTTCTGCCTCCAACTTTACCATCTGATATTTCACATAAATGTACTGGGCGTTTTTTGGCTTATCTTCCATATCTGTCCTGTGTGGTGTCCTGCCCATTGGGCAGATTGTAGAGGTAATTCTCACCTAGTTGATGCTTTCACTTAATGTTATACCTACATTTTACAACACTCTGGTGCCTTCAAGTAATGGGTGTGTGTGTGTGTGTGTGTGTGTGTGTGTGTGTGTGTGTGTGTGTGTGTGTGTGTGTTTCCTAGGCTATGTAACTATTATCTTGGAAGGGCCTAGCCTGATGCCATGTACTTTCTATAACTGTAATCAGAGCACCACTCAAAAACATACACTCGGAACAAGTGTTGCTGGTGCTCCTGGTGCACTCCGAAGCTTGAGAGCAGCTGCCTTAGACAAACTTCTGTGTTTAACTCCGTCTTCTGAGATGTTGTTGTCCTTACTCCAAAGAAGAAGTTAAGCTCTTCAGGTACATTAGTTACACTCCTTTAAAGCAGAAAGGAAGGACGATAAACCTGGTGGCAATATTTCCCCGACAGTCTGTTTCTTCACTGCTGTTTCCACAAAGTGAGTGGCAACTGTCAGGTGAAACTCGGGGAAGCATAGTGAAAATGGTAGTTGCTGCCCTGTAGTACCTGGGCTTCGAATGCGGTAAAGCTTAAGGTGGAAATCCAGTAGCATAAAAATAACCCCGTTGACTCCTTTAAATGGTGACAAAATGTGTGTATATAATTTGATAGTAATTTATACACATTAATGTTTAGCAATGGACTAGAAAAAAAGGGGGGAGGAATGTAAACAAAGTCTCTGAGTAGCAAGTGGTTTCCAAATTGTCTCTCTGTCAAATAACTCAGAAGTTCCAAGAACTGAATGGTGACTAGGTAGAGGTTGCTCTATGCTTGTTTGGTTTTGTTTTTGAGATGTAGTCACCCTGTATAATTAAGGCTATCAGCCTTCCTGCTTCTTCCTCCTCTGAGATTACAAGCCGTACCCAGCTGAGAGTTTTCTGAAGGCCCTCTTTGACTAGGCTATGACTTCTCTTGTAGTTTAGAATTCATGTTCAGAATAAAAACTTGCTCTGCTACTTATTGGCTATGTAATATTCATGAATCCCCATAAATTTTCTGGGTCTTGGTTTCATCTATAAAATCTAGGAAAAATGGGCCAGTGATGCGATGGCTCAGTGGTTCAGAGCATGTTCTGTTTTTGCAGAGAACCTGAGTTTGGTTCCCAGCACCACATCCAGGTATTCACAACAGCCTACAATTCCAGTTTCAGGAGATTCAATGCCCTCTTCTGACCTCTGTGGTCAGAATTCATAAACACACACACACACACACACACACACACACACACACACACACACACACACACACACACATATTTTAATCTTTAAAAAGAAACTTTCCAGTCAGGCCTGGTGACATGGGCCTGTAGTCTTAGTACTCACAAGGCTGGGACAGAAGAGTTCAAGGTTGGCAGGGACAGAAGAGTTCAAGGTTGGCAGAAACCATGAGAACCTGTCTGAAACACAAAACAAAGATGTTGGGGAGATGGTCCAGGGAGTAAAGATGCTTGCTATACAAGCTCGATGATCTCACATTGACCTCTGGAACCCATGTAAAAGAGAGATGTAGTGGCACATTTCCAAAGACAGACAGACAGACAGACACACACACACACACACACACACACACACACGAGAGAGAGAGAGAGAGAGAGAGAGAGAGAGAGAGAGAGAGAGAGAGAGAGAGAGAGGAGAGACAGAGAGAGACAGAGACAGAACATTAAAATAAACTTTCTATATCAAAGTCTAGATGGAGTTTGTAGAGGCTCCAGTGAACCTCTAACAATGTTCCCTGATTTTACACATCTCTGGAGACAGTGGAAACCAGAAGACAATGGAACATCTTCAAAGTACTGAAAGGAAAACTATACTGTCACCTATAGCCCTGCGCCTAATGAGTACGTCTTTGAAAATGAAAGATGAAATAAAAACATTTTCAGATATGCAAAACCTGAAAGATGTCATCACCATCCCATCTGCCTCTCACAAAATGCTTCATCACTGCTGTCACCTTCCTCCTCCCCCACTGAAGGAGCTGCTGGCTGGCTGATGGATGCTGCATGAGGGAGAGTCGGTTTTCTTTGGAGGTGAGCCCCAGGCAGGTCGCCATGTTAGTGGATGGCCCCACACCAATGTGCATATGACCAGCACTAATTGGACTCAGTGGATTATAAGTTTTTTAAGAAGTGGTGTATGCCTTTAATCCCAGCACCTGGGAGGCAGAGACTGGCAGAGCTCTATGATTTAGAGGCCAACCTGGTTTCATACCTAGTTGGAGGGTGGCCATAGCTACTGAGTGATACTCTGTCTCAAAAACAAAAAGAGAATATGAGAGTTGTAAGAGGATGTTTCCAGTGGGAAGAGGGAGTTGGAGGGGAGAGTCAGGGGTGGATATGATCAAAATACATTGTATGTATGCTTGAAATTCTTAATGGAAAAATAAAAATATTAATAAACATCAGATCTTGAGATTAAGTGCCAAGCTCTCTCTCTCTCTCTCTCTCTCTCTCTCTCTCTCTCTCTCTCTCTCTCTCACACACACACACACACACACACACACACACACACACACACACACACGCGCACACACACACACACACAGAGTTATTTCTTTAATTTGGATACAGGGTCTTACCATGTAGCCCAAGTTGGGCTACAACTTGCCATCTTCCTGCCTAAGGTTCCCAAATGCTGATATTATAGTTACACACTGTCACTCCCAGCTGTATATTTTGCTAAGATAACAATAATTTCCAGGATTGAATCAAGGGCATGGAAACTTATAAATATATACTTATAAAATAATATATGAATTGTATAAGTTACCATATAACTATTTTGTGTGTTTTTGTATTTACAAAATATGCATTATCTATAAGTTTTAAATGTAGAAACTTTTTAAAAACTAAAAATGAAGAAAAAATTCTTAAAAGACATTCTTCTCACAGAAAGAAAATAACTCTAGATAGAAATAATGACTTACAGGAAGGAATGGAAATTCAGAAATAGTGACTGTGTGTGTGTGTGTGTGTGTGTGTGTGTGTGTGTGTGTGTGTGTGTTATAAGAGACTCTCTAGTATTTAAATATCCTTGAAAGGTAACTGTGTGGGGGCTGGTGAGATGGCACAGTGGTGAAGAGTGCTTACTGGCTTTGCTGAGGATTCCAGTTCGGTTCTCAGTATCCATATCCAGCGGCTCACAACCACTTGTAACTCCTGATTCAGGGAAACTGGCTCCCTCTATTGGCCCATGGAAACCTGCCTCACATGCACACTTAGTAAATAGAAAACTTTATTTTTGTATAAATATAAAAATAAAATAAATCTTTTAAAAAGAAACACAAAAAAGCTTACTGTGTGAAATGAAGGTAATAAACATTTGTTGTAGAGTTTATATTTAGAAGTAGGATATATGACAGCAATCATACAAAAATGGAAGCATGTGGTTTCAAGGTTCTAATACTATATAAAGTGGAATATTACTTGAAGGTAGACTATGATAAAGCAGCTACATAAACAGCACAATAAAGTTATTGCTCATAAGAATTTTTGTTTTACTTTCTGTTTTGTTTATTTGTTTCTTGTATTGTTTTTGGTTTGGTTTTGTGGCAAAGTCTCACTATGTAGACTATGCTGACCTCAAACTTAGAGATATGTCTGTCTCTCTCCAGAGTGTGAGGATTAAAGGTGTATGCCACCATATTGGACTAAGAATATTTGCAGGAGCTACAGAGAACTGCAGGAGACAATCAATCTAAATGAAGGTGAAAAGAGAAGAGAAGAGAAGATATACAATGTCTCAGATTGAATACTGATAGCAAGATGGCAAATTTGAACCCAACAGTATCAGTGCTGTGGTAGAGCCCTTGCCTAGCACATTCAAGGCCCTAGGTTAAGTACCCAGCATCTCCCCCTCTGCACACACAGATCAGCAAGCCTTATCACATAAATGAAAATAGTCTAAGCATTCCAATTACAGGTATACGGTGAAGATTGTCAAGGAGACAAAATAAATAAGTAAAATAAATATTCAGATATATGCTACTCATAAGATGCCATGCTGATTATTCCTGAATGGTCTAAAAATAAAAGGAGGGAGATAGCTATTCACTCTACTAATAAAAGGAGTCTATATTTATATATTTAAAAAAAGACTTCTGAAAGTAGAATACCAGCAGAGACAAAAGCAAGATTGTTCCATAGCAATAAAATCCTGAATTCAAGAGGCCCTAGTGATTCTAGATGTTTATAAAACTCATGAAAGAACTACAAAATAGATAAAGCAAATGCTGTCGGAACTACAAGCACAGAGAAACTCGCAATTATAGCTGAAGATTTCTACATCTCAATAACTGATGAAACAAGTGGGCAGAATTTACAGCAAGTGTCTGAAAGTCTTGAATAACGTTAGGAAGCAAGTTGACCCAAATGACAGTTATAGAACACTCTGTTCTACAACAGCAGCGTAAACGTGCTGTTCAAATGTATGGACACATTTACCAAGATAGGCCATATTCTGGGACATGGAGTAAATCTCCCTAACTTTGAAAAGATTCCAGTCAGACAAAAAAAAAAATAAGGACTCTGATCACAATAAAATCAAACTAATGATCAATAATCACAACATCTCTGGAAAGCCCACAGATGTTTAAAAATTAAAGAGGCTAAATTACATAACTTACATCAAAAAGAGATTAGAGAAATTAGATCCCAATATCAGGAAGCTAAGAAAGAAACACTGTAAGTTCAAGGCCAGTGTATACAGCTAGATGTTTCAAAAAATGAAAATGTTTCATTCTTCCTTCCTTCCTTCCTTCCTTCCTTCCTTCCTTCTTCTCTCTCTCTCTCTCTCTCTCTCTCTCTCTCTCTCTCTCTCTCTCTCTCTCTCTCTCTCTCTCTCTCTCTTCCATGTGGATGTCCATGGTTTTGCCGCCACCTGGAGCCGTGTTGACATCTGTGGGCCATGCGGCTGTAGGGGGCCATGTTGATATGAGCGGTCTGTGCAGCCAGCTAAAGCCATGTTGATATCCTCGGCCTGTGCTGCTGCTGAGAGCCATGATGGTGTCTGTGGTCTGTACTGCCACCAGAGACCAAGCTGAGGTTCATGGAACGTGCTGATACCAGAGACCATTGGATGTCTGTGATCTGTGCTGTCTCCAGAAACCATGTGGAAGTCCATGATCCATGCTTCCACTGACTGTAAAGGGCAAGGGAGCTATTCATGCAGTGGTATAGAACACTGCAAGACTCACAGTTGAGGACGAGGGACAAAGAAGGCTTCTGTGACAACCCCTATCCCCATCCCCAATAAAATAACATTCTAGACAAAAAGCCATCAAAGAGAACTCTTAAAAATTATGATAAGGATGCCGAAGTCTAGCTCTCCACAACTGATGGATTCTATAACACTCATATCAACATGGCCCCCTACAGACGCATGGCCCACAGAAGTCAACATGGCTCCAGGTGGCCGCAAAACCATGGAGTTTTCAGTGGTGAAGGATTCAGTTTTTAAGGGGATGCCCACTAGGAGTTTGACCATGAGCCAGTGAGTATATGGGCAACACAAATTGGAACTGTTTTTTGTTTGTTTGTTTGTATGTTTCTGTTTCTTTCTTCTTGTTCTTTTTTTGCAGGAGAGGTCACAAGGGTGTGGAGATGGACCTGGGAGGACTGGGAAGTGAGTGTGATGGGGTGCAAACCATGAAATTCCCAATAATCAATTAAAGTATTATGTTGGGAAAAAAGGAAAAAAGGAAAAAATTAAAATGGGTCCCAGAGTTTTTTAGTTTTGTAGCAACAGGGATATTAGAAGTCTAAAATATAAAGACTTTTCCAGGTAATTGTTTTTTAAATATATTTTTATTTATTGTTTGAGACATTAATACATGTGTGCGATGTGTTTTGATCAGTTCCTCCTCCTCCTCCTTCCCCTCCAGCTTCTCCTATACTGGATGATTACAGATTAATCCATTCATGTTCATTCATTTGTTCAAGCACCGTTCGAACACTCCGAGTGTTCTGAGTATCAATTTTAGTGCAGAATTACAGAATGGAAGACATTTTTAAAATACATCTGTAGTTGAAAGTTTTCTCTGGACCCTCCTGGCCCTGAGGTCCCCCAGCTGCTTATAAAATAATCACTCAGAGGCTTAATATTATTTACAAACTGTATGCCCCATGGCAGGCCTCTTGCTAGCTAGCTCTTATATCTTAAATCAACCCATTTCTATTCATCTGTGTTTTGCCACATGTTCCATGGCTTTACCAGTCTACTTGCATGTTGCTCCTTAGGCAGCAGGCTGGCGTCTCTCCCACCTCTACCTTTCTTCTTCCTCTCTCTCTCCTTGGAATTCCCACCTGCTTCTAAGCTGCCTTGCCATAGGCCAAAGCAGTTTATTTATTAACCAATAGGAACAACATATATTCACAACATACAGAAAGACATCCCCCAGCATGCATCTCTCAAGGTTAAAGTTCTTAATTTCTTTTTTTTAATTGGAAGAGAAAAACAGCATGTAAAAATGTATGGGATTCAGCTAACGCTGTGCTTAGAAGAAAAGCTGTACCACTAGCTGCCTGTACAGAAGAGATGAAAATGTCACAGGGTTACACACTCAGCAGGAGGCAGGAGGAGCCTGGGTTTGAGGACAGCTGCGGCTACTTAGTGAGATTCTGTCTTAAGGAAGGAAAAGGAAGATGACCAGGGAAAAGACTTCTTAGTGGGCTCGCTTGTGACCTCAAGAAAGATCTTAGCCAATCACCAGACCCTACGCATGTTATCTTTAGAGTATTTAGAAAAAGGACTTTTACAGAGAAGTGGGAGGACCTTGAGATGAGGTGGTCTCCCTGATTTTTCCAGTGGTCTCTCGGTGCCACCAAAAGCATCTTTGTAAGAGAGATGCATAGAAACACATAGACGAGATGATCTAAAACTGGAGGCAGATTGAAGAAATGAAGTCACAAGCCAAGGGATGTCAGAAGCTAGAAGGGCCAGCAAGGGGAACACCACAGCACCCATGAAGAGTCTGATCCTGCTGCCACGGTCATTTCAGCCTGCTGGCTCTCAGAACTGGGAGATGAATTCTGTTCTTCTAACACTTGGAGTTTGTTGTAACTTCTTACAGAAGTGACAGAAAACTAGTATCTGTGGTTGATATATTGTGCACCCTAGTAAACCTATCTATGGGTCAGAGAACAGAACAGCCACTGGATTAGACCTAGAGCCAGAAAAGGGTGGCACACACGCCTTAAATCCTATCACTCGGGAGGCAGAGATCCATCTGGATCTCTGTGAGTTCAAGGCCACAGTGGAAACAGAGCCAGGCATGGTGACGCATGCCTTTAATGCCAGCACTTGAGATCTCATGTCTTTGCTTGGGAAGGACACTCACCTTTAATCCCAGGAAGTGATGGCAGGAAGCAGAAAGGCATATGAGGTCTGAGGACCAGGAACTAGAGGCTCTTAGTCTTTTAGCAGTAGTTCAGCTGAGATCTATTCGGGTGAGGACGCAGAGGCTTTCAGTCTGAGGAAACAGGATCAGCTGAGGAGTTGGTGAGGTTGCTGTGGCTTGTTCTGTCTCTCTGGTCTCTCAGCTATCACCCCGATATCTGGCTCCAGATTGTTTTTATTAATAAGACCATTTAAGAATCGTGTTACAAGGATCATCACAGATGAATTACCTTACCTTCCACTCAGAAATGAGCAAGCACGTTTTGGTATATCTCTAAAAACGGAATGCTGGCACTAGGGAAATGGCTCAACAGTTAAAAGCACCGGCTCCTCTTCCAGAGGACCCAGGTTCAGTTCTCAGCATTCATAGGGCAGTTCACTATCTGAAACTCCCAAGACATCTGCCACCCTCTTCCAGACTCTGCAAGCAATTAGCATGCACGAGGCACACAGACAAACATACAGGCAAAACACTCATAGACATAAAAATAAAATTTAAATTAAAAATGGAATGGTATTCAAGAATCAAAAATCTTCAAGCATCAAAATTGGCATACAAAAATATTGCTGAACCTCAATAATTATAGAAAGTGAATAAAAGACAAAACAGTCAGTTTGACTTATTTTATGAAAAATTCTAAAAAGTTACCCACTGTAATACACAGTGACCAAGGGCACAGCAGTAATCACCCAGTGATAGGGATGAATGCACAGAAGAACAGGGTGTAGGAATTATGAAGGGTCATACAAACGTCTGGGTATTAGTTGTTACGTTCATTATCTTACCTATGGCCATATTTTCATAGATATACACAAAGATCAAAACTCACTAAATCTTAAACAGAAGGTATAGGCAGCTTAATACGCATCCAGTAGATTCCAATAAAGCTGTACAAAATGGAACAAAACATGAACAGTTTAGCTTAGCTACAGAATAGGTTGGAAACAGGTAAGCTGGAGAGGGGGCTTCGTTTGGGGGCATTGGTGGCACTGTGAACTGTGGGAAGGGTTCTAGAGTAAAGCCTGAAGGCTAAAACAAGGCGCGAAAGATGAGACAACTGGGGACAGGTGGCCATAGTTACGGTTGTGAAAGGAGAGAAGTACATATGAAGAACTGGGGCTGGATTTAGGAGACACCTAAGACATAGAATGAGGAGGCGGAGAGCTATCTGGCTAGGGAGCTGCTCTGAGCTGAGGTGTGTAGCACTAAACTGTGTATGCTGAAGCCCTAACCTGATGCTACTGTATTTAGAAATAAGATCTTTAGGGTGTGCATTAATCTGTGTGCTACCATGACTGAATACATGGAGAGAGTTGTTTTTAAAAACAACAGAAATTGTTTCTTGCAGTTCCAGGGGAGATATAAAATCTAAGCTCCAGCTGACAGAATCTGACGGAGACCTTCATGCTGCATCTTCTGGAAGAGAGGGATGCGATGTGCTGACATGGCAGAAGAGACCACAAGGACAAGCTGCCAGATGACACGTGAAACTTGTCTTGTTAGAGGCTAAAAAACGGTTAAGCAGGAAGAAGTCATTATAGCCACATAAGCTCTTTTTTTTTTCATTTATTTTTTTATTAAGAGATTTTCTATTCGTTTTACATACCAATCACAGATTCCCCTGTCCTATCTCCTCCCTTCCCCCAGCATTCTCCCCCAACCCCCCCCCCCCCCCTTTCCCGCCTCCTCCAAGGCAAGGTCTCCCCTGGGGAGTCAGCAGAGCCTGGTACATTCAGTTGAGGCAGGTCCAAGTCCCTCCTCCCTGCACCAAGGCTGCACAGAGTGTCTCCCACTAGTGACATGAGCCACATAAGTTCTTAAAGGTGTCATCTCTTAACCCTAACAGATTGATGACGTCTGGATTTTAGAAGTGACACCTTCCAATTGTAGCAGGAGGTAAAATGAAATCAGGTCGTAAGTGTGGAGCCCTAACAAAATAAAGCCATGGTCCTATAAAAATGTATGTCTCTCAGGGCCGTGGCCAGGGCTCACCCACGAAGAATACCAGCTACTCTGCTGGCAGACCTGGGCTCTGTTCCCAGAACCCACATAATGGCAGACAACCATCTGTAACTCCAGTTCCAGGGGATCTGACGCCCTCTTCTGTCCTCCACAGGAAGTGCAGGCATTTGATGCACAGACAGACTTTCATATAGATAAAACACCCATAAAATAAAGATAAGTAAACCTCAAAAAAAATCTGATTATGGATCTTTCTTCACTGTGGAGAAGATGACCATCTACACCCAGGGAGTCCTCAACAGGAAACGAATCCTGCTAAACCTTCGTCTTGTGAAATTCTGAGGGTGAGAGAGATGGCATACCCGGTAAGATCACTGGCTGCTGCTGTAGAGGACCCAAATTAGGATCCCGGCACCCACGTGACAACTCACGACTAAGCATATGAGACTCCAGTTCTAGAGGATCGTACATCTTCCTCCTTCGCCACTGCATGCATGGGGTGCACAAACAGATGTGCACGCAAAACCCTCACACACATACAATAAAAATAAATAAATCTCTAAAAAACGTTTCTGTCATGGAAGTCACCCAGTTTGACCTTTAGTTACAGTAGCCCAAGCTGACAATCAGGAAAGTATGTTGGAGGAGTCGGGTGGTGGGGGCAAAGATTGTATGGGTGTATTCATGGCGTTACTACATTAAGAGCAGAAGCAAAAAACAAACAAAAAAACAAAAAAAAAACAATCATGAGACAGCCTTCATAAGTTTAGATTGGAACATGTCAAGCATAATGGGCATGTACAAGTATAAGTAGAAACAGACTAGAAGGAAATTTTGGAGCATGAGAGAGAGTGTGGTGATATTTTATCTGTGTCCCCCAATATACTGTGTCCCCCAATAAAGTTTATCTAAGGATCAGAGGAAAATGCCAGCCACTATAGTAAACATAGAGGTCAGGCAATGGTAGCACACGCCTTTAATCCTATCACTCCGAAGGCAGAGATCTGTCTGGATCTCTGTGAGTTCAAGGCCACACTGGGAACAGAGCCAGGTGTGGTGGCACATGCCTTAAATTCCAACACTAGTTAACCCTGGAGGGTCTGGAGATCTGTACAGATAGATAGGAAGTGACAGAGCTGGGCTGGAAGAGGAAGTGATGTAGCTGGGTGGAGAGGAAATGAGTTGGCAGAACAGAAAGGCATGTAGGCATGGGTATACAGGAAGTAGGTCTCTTTGGAAGCTGCGGAGTTGGTGAGATGAGGTTAGCTGTGGCTTTTCCTAATCCTCTGATCGCTCAGGTTTTAACCCCAATATCTGGCTCCGGGTTTTTTTTATTTAATAAGACCTTTGGAGATTCATGTTACAGGAGAGGTTGGCTGGAAATACGAGTTTCAGAACTTTCGGCAATGGGTGATGATTTTTCAGCCCCGGGGATACATACACAGGACAGGAGTCCAGCAATGGGTGCTGCTGAGAAGAAATGTCAAGACACAGGAGGAGGGGCTATGATGGAGTGGTGACTTCGAAAGGCCAAAGTCTCTACGGGGTTTTTCAAGGTAAATCCTTAGTTGTGAGCCCCTGTCAAACGTTTGTATTAAGTCACATGCTTTCGATATACAGTGGGACAAAATAAACATATCCTCCTAAAAGGGAGAAATGCGGGCATAAGAAGAAAGAACCAAAGCAAAGCAAAGCTGAACCCCAGCACAGCAAACAACCTACAGTTTGATGCCCAGCATCTATGGTATGGGCTAGTAGCATCATGCACGTTCCAGTGGGGTTGGGCAGCCCACCCATGTGCCTTGACATTTCCAGCCTGCATGCAGCCTCTTTTGGGACAGCTCTCCCAGTGCCCCCAGCTTCCTTGATAGATGGTCACAACCCTGGCTTTTTGGACACGGAGTCTCTCCATCACGACATAGGCATCACTCCCAACTCCATGCCCTGGAGCTCCCTGCACACATTATCTGGCCTCATCAGCTTTCTTTTTTATCCCTGGAACCTGGCCAACCTCTGTGGTCTTGGGCCCTTGTAATCATAATGCTTGCAAAACCAACACTGTATGGTTGGTGTTAAGTTCTGTTACCAGCTTGAGAAAGTAACCAGGCCCCTTTTATCACGGCTGCAATGTCCTTTGATGCCTTCACATGTGGTTCAAACTAGGGAAACATCCCTGGAGAGCCCTTTTCCAGCACGGCATCCCAGAACTCACTCTCTCTCTCTCTCTCTCTCTCTCTCTCTCTCTCTCTCTCTCTCTCTCTCTCTCTCTCTCCCTCTCCCTCTCCCTCTCCCTCTCCCTCTCCCTCTCCCTCTCCCTCTCCCTCTCCCTCTTCCTCTCTCTCTTTCTCTCTCTCTCTCTCTCTCTCTCTCTCTCTCTCTCTCTCTCTCAAATGAAAGTTTCTCCAGTGACTTTGCATTTTTATACCCTGGAAACTTCACTTGGTGGGTCTGCCCCCTAAAAGAGCTTTATTACTGTCCCAGTGTAAAAATATGTGGTTTTTCTCTGATTCTTTAACCATCACTGTCATGTTCTCTACTCTGTCCACACAAAACGTGCTCTTTTCCTAGGCCAGCTGCCTATTTTTCAGATATTTCCGTGTTACTTCATGCCCTGACTTTTCAGTGTTAGCTGCCTAAGCACAAGCAGTAATAACTGTGCTCCAGCCTGCATGATATACTGCCTTGAGATTTCCTTAACTGAATCAATTAGTCCATGGGATTCGCCTTCAGACATGTCTGTGAATGGCACCCCCCTGGCCATGTGGTCTTGGATCTTAAATGAAGATAGTTTCAGAAAGTCTGGAAGAACTTTGGAAGAACTTCCCAGAACTTTGGAAGCCTTTCTATTACTACTTGGCCACACCCACCAAGCACCTCTCATTTCTCCAGACTTCGGGAGTGCAGAAAGGAAAAACCACTTCACCACCAAATGCATGTCCACTTGCGCTCTGACTTGAAGAGCAAATTCCTGGAACACAATTACAAGTTAAAGCCTAATTAGATGAGGAGTTCAGATATTGCCGTGGCTTCTACGCTGCTAATTTACACAAGGGCCCTTTCAAGTAGATGCCTTGGAAATTCTAAGTCAATCATAAAACTATATTGTAGTAGCTTTGAGTAGATCTATGAAAATCCTGACATATTGAACGAGTAAGTAATATGATAAATAGTTAAGATGAGAGAATGCCTGGCAGGTTAACCACTACAGGTCTCTTTCAACTTAAGCAGGTTTTCTTTCCAAGATCCAGTTAGTAGCAGAGCTTTCGAAGGACGCCGTAGAGACGCAATTCCGCTGGTGACCAGTAGAGGGTGCTGCGGATCGCCTCGGGCTGCGAGCAGAGAGGAATTCTGTCAGGCGGAGATTATAAAAAAAAAAAACCGGCCCGCTGTAGTACCTTGGCCGTCAGAAAATTTTCCTGGGGACAAGAGCTGGAGAAGAGGGGCGAGGAAAGAAAAGGGAAAGGACGTAGAAGAGAAAGACCCTGGAAAGGGGAAACGCGCTGTTGCAACTTCACAGGATATAATGCAAGCATACTATAGGCAACAAAATTTGACAGGCGATAGAGGGCAGAAAGAAAGAGGTCCAATCGCCTAAAGCTGACTGAGAGGAGCTGGAAATGTAGCTCAGGTTCAAGGCACTCTCTTGGCATGCACAAGGTCCCGAGTTCCAACCCCAGCACCAAATAATAAGAAATATAATATCTAACATAAAGCTAAATGAAGGTGCCCAGGTCCTGGGGCAAAGCAACTGCGCCCTCCTGAGGACCTTAGCAGCATTCGCTGCCTCTAAAACATTCTTCAGAGCAGCGCTCGCTGGCTGATGTTCCCAGTCCCACTCACTGTCCACCTCTTTTGGAGAAGACACTGAGTAAAATGACGAGGCCAGCTCTAGCGTGTGTGCCTGGAGCTGTCGGCTTGTTGCATCAAGTGAGCAACCTGTCTGCCACATCCTGTTTCCCCTCTTTTCAAAGGACGATTTAGCGCTCAGTTCCCATCTCTCTACGTCTTGTAACTGACTCCTGCCTCAAACCGGGTCCCGCCAGGGGGCGTCCCTGGAATTTTGGAGAGAGTAAGGGTTTTGGTTACAACTTGGGGTTAAGATTTCAAGACTATAACCCCTAAGAGGGCTCGGCTCCAGGTAAGAGAAACAAGAGCCGCCCCTTCCCCCATCCAAGGCTGGGGGACTCTTCTAGCAGAATCTAGTCTTCACAAAAGCATCTTCCTTCTCGTAGCAGACAGGGAGGTGCAGCACCTACCTCACTCTATCCCAATAAACCACGGCTTAAGAAAATTCTCTCAAAGGTTCTAGAAAGTCAAGCTGAGCAGTGGCGGGATCTCTTTGGAATACCCTCAAACTGTCCTGATGATCACCTTGCCTAGTGAGGACCCCAACGAAGCTTTCAAGACTAGAAAGCGTAGGAGAGTGAGATCCTGGTTAACTTTTCAGAGACCAGATGACAGAGGTCATGTTTGGAAGGCAAATCTCGGATCTCTGGGTTGGAGAGCAGTAACCCCCCACTCCACCCCGTTTTTGTGGTCCCTGGGCCGGGATGCCTCCAGCGAACTCTTTAAAAAAAGATCACACGTGTGTTGCCTGCATGTATATCTGTGCACTAAGTGTACACCCGCTGCCTGCAGAGGCTGGAAAAAGACATCCATCAGATCCCTTGGAACTGGAATTACAGAAGGTTATGAGCCATAATGTGAGTGCTGGCAACAGAACCCAGGTCCTCTGCAAGTGCTCTTAATCTCTAAGACATCTCCCCAGGCCCTTCAAGTCCTCTTAAGCCCAGGTCAGCCCAGGTCAGCCCAGCACAGCCCAGCACTGCCCAGCACAGCAGAGATCCTACACTTGCGGTGGGCATCAGAATATTAGATGTTGTATCTTCTTACATAGCATCAGAGGCTTGGTCCCCAAGAGTCTTATCCCCAAATTTCTTTAAGTTCAAACTACTAAATCAAAATAATCCCCGTGTGCTTAAGGACTTTAAAGATGGACAAACTCTGTCTCAGCATCTCATCGTGGATTATCTAAGTTGCTGACACAGCAAAGTAGGAAGGTCTCTCTCTCTCTCTCTCTCTCTCTCTCTCTCTCTCTCTCTCTCTCTCTCTCTGTGTGTGTGTGTGTGTGTGTGTGTGTGTGTGTGTGGTGTGTGTGTGTGAAGGGATTTGCTCCAGGGCATGGTGGGAGCTGTGACTGGGGAAAGTGGTAGGGCCAGGTTTCCAACTCCAAGTCTTCTGAGCTATCCTCAAGGGCTCCTTCTGACCCACCCGATAGCACTGAAAGATGAGGAAAACGCTAACTAAACTGGAACACAAAACTTCACTGGGACCCCTCCTTCTCAGTGTGTGTTACAAAGTGACTGTACATTCCTGGAATGAGTTAGTGCTAATATGGATGTGCCAGGCGGGGAAAGAGCCATATCTAGGCTATCAATACTTGGACCTAGCCCACCCAGTATCTGATACAGCATGGGCTCAATGAGTAGCTGTTAAATGAATCATGAGTTGCAATAAGACTTGGAACTGTGTAACATTAAAAGGAACACACTTAGTGCCCTGGGGAAATGTGAAGGGCTTCATGAGAGTTAGAAACAAGCAAACTGAAGGGTAGGTGTCAGTGGTTCTAGTTTGGGAATCCTCTCGCTAATATCCTACCTTGCCAAGCTCCAGGAATTGGGAATTTTACATAGCTTTCCCCAGTGAGCACTCCCTCCCGGTCTTTCAAAGACAGTGGACGGAGGGATGGGAGTTTCCCTCTGCCACACTGTGCTGCATGGACTGTGGCTCTCCTGCTCCTCTAGGGCTGGGCCTGGGCTCCAGCCTCGGCTGCTCTTTGATTTCTAACCAGTGAGATTAAAGTGGCGCTTTGGGGCTGAACCAGGGAAAGCTTCGTGAGGGCTGGGCTATGTCCTCAGGGTCACTGGGCTCAGTCCACCGACGGCAAGGCAGTTGCAGCGCCAAGGAGGACCCGCAGCCCTGAGAGTGGACTGCATTTGCGATTGTTAATCCGCGGCTACAGGAGAGAAAAATAATCTCTGACATAACCCGCGTGGGCCCTACCCTATTCAAGTTGAAACAGAGAGGCAGCATGCTTTTTAGTCAGAAAGAAATGTTGGGACCTGGGGAGAGACTCCCAAGGCCTTTGTATGGAAGAGCTCAGAGATAAATACACGGCTTTTTTTTTTTTTTCACGAGGCTCTTGTGTATTCAGTTTTACTCTTATCGGGCCGTCAGTGCTTATGGAAAATAAGCTTACGGAAAATAAAATAACGCAGAGTGGTGGGTGTTTGTGAAGGGGCAGGAACGTGCAGTTTGGACCACAGGATGCTGCAGAGACACCACCACCACCACCACCACCACCCCCCCTCGGGCTAACTAGGAGCTGGTGATGCTGGTGCAAGCCTGTGAGAAGGTTGGAGTTCAATCCAGTTGCCCTCCCCCAGGGGTAAAGCCTGAGAGGTTGCCAGACATCTTCACCCCTCCAGCCCCAACTGGAGCCCAGTACCCTCACCCAGTGCTGTGCATTGGGAATGGGGTCCCCAGTTACAGTAGAGCTAAAAATCATGCTTGTTCACACTCTCCCAGACTGGCCACCTGCTGGTGTTACTGAAGGCCCAGGCTGTGTGAATTAGAAACCGTGGAGAACAGAACAAACCTTTCACTCCAATCTGTCAGGCCCCTAAAAGAAGCAAGAGATTTGATAACACCTACAGAAACTGAAATAGCGACGTTGGCGGTGAGCTTAATTTTTTCCCCTCAAAGCTTTGGGCGTGTGTTTCATGAGCTTGGTTTTGCCTAACTCTCAGAAAACCCCTTCTGAGAATGAGCTTCTGTGAGTGGCATTGGAACGTAGGGGAGACGGACGACACTACCCCTGCTGTTTCTTATGACTACTAACAATTATAAAATATCGGAGATAAAGGGAGACGGACGACCCATTACTTCCGACTAAGACCCCTTTCCTCACACTGGCAGATCGGGGTCATGCCTTCCTTCAGACAAGGTCTGCCTTCGCCTCTGCCTGCTCTTCCCGGGGCTCACTTGATCCGGCGGGGCTTCCCCTCACTGCACTCTAGACACCTTAGACCAAAGAGCTGTCGATGGGGTCTGAGCTCATCTTGAGAGCGCCCCCCAGAGAAGTCCCTGAGAAAGGAGAGCGCTCTGCTTTCCACTTGTCTTTAGCTACACAAGACACGGAGCACCTGCCCGCTTAAAGTCAGGGTTGCCTGCTCCAAAGCCACCGTGGGGGCCCGCAGGAAAATGCAGGCCCAGATCGGAGGCCCGCGGGTGCTCAGCGCCTTCACGACGGAGGTAGGTGGCGAGGAAAGCTAATGGTAGTAGAGTCGTTGGCTTTGTGTTGAGGGAGTAGAGAGCACTCTTCAAGGAGAGGGTTGAGATCTTAAAAAGCAAATAAAACAACTTTCCATACTATAATTGCTATTAATGGAAAGGAGCCTACGCTGAATTAAGTAGTTCAAAACTGCTTGTTCATTATCGGGAGCTCCCTCACTACAAGGAGGGGAAAGAAAACGTGAAAACAAAAACCAAAATCAAGAAGCCTCCTTGACTGGCCGCCGAAGTGTCTAGGAGGCACCTGCCGGGCCAGGAAGCGCTCCGCCCTCCCAGCCTCTAGCGCGCCAAGGAATCTCAAACAGCAGACAAGCAAAGCAAAAACAAAAACAAACAACAACGAAAACGCTTAATTTCCAAGGAGAAAAATCGGAGGTGGTTTCCAAATCCGTGTCATGCAGGGCTTGGCTGGGTAGCCCACTCAGCTGCTGATCCCGGCCTGGTAACAGCCATGAGGCTGACGCCCCCGGCTCCGCTAGGGAGCACAGCCCACAGCTCCCCCTTGCCAGGCGCCCAAGGACCCTCAAGGCGCGGGGCTCACACTTGAAGCCTGGGAACGCTCAGACAGGAAACCCACTTCCTCCTAAGCAGTTTCTTCCTAGCCGGATGAGAGGCGCCCAATTGAAGCAGAGTGATCCTCATCTACTAATATCCAGCGTGGCCACAAAGCGACCGGCCATTTACGCCGCCACTTTAGACAAAGATATTTGGTTATTCCCGGGGAAGCGAGTGCGCTTTTGCGTGGCCGAGCTCCGGGAGGAGGCGAGCCTCAGCCCAGCCTCCCGCCCGCTGGGTTGCGGCCGTCGAGATATTCGCCTCCTCCGGGACAGCGAGTTCCACCGGGGTTCAGACTCAGTTCCACTCTGCAACGGACCCGCGGGCGCTCACGCGGCTCCCTGGCCCGGCTCTCCCTGAAGCACCCGCAGGGAAAGCAGCGGGGATCTGGGCTGGGGGTACTGGGACTGGGATGTCCTCGGAAAGTCAGCGCCAGCTTCAGAAGCCGGAGCAGCATCCAGGCCATGGGCAAGGGTCAGGGGCACCAGGTTTGTTGGAGATGGGACAGCGTCAGTGGTGGACTCTCAACGCTAATCCCCGCACCCTCGTCCTCCTAGCACAGAAGGCCGGCAGTGTTCTGGCCTGGGCCGGCAGAGGGGGTGGAGAAAGGGAACGGTGGGGTGGGGTGGGCTGGGGGGCTGGTCCGCTAGGGAGCCAGGAGCTTGGTGGGGGGGGGGTGGCGCGGGGATCGGTGACAGCCTCCCGGAGGCAGTCGTTCCCTTACTCAGCTCCCCCTCCGCCCGCTGGGATTCTCTCGGGTAAGGGGAAAGGGGGCGGGGAGCAGAGGTGTCCCTCTGACGGCGGCAGAAGAGGCAGACAGACTGACAGACACACAGACCAACAGTGCAGCCCCAGGGTTCATCCCCCCCCAGACTCGCACACTCTTTTGGTGGTGACTGGGGCTCGGCGCCGCGAAGCCCGATGTGGTCCGGAGCCGGTGGGAAGGCGCGGGGCTGGGAGGCCGCAGCGGGAGGGAGGAGCAGCCCCGGCAGGCTCAGGTGAAACCCCGCTCCCTGCACCTCAGCTCCCTCTCCCCCAAAGACCAGCCCCCGACCCCGGAACCCCGACCGAATCGGACCGCGGTTCCACTTTGTAACTCCTCAAGTTGGTTGCAAAGCAGCATTCACCTTCCTTCCTCCTCTTCCATCCCTCCCCTTAGGTTACTCTCTACCCCACCTCTGGCCCTCCCGCTCTCGGCTCCCTCCTCCTTTCCCTCCCCCGCCTTTTCCTCGTGCGCCACAGGCACCCCACAAAAATGGGGGTGGGGGGTGTCCAAGGGAGGGGGGAAGTAATGCTTTGGGTCTCTCTCTCTCTCTCTCTCTCTCTCTCTCTCTCTCTCTCTCTCTCTCTCTCTCTCTCTCCTTTCTCTCTTTGAGACGTAAAAATCCTGACAAGTGAAGCTTAAAGGTGTTTACCTTGTCATCAGCATGTAAGCTAATTATCTCGGGCAAGATGTAGGCTTCTATTGTCTTGTTGCTTTAGCGCTTATGCCCCGCCTCTGGTGGCTGCCTAAAACCTGGCGCCGGGCTAAAACAAACGCGAGGCAGCCCCCGAGCCTCCACTCAAGCCAATTAAGGCGGACTCGGTCCACTCCGTTACGTGTACATCCAACAAGATCGGCGTTAAGGTAACACCAGAATATTTGGCAAAGGGAGAAAAAAAAAAGTAGCGAGGCTTCGCCTTCCCCCCTCTCCCTTTTTTTTTTTTCCTCCTCTTCCTTCCTCCTCCAGCCGACGCCGAATCATGTCGATGAGTCCAAAGCACACGACTCCGTTCTCAGTGTCTGACATCTTGAGTCCCCTGGAGGAAAGCTACAAGAAAGTGGGCATGGAGGGCGGCGGCCTCGGGGCTCCGCTAGCAGCGTACAGACAGGGCCAGGCGGCCCCGCCGGCCGCGGCCATGCAGCAGCACGCCGTGGGGCACCACGGCGCCGTCACCGCCGCCTACCACATGACGGCGGCGGGGGTGCCCCAGCTCTCGCACTCCGCCGTGGGGGGCTACTGCAACGGCAACCTGGGCAACATGAGCGAGCTGCCGCCTTACCAGGACACCATGCGGAACAGCGCTTCGGGCCCCGGATGGTACGGCGCCAACCCAGACCCGCGCTTCCCCGCCAGTAAGTGAGGCCGCCCCGCCGCGGGGCCGCGGGCTGAGCCCCGGAGGCGCGGCGCTGGCCGGTTATGCTAGGCGTTGGGGTGGGCAGCCGGGCAGCATCGTCTAGGTGTGGGGTGCGGGAGCTGGACCTTCTTCCCCCACCGCTGGGCTAGGGTTTCAAAAGAGGCACTTGGTAGAGATGGGGTCCTGCAGACAGGTGCTGGCACCCAGCAACCGCAGGCGCCAACTGTCGGCTTGGCGCGAAAGACTTTCAGGGTGCCTAGGGAGGCCCACCCTGAGCTGAGGGCTCGGGCCAGCCGAGTTGGAGGAAGCCAGGCCTGGCCAGGAGAGAGGCCGCCCTGCTGGGGCGCATCCCAGCGCCCAGCCGGGCTGCCTAGCTTTCTAGAAGTCTCTGGGCGGGTTGGAAGGGCGCACAGCTCTGGAGGAGGCTCTAAATGGGCCGAGCAGCTGTCCTCGCCTAGAACTCGCGAAAGAGAAGGCAAGAGGCCGAGAGCCTGGAAGCTGGGGCTTTGGAAAGTGACAACTCCCTTTTGCTAACTCTCTGCAGTTGGGGGTCTACCGTCCGACCTAGCTCTCTGCACCCCCCCCACCCCCATCCCGGGCTTCCCACCCGGCTTGGGCACGAAACGAACAGAAGCGCCCTGTCCCCCCCCCCCCCCCACACACACACACACACTGTACATTCTGATTCTAAAGAGCCGCTGACACTGATGAAGGGTAGCTAGGCTTGAAACCCCTAAGCCCTTCGACGGCACGGCCTGGGGAAGGCACTAGCCACTCCCCAGCTAGCTGGGCCTCCCTCGGGAAGGAGCACTGGGCGGCCTAGGTGAGGAGGATGCCGTCGAAGGTTGGGGCCGACGGGCCAAGGGCGAGGAAAGCAGGGTTGGCCGGGCCCCGGCCCCAGCCGACGCTGTGCGTTTGTCGCTTACAGTCTCCCGCTTCATGGGCCCGGCGAGCGGCATGAATATGAGCGGCATGGGCGGCCTGGGCTCGCTGGGGGACGTGAGCAAGAACATGGCCCCGCTGCCTAGTGCGCCCCGCCGGAAGCGCCGGGTGCTCTTCTCCCAGGCGCAGGTGTACGAGCTGGAGCGACGCTTCAAGCAACAGAAGTACCTGTCGGCGCCCGAGCGCGAGCACCTGGCCAGCATGATCCACCTGACACCCACGCAGGTCAAGATCTGGTTCCAGAACCACCGCTACAAGATGAAGCGCCAGGCCAAGGACAAGGCGGCGCAGCAGCAGCTGCAGCAGGACAGCGGCGGCGGCGGCGGCGGAGGCGGCGGCGGAGGCGGCGGGGGCGCCGGATGCCCACAGCAGCAGCAAGCTCAGCAGCAGTCGCCGCGCCGGGTGGCCGTGCCGGTCCTGGTGAAAGACGGCAAACCGTGCCAGGCGGGCGCCCAGGCGCCGGGCGCCGCCAGCCTCCAAGGCCACGCGCAGCAGCAAGCTCAGCAGCAGGCGCAGGCGGCGCAGGCGGCGGCCGCGGCCATCTCGGTGGGCAGCGGTGGCGCGGGGCTAGGCGCACACCCAGGCCACCAGCCGGGCAGCGCGGGCCAGTCCCCGGACCTGGCGCACCACGCAGCAAGCCCCGCAGCGCTGCAGGGCCAGGTCTCCAGCCTATCCCATCTGAACTCCTCGGGCTCGGACTATGGCGCCATGTCCTGCTCTACCTTGCTTTACGGTCGGACCTGGTGAGACGCGGGACCCGCCAGAGCCCCGCGCGGCCTCACCGCTTTCGCCTCTGCCCGCCCGCAAAGACCACCATTCGCCCGCTGCTCCACGCGCTTCGACTTTTCTTAAGAACCTGTTTGTGTTTAGACCAAGGAAAAAGTACACAAAGACCAAACTGCTGGACGCCTTCTTCTCCCTCCTCCTCTCCCTCCTCCTCTCCCTCTTCTTCTTCTTCTTCTTCTTCTTCTTCTTCTTCTTCTTCTTCTTCTTCTTCTTCTTCTTCTTCTTCTTCTTCTTCTTCTTCTTCTTCTCTCCTCCTCCTTCTTCTTCTCCTCCTTCTCCTTAATTTTCTTCCTCATCATCTTCGCCTCCGTCTTCTCTTCTTCTTCTCTTTCTCCTTCTCCTCTCCCACTCTTTCTTCCTCCATCCTCTCTTCTTCCTTTTCTATTTTCTACCTAAAACTTGTGGATTATTTTTA
Source organism: Peromyscus californicus insignis (assembly GCF_007827085.1). Classification (NCBI taxonomy): domain Eukaryota; kingdom Metazoa; phylum Chordata; class Mammalia; order Rodentia; family Cricetidae; genus Peromyscus; species Peromyscus californicus. The sequence goes on along the minus strand of NW_026294447.1, from coordinate 25,836,505 downwards.
ACATTAAAAAAATAGAAACAACCAAGCAAATACAACCCCTTATGGATTCTTTAAACAGAGAAGGACATAGAACAAACACGGGGTGTCTTTCTGGTGGTTCAAATGGGTTCCCAAGCTTGGTCCGGACACTGTTTCGGAGCCTGCTCTGAACTACCATGGCCCTGAACTCTAAAGACGGAAAACTTCCCTCTGGATGCACTCTGCCAGCGAAGCGGACTTGCTTGTAAATACCAGGATATTTTTTCCCCCCAGAAGGGAGGACAGGAGCTGGAGAGGGGAAAGATCCTTCTGCATAACCCACTTGTACCCGTCACAAAGGAAGTGCCCCCTCCCCGGCGCCTTCTGGCCCTATAGGTTCAGTCCAGGCTGGCCCTTCAGAAATTGTTTTAGGTTTGATGTGAACATGTAGCTGTAAAATGCTGTCAAAAGTTGGACTAAATGCCTAGTTTTTAGTAATCTGTACATTATATTGTAAAAAGAAACCCAGTCCCGGTCCCCGGCCCCTGACTTTTTTTAAAGGGCATTGACAAACCTGTGCATATTATCTGACAGTTTGGTACTCGCAGCCTCAGTCTCTTTTTCTGTTGTAACTTATGTAGATATTTGGCTTAAATATAGTTCCTAAGAAGCTTCTAATAAATTATACGAATTAAAAAGATGCCTTTTCTGATTAAAACCCTTTCTTTTTGTTTGGTTTTTGATTTGGCTTTTAACGGATTGGGGAGGGGGGATAGAGGCTCATCATTAAACTTGATGGGACCCAAATTACTGGGGTTGAGCTCGGGGATTCTGATTCTGACCAGGTAAGGAAGCCAGTTCCAGAGTTTCCATCCCACAAAAAGAGGGGATTTTGTTCAACTTTGAACTCTAGTGGAATAAAAATCTTGAGCAGTCTTGGGACCTTTTGATAGGAGGAAAAGTAAATTACTTCTCTAGAAGGGGAGGTAGAGGAAGGGGGGACAAAAAACAATGTATTTCTTTCTTTCTTTTTTTTTTAAGAGCCAACCTTCTGTTTTTAGGAGTCTCAACAGCTCCTTACAGAACTGACCCAATGTTTAAAACGGTGGACCAAGTCAGCCATTTGAAATAACTCTGAAGGTGCTATCATTTTTAGTAAATGAATTGCTTCTGTACATTTGAATTTCAAACCTATATTCCTACTTCCCACCTAGCCTCCTCGCACTTAGAATCAGTGTGGTTGGTTCTGAGTTTTATTTCAACACTCTAAAACAAGATCCCTCCCTGCGCTCGGGGATCATCAGCCCCCACCCCCACCCCCATCCTAGGACTCCCCATCCTGGCTTCTAGTGGCTACTCTGTCTTATCTCAGTGTGGACTTGGTGGCCAGCTTAGGGATGCCTCTAGCAGGACATTGGGAGCTGTTCTTTCACTCTTTATCCCAATACTTTCAATACCTCGGGTCCTAAATCTTTGCAGCAATGAATCCTTCTCCTATCCCCAACTTTCTATCATCCCCCCCCCATACACACAAAACCAAAATAACCTTAAACTGCCCCCCATCTCTGATTATTTTTTCATCTCCACTAGCAGATACGTGTGCCGGGGAAACCATTAAGGTTGTGATGGGGGTGGGTGGTCCTGGTAAAAGAATGGTTATGGACAGAGACAAAAACTACAGCTCCTTGGATGAACTGTTGCTTCTCAGGAGTTACCTCTAGCAAACCTGTGCAGACAAGGCAGTCCGTGAGCTGCAGATAGACAGCCCTACCGGCCCTGGTGCATCCGGGGCGGGCAAGGGTTTGTTGTGGTGACTGATTGACTTTTGGCACATTTTGTGTTCATTTTTCACTCAAATGTTCAACTATTTTTTTTCTTTCTCGACTCCCATCTTCCCTCCTTCCTTCCTCTCCTCTCTGTCCTCTCCTCTAACAATTTTTCCCAGTTTTCCACTCCATCCCTCCCCCCAGGATCTTGTTTTTTTTCTTTTGCTTTGTTTTGTTTTTAAAATATGAACTTGAATCCAGCAGTCATTTTCACTGATATCCAGGGGATTTCTACTCTACTGTGCCTTAGGAATGGGGGCCAGGGGTAGCTTTCTTTCTCAGAAAACTAATCCTGGCTATTGGGATGTGGCTTCTGGTATTTTGAAGGTACTCTGATATTCTGAAAGGATGGTTGGTTGAGTCTGCTGAGAGTCCACATTGGGGAGTGGTACTCTCGGCAGACCTCATATTTTGGAAACACAAAACCAGGAAAGTTGAATCATTTCTGTTGGAATAGGCATCTGTGATTCTGGGACAAGGACTGCAGGCTGTGGATGTCTAGGGAGACAGGTGTTGGCAGCTGCTGCTCAACTCCTAAGTGTGTGTGTGTGTGTGGGGGGGTGAGTTTAACTCAACCAGTCCCACTAGCCGGTCCAGGCGCAGGCAGAGCTTAGTCGGCGGTAGATACCACCCTGCCCTGCCTCCCTTCATTCTAGCGGAGTAACAACATGAGTGTACTGTAGCACTGTCTGTCTTATTTTCCTTATGCTAGTTGGAGTTTTTAACAAATACATTTCTTCTCCAGCCGGCTTAGTTAGAAGTCTGTTTACTTGTTCCTGAAATAGGTGAATTCGGAGGGGTCTGGGGATGAGACCCAACAAACAGGGCTTTGGCCTTATCTTCAATCACTCTGATTCCTCCAGCTCCTGCCTAGGGGACTTGTGGCAGCTACTGAAGCAATCTTGGGACGCAGACTCTTTAGTAAACTAGGTGCCAGATTCAAGGTGAGAGCTTCCCACAGCTTGCGGACACCCTCCTCCCACACAACCTGCTACCCGGTCAGCATCTGGAAGGGGCGCTCGCTTATTTTAGGCTTTCAATAGCTCAGGCTCAAGTTGGTTCTGGCCTCCCAGGAGAAGAAATAAGTATTCCGGAGATGCCCCTGGCATTGGAGATGTTAGAACAAGGAAAAACTTCCCCAGTGAGCCTATAGAACAAATGCCTTAGAAACTGTCCCCTGACAAGTACCTCACCCAACCCCAGACCTCGACGGTTCAGGCAGTGGGGGTATTTTGCAGACAGCATCCTCAGCTTTGCTCCTCTCCCCCACCCCACCCCAACCCCGCCATGTAAACACGAGGACTTTCTCGAGAGCCCTGGAGAGCTGCTCTAGTGGCGTCGGGGCCTGAAACCCCAGGCTTGGCTTGTTTGATGTTTAGCATCCCAAAGCGGCTCCCCACCCCCGCCCCAGCCTGGGAACCCCGAGCTGTGGGGCCGAGGAGAAGGGAAAGCAGTTCTCTCAGCTGGCGAGCGGTGGACAGGGCTGGGCTCAGAGAAGGGGCGGAAACAACAGGACAGAGATGCCCTGAGCAGGGAAGGAAGGGATCCCGGGGTGCTGTGGCCACCCTTAAGAACACAGCTGGGGTCCTCAAGGCCAGGAGGAAAGAAATGTCCCAGCTTGTGGGCGTACACTAGGGGCAAGAGGGCAGCCGGGTGGAAATAGCTTGGGTCCGGGCGAGAGAAAGGTAAGCTGGGTCCCAGTTCATTTAGCGAGCATCGAGATGGCATCCACGTCTTCGGGCGATCGGGGCCTCGAGGAGACAGCGCTTCGTGCCACTGCTCAGAACTTGGCCTTTTTAAGGGAAAGGCTTGTTTGGGAATCTTCCAAGAGATTTTAAATGCTTCTGAGTCTGGACCTAGGAGCTCCAGTGACGATGCTTGGATGTGGTTTCGTAGTCTTTGATTTTGAAAGCCCAGGAAGATTCGCAGACTTCGGGAGTCTGGGCGGCGGCGAGCGCTGCGGCGCTGTCTCAAGGCGTGGGTCTCTTCTCAGGCGATCCCAGATAAGAGGAAATGAGAAAGAGGTTTTCTGACTTCCAACTCATTAGGGACCAGGTAAGGTCAATGCTCTCTCTATTATGTCTTTATCTTAAAAGCAGGTCAATTTAAGATAAGGGAAGGGGAAAAATCCACAATCTGTGTGAACCTTACTGATATAGGCTGACCCCTTTTCTGAGCTTAAGTAAGACGTTCATTTCTATAAACAAGGGAGTTGGGGGACGTTGCCTTGAATCCTGATCCGAAGTCTCCAGACTCTCTGGGCATAGCTTCCCCACCTCCTCCCCATCCCTCCCCAGTTATGAAAGTGAAGCTGAGTGAACAGATGATTATGTTAGTGGGGACCAGGAAGCCCATTGGGAAATGTGAATCTGAGGTAACATGATTGATTCTTCCACCGTTTGCTGGCTTGTTTCGAAAAAGTGGCCTAAGGGTATTAGGAAGGATGGGGATGCTTCTTGCTCAATCTGTTTGGAGATGCCTGAAACCACCTTCTCCTCCAGTTCTTGCTACCTTACTGGCTGGTGTGTGCTTCACCGTGTGGATTGTGTTCCTGGGGCTTCAGCTCACCTTCGGTGGCACCCAGTTTGGAAACCTACCCCAACAAAAAGTTTTCTGGTGTCTCTCCAAGTGAGTGGCTTTTGGAAGGTGTGGCCTCTTTCCAACCACCCTCTATGTCTCAAGAAATTAGTATGGATGGAAGTAAAGCGTGTATTTTATTGAAGGGGTGAGTCAAGGATTGCATGAACCCTCCTCACCCCCACTCCAGGTATTTGCACTTCTGAACTTTCTTTGATGGTGTCTTAAAGGAATGGAGGAAAACTGACTCAGTGGGACAGGACAGCTTTTACACCATCGGAAACCACAGTTGAAGTGGGGTCTGTATTTCTTTTCCACAGTGACCTACTGTCAACTTGGAGGTTATTTAGATGCACTCCTGATCTTCTGTCTCTCTTTTTGATAAAGTTCCCATTTTATTTCTGCATCCTAGACATTTATTCCCTTCATTGTTAAGACTCCTTGGAGAATTTTGGATACGATCTCAGTACATTTTCTTATATTTCTTTTGGTTGTTGATAGGACATTTCAGTAAGAGTTCATCACTGCTGGGTCAAGCTTGAACGATAAATAAAAATATAAACACAAATATTGTCAGTGCTAGGACTTAGTAAGTGAGCTCTTTCCTCCAATAGAAGGAGCCATATCTGTTTCTGCCTACTCTGTAAGTACAGATGTGTGTACAGATGTTTATGTATGCATACATAGACATATATACATATATCTTCCACACATGCATTGATTTTATGTACCTTTTTGAAAGGTTTTTCTAAAAAAATTTTTTCAACTATAGAACTGGATGTTACAGAACATATTAATTAGATTGGAGAAAGTTGAATGTATCCATTACCTCAATTAAGAAATCAAATAAAATTGAGTTTCCCTTATTGATAATTTTTTAAAAGTCCTTAGTTTTTTTCCATATTAAGTTGGAGTGTTTATTTCTTGTCATGAGAAACTCTAGAAAATTACTTTTGCTTGGAGAGGTATGGCCATTTGTTATGAAGGTGCCTCAGGCATATCTGTGTGCAAAACATCTTTTGGTGATCTACAATAAAAGTTGTATTCTCTTACTGGACTGGCAATGTCTACTGCTAGATGAGTTGGTAAGAATACTACCATCCAGCTAACAAAATCAAAACAGGACGGAAAGAAAATATTTCTGCTTTTTATTTATATCAAATGGCCTCTCTTTGTTGGTCTTTCCATAGTAGTGGAAATAAGAGAGCCTGTCTGCATGCTGTGGGCAAACTCTGCCCTACCCTTGCCTCCCATATGCTAAGAAATCTTGTCTTTGATAGTTAGCTCTCCAGTATCAGTAGCAGAGGCTGTTGGTAGAGGGTTAAATATTGTGTTTCCAGGACTTCGGGTGATGGCTGTTGGAATTTATTTCTAAAGCATAAGAGATTATCCCACACATAACAAGAAGCATTTCCAGGATGCCCTTTCCCTACAATTTGCAGTGTTCTGAAATGATTCTGTAGGAAATCACCCAGAAACACCACCTTCCTTCTTCAGTTTTTGCCTCCCAAAGATGTTGCTTGAGGTTTCCAAAGTGCTAGAGAAACAGGTTTATTTGGTCTGTATGCTACTGATTTACCCAATCTCCCTGGTATATACACTGCATACCATGTACACAGAGGTATAAACCTGAGAATTGCCTTAATGATCCAGGGTAGGTTCCTCTGGGCTGGTTACTTCTTAGACCCTAATTTAGGAAACCCAGAGATATTTACTGAACTGATTATCCTGCCTAGCCCAGGAAGTCAGAGTTCCATAGATGTTTCTGAGAAAACCACATTGCTAAACAGGCTTGCAGGGGCAGGCTACTTGGGGGGATTAATTGTTTCTCCAGACATGGCCACTCCTTGGTGCCTCGAGGTCTGCAGGCCTGTGTGGGGAATATAGGAGGTGGGAGGACTGAAGACTGGCAGCTTATTTCACGCCACGAATGGCGACCCCAGAATCAAAAGCAAGCACACATCTATCTCTGGACAGCCAGCCAGAAGTTGTGGCTACTTACCACTGCCACCAAGCTTTGGTGGCCGCTCCCTGGCTGCAGTGTGGAGGCTAGGGTGAGTGTCAATTTTGAAAGTGCTACATTGTATCATACCCACATTTGATAGAACAAGTAAAGCTTGGGTCTTCCTGGACAAACATGGCGTGTCTGTCTGCTTCATACTGAAACTAAATGGAAAAAAAAAATCTACTGGAAACACTTCACAAGAAGCAGCCCATCCTTCATCGCCTATCACCAACACTAGATGGGGGGAAAGAGAAAACATTGAGATGTGTGGTGGTATCCAAACACCTTAGCATTAACTTTTCAGGAGGAACTCTTTCTAACAATGGCAATGCCACAGCCCCAGCAAGTTAGCTTTTTTTTTTTTTTTTTTTTTTTTAAATCTTGCCATGGCTTATGACTCGGAGTCTATCGGTTGTGTGGCTCTTATTGGTGTTTGTTTTCGCTTCCTGGCAAGGCAGAAAAAGAGGTGAAGGGACTGGGAAGAAGGGAAGCAGAGGAGAGGTGAGAAGCCCCGTGCCTGGTGAAAGTGTGGACTTCTTTCCCTGGTTGTGAAGTCTGAGAGGTGCTACGTATAGTGGGGTCAAATGCTGGGTAGGGTGTATGTGGTTTAAGGGTTAATGATGGCGGGGCTGGTCTGGAGCTGGCTGGGAGGCGCTGTGTGTATGGTGTGTGAGCTTTGGACCATAACACAATGGTAACGTAATTATCTGGCTGAAACATGTTCCAATGGCAAGAAGTTGCAAAACAGATAGGTCTTCCTGAGAAAAGAGGGTGCTGGTTACAGAGGCCTGCAGCCATCATCCTTTTTTCAATACATTTTAAACAAGAGGATCTAGTGAGTGATTCTGATTCAATACACATAATCAGTTTGCAAGTCTTATTTCCATTTGAAAACAGGGCCATTTACAATCATAAGAGCCGGACACGCTGAAAGATACGGAGCGCATTAAGAGCAGATGATGGGTGATAGACTCTGTAGGCAAGCACTAAATATTTTCTTCTAGCCCCAGACCTGTACATCTTGTGTGTCTTTAGTCCCAGTGTAACATGAATGGAATATTCCTGTTGGATGCAAAACTTACTCGCTTAAAAACTGGCATTCTGTGATCAGGAAGGGGGGATTGACCAGAAAGATACCATGTTAATTGCGTTTACTGCTGCTGCCAGTTGTGTTTTTAAAAAGGTGTTGCCTAGAAGTAAAGTTCACGCGCTTGAGCCCTGCAGCCCTGTACTTTGTGAAGGATACTATCTAACCCGAGGCTCGGGGCAGAGGGGCAGGGAGGAAGAAAGCACGAGGACAATCCTTGCAATTCCACAGCTCAAGACGTGGGGGCCCTCTGCGGCCTGGTGGCTCCAAATTGGTTGTCAGGGGTCTCAATGAAAAGTACAGAGCCTTTTCATTGAGCCTCTTGAAATCTCTCCTTCAAAACCAAGACAAGCAGCTGCCTGCAGCCTCTGACTTCCTGCCGGCACCCCCTTACCCAGTCCACCCTCCAACTCCTGCCCAAGGCTTTATCTGGTGCACCCGAGGCCGCTGCTACAGCACCTAGCCTCACTTCCCCGACTTCCAGATCACTTCCAGCCCATTACCCTGCCCAACCCCAGCGGATGACTCTCAATCCAGTTGTGAGTTTCGTGCCTCCTGCCGACTCCACCTTAAACCCTTCTGGAAACTACACACACACACTTGGCATGCTCAAGAGTAGAAGCTCCAATGAATTTTGAACCCTAGAGCATATAAATATTATTTCATTGGGTCAGGATACTGATGCAAGGGTTTAACCTGAAAGGATCAAACAACAACACAACAACACTAAAGAAAACCTAAACGAGGGGGCGGGAAAGACTGGGCTGGAGAGATGGTTCAGCAGTTAGAGCACTAGCTGCTCTTCCAGAGGACCCAGGTTCAATTCCCAGCACCCACAAGGCAGCTCACAACTGTATGCCACTCCAGTTTCAGGGGATCCAACACCCTCACATAGACATAGAGACAGGCAAAATACCAATGCACATAAAATAAAAATAAACCATTAAAAATTTAAAAAAGCGAAAGAGAAGAAAACCCAAAACAAGTCACAGCTGTTTGATGGGGGCAGGGGAGAAAAGGACAGTGTTTCATTCAGTTACCAGTGCCTAACTTTCCAGTAGACTGAAACTCTAATAATGGAATGTGTCTCTTGTGCCCTTCATTTCTGTCTCAAATGGAGAATAATTCATGATAATTCGTGAGCCTTAGATTGGTGCCTTCTAAGAAAGTGTAGTTTTAGAATTCTTTGTAAAGTGTTTTCCTCTCTGTGAAGATCTGGGAAGAACCAATAGATTAGGGATGGGGGAGGGTTTCTGCCCCCAGTTTTTTTTTTCAATTTTCTGCAAAACTATCCTAAAATCAAAAAACAAAAACCACCCCAGTATTCTCTTGAACAGACACCAAAAGGTAAGGACCACAGGATCTAAAGACAGCATCCTCACACTTTCTCCATCACCTCCACAGCTCTCTATGTTTTCTTCCCAGAACCTATCTGGTGGATAAGCTACAATCCTCTACGAGAACCATCCACCTTGGGAGGAGGGATGGGGTGGCAGGAAGGGTTCAGACTCCCCAGTACTGCAAACTGGGGCGGGGGGAGAGGGGAGAAAACGACAGAGACCCTACATCTGGGAGGAGGTGAGCGTGAAGCTGGTTCAGCAGAACCTGGGACCCGCTAGAGAGTGGGCTTGGCTGGGTGGGCCATAGGAGCACTGTCTCCTAGAGCCCCGGAGAGCCAGGCAGGCTCTCGGGACAGGAAGCTTCAGCTTCCTAACGCCTTCACAAGGTTACAGCCAACAACTGCAGCTCCAGACGTGGAGGCTGATTTGTGCTTATCCCTCCACACCCTCTTGGGCCAAAGGTACCCGGATCAGAACTTCTAGGCCAAGTCTTTACGTGGTAGACCCCGAGAGAGGAAACCTTGTCCTGCCTTCCCTAGAAGGCCTCCTTGGTTGCCTTCGGTTGAGTCCCCAGGACCCCCTGCAGGGGCATCTTAATTCCTGTATTCATAGCCTGACTGCGACTTTATCATCAGTTTGCTTGTTCCTCGGCCCTCCCCTTATTTTCCGTCTCTCCGGTTCAGTGCCTGTTTTCCCTGCTTTCTTATCCAATTCCGGATTCAGAGCCGCAGTCCTATTTTGTAGGTAATTCAGTGTCATTTTCCTTAATGCCGGTACTAAAACGAAAAGCAGATAAAGTAGATGGGCTAAACTGTAAAGAATAAAAGCCAGCGAGGTCCTCATGGGAGGCCATTTGGGGAGTAAGAAGACCAGTAGAATGGCCAAGGTCTGCCTGTCAGGGGGACACGCAAGAAACATTGACCTCGGAAGCAGAGAGGATCCTCTGTCTAAAGAAATTCAATTAATACCAGTAGCGGGAGGGAGCGGGGGGGGGGCACAGCCTTCCTGTGTCAGCATAGACCCCCCAAGTGGAGGAGGAGCACCTCTATCTGGAATAGTCTGGGAGGGAAGGGGCAACCCTAGAAGGTACTGCCAGGGCGAACCACCTTGCCAGGACTAATTAAAGAGGCCCTGGTTTCAGCCCCAAGCCTTCTTCTCTAGTCCATCTTGTTATTCCCACCTGGCAGCTCTGGGCTCTGTGCCCTGAGGAAGTACACATCGGGTGGGGGGTGGGGCTAGAAGCAAAAGACACAGTTATGGGCAGAGAAAACAGCAGCGGGTTCCTAAAAATATTTTTAAGTTAAAAAGGAAAAGAAAATGGCTTCTGGAAACTTCTATGGAAGCGGACAAAACTTTCCTTGGAGACATGTGCCCCCCCCCCCACTACACCCTACCCAAGCTGGGAGACATGCTTTTGAACTGACTAGAACCTCTTTAGTCCCTGTAAGTTTGGCCAGGAGGAGTCATCATGGGAAAGAGCGAACGACCCAGATGCCTAGGAACAGGGTGGGAAGATTTGGCTGGGTCTAGGACAGGATCCCAGCTCATAACCCTCATTTTGGAGTCTTAAGCTTCCCAGGATGGAAGACCTCGATCCTCTGGGGCTGTGTTTTGGCAAACGCCGCCCCTCTTAAAAACGAAACAAAGCAAACAAACAAGCAAACAAGCAAACAAACAAACAAACAAAATACAGCTAACCAACCACCACCACCAGAAACAACTATCTGTGGCAGCTGGCTCCGCGGGACGCACACAGCCTCGGAGCCCAGAGACTGCCTGGGCCTGCTGGAGGGGCTCTATCCAGCCACAAGGAAGTCTCCACCCCGCTTCGGCTCCCTTAGGGGGCATCTCTGCAGCGCCGGGGCACCCGGACTCTTTCTATTTTAAGGGTCACACACGCTGTGAAGTATTTTAGCTGCATCACAACCTTTTAAATACCCCAGCATGACACTGCCTGCCTGAATAAGGGCCTCATTTGGGTGGTGACCGGCCGATGCGCTCATTTGAGACGCTTGGGCGGCTGTGCAGCACCGGCTGGCTCTGCACCGCCCGGGCCAGCAGGGTGAGTGAGGTCTCCCGGAGGGACCGTGGCGCTGCCGGCCGGTCTGGGAAGGAGGAAGGCGGTCCAGGCTGCGGGCCGTCGGCGGAGAGGTCGTGCGCGTCCGGAGCCCACCAGCCCCGGGCGGCTCCGCCATCGGGCTTTTCCGAAGAAAAACCGGGCTCCGTGCGAACTCCGTCAGCCCGAGGCTGAGGCCTGAGTCCTTCTTCAACACGCGGCTCGCCCTGCTTCCCCGGTTCTTGTTCTCTGATCATTTTGGAGGCAAAGATTTCCATCTTTGGGACGAATTTGTTTCATCTTTCCTAAATTCAGAAACGGAGTCTTCAAAAGTCCTAATGTGTGTGTTTACTTATTTATTTTTTTTTTCTAGCGTTCAAATGAATGCGAAGCCACGGATCGAATCCTGTCACTCATTTGGGGTTAGCGTTTCCCGATATTTCACACGGAAAACAAAACTTGGGTCTCTCTTATTTGTAGTTGTCCTTAACCTTTGCAGCAACTGCTGTAGATGCGGCTCTGGCCATTCTCTAATAGATTTTACCAGGGACGGGTGACAGAGAACTGATTTCTTTTCTATTAGGGTTTAGCACATCTTTGTTGAAGGCCTGTAGAACGACCAGGGATTAGATTTGCATCTCTTAGACGCCCTGTGTGGTCTTTGTGCGAAGCTTGTAACTGTTAAAAATGACTTGTTAGGAAGCGTGTGGGCTCTCAGCGCTCTCCTTTTGACAGAAGGATTGAGAAATTCAGATTGGCCCTGTAGGATTTAGCCTGCAGATTCCACCTGAACCCTAAGCAATTAGACCCTAATCTCACTGCAATCATATTTGAGTTAGGATTTGTTGCACTCTGTTTACTTCAATTAAAAGCAGTGGAATAATTTTTTTTTTCCTTTCAGCTTTTAAAGTGAAGTCTTCAGGAATAAAACCTCAGGACTTTTTAGAAACGGTTTTGGTAGCGATGGGGCTTTTCTTGTGAGCTTTCCTCCTGGCCCTCTTGCCCGTCCCCTCCCCCACTTAAATTATTCTTCTCCTGTTGCTCCCTGTCTTTGCGATCATCTTCCTGGAGGTTGAATTCGGGTCGCGACGGACAGCATCGAGAGGCTCCCAGCAGCGAGAGGCGCCCTTGCAGGGAGAGCACCGGGTTGCGGGGGGGGGGGGGGTGTAGCCGGGGGGGGGGGGACTCGTGGGGGGAGTCCTCACCAAGGCGCTTACACTGGGCTCCACGTGGAGCTTCCCCGCCGGTGCGCGCCCAAATCCTGCTGCCTGCGTAGGCTCCGGGCAGGCAGTAGGCACCCAGGGCAGTAGGCACCCACCCGCCAACGCGTCGGTCCTCTTGCGGTGGATCCGGGCAAGGTCGGTGTAGCACGGTGGAGGCCCAGTTCTCACTGTCCGGGAGCCTGGTGGGATGCTGCCTTCTGACCAGTCCGGCTGTCCTCCCTCCCCACGCCCCAGGGAGAGCTTCCTCTGTTGTTGGGACTTGGATTTAGCTCAGGGCCTAAGGCCCTCCTGCGCAGAGTTGGCCAGCCCAGGGAGACAGACGTGCAGTGGTCTTCTCTTGGCCAGGTACTCTTTTGCACTGGTATTGGCTAGGCTGTCTTCTGCCCTGGGTCTCCCTAAAGCCAATGACCCTCCAGAACTGAGCCCTCGATTCTGATCGCCAGACTCCAGAGGTCCAAAGCCAGGCCTGTCTAGGTGATGCCTCCAACTAGGGCGGAGGGGGGCTGGTCACTCAACCCTTCTGAACCTTGGTCACTTAGTCCTTAGGCAGCTCCAAGGAGCAGCCTGTAGTCGTTACTGTCAAGTCAGCAGCAACCGGGATTTGTGGAGAGTTTATGACCTTCATTGTTTTAATCCAGGAGACTGTCACTTTGATCAGCTCAGAACATTTCTTCACTTGGGAGCTAGCAAGGACTCCGGAGTTCCTGCTTCTTCCATTTTGATTCCTGACTCACCCTCTCCTAGTTCATCTGATTCCGTTCCTCAAATTACCTTTCCAGCGAATACTACAGACAGTCAGCACAGAACGGAAACACGAGGAGGACTTCTCATAAGGAGGGCTTCAGTGCCGTTTGTTTTCAGTCCGAAAGAGGACCTCGGCACTTCTAAAGCCACGCTCTAACTTTTAAGTGGTTCTTTCATGATCACTTGTCCCAGGGTGGATATTTTAATTTTTCCTTTGTTTTTGAATCCATCAGAACGAAGAAAGAAAGACATCCTGCAAGCTAACTCTCTGTGATTGTGACTGAAATTCTTTAAGTGGGGAGAAAGCATTTTGCTGATACTAAGTATTAAACACCAAGTCCGAAGTCTAGAGCAGTATTAACTTGTTTAAGAAAGCAATGTTTTCTCAAATATGTATAAAATAGGCCATGTTGTTAGGATAATTGTTATTCTTAGTTACTATGAATGCCATTAAGAATTTTTAAGCATCCAAAAAAAAAAAAACCCAGAAAAATTCTTTTCTGAGCTTGGATATGGGAGACAGAACATAGTGGGGGGTGGGGGAGAAGAAGAGGACAGGGCTGAAACAGTCATCTCTTTGAGATCTACCAAGAGAAATCTTGATGGGCTACTGAGTGAGGATCCCAGCTTCACACCGTTCTGTGTGTCGTTTAGTGCACCCTTTCATTTGTGAATAGGATCTGTATCAAAACCCTAGTGTGACCACGACAATTGGGTAATCACACACAAGGCATCTTTGCTAATGGAGAGATTCTGTAAATATGTTTCTAGTGAATGCAGAGATAACAGTCCCAGTGAGAGGGTCAGGTGCCACAAATCATAGACTCCTCTGCCAAGGGTTGCCAGCCGTCTGAGGTTTGGAGGGACGTTAACTGCCTCTGCATTCTCAGAATACTCTCCTCCGTTTGTGATTTCTCTGACTTGACCCTACTTCTGTCATTAAAAAGCTGGCAGGCACAGTCAAGGGCAAGCAGGTTGGCTACCTACCCTTCTGGCAGCTCTCCAATAGTCCCATTTAGCTGCCAGGAGACAGAAAGAGGAGTGAATCACTCCTGTCATCCTGAAGTAGCATCTAGAACAGACCAGGAAACATCCATGCGGTTTGCAGGTCCACCATAGCTCCTGTTTACATCTTCCACCTCAAATTCGGAACAGACCCCTGGGATATTTCTTGGAAAGAGCCAGAAGGAAAAAGACAAGAAGTGACTTAGATAAAGAAATTCTCCAGCAGTTCCTTGGGCGAGGAAGTTGTGTTCTACTAGACAGCCTTAGTTTTGAAAAGTACCACAAAAGCAGGATTCTCATTACTGATAGAGGCAAAATCCAGGAAGTCCCCTCATTAGATAGTGGTGAATACCGAAGAGGAAATCAAGTACTGTCAGTGAAATTTGGAGGAGTGTTATTTCATGTCAGTGGAACACATTTCTGACTTAGAGCATTTGCTTTAATAAAGGTTTTTCCCCCTACTAAATCCATTAGAGATTAGGCATTGAACTTTCAGAGAAACGTGAAAATGGGATTATATCGAAAGTTTTTTTTTTCCTACCTCAGGTTGAAATAAGCTACTATTTGGCACTCCAGGGGCATTGTAAAATCAAAATACATTTAATCTCAAATATCAGTGTTCTCTGTGTGAGGCTACAACATGTAGGAGTGTGTCGTGAAGGAGTTCTACATGGGAAATAAGAATGTGAAGGTCCTCTTGGTTGGGAAGATAGGCCCCCTTTCTCATAATCTCATTTTGGAAGTAGTTTGGGGACCTAAAATGAGCTATTATCACCAAAGGTAAAGCCATAACTTGCTAGTAGGTACCAAGAAAATCCCATGGGCTTCACTGAATTTTTTTCCCCCAGGGAACTTGCCTGCATGAGAAGGCTTGTAAGACTTTTGAACAGAAAAGAAAGGTACAATTCATTGAAGTGTGAGTGTTCGGGAGAGCTAGCAAAATGTATTCTTTAAATAATATTTTCTAATATTCTAAGGGGGTCTCTAGATGTAAAATGTAAAAAACTCCAAATTTAATTTTCCAAAATTATACTACCATATTAGTATATTCTTAAAGAACAGAGATAGACATTAGTCAGCTACATTACCAAAGGAGGAAAATATTTTAAAACCAGATGACAGATTTATGCTTTATAACTTAAACAATACTGAATGATGAATAGTCTTCCATGTTCATTAAGCAGAAAGAAGAGAGAATGTCTGTAAAAGTGAATAAAAGAGATTTATTGAACAAATATGCCTAACCTCCATTTTATAAGCTGATAATACAAATTATTGTTGGCTCTTGCTCCAAGAGCCATCTTAATGTAACAAATTCATCTTAGAGCCTTAGTAAAGCTGAAGTCCCTTTGGAACTTTGTGAGGAAACTTCAAATGGCCCCACCCAAGTTGAAGACATTTTTTTTCTTGCTTACTAAATTATAAAGTTGAATTTTTTGCTCAAGAACATTTTCCAGCTTGACTTACACTTTCTGACAAGTTTTTCTTTCAATATGACAGAGAGCAAAAGGCAAGCAGGAAACTGTAAGTCTATTATGACTTAGGTGGTCACATTCCATATCCATAAGTTCAAAGTAGTAAAACAAGCAGGTGTTTTTTTCTTTATGTGCCTCCTGTTTATACCTTGCATAGTGCCTTATACACAGCGTTTTCTGAACAAACACTTTTTAGCTCAGTTTGTGAAATATCCTTATTATTTCTATTGTAATTCTTATTCGTATCTTCTTCCTCCTCTTCTTCCTCCTCTCCTTTTTTCTTTGAGGCAGGGTCTCACTATGTAGCCCTGGCTGTCCTGGAACTCATTATATAGGCCAGGCACACCTCAAACTCACAGAGATCCGCCTGCCTCTGCCTCTGCTGGGACTAAAGGTGTTACTCACTATGCTTGGCTATGATATATTCTTCTTTTAATGCTAATGAAACAGAGTTCTAGGTAGTTTCGATAACAAACAAACATTTGAAAATGACAGGGAAAAAGGCCCATCCTTTGCCAATTGGTAAGAGAGAATTCTGGTATTTTCCTATTCGAATCGTGACAGTGTTATTATTATTACATTATTTTGTTCGAAACAAACATGAAATCCCAGATGCAACACACAGTGAATTTAAAGAAGAAACAACTTTGAAAACCGTAATCTTTCGCTACATTTCAGATGTAAACCCACTAGAGAACATCCATCATCCAAGACTTTACCATCCTAAAGACGGCCTTCTTCTGAAGTGATAACAGAACTAAACACTATTGCTCCTTATGCAATAGAGTTGGAAACTGATTGGCATGGCCTCCCAAAAAAGAATTTAAAAACTAGTGCTGATTGTTAATCATAATCCCACATAGGGCTGATTTAGGAAGGCGGCCCATCGAGGACCACTGAACTGTGTTCCTAACTTCCGTCCCTCAGTGAGTGCTCCTCACATTTTAGTGTGTAGCTTGGGGGCACACTGGAGTCAGTGGAGTGAATATGGTTGGTGGGTGGGATCGTGAGTGCAGAAGTGGTCTTAAGCCTGAGATACTCTGTGCCTTCTCTCAGCCCAGTGAGCCACTGGATGGCCTCTTCTTTATTAGAGGACCTGGCTCAAGATTATTTACAGTTTTGAAGGGTGAAAATGAGGGTATCATTCCATGTCACCGTTTATTGATGAACATGAGAGTGTCATTTCAAGTGGGAAATATGTTTATGTACCGAGGAAATCCCTAGCTTCCCTGGGCAATCTCTCATAGCAGACATTTGTATCTAGGCAGTGTTTATTGATCAAGATGGGCAAGACTGAATAGAGTCAAAGTAATAGTGACAGCATCCCAGAAACAGGAGATCTTATATTTGCATTCCACTCCTCTAAACCAGAGAGTCCTCTTTTAAAGCACTCACTCAGTGTAAAGGTAATGTTGATATCTAAATATGTGTTTACAGCCTTCATGGATTTCAAGTGGTCTTTCAAGCTGTATTCCTAGTAAGAAATGGAAATGGTGGTACATTTCTGTAATCTCAGCACTTGGGAGGCTGAGGAAGGAGGGCTAGGAGTTCAAGGTCAACCTCAGCTACATAATGAGCTCAAAGCCCTGTCTAAAACAAAACAAAACAAAACATATAAAATTTAAAAAATAAGGGAAATCTCTTTATTAATGTCTAGAACAAATAGTGGCCCATTCTTTACGCAAGAATTCACTCTTCATTCACATGAAGGTAAGATGTTGGTATTTCAAACCTGATATCAAAGTCAATTCACTACCATGAGAGAATGATTTAAAAATTCTTCTTGGGGAAGGAGTTGATAGAAGCTCAGACCAAATTGCTTCAAATATCCTGTTGTCAACATATATCCGGTTTAGAGATTATAATGGAAAAACTAGGGATAGGATACCAAGACAAAGGTGCTGAGATAAAGTACAGTAGTCTATTTATTGATTCATTTATTCAGTCAGCAAACATTCATTGAGTGCTCACCCTAGGCAAAGCACTAACCTTGGAGAGAAAGGTAGGTCTTTGATCTCAAAGACACTGTGTGGGAGAAGATGGATTTTTTCTTTTTTAGACAGATAATTACAGTTCAGTGCAAAAGGGAGTCACTCAAAGTCCAAAATGCAGTAGTACCTCAGGGGAAGATGTACCTTTGTCTGGCAGGAGGAGGAAAAGTGATGTTTGAGCTCACTCCTAAAGGAAGTAAAAGGTATTCTAGGTAGAGGAAACAGTATTCACAAAGCCCAGAGGTGATGGGGAAGGCTGCCATTGCCAGAGAATCATACCTGCTTTGTATTACTGGAGCATAAACTGTAAAGAGAATGTTGGAAGAAAAACTGAGGGGTGGGTCCAAGTTAAAAGTTAAAGACCTTAAAGAAGTTAATATTTTATCTTGTGTACCAGACCAAAAAGCCATTGTAAACATCTGAACATAGAAGCATGTTCTAGGAAAGCCATGCTGTCCGAAGAATAGAAAATACAGATTGAAAATAAGAGCCGGTGAGTAACAGTAGTTTTCACGGCTGCTGTTGTGGTGTAAGGGTGCTAAAGAGAAATAAACTTCATTAAACAGATCTGCTCCCTGGAAGCATGGCAAGAATGAAAGCAAAAAGATATTTTCTAGAGAAATAGTCTTTCTTTTTAAAAAGAAAATGACTTCTCACACATTGCAGTGGTTAATTTTGGTGTGACCTGTATGTACCTTTAAAATGCATGCATTGTTTTACTTAGGTGATTGGCAAGTAACTGAGTGGAAGTTTCTATTACTGTAGTGGAAGACGGTATAGTTGCAGAAAGAATGCTACCCGAAGCCAACTGACTTGCCTGCCCATCTCATGTTTTAGTCTTTGAAGGACTTTGAGGAAGTTGCTGTATCTCCCTGAGCCATCCTGTCCCTCTTTGTAAGGTGAAGAGCACAGTGTAAAGGACCCTGGACTCACAACTTTTTCACTCACTAATCGCTCCTAATGTTTATTTCTTACTTCATCTTGGTACTTTTTATTTACTTAATTTTTTTTTTCAGTTTGAAGAGGAATAGAAGTATTTCAGAGATAACCCCCCCACACACCAGGGTGTCATTTAAGCACAATTTCACTTTTGTTT
Organism: Peromyscus californicus insignis; assembly: GCF_007827085.1. Classification (NCBI taxonomy): domain Eukaryota; kingdom Metazoa; phylum Chordata; class Mammalia; order Rodentia; family Cricetidae; genus Peromyscus; species Peromyscus californicus. The sequence continues at coordinate 25,818,122 of NW_026294447.1, read as the reverse complement.
CTCCACACTTAACTCGCTTAGCCTTCTCCCAGGCAGGGGTGAGGATGCTGGTTGTTTGGAAGCATCAGGCTTACTGCTCACATGAATCACATTGTATCTTCAGATGAGCCAAAAGAGGAGTACTATTTAATCGCTTTCTGGGCCTACTCAGCTAAATGGACAATTTAAGCTCTAATATTTCGGTTATGGATTTTCCTGTCCAAAATGATTCTGTTTGACTCAGGTCAAATAATTGCATGGTCTTAGTAAAGGTAGTGTTGTAAAAAACTGAGGTCCTTGAAATGACTGAAAGTGTGCTGCTTCTAACAACAGCTCCTTATTTAAACTTGTGTATTTCTTTGGAAACTTCCTGTTACTTAATGCTTTTTCCTTCCCACTTAAAGGCTGTTTACTCTATTCATGTATCTTCTAGTGCTCCTGGAGCTTCGTGGGGTTTGTACCTACAAAACATCCCAGCAGAACCATTAGTAGGCTGCAAAGACATGCAGGGGTCCCAGGGCAAATCAAAATGTTTTTTAATGTATGACATGTTTGAAGTTGGTGAAAATTCACGACTTCTCTCCATCAGGCCTGTCTCAGATTAAGTCACCAGACAAAGGTGAGTGCAAAGAATTTCATTTAATATTTTAAAATTCTGGAATCCTTCCCATTGCAAAGAATCCATGCAAGTTTCATGGATTTGTTTTTGGCTCTGTTCTGTTTAGTAGTCTGATTAAAAAGTAAAAGAAAATTAGCAGTTCACAGTTGCCTTTCAGAACTTCCTGCTTATACCATTGCCCAGATATACAACTTTTAAAGAGAAATTGAAATGTGGTTTGAGAATATAGTCACCAAATGTAAATATGCAAAATATGTGTGAAAGACCACATGAGTACCATTAACAATTATTACTTCTTATGGCATAGAAATAGCTTCAAATGTATCTTTCAAAACGGAAAATAAAATATTCAAGAAAATCCTAGGAAATAAAAGAACCCAAAAGGCTGCAGATATAGTGATCAGCTGTTATTAAGTAAAAATCCATTGAAAGCCAAATAAAAGGCATTGTGTAGTGTGTCCCGGCTAAAGCTGAGAACACAAGAGCATCGCAGTTAATTAGAACCAATCAACGGGATGCTTTGCGACACCTTTCACACGAGTACACCATCTGATCTTCACGGTCCTCATTTCCCACAGTGTTGTTGCAGAAAGGACAGGAAGGACATATTTGACTCACTACACTCGGTGACACATTTTAATTTCTCTTCCCTCTCATTCTTTTTAAGTAACTGTTTTGGAAATAAGATCTTGAAAAACAAAAATCCTCTAATGTTGTTTTAGGTGTGCTTTCAGAAAATCTGACTCAAAGTTTTGTTTTAATTTTATTCATATTTGAGCATGAGAAAAATACTGATTTTAAAAATAAAGTTTAGATTATGAATTTGAATTATTATATGAGTTTTGTATGACTATTGTAGTTGTGGGGAAAAAACCCTGAGCCTATCCTGAGCCACTCAATACAGGGGTATTATGAATGATTATTATATTGCAAGTAATTATCACATTACATCTATTCTCATATTAACACGGTACTGAACTAAGTTAACTACATAGTATCGACACTATGTATCTTAAGGGAAGATACAGGACTTAACACTACCCTGTTTTCACAACTTCTTGAGTGCTTGCTTTTACCCAGAAAAACTTAGCTTTAGGTTGATTTCTTATTCTCAGGAAAAACATTGCTAAGGAAAAATACTGCTTTTATCCTATTTTCATGAAGTTCACAGTGTGTTTCTTGTAAGCAGTATTTAAAGTTTTGCCATGTATCCTACATAAAAAAAAAAAAAAATCTGGTGGTGGTTTGCTGTTCGTCATCTAACCTGAAAGGCAAACTATTCTGAGCCACTGAGGTGCTTCAGAACATTTTAAAAAATAACCTATGAAAAAATATTCACACGTTTTGACAAGAGTTTCTTGTCAAGGTTTGCCCCCTTTAAAAAGCTAGTTTGTGAACAGCTAGCAGACAGCCTTTTTTGGAGGCATAACCAGCAATAAAACCGGTTGCTCTAAGTGAGATGTCTTGGTTAGAAGTCCATGGTCCAGTCTCCAGTGTTTATAAAGCATGGTTTGTCCTTGCAAATGAGCTGCTCTCAAACTCTTCAGCCATCTCCTGGTAGAAGGAAACATGCTTTGGAGGACAGCTAAGCTGTCTGGCTTTTGTTTATTTATTTATTTTTTTCTGGTCTGCATATTGTCTCCTCTTACTACATACAAGACGTGGCTTTCTCCCTCTTCCTCACCAAACCCATCTCAAAAATAAATAAAATAAACAAACAAATAAACAGGGAAAAGAAAAAGAAAAAGGACTTTGCTAAATATTCCCTTTCGTGAAAACTCATATGCCTGCAGAAAGAAAACAAGTTTTGAGAACCAACCTCTGCCTAGCACTAAACTGTTTCTCCTCTTTGCGCAGATTTACTCTCCAGCTCGGCGAGAGGGTGCATCTGTGACCCTTAGCAAACTTACCCTTCAGATCACCAGCCTCATGACAAATATTTTAGTTTGGATAATCATTTCACAAATAATAACATAAAGGTATGTTGGGATATGATTTCCTTCTCCTATTAAAGACACAGTAACACTTGTATTTAACTCGAGACGGCTGCACTTGTCCTTCAGGGCTGGCTGTAAATGTTAGCTGCTTTCCCAGACAGCCCTTTCTGTAAGTATCAGCCCGAAGTTTGCTCTGTTGCCCACACATTGATTTGTAGGAATTTGGGGTAATTGTGGTCTAAAACATGCATTACGAAAACTCTGCTTACCTTTAAAAAACAGCATTTTTTTTTATTTTGCAATACAATTAAAGCAAACATTTTAAGTAGAAAAGTCATTTGATAAAAATAATTGGTTCAGCCGAAACAGGGCTCACATTCTTCTGCCAGATAATGATTCGTTGCAGCTCTAACCTCAGTGGTATTCATTAGACACAGTTCTCATTCAGCTTAAAGTCCTGGGTGGGTGGGTAGGGGGTGAATTGGTTTAAAAATAATTTTAAAGAAGTAAACAAACGTGGGGGTGGGTGGAATAAAATCTCTATCAGATTGACTTTATGTGATTCGGTTCCTCAAAAATTTTTTCAAGGGGCGGGAATGCCCTCCGCTTTACGTCAGGACAAGAGCGCCTTTTAAACTGGAGAGCTTGAAGAAAAGACCTTTGCTTAACAGATGGTAGGTTAACTGAGCCATAAAAATGACCCAGATTACAATATTAGGAAGACACTGAAGTTTCATAACTTTGGAACTCATGTAATGCTGGTCTTTAATAAATGGCACCTTTGGAAAAATAGTAAAGCTGTTACAAGCAACTTCTGGGACTTGCAAGTCCAGGATCAAATTATTTTATTGTGTTTCTTTGGCTTTCTTAACTTGGGGAATTAGGAAAAAATTATATATTTCAGATTGTCTTCAGGCAGTGGGCCTATGTAGATGGTATGCCATCAAAGCAAAAGCATATAAACAGACTTAAAGCAACTGCATTGTTATGATGACTGTTATTTGATTTTAAAAATAACCAACCTATATGGAATGAATATAAAACAATGCAGATTCTTATCAATATCACAAAATATTCTTTCAATAGTTAAGCAATTAATTTAAAAGCCTCTTGCATGTGATGCATTAATACCCAGTCATGTATCTTGAGACCTATATGCATTTAAATTTTACAGATCAGCAAAGTTTTTAGCTGTATATTGTATCAAGGTGAAGTTAGTCTGCGGCAAGCTAGTTGAGTTCCTTTAACAAAGTTTTGACGTTTAACACTGCTTTTAATAGTGCTGGTTTAGCTGCAAAGCTATTGTTGATCTGCTAATGTTGCAAACATTTTTTATTAAAAGAGCTCAGGATTGAGAACAATACCACAATGCTGATAAATATTCACTTCCTTTACTACTTTTTATCTTACACATTTTTCAATCTCTTTAGAAGCATAATTATGTATTATTTTAAAGGGACGAGTAAATAAATGTACTTAGGATCCAAATTTACTCTAATGGAAGGAAATTCAAAGCCCTCAACAGGAACACGAGTTCCTCACTTGCCTTCACTTGATCTATCTTGTATATAAAGCGAGCTGGCAAAATTAACTATCGAACACTAAGTAAAATGAGAAATCCATGGAGAGAATAGCCAAGAAGGGACAAGGAGGAGTCTCAGGAAATGATATTTTCCCATCAGTGGATCGGCATGCATACATTAAAGGTATAAAAGGCAGCGGGGGGGAAACAAAAGCTCTCCGCCAAGGATCCTGCAAGTCTGAATTAACCAAATGGGGAAAAAAATGAAATCATTCTGCTTAAACCTGCTCACTAATAAAAGGAGAATCGCTTTTGTTAAATATGCTTGGTGTGATTATCAAGCAAAATTTTTTTCTCCCAGACATCTATGAATAAAACATGCAGTTTGAGCATTAGGTAAACAAACAATAAATGGATGAGTTCAGTTGCAACATAACAACATTTTATTTAGAAAACATATATAATCATATTTGTATTGGCAATCCAAATTTAATGACTTCTTTCAGTAAAGGCAAAATGCCTTACAAATAACATCTAATGCATAAGGGTTCCTTATTCTTCGCCCATTTTTTTTTTTCTGTTTTCCCAAAGAAAGAGATTTTAAAGGTCTCTGCTGAACCATACATATAAACTAGAAGAAGTCTGGCAATTTTTCTTTTAAATCAAAATAATTGTAGTTTACATATGCTTCCATATATATATATACACACACACACACACACACACACACACACACACACACACACATACACACACACACACATACACACATACACACACACACACACACACACACACACACACACACACACACACACACATTTCTGGGACAGAAGAAAATGTCTCTAGTCTATGTAGCTTGGCCTGACTGAAATAGGGCTGTAGCTGAATAGCAGTCTTTGGCTTATTAGCCATTTCATTAACACCACATCTGTAAAATATGAATGAGAAGAAACCATTTACAATAAAGAAAGCAAACAACAGAATGAATTTCCTCTGTTGGTGTTTTACAAGACTGTTAGACAGAGAATGGGGGGAAGAACTCTCTTTAGACGATGTCACTTAATTAAGTAAAGCGTCCTAATCAGAGTCCCCTCCAATTGTAATGACTGTAGGGAGTCAAGTACATTTCTGTCTATATTAGAGTATCTAACTGCAATGATTTATTGATATTTATTTTAGAAGTACAACACAAAGGCAATAAAACAGCAGATGCAGGGAGACAGGGAGCGTGCTGTAGCTTTCTGAGGTGCGGCAGGAACGCTTTGAAAACATTCCTAATTTTCTCGCGAGAGGTTTTGCTATTTAAAATCAGGGCACACCTCTCGAGAAAAGTGTTACTTTCCCCGCATTTGATTTTTTTTCCCACGTGTTCACTGCGACGTTTCTTTGTCCGTTGAGTGAATCATTGATTCACTTTCTTCACTGCAAGAATCACTGCAAATGAGTGGATGGGTACCTGCTGTTTTCTGCAGTGACATTACTGGATTGCCATCTACACTGATTTTAGTCTTAAAATACAGCTTCTCTGTATGAGAGAGATTCAGGGAAGGAGAGTAAATATGCTGTATAGGCAGGCAGACATTGGCTGCCCTCCAAGTTGCACACAGCATAAACCTGTTTATCTGCCACATTTCACAAATCTCAAAAACATGTGAATAATCAGGCGAGCAACTGGATAAATGTTTCACACTAGGGAGCCTAACCAATATTCTGATGAGAGGACATGAGGATGCTAAGACATTGGTGCAAATAGACTCGAACTGTAGAAATGGCGCCTAATAAAGTTGATTAGTGGTTCAAAGAAGAAAACAGTCTGTACTAAAATAAATCTGAAGAGTTACCTCAATCCTGTGGGCTTGGTTTGGTATATTTATCTGCAAGCTTCCTGGAGAATGGAATAAAATAAAATATGTACTCTCACCCATATGCCATTTGAATCTTCAGTGCCAATGTGCCTTTGGGCTTTCTTTAGTTGGTTGAGATCATTTATTTCTAAGAACTCAGATCTAAATATTGGAGGACAGTGTTTTCAGACTCAAAGTCACACCAGCACATATGCTTGAAACTGAATTGCCAGGTGGGCTTACAACCTGTCCATTTTGAAGAAGCAACTTTTCTTGGAAAGTTGTGTTCCTTTTTTTTAAACTGCAGAACTTGAATATTTGGGTATTAAATGAACTAGGGAATCTAGGCTTTTACTGTGTTTCTTTGTTTTGCATTAGTTCCTATTCTTTCTTTTTGATTTGCTGATTTTTTTAACCCCCTTTGCTTTATCCCAGTGATCATTGGGCCTGAGCACTCAGTTGCAAAGTAGCAGCTCTCTAATCTAAGATCAGTGGCACTGATCTTCAAAGCTCACCAGGAAAAGCTTAAGGTTATTTATGAATTGTAGGCTTGGTTCACACCCATGAGCTAGACCTGGCTATAACTACAGTGAGATAAATTGTTTCCTTGCTTGACATGCCTATATCTTTTTTTGGTTTTGTTTTTTGAGACAGAGTTTCTCTGTGTAGCCTTGGCTGTCCTAGAATTCAGTCTGTCCACCAGGCTGACTTTGAACTCATAGATACACCTGCCTCTGCTTCCTGAGTGCTGAGATTAAAAGTGTGCACCACTTTTAATCAGTTGTCTTTTAATGAAGACACCAGCTTACTATATGAATGTAGGCTTCTCTACATTTATAAACACAAAATACTCTTCTACACTGAAGAGTCACAATCCACCAAGGCAATTAAATAAACACTGCACTCTCTATGATGTTTTTCATACTGCAGAAAGTAAATTTGCTAAAACTCTCCAACTCTGAAATTTTGTTAAAATACAGGCAAAGACGTCATCATCTTAGCAACAAGTAGGTGACCTGCACCTTGATGTCCCAAACAATATTCTGCTACATTTGAGCTTTTTCATTAAAGCCTTGCCCCCAAGAGAACATATGTTGAGCCCATTGCACTGGCCAGGTGTTTTTTTGTGCCTTGTCATTTTCTCATCTTCCCCCCCCTCTCTTTCTCTCCCTCTCCTCCCTCTTTTGTCTCAAGATACAGGACAAGGATGAACTGAATGGCTCCAGTTATCAGGATGTGAAAGTCTACATCAGAATCAGTCTACTTGGAGCATACTCTTCTTCAGCAAAGCAGGTATTTGCATAAGGTGGAATTGTCTTTTCTTGGTCACTTCTCCCTGACCTTGCAAAATATGACACATTTCTTCCATTATTTTAAGTAAATTGCTTTGGAGTCTTTGCAGGAAACAACAGAGGAACTAAAACATGTTTTTAAAAGATGTGCCCTGGTGAGCTGAGCCATGGTGTGTGCACACCTTTAATCCCAGCACTCAGGAGGCAAGAGGCAGGTGGATCTCTGTGAGTTCGAGGACAGCCTGGGCAACACAAAGAAACCCTGTCTCAAAAAACAAAACAAACCCCCAAACAAACAAAAACCAAAAATACGTGCCCAGGTAAGTAAGAAATGGAAGTATATGGGAATTGAAGGGTGATACTAAAGTTACACAATCTGGTGAAGAGTGTGAAGACTCACCACACAGAGTTTTGTAACCACATGACATTTTACTAAGTTTTCTGCATGTGCTGGGCTGGGGGAAATAGACCCACAAAGTTGAAATCAGTTCTGTGAACCTCAGTTAAGGTTAACCATAGCTGTTTTCTCAGCCATAATGAACCTCTGTTAAATAGAGTTTTTGAAAGTGATGATTCTTTTGAGTCAAACATGATCACCAAACACCACATAACTTAAACACCGAAGGAACTCAAGAAATAATCGCCTGTGTAAGTGAACTTTGCGACTACAAAAACAATATGTAAAGCATCTAAAATAAGAACTATCCCATGTGTTCTCTCATTCCCTCAGGCCCGTTCCTCAATGATGAACATTAGTAATAACCTCTTACATTTTTAAACAGATATCTTTTTCATTCCCATGTAAGCATGTTTTCTTTTAAATAATAAAATTGTACACTACATTGGCTGTTTTAAATCGATTGATTTTTATTCACTTAGCAATGATGTTGTCCATTGCTCCCCATTCTACACAATGAGGTTTACCTCGTTCTTCTAGTAGCTGTGAAGGATGCTATATAAGATGGCATTATGAATAAAAAAGTCATTACCATACTGATGGAAAATTATTTTATTTAATTTTTGCCTCTCAAAATTATGGTTCAGTAAACATGCACACTATGTGTACTTTTATAAGTGTACCAACAGAATTAATTCCTTGAAGTGGAATCACTAGGTAGAAACACATTTGCAATTTTTAAGTGTTATCCCTACACCTTATTGATACAACCAAAGAAGTTGTACCAGATCACCTTTCTCTGGCAGCGTCTGAGGGATCTTAGCAAGAGCTGAGCTGAGATTTGCACACAGGATGCCTCTGTCTGCCCTGCTATTTTTTCAAAGTTAGCTAAACATAGTTCATTGGCTTCTGCGATGACTGATGACAATCTCGTAGAAAGAGAAACATTCATTATAGCCTCCTTGCTAGGGGTGAGCCTCTAGGGCTGTGGGGGGATGCTGCTCTGGGAAGGAGTGGGTGAAGCATTGTAGCTAGGTCTGTCTTACCTAGGCCTTTCACTAGCAACTTCCCTAAGTGTGGGAGCTGTGGAGCAAAACCGGAGCTTCCATGAGGATCCGTGGGAGAAGCTAAATTAGAGCCATGCTGCCCGCCCTCTCCTCTCTCCTTCTTCCTCTGTCTATCTCTGTACAGGTTCTGCTTTAAGGGTGCACTCACGTTTCCCTCCTCCTCCTCGGCTTGAATTCCAAGTGTGTGCTCTTCTCAGTCTCCATGGCTTCATCAGGAAGGAGTTCTCTAGGTTTCCTCTCCACCTTGTCATTCAGCCTCGGTGTATAATTAACCTAGAGGCTTACCTGACATTGACCCAGTCCCTGGATTGAAGGGTTAGCCTTATCCTTGAAACCGCCACTCCTTATTCAGTACTTTCATCTTTATCAGGCCTATTTTCATCTTGAAATATAAACTCAGAAAAGCCCCAATCCGCACCTGAACCTAGCCCCTAAGTTTAAGGGTTATGCCAGTCTTATCGAAGTTATATTTATAGTAGGCCATCTAGTTTGTATTCAGCACTAACATGACAGGCACTACAGTGAAAACTGTGGGTCTCTATCCCTTTGGAGGTTGAACAACCCTTTCACAGGGGTCACCTAAGACCACCAGAAAACACAGATATTTACATCGTGATTCATAACTAGCAAAATCATAGTCATGAAGTGGCAACAAAAATAATTTTATGGTTGGGGTCACCACAACATGAGGAACTGTATTAAAGGGTCACAGCATTGGGAAGATTGAGAACCACTGCTCTAGAAGCTTATTAAATCACATGGAGACAGACAGCAGTAACCAAATAACCAGATGTATGCCACTCTTTGGTAAGTGTTAAAAAATATCCAAATTAAAATTCTATGACCTCTCAATTCTGGAAACATCCTGCAGCTGTACCTGTGCATGAACAAAAGGCAGACTGCTCAATGCAGCATTGTATGTACAGTAAGAGTTAAGGGACCTTTTGTTTATTGACAAGGACAATCTGTCAATTAGGAGATACTCTCCAGAGAATAACACTGAGTGACCCAGGATAAATTTCACATGATGAAAACAAACAATGGGCCGGGTGGCCGGGTGGTGGTGGTGTACACCTTTAATCTCAGCATTCAGAGCCAGAGGCAAGTGAATCTCTGTGAGTTTGCGCCCAGCCTGGTCTACAGAACGAGTTCCAGGACAGTTAAGGCTACACAGAGAAAACATGTCTCAAAACAAAAACAACAACAAAAAAAGTAAACACGGTAACATGTATAATGTATGCTTTCCTCTGTAGAAAAGAAAACTGTGAAATAATGTGTATTAATGTCTATTCATATTTATAGGCCTATGCTGAAGGTGATTCAGTTAATGATGGGTTGTTATATAAAAAGATATGGTGGCAGTCCCATAGATTACCATGGACTTGGAAAGTTCCTACAGCCTAGACACATCTTATCCATTATAGCACAGTAACTCACATGCTTGTAATCACATTGGTGCAGACAGACCTACTGTGCTGACAGCTATATTGACGTATAATGTGTAATACTGGATATCGTTGATAATGATTATGTACTTGCTATGCTAGACTTTTTTCTCCTTAGTAAGAAAGAGTGTGCTATAAAACAGACTTCCATTTCACTCTAGAAGTGACTTTCATGTTCATCTCATTTTCTGCCTGCCTTAAGGGGACTTGTCAAGTTAGTCAGAGCAAGTACACTTTATATGGTTCACTTGGAGGCAAAATTGCTTAGTGATACATTTCTCAGAAATAATCCCTATCATTAAATGACATGTGACTACATATAAAAACATTGGAAGACCTCCCACGCTCTCCCCCTCCCCCCCAAAAAAAAACACAGTAAGAGCTAGCTTACAGTGGGCATTTGAGTCAGGGGTTAAATGTAACCTTTCAACCTATATCTCTTTGTGTTATTTTAATTTTATTATTTTCCTCTTCTAACGTGTGTATATTTTTATTATCATATATTAACTATACATAATAATGGGTTTCATTATGACAGTTTCACTAATGTGTTTTCATGTTTGCTATATTCACTCTCTTTTGGCCCCCCTCCCATTTCCACTGACCGCCTTCCTTCTGTCCCAACTAGTCTGCACCCCACTTCTCTCCTCTCTCTCTCTCTCTCTCTCTCTCTCTCTCTCTCTCTCTCTCTCTCTTTCTTTCTCTCTCCCCACCCCCATATGTTTCATTCTGGTTGCTAACAGGATCATTGGTGAGGGGAACATGAGCAGCTTACTGTGGCTACATCACTGAAGAAAATGTATCCCCCTCCTCAGAAACCAGTAACTGCTTATGAATCCTGAGGGAAATTGTTGGCTGCTTAAGAATCCTCAGGGAGGGGCAGGCCATTTTAGTTTTTCAACCACTTGAATGTTATCTATAAAAAGCATCATATTAAATATTGTTAAATTTTAAAATCAAATCCCTCCTTCACAGACTGTTTCCTGAGGCATTTGGAAGTGCTTGGCTACATTAACATGGGATACAGAATTTGAATGGATGAAGAAGCTCTAAGCAGAAGACAGACAAGCCCTGGATTTTTTTTTAAAGATTTATTTATTTATTAATGTATATAGTGTAATGTCTGCCTGTAAGTCTACAGGCCAGAAGAGGGTGCCAGATCTCATTACAGATGGTTGTGAGCCACCATGTGGTTGCTGGGAATTGAACTCAGAACCTCTGGAAGAGCAGTCAGTGCTCTTAACCTCTGAGCCATCTCTCCAGCCCCAAGCCCTGGATTTCCTTACTTATCCATAAACCCATTGTCTGTTTTGAGCAGGTCTAGGGGAAAGAATACTATACAAAGTTCTCAAAGTGGCTATTTCTCGTGAGCAGGGCACATCTTAAGACAGGAGAAGAGTGTTAGGAGGCGAGCTCAGCCTTCATTCTAAGTGACTCCCTCAGGATCCCCATGTGGACTCATGATTTGCCCATGCCTTGAGCTAACCTGTTGAAGCTCCCAAGATGAACCATGTGAATGTTCTCTTCTTCAAGCTTTAAATAAAAGTCTTACGCTGAGTTGCAGAGAAGAGGAATTAGCTACCTTACCACCAAGACGCTGCTCTTCTCAATAACAATGTGCTCCACAAATTTCTCAGAACATCACATTAAGGTGATTTGGGGAGAGGTATTGGGATGAAATTAGATCTGGAGAATTCTTTGGACTCTTCCATGAACTGAAATTAGGATATTTTACAAGAAGATCATACAGAATTTTAAAAAAAAATGGGAAAAAGATGCTGATGACTTCATGATTGTAAATGACATTGTCAAATGAATGTGAAAATTCAAACTCGTCACACAAGTCACACAAGGACACAAATGAGGAAAACGCCAGGTCCCTGTCTGTGTCTGCATTGGGTCTCCTCACTGCTACTCTCCTGGCTTTTCAGCTTCCCTGCCCTGCCCCAGCACTCTACCTAACAGATAGGCTTGGTTTTCTAGGACACTAGTGTGGATGGCTGGGGGGATGGAGGTCAGTGATCATAAAGATGATGACTCCTGTTTCCTTCCTTGCGCTCACCCCACCGAATGCCACCACCACCTCTCACAAACGTGTGTTTCCCAGTCGTATGAGAACTTCAGATGTGATAAAATGTCCATGGAGCTTATCCAGCCCACATCTCGTGTTGGTTTCTTTTCAGGAAAACTAGTGGTACATTGTTTTATTTTTATGAGCTTACCGTGTAAATGCGAGACTGTTAAGTGAGTTATTGCCAGCAATCAGGACCATTTGTTACATAACATCAGTAAGAGGGACTCAGGTGAGAAACAACTCTGATTGTAGGTGTTTAGTCCCAATGTACATCAGTTGTAACTCCTTAAATGTATTTCTTCTAGCAGCTAATTTGAAATACTTTATCAGTGAAAGTCTTAGCACAACAGTTATACAAACATACATAGAAAAACATGAGGAAATTAAATCAGACTTATAATGTAAACCTTAACAAAATGATGGCTTAATTTGTACTCACTTTGTAATTTTAACTAAATATTGTGGTAAGTAGTTCTTACTTAAATCCTAAGTATATGGGCATTTATTATACACAATATGAAAATACTTCAAGAGGCTTGTGATTAACGCTGTGGTATTCAAGCATTAGTTTACAGCGACTTTCAATCAAAGACAAAAGGTTCAAGCAGATGATGAAACACGTTAAAAAGATGTATGTGTACACCCAAGGACTTAATTCAGACCTGCTCACAGTAACTCAGTTCGAGTTTTTATCCACAACAAGTATCCCTGGAGCTTGACACAGGACTATTCTTAGGGCAGAGTGGCCAGACAAAGTACAAGATTACCTAGTTAACTTTCATTTCAGATCAGCAATGAATATTTTTCTTATAAAATTATATTCCAGACATTGAGTACAGTATGCTATCCCCAAAGGGCAGTTATTAGAAAATCAACTATCACTGAACACCTTGCATGATTGTTCTTTTCTAGACATGGCAACTGTACCCTAAGGGTTCTGAAGAGTTCTTACCTATCTCCTTCCCTGACTTCCATAGCTTAACTTGAGGTCTCCCAATCATGCAGCCATTCACTTGAACATGTATGTGCTCGTTTTTTTAAAGGATGATGCCTGAAAGACTGGAAACCCCCAAATCCAAATGTCAGTCAAGCATGGTGATCCGACTTATATTATATACTGATTGCTATGTTTTGCATGCAGTTTGTTCCCCAGTGATCACATGGTGGAAGCCCATTCTTCACTGCCGCCAGGGAAGGGTGGTGGGGTCTTTAAGAAGTAGGACCTCATGAGAGGCTGTTAGGTCATTGACTGTATTATTGCTTAGATGGGATTATGACAGTTCTTATGGACTCTGGGTTAATTCTAGTGAGAGTGAGTTATTGTAAGAGCAAGACCAACCTCTGAGCTCTTAAATTGCTCTATAACTTCCTATCCTAGGGTACCATCTCCTTTCTTCAGAAGTGGTCTCACTATTTTGGTACTGACTTCCAAGGGGACCTCACTAGAGCTGAGCTGAAGCCAGAGCCATGGTGTGTTTGACAGTGCTCCTGGGAAGAAGCGAACAAACATATTACCTCCCATCCCCAGATAGGGAACCAGCACAGACCAAAGTAAGGATATTATCAAAGTCCAATTGGTGAACCAGGGTGTTTTATTGGGATTACTTACAGAGGCAGAAATAACTCAAAGACAGCTGTATCACCAAAGTCTACCCCAGCACGGGTGTAAGATCATGAAAATTGGAATCCTGGAGGACACTGCACAACCTTAGACAGTTGTGAGATTGGAGATTGGAGAGTGTTCTTTACAGGTAGTTAAATTGGTCTGAGCCTCTTCCATCCAGCTTAGCTGGACTCTGCTTCTTCCAGACATCTCAGCTTCTCTAAGTGTCTCTCAGCAGCCCTTACTGCTTATATGTGTTTGGCAGAGGGAGGAATCTAGTGAATCTGGTCACTTTTAGGGATTTCCTGGAGCTTTTGAGTTGTTTACTTCCTGAACTTCATGACTTTGATGCATGACAGTGCATATCATCTTCCCTTAGAACATACTATGTCTTCGTGAGCTTCCCTCCAAGATGGAAGTTGGCTGCAGAGGAACTCACTGTGCTCTGGAGTCTTTAGAACTATGAGCTTAATAAACCTCCTTTCTTTAAAAACGTACCCAGCTTTGGACATTTCAATATAGAAACAAAACAGAAGGTGACATATTCCCCCACTCCCTTCTACTTATGCTTGTTTCCTCTTGAGAATTTTGTTCATGTTTTCAAATAAAAATGTAAACATCAGTAAATGGAGAGAGGCTGCCATGTCACTAGTTGTGGTGCCAAGAAGACATTTTCTTTGTTTTTATTTCTCTCCTTGAATTTGAATGCAGTGCTAATTCTTTGAAAGCATGTTCTTAATGTTTGGTACCACTTTTCAAAGAGCACGCAGCTGTGACGTGAATGAGGAGAACCCTTCTCAGCTTAAGTCTGCTCTCATGGGTTGGTCTTTTAGAGCTTTGATGAAGTTGGGTTCTCTAAGGTTTGGTTTACTATTTTCTAAGTGAGGTCAACTGAGAGCACTACAAGAGTTCAGTAACCAAAGAAATGGAATATCACTGGTAGACTAGGAAACAAAACACATAGAATTGGCAGATTTGAGAGTGATTTACTTCAACTAGCTGTGAGATCCCATGCAGACCATTTACCCCTCATGATGCCTGGTTTTCTTTTCAATAAAACAGGGATGTTGCCAGGTGGTGGGGGCACACACCTTTAATTCCAGCACTCAGGGAGGCAGAGGCAGGCAGATTTCTGTGAGTTCAAGGCCAGCCTGGTCTGCAGAGTGAGTTCCAGGACAGCCAGAGCTACACAGAGAAATCCTATCTTGAAAAAACAACCAAACAAAAAAATCAAACAGGGATATTACAGTAACTATACAGCAAGAAAGCACATGTAGAAATAATTTATAAACTTCAAGTCCTATCTAGATGTTAGTAGTGTTTGTTGATGATGATGAGGGAGATCATAGTCAAGACAAAAAATTGCAGGTAGTCACACACACCCATATATATATATGTATGTATATATGTATGTAATTTATGTAAATATTATTATATACTGCAGTGCTAGAAATTGAATTTCTGGCCTCATGCACACTAAGAAAATGCTCTGCTATTGATCTGCATCTCCAATCCCCAGGAGAGAGTTTAGAGGGTTTTTTTTTTTTATTTAGTGTGTATGTGTAGTTGTGCATTTGGGAACACACATTTTTTGATAATGTCTATATACTCCGCTTTATTGATACTTCATGCTTTACTGGACTATTTTTCCATATTCAGGCACCTGCATGTTTACACATCTTTGTTCACACTGTTTTGCTATACTCAGTCGGTAACAATGGGATCATTGTAAATGTTTTAAAGAGGAATAAGAAAGCTACTTTCACATTAAGAATTAGAAGTGTTATTTGTTATTTTTTCATCAACAGATTAACTTCTCAGTCCCATTGATATCACTACAAAAGGAATGGGTTAATGAATCTCACGGACAGTTTGATAGTTTGTTAGTATTAGTGTCTTCTTTATCTTAAACACATCAACCTGGTGATTGTTTATTGTATTTATACGCTAATTGAGCAATAGATCAAATTTGTGTGCTTCAAAATTTAGTCCAAGGAAGGCATACTGATAGAAGCATACATGTTGAGGATTAACGAGGCACAGACTAGGTTTATTAAATCTACCTCATGGATGAAGCACCTGGGCAACTACACTTAAAGGCTGAAGACCAAAGGATATTCTTCTACAGACTTAGAAGGGGAGCAGACGAGTGGCGACCAAGTGAGGCATGCAGTCTTTACTGAGGCCAAATGTAGTGAACAATCTGTGGTCTGCTCACGTTCATGAAGGTCTGTGTTGTAATGTATTCCTTCTCTCTTTCAGAGCATTGGAGCAGCTCTCGGAGAGGTACTGCAGCCTCTGGTTTCTAGCTTCTGTCCCCATGTCCTTTTGACTCGACATTGCTATGTCTCCTTCCTGCCCCCTAGCCCCGCCTCGGGCCCCAGACTCAACCTACCCTTAATCATAGAGGGTGGTGACCCACACTGGCTTGAAGAACTTATTGAGTCTCTTGTAGTCTGTAAGCCTGGAGTTGTGTTGTGAACCCACAGGATCCACTCATGACAAACTTCTCGGAAAATCACGGACCACCTGTTGATACGCAGCACCCACAGGTCTCCAGCTATTACCTCATGCTGTGGCTGCCTGACAAGTGTCCACGCTCTCTGACCCCGTAAGAAAGCCCATCTGAGCCCAGCAATAATTCCACCTCTGTTTTATTCCTACTGAAGAGAAAAATAACTTTGATGGCAGCAACAAATGTTTTACTTATTAACCTTTCCGCTCCTGTCCCTGATACAAATAAACTAATATTCAGTCTATCCTGCACAGGCCTAAGGCAGAGGGAAGAACAAAACCCTGTCATCATCCCTGTGTGGGGTGGAGGATGGATGTGGGCAGGGGATGTCCGGGAGTGATGTTTGTCCTCCTACTGCAAAGGAAGCAGCTACTACAAGAGTATTAAAAAAAATAGAGAGAGAGAGCATGGACGTCATGTTTGGGCAGAAGGTCCACCTCACTGCCTGGTTTCCTGTTCTTCCTGAGGATGCCCAATCTATCTCTGCTTTGCTGTTTTCCAGCCACGGGATGAGCACATGTTAACCTGAAAGAATTCCTAGTAGTTTCCCTCCCCTGTTAACTCCATGTTACCCTGAACCTGTGATCTCAGGAGCAATTTTCTGGTTATCTGGAGATGGCTGTTATTGATTATAGCTCCCCCACCGCTGACTGACTGAGAGTTAATTATCATCAAATACCTCTCTGTCCCGGGGTGAGCTATGCCAGGTGTTTGGTGAATAACACTAATGTAATTGATTTTGCTGTTTAATTTCTCACAGTCATCAGCTAGTAAAAACCATGGATTGATGCTTAATTTTTTTATATAAGGCTTTTGACCTATTTTATTTAGTCTTTAAATATTTGTTTATTATATGTGTGTGTACATGTTTACATGTACATGATGGAGAGCAAATGCCCTGGTGCGCACGTGGAGGTCAGAGGACAGCTTGGTGGAGTTCGTTCTCTCCTTCCATCTTTAGGTGGGTTCCAGGGGTCACACTTGGAACTCATGTTGTCAGGCTTGCATAGAGAGTTTCTTTGCCTGCAGACCCATCTCATTGGCCCCTCTATTAGGTGTAAACTATTTGCAAATTTTATTTTATTACTTAGGTTCCTGGGCACAAATCACATAACCATGCCCTTTGCCCATTGGGGTATTAATGGTGTTCAAATGTTTATTTCAATACATTTCCACATGCTTGGAGAAGGTTAACTCTAAGTTTTATCTGTGCTTTGCTTTTATTGTTAATTAGTTGTACTGCTTTGAAAGTAAAAATGTGTGTAAAATATCTGATCATTTTTACTTCACTTCCAATTTCTCCTTTTGGTCCAGTTTTAAGAAAATAGAACCACTTTGAAGAGGGACAGAAAAGCTCTGTTTTTCTTTTAGGATCCCATTCTTTACTCTGAGAATTTACTCTAACATTTCCTGCATCCCAAAGCCTGTGTCTCCTAAGTCTCCTAAGTACAGTATCTTCATGAAGGTTGAATGGTGCTCACTTGGCACTTTGTTCTTCAACTCCATTTATTCTGCATTTAGCTGGTTTTTTGTTTTTGTTTTTGTTTTTTGTTTTTGCGATTCAAAGGGTTTATGATTTGTAAATCATTCACACCCAGTTTCACTTAAGTATTTACTTATTGCTCACACATTCACTCACTCATTCGTTTTCTAGAGGTGGCACACAGACTCGAGGTTAGTACCTAGTGATCTCTGCTCCCTGGTGCTGTGGGATAATGCTTTTGTACACTGGTTTAATAAAATGCCGATTGGCCAGTGGCCAGGCAGGAAGCATAGGCGGGATAAGTGACAAGGAGAATTCTGGGAAGAGGAAGGCTGAGTCAGGGGACACCAGCCTGCGGTCCAGAGAGCACCATGTAATGGCACACAGGTAAAGCCATGGAACATATAGATTAACAGAAATGGGCTGAGTTTAAATGTAAGAGCTAGTCAGTAGTTAGCCTGAGCTAATGGCTGAGCAGTTCTAATTAATATAAGACCCTGTGTGTTTGCTTGGTGGACACAAGTGGGAGAGATTTGTCCCAACCGCTGGCCAGTCGGGACACAAGAAAGCTTCAGCTACACCCTGCTGCTCACCAATGAGTGTGGACAGGATCTATGGCTTATTTATAGCCACAGAATATGATAAAGGTGGCAGGGTGTCCACCTGTGACTGTGTTATGTAATGTAAGAGTCACATGTTGCTGCCTCGGTAAACAGCAACACTGGACGTGCACATAGTGAGCAGCTCAGCAGACTTGGCCGTCCGCCGATAAGGAGCCTGGATTCCTGCTCCTAGAGCCACAGTAAATGAATTCTGCCTAGCTCTTCAGTTAGTTTGGAAGAGATTTCTTTCCCAGTCAAGCCTACAGACTAGAACAGTTGGAGCAACATCTTGCCTGCAATTTTTGCCTGAAGCAGAAGACTTGTCTGGGCCACATCCTGACCTTATGGAGACTGTAAAGGGGTAGTTTTGAACCACTAGGATGTGATCATTTGTCTTTCAGAATTAGAAAACAAACACTCAGTTCTATACACACTAGTTGAGGGCTTGAAGTACCCCAAGAACTTAACAAAATGTTATCTGTACTTTACAGATAAAGAAATCGAGGCTCAGAAATTGAACTCTGCCCCCTTTTTAGAACCATCACAACATATTTTGTTTCAGTGTATTTCATTGTTTCAACTTAAGTATGGTTTGAGATACATCTTCTGAAACACAAATACATTTAAGAAAAATTCTACTTGACATACAGTGGGCATAAGGTGAGAGTTTTTTTTAAGTCCCATATTATTTGTAAAGAAGCTTTCTCTGCTTTTTATTATTATTTTATATATGTATATATATATATTTATATATCTTTTCTATCTCACTGAAATAATATTGGATACACGACAGGAAATTTTCTCACTTGTACTCAAAGCAGTAAATATAAACTCTTAAAAGGGAGAACACTCATGCAGGTCCAAGCCTGGTGTCTTAGCTGGAACCAGAGCCTCTAGGTAAGATTTAGGATGTTCAGGAGTTTGGATTCAGCATTTGTTTTTTCTGGAAGGGAAAGTATTTGATCCATGACCTAACTTTCCCATTATAATCAAGTGTAGGAAAAAAAAAAGGAATTGGAGAGATTTAGAAAAAAATTATTTTGAGTCCTACTTGGTTCAGTGTTTGAGGTGCTGCTGTGGAATAGTGTCTCCAGTACTGTGTCTTCTAATGAGAGGCCTTTCAATTTTGCGTTTATCAGATGCTAATTATTCATACAACGTGATTGAGGATTTGGAATCGGAGATTCACCTGCAATATTTGGAATACCAGTGGAGATCCATATCAACATGGAATTTATACAGCAGCTGGTGCCAGTCACAGCTAATGATGAAATTTCAGTTTAATAAAAAGACCCCCAACTGAGCACAACCATCTTGAAGAAAGTATACTTATCAAACAGCTTTCAATCAGTTCAAGAGAGACACCTTAATTGGGAAGAGGAAGAATTGCACAGCAGTTTGTCACCATGCCAACTTCAGATCAATAGCGTTGCCCTGCTCTTTGGTACACATAGCCTTTCCTTACACCATTAACTGTGTCTACATCCTCTCCATTGAGATGAGATCTTTGTTCAGTTGAGAGTATGTGATCATGCCCCTTCTAATTCACCCATTTCATTATAATACCCACGAATAAAATTTAGACTGTAATCATAAAGGTCAATACTTTTTCTTTTAACTAAAATTATTTCTTGGTACTGGAAATCAGTGCTTGTGACATGTTGTATTTTCAAAAGTTATTTTGTCGAAATAAAGCCACACAAACAACATAACATCGAGTCAATTTCACTCTAAGAAGAGACACGTGAATGATGATAATCTGACTTCTGTAAGATTATGGTGGGGGAGGAATGTATGGAATAATTTATTAACAGGAAGCAAAGAGAAGACGTTTTTGTTCTGGCAGGATGAAGTTGTAATACTAAAGGATAAGACGATGAAATTGTCAAGTTTTATTTTTATTTTTATTTTTTTTTAAGAAGGAAGTAGTCAGCCAGCTTATTTAAGGACGACTGATTTCAGTGTCGCAGTAGAGAACACTACGGGGAGGCTAGACAGGTGGAGGGGGCAAAGACCGCAGCAGAGAAGAAGCCTGATCGGTTAATGCCCAAGAAGGCACCTTCCATAGTGCCCTTGGCTCATCTCAGTTGCAGCCTCCTGCTGCCTCCCTCTTCCCTCCTCTCTCTCTCTCTCTTGTTCCGTTGTCCACCGCTTTCTCTTCTTCCCTCCCCAACTCCTTTCTGTTGCCTGTATTTGTTTATAGAAATATAAACTTAGAAACAGAAATACTGAACTTCTATATAAGATTTATTTTGAAAAACAGTTTCCGCTATTGAAATAGAGTTTGGAAATCACTGAAGTCAACAATTGCACTGGACCAAACAATTGCAATTGCAAGTCCTTTCATGCTTTGATATTGTTAGGATTTCAAGATCCAGGAAAACACAGAAAGGGAGACTGAAAACCTTTTTTTTTTTTTTAAAAAAAACCATACCACAGATATCTAGCGTGGATGAGCTGCAGTTCCCCTGAGAGCAGAGCTGTGAATGAAAGGGCTTCCTGCAGCCCTTCACATATGCAGGACTATGACTAAGAGGTTCATTTTTTCTTTATGATTTACTTATTTTTCTTTTATGCATATGTGTGTTTCTCTTGCATGTATGTCTGTGTACCAGTGGTGTGCAGCGTCCTTGGAAACCAGAAGAAGGTATTGGATACCCTGGAACTTGAGTTACAGATGGTTGTAAGCCGTCACGTAGGTGCTGGGAATTGAACCCTAGTCCTCTGGAAGAGTAGCCAATGCTCTTAACCACTGAGCTGCTTCTCCAGCACACACTCACACCCTTTTCACTTAGGCACTGAATTTACTGCATGATATTTGAGAAGAGGGACAGAATTAACTCCAAATTTTAAAAATCAAAGCCTCTTGCACTAGAGTCTCAAATACTGTGGAGCATATGGGATATCTGAGCTCATTTCCCTCATTTTATATATTCACTCATTATATATTTATTCACTTATATAGTCATTCATAAAAACCACACTTTTTTTATTGGATTTGAGTATGTGCCAGACACCATGTGCTGGGTTTGCAGTATATTATTTCTAGCCATTTACAGATTATGCTTTAGTAGGAGACACAGAAACTGGTCAAATAATCACAGATTTGCAAATAAGAATTCATAACTGTAAGTGTTATTAGGCAAAATAAGAAGGCTCTCTGCAACCCAATGTTGGAGAATATATGAGAACTCTGGGCTGCTTAGAGTAGAAATGACTTTGCTCACGCTGTTGGTTGTACTCTGCAGGGCAGATACTAGACTCAGTCACGTGTTCTCTCAGCGGAAACAGCTGGAATGAGAAAGCTGAAGGACTAATTGCAATGCCTCTGAAACCCGTGAGCTCCTATCCTTGCCTGCAATGTGGTTGACTGACCGCTAAAAGAGGTTTGCAGGGATAATGAAGATCGTGAGGAAAGAAAAGCAATTCTCGAGTACCTTCAGGAGGACTGCCTGCAGAACTCACCAGGCTGCATCACAGTTCAACTTCTTCACAGCTGTTTGGTTGTTAAGTGGCCGTTTTTCTTCCTATAGAAGACCCAGCTCCAAGTGTATATTAATTCCCATTACAATCTTCTACCAGACTTACTTCTTATTATAGAAGAAACCCCCAATTGAACTATCACTATTAAAATTATTTGTTAAGACAGCTCTAATAAAGCCATCCTCAACCAAAACGGCATAGCTTTCAGCACAGGAGAATAACAGGGGTGTTGAGGTTACTGTCTCTAACAAGACCCTGAAGGGTAGGGTGGAGTGGATCTGGTTAATTAGAGACTCATATATCCTACTTTGGACATCCAACAAACACACAGCCAAGTTAGCATCTCTCACCAGCAATGAGAAACTTTGCCTACATTGATGTCAGCCTCTAGGAAGCAGCTGCCATGATGGAAAGGTGAAGTCCTCTGCAGCATCTAATGGGATGAGTCACAGTGTCCTGTTAATCTAGAGCAGTGGTTCTCAACCTTCCCAATGGCGAGACCCTTTAATACAGCTCCTCATGTTGTTCTGACCCCCAACCATAAAATTACTTTCGTTGCTACTTCATAACTGTCATAAACTGTATTGTTGCTACTGTTATAAACTATATTGTGAATGCTTCTGGAGATAGAGGTTTGGCAAGGGGGTTGCAACCCACAAGTTGAAAATCACTGAGAGCAAACCTAAGTCACAGTCAACATCAGTTTGGAGTGATTTCTTTTCTTTTTTAACACACAGGTATGCATTTTCATTATATCTAGGAATTATTTGTACACATGCACAACACATAAATATTTTCATTGATGTTGTATTTCTTTGTATAGCCAATTTTTCTTCTTCCTCTTTATGCCTCCTCCTTATCTCCCTCCTTGCTTCTTGTATTCCCATTAGCACTTGTGTATCAAATTAACATGTGTTTGTGAGAATATTCAATCCATCTATACATCATTCTGGATAAGGATACATACACACACTCTTATGCAGAAGGTTTGGGAGAGAATTGTTTTTGAAAAAAAAACTCATGATTATACAAATATACTCTTTTCCCTTTTTTTGTTTTTGCTACCAAATGCTTCAGAAGAATGAGCACCTCCTCAAGGTAACTGCTATAATGCTACTTTGTTTTCTATTTCTTCCCTGATGTGTGTATCATGACTTAGTTTTCAGTTTTCTGACATATTAAACAATGCCGTGGTTGACCTTGGGTAAGTGTCCTTGTGTACCAGGGCTTTTATTTTTAATAAGTAGATTTCAAAAGTGTGTGTTCTAGGTCAAAAGCATGTGAATATTTAATTTTAATAAACGTTGTTGGATTTTTTTTTCCAAAAAGGACTATAAAATTGTTGTTTCCATCAGTAAAAAATGAGGGCATCTTTTGCTCCTACACCAAAATGGGTAATCATTACTCTTTTATGATTGTTTGGCTGAGGACCTTAAGCCTCATTGGCACCATATTTTCTGTTTTCTGAGTGACTGATTAGTGAGTTTAAGTGTCTTCTCACAAATTTTTAGGCCTCCTGATTCTGTCTCTGATGTGTGTCCATGTTGTTTATATTTTGAAAGAACTCATATGTTGATTTGTTCTCATTTTTTCTCAATTTCTCCTGTCTTAGTTATTATTTGAAATATGTGTACCTTAATACAGCTTTGCTGTATACCTTCTAGGTTTACTGACTAAATTATGGAGATTCCCCCCCCCCCCCGACACACACATTTTTCAAGGATGTCTATGTATCAACTACAAAATAGCATAGACATATGTCCAAAGTAGTATAGATGTATGTGTATGTCTTTTCTGTTTTCCCATTTGGGTGGGGAGGTTTGAAGTCAGAGCCTGGCACTTGCTGAGTGCATATTCTACCACCGAGCTACATCTCCATCTCAATTATTTTGTGTCTATACATTTTTAAGCCCCTGAAGTTATTTTGGCATACAAATTCAATTTGATTTTCTATACTCTTATATCCACAAGGCTGCCAACGTAGCTTAGTAGTAGAGAGCTTGTTTAGAATGCACAGGCCCAAGCCGGGCGGTGGTGGTGCATGCCTTTAATCCCACCACTCGAGAGGCAGAGACAGGCGGATCTCTGTGAGTTCGAGGCCAGCCTGGGCTACAGAGTGAGTTCCAGCAAAGGCACAAAGCTACACAGAGAAATCTTGTCTTGAGAAAAACAAACAAACAAAAAAAGAATGCACAGGCCCTGGGTTCTGGAAAAGAAGTACCACAAACAAACCGAACTCCTTATTTTCACCCACTGAGTTGAATAGTCACCCTTATCACATACTGAATTCTCATAGATACTGCTGGTATTTATTTCTGGGTTCTACATCCTGCTCCATTGACTTGATGTCCACTCTTCTGCAGATGCCTGATTGGATATTAGAATTTTTATGATATCTTCTGAGGTTTGACAAAAGCCTATCCCTCCTAGCTTCTCTTTCTAAAAATGATTTTGCCAAGCCTTTCTTTAGAACAAGTTGTCCCAGTGTAAACAGAAGTGTGGGGATGGAGCGTGAGGAGCCAGTGTATGACCAGCCTCATTCTTTCTGTCTTGAGAATGACAGAAGCACCTGGTGGGAAGCTACTTCTGTGGGCTTGCGTTCGTGCAGAAGCTCAGCAGAGCTACCCCAGTAACCCATGTCTGTGTTATTGGCAGCAATGAGGTCTGCCTGTCTTAAGTCAGAAGTTGTGGGGTGATTTGCAACGTCAGTATCATCTAGCTCATTAATTGTTGGGAGGTGTGAGTTGGATAATCCAGGTACAAACATGTACCAGAGTCAGGACTCTGTTAGCCAAGGTCACTAAAACATTAGTAAGTCACAGCAGTGAAGTGACATGTCTTGAGATAGAGAATACTTCTCATTATGTAGTTTAATTTCGGGTGGCTGAGGAAATAGGACTTCTAGAAGATATATCTTCCCTGCCTGCTCATCACGGCACTGCACTATATTTGAAAGTATCAATGCCTGTAAAAAAAGCAATCATTTCACACTGAGGAGAGCCAGTTAAAACAAGGAGACTTTAGGGGGGCTGTTGTGTAGCCAAGGCTGGCTTCAAACTCATGATTCTTCAGTCTCTGCTTCCTGAAGGCTGGGATTAATGGTGTGCATCACCATGCTGGACATAAACATTTTTGAAAATTCTATTTGCGTGTGTGTGTGTGTGTGTGTGTGTGTGTGTGTGTGTGTGTGTGTGTGTGTGTGCCACAGTAGTATATGTGTGGAGGTCAGAGAGTAATGTGATTGGCAACTGGTTCTCTCCTTCTACCCATTGGGTCCTAAGGCTCAAACTTGGATAGTGAAACTTGGTGGCAGGTGTCTTTACCCACTGATCAATCTTACCACCCCAGGATGATGATTTATGGCCAAACCTGGGCCATAGGAGTATCTCACTTTGATCACAGCATTTGAAAATACTGTCTTTCCTGCACACACTTCTTTCTGGCTTCTCTTGAAAAAATTAAAATTCTACAAGTCTAAACTCCCATTTCCCCAAGAGCTTAATTTCTGGAACTGTGACTGTGTAGGATGGATCACTAAAGAACTGCCAGCCCTTCACCATCCATCCTTATTTCCCCCTGGTATACCAGCCTAAATGCATTTCTAGTTGGTCCAAGGGTGCATGAGAATACATAGGTATTCATAGTGAGTGAAAACTTGATTACTCCTTTAACAGTAGGGTATCATAAACTCTAGATGCAAAAATGATAAAGCACTATGGTGGAGGAATACTGAGGCTAGGCCATGTAGTATCTTTGTAATAGAACCAGCTTGTGGAGAAAAAGATAATTCTCTTTCTGCAGAAAGCAATAAAAATAGGTCTTTGATACCTCAGCAGCAATTTTCATCATCAAATCAGTTACAGACCACACAGACTAATTAATTCTCCCAGTCCCCTCATAAGGTAAGGATTCCAGAAATATCTTTAGTCAGAAAAAAGAATTCAAGAAAACATTTGCAAAATCTCTTGTCCCCTTAAAAGAGTCTTAATACAACAAGCTCCCACTTCTCACTAAAACCTGCAAACAGAACTTCCTCCATCTTGCTCATTCAGGATGGAGAGCATAACAGAAAAGGGGTTGGATAGACATGTCTAGAATCTAGATCGCACATGCATAATATCTATGTGATTGCTGGAGCCTCACCTAAAACTATTTACATTTACATCCCTGGAAATTCCTCTTACCCAATTTCAATCATCGTTTTGACTTCAATTTCATGAAAAGTTAAAACACCTTCATTCTCCTAGCACCTTAGGCTCTAGTAGAATGGGGTCTAACTGACCCAGTTTTCAAAGGCAGAATTTTCCAATGCAAATATGCTTCTTATTACATGTTCAACCAATGAGACAAAACAGCGTTTGTGATGTATTTCTAACTTCACTTCAGATTTGTATGGTACCTTACTACTGTTTTAGGTTGTTGATATTTTGTCTAATTTTTGAGGCAGACTCTCTCTGGACATCCCAGGCTGGCCTGGAACTTATGATCCAGCTGCCTTAGCCTCTCAAGTGCTGGGATTACAGGCATGCAGCCATGCTTGACCCTTCTTTCTATTTTATTAAAGTCCTGACTTAATCCAAGGCCTGGGAAGCAAGGGTGAGTGAGATAGAGCTTCAGAGTGACAACAGTATCATCTGAATGACCTGGCATTGATGGTAAGCTTGAGGATGGGGCATGCTCAGTCTCCTCTGAGCTATCTCTGTCTGTTTGCTGATGTTTTAGAGGTCAAGAAAGTTGGGTTGAAAAGAAGGACCATTGAAAAGAAAGCTTCTCAGCTCAGAAATAAGAACTTTCTATCTGCATTTTTCCAGATTGTTTTATGCTTTTAGAAAATTGCACTATCAGTGATAAATTAGAGATAACTTTTCTTCAAATATTGTAAAGATCATTGTCATAGATCTATAACTAGAAATGATTTGCTTTTCTATTTTGATTCTAGTTGTAGAGAAAGCTTTTCTGTTATTCTGGGCTAGCTTTCTTTAAAAAAATACACTGGAACCTTTACAAATGAAAGAAATGTGTATAGTATGCAAATTCAAAGTGTGCTGTCCTCATTCACCCAGTGGGATTCAAAATAAGCCCCAACTTGTGAACATATTAAAGCAGATTGAGATGGATATTAGCAGGATTTAGAAGGAGAAGCTCTCCAGTCAGTCAAACACGCTATGCAGGAGAACTTTGATAATGTTGTTTTACTGATAATTACCTGCCGGCTGTCACCTCAAAGTGGGATTTCATGCAGGTTCCAGTATTTAAATATTACGTTCAGAGCCAAGCCTGCAAAGACACTCATACCAATCTGGCCCTGTCCATTTTATTTCAAAATTATCTGTGTCTGTCTTCGTGAGAAGCGACGCAGTTAACTCCCTTCTAATTGTGTTTGAACTGTGTGGGCTAGGGAACATCGATACTATGCTCCATCCTCCCTGGTCCACAGTCCCCTCTGTCAGGAGACTCCAGAATTACTGGAAAGCAGCAATTCATGACTAGCATGAATACTCATATGACCTCAGAGGCCAGTCACCAGGCAAACCGAACATCTCACACCTACACTAACTACAGGTAGTTTAAGGAATGAACAACTTATGTGGTCCTCACAGGCTGTTAGTGCCCACTGGTCTGCCAGCCCTAAAGGGAACTTCCTTTTCTCTGCCACAGCCCCCCACTCACCCACTTTTCACCCTCATACTGAACTCCTAATTAAATTTAACAGTTTCAAGAGTTTAAACTGTATACCTTTTTAATTGTGTCCTACTTTGTATTGGCTAATGCACAAGTCTGAAAATGGATATTACAGCTTTTTATGATATAATATCACCCTAATTGGTGCTTCATAGGCCGTGGCTGAATTCTTTTCAATTAAGCTCTAACATACAGTAACTGTTTCCCTCTGCAAATGCTGGAAAGCCATTCACAAGAGAGGCTGGTACTGCACAATTCCGAAGTACCTTAATGTGTCAAAAATGTTTTGTGAAGAAAGCTGCGCGGTAAATGCAATCACCTACATTGGTGCTCCCATTGTTAACTGGGAGTGAAAGTATTGCTAATTGTCCTGCGTTTTAGCTGGGTTTTTAAAGCATTATGCAGTAAGTACACCGGAGGGTCAATTTGTGAAGTGAAATACTTAGCATGCAAAGCGTAATACAAGATGCTGTGTAATACTTGACCTCGGCATAGTAAACGCAGCAGCGAAACGCTGTGCATTCACTATGCGCTGAATAGAGCCTTCGCGGTGGAACAAAACCAGAAAATGTTCTCTTCATTCCTTTTTTTTTTTCCACTAAGCGAAAATTATTCTTTATAATGGCCATTGCAGCAATTAGCTGGCATTTGGTAGAATAAATGTGCAGAAATAGCAATTTCTTATTTTAAATGAGATTTTGTATGGAGCCTGCAAATTACTTGAGGTATATGAATA
Source organism: Peromyscus californicus insignis (assembly GCF_007827085.1). Classification (NCBI taxonomy): domain Eukaryota; kingdom Metazoa; phylum Chordata; class Mammalia; order Rodentia; family Cricetidae; genus Peromyscus; species Peromyscus californicus. Next base: position 25,789,839 of record NW_026294447.1, on the reverse strand, counting down.
ATTGTGCCTTATCTTTATGCTACAGAATAGGGTGTGGGTGGGGGATAAAGATTTCCTATTTGCAGTTAAATGTTTAGACATTTTATTATTTTAATTTCACTCACAGTCTGCCTGGATTGACCCTGCTTCCCCATTGATCATTTCATGTGCTCCTAGAAGCAAGTGTGCAGAGGGTGGGCGACTCCCAATTAGTGCACCGTGTTTTTTATGAATGTGACATGTAAGTGCAATCAGGTCTGCTGTGGAAACAGTGGCAGTATTTAGCATTTGGTATCCTAAATCAATACAATGTAATAATCTATGTGCAATGAATGCTTATCAATGTTCTCCGTGGCCAAATGCACTGAAAACTTCATTAAATTTTTATCTGAAGTTTTTCACCTTATTGAAATGCATCCTTCCAGGCATTCATGATTCATCTAATTAGCCTTAAGTAGGGCATTTTTTCCTCTCTCTCAAAGTGATTCAGTTAATTATGTCCATATATTCATAATTATAAGGTGGATGAGTTGGGTAAAACTGAAATTATGAAATCTGCAGAGAGATTCCATGAGGTTTAGAATGTGGAATACAAAAAAGAGGCAAGGGGGGGGGGAGTCAGAGCAAAGAAATACATTTTAAAAATCTCCTCAGCCCACCTCCCAGCTGCTTTCTCACAGACTGATGAATTTATTCATTTATCCACTCTTTTGTCATCCAACAACTTCCGAAAGCTAGATGGAAGCAAGGACAGAGTGAATGTAATAAACAGGACAAACACTAAGGACATTTGGCAAATGCCTTCAAGTGTAACTTTTTAATTTAAAAGTATTTCAAGACAATATACGGTCATTTTCAAGATTAACCACTCTGTTTTCAAAATGACTCTTTCATCCTTTGACTACCATGACCCAGCTCTCCTACCAGGTGACACCATTTTAGCCTATCTCTTAGGGGTGTCTTTGGCCAGTGTCTTCTCTTTGCACATGTCGAAGCCCTTTCTTGGGGCTGCAGAGATGGCTTGGTGGTTAAGGTGTGTACTCTGCTCTTGCAGAGGACCCGAGTTCAGTTCCCAGTATGCATGCCAGGCAGCTCACAACTCACAATGGCCTGTAACTCCAGCTCCTGGGGATTCTGACACCTCTTAACCTCCGTGGGTACTTGCCCTCACATGCACGTGCCCCACCCCAACTAAAACAAATCCTAATGTCCTTTATTCTATTTTTTCGCACACCATGCTTGCATATCTTAAAGCAATCTTATTATTATTGTGTATATATATATGGGTGTTTTGACTGCATGTATGTCTGTGCACCATGTGAATGCATGCCTGATGTCTGTGGCAGCCAGAAGAGGGTGTTGGATCCCCTAGAACTGGAGTTGCAGATGTGATGAGCCATCATGTGTGTGTGCTGGGAATTGAACCTTGTCTTCGGGAAGATGAACCCATGCTCTTAACCACTGAACCATCTCTCCAGCCCATTACTTGCATATCTTTTGTTTGTTTGTTTGTTTTCTGAGATAGGGTTTCTCTGTGTAGCTCTGACTGTCCTGGAACTCACTCTGTAGACCAGGCTGGTCTCGAACTCAGAGATTCACTTGCCTCTGCCTCCCCAGTGCTGGGATCAAAGGATTGTGCCACTACTGCCCGGCCACTTGCGTATCTTAATTACACATATTCTGTACACTGTCTTAAAATTCAAGAACTTAAAAAATAATCCCCAGGCATATTTTTTCTATCTCAAGAATATATATATATATTTGGGGGGATTTAAAGTTGTGTGTTTGGGATTATTTGTACCCACAGTTAAAGAAGAGTTCAAAAGAATTTTAATTTTACCTAAGGCCTGTGTATATACATCTATTTTATTCAGACTACTTTTCTTTCTCCTTCTGAGCCATGCCAAGAATTCTTCTGCCTAATGCTGTAATGTGGGTACCTGCCATCAAATAACGCCGCTCATCTGTTAAGCCCAACCTGTGTGGCTGTGAAATTGGAATGACCTCCAATTAGTTATTTTAGTCTCGTCTCAGTAGTGATGCTCTCACAGAGCAAGCCAACGTCAGTCCTCCACTGCTCCACAAACAAGGCTTCACAACAGGTCCCGGGCTGCGTGCTGTGCTATTATTACATGACTGTCTTTGTCTGCTCAACATATTGAGCAAATTGCATAGTCACTGGCCAGAAAGAATCAAGCATAGTTCCTGTCCCATCCTAGCTCCTCGCGTTTTGTTTTTTTTTTTTTCTCAACAAGGCAAAGAGCAAAGCGCAGTAATTCAGTTTTAGTATTCATGATGGCTTAGAGGAGATCCAGGAGTGCAAGAAAAATGTAATTTTAAAATTATGTATATGAGGAGCTGGAGCGATTGCTCACTGTTAAGATGCTTGACTGCTTTTCCGGATAACTGGATTTCGATTCCCTGCACCTACACGGCTGGGGACAATGTCTGTAACTCCAGTTTCGTGGGATTCAACTCCTCCTCTGGCCTCTGAGGGAACTGCACACACATGGCGCACTGGCAAAAATGAAGGTAAAGCTCCCATTCTCATCAAATAAAAATCAATATTTTTAATTTACAGATATTCAATGAAAGCATGGGAGTGACAACATTTTAATTCAAATTAGTAATAGTTACTTTCTGGAATATTTCTCCTGAAATGTCCCAGAGTTAAATCAACGCAGTGGACTAAGGGCAAACTTTCTTCCAAATCTTTGTAGGAGGCGTGAAAAGACCTTCTACACAGCTACATTGGCAACATCTTGGATAATTCTTTCCACAGTGCTGTGTCGGGCCATGGTGATGATCTGACAAATCTTTGTCACATTCCGATAGGCAGACAGCACCAAGGATAGTCTATTTAAAAGAGGTAACAGAAGAGTAAAGTTCTATTACCCACTAAGCTATAGTTCTCAGCAACGTTGTAAGCTTCAAGTCGTTGTCACAGAAGCTACCAACAATATTCTTATCTGGAATATTCACCAGCATACAATCTTCTCACTTTGAAAGTGGAGTAGGAAACCTATATAGGTAATGCTTCTTGCTCTGAGTGTCTATTTCAAAACAATAACCCTTCTTTTCTGTCCCAAGAGGACTCTAAGTGAGGGCTTCATGTAGCTTACTCAAATTGGACACCATTCCACCTCCCCTCTCTGTCCTGGCCCTCCCCCATCTTGCTCTCACAGTTTCTTCTGTCCTCAGACACCACAAGGCGGCCTCTTCTTCCAGAGAAGAGTCTTTCGGAGGCAGGAAACTGTCGGTGTCATTTGTGTATGTGGCTGGATTCTTACTCTTGAACTGCAAAAACTCCTGGTGTGTCCTGTCCTGTGCCCCCTCCCCCACTGCCCCTGTATACAAAACACTACAAATAGTCTGTGTTGCATTCAGGATACATCGGTGAATGCAGGACATCACGTTGGAGATGCCCTTACTGACATAGTGGGAGTTGTGCTCAAAGGCCTGTAGAAGATCTCATGCCTCATCCTCGTCAGATGGCCACAGTGACGCAGGCTCTGAACTTCCTCTGATCCACTGCCTTCCTCTGTATTGGTCTCCATGGGAGGCTTCTGGCTCCTACCTCTCTGTCTAGTACTTTCTCCTCTTTCAAGGCCTGTGCCAAATGCCCTCTCCATGAAGTTTTTTCTGCTCTCCTGGTTGGAAGGAATCCATCCTTCTAAGTCAGAAGGGCAATTGGCTTTGCTCCTTCTCCATGTTTGTGTATCTTAAGTTTGTATCTTATATCACTGTTTGTAAGCTTCTTGGGAGTAGGATCTAAGTTTGGATGATTTCTAGTGCCTTACCCATTTCAAGCAAATAATAGATACTTCCTGAATAAATCAATTTAATCCATTTTATGAGTGTGTTAGCCATCTTAATGTCAACTTGCTAGAAGCTAGAGTCATTAGGGGAGAAAGAGCCTTAACTGAGAAAATGGTCCCTCTGGGTTGACTTGTGGACAAGTCCATGGTGCATTTTCTTAACTGGGGATTGATGTGGAAGAGTCCAGTTCACTGTGGGCTGTGTCACCCTTTAGCTGGTGGTCCTGGGTGCTGTAAGAAAGCAAACTGAACAAGCCATTAGGATCAAGTCAGGGAGCAGCACTCCTCCATGACTTCTGTGCCTCCTGCCTCCAGGTTTCTGCCTTGAGTTCCCATCCTCACTTCCCTGGAAAACGGACTACAAGTTGGAAAATGATATAAACCCTTTCCTTCTGAGTTGTTTTATCACAGCAGTAGAGACCCCCAACTAAAACGATGAGTGAATAAGTCGGTAAAAGTTACTCATTAAAATCATTTGTGTTTAAAAAAGTTGCATCAGATTTGATGTTGATCTATTACATATGGTAAAGAGCTAAGGGAACAAACATTCTGTTCTCTTGAACATAGCATCGAGTTTTTCTAATGTTCTCTTCAGTTTCCTTATCACAGGCAACTTCCAGGACTTCATACACATGTGCACAACGAAGTGGGAGTCCACCCAGACTCAATCAGGAAGTGGAACCTCTTGCTTTAGTCTCAGATTATTGGGAGATTATGGAATGCTGTCTTCTCTTATATGGGGTAAGTATTAGTATAATTATTTAAAAAACATTTATCAAACAACTTGTGGATATACATCACTGAGTCTGTGTTTCTGAGATAGGAAAAAATCTTTACAATTCAGAGCTTTCTATCCTCTTGTACTAATGAGGACAATGGTAACCCCCCCATGTGTGTGCGTGTGTGTGCATGCGTGTGTGTGTGTGTGTGTGTGTGTGTGTGTGTGTGTGTGTGTGTGTGTGTGACTTTTCTAGGGTAGAGTTCTTGGAAAGATATCATTTAAAAATGAATGCTATAGAGGAAGGTAGAGAAGTCTCAGACGACCTCCCATTTGAATCAATATTCTAGGCCTCAAGCTTGTTTCTGAACAGTTTGTACACTTGATTTTCCCCTTCCATTAATATTTTAAAGATTAACAATTCCTTTGCATCAAATAACCACAATATAAATTTGAGCATTTGGTTAAGTTGTTCCTGATGACCTCTTGAGCCTCACTCTCCACGTCTGAAAACGTCAAGGGGCCCACAAAAGCTTCCTGCAATGGCTATCTTGGATTACCAAAATCCCAAAGCTAGGCACACGGAGGGATTTTTCTTGATTGGATCCTTTGAGGTGGGAAGCCCCACCCTAGATCTGGGCCACACCTTCTGTGGGCCATGAATATCAAAGGACATGGAAGAAGGAAGCTTTTGCTTTTTGCCTGCTTGCCCTTACTCTCAATGGCAAGATCATCTACACTGATGCTGTGGTATTCCTCTGCTGGTATTAGAGCCCACTTCTTCAGGATTCAAACTAACACTGAAAACCAGTTGAGACATTGAGCCTTGTGGAGTGAACAAATATCAGATTGTTGGCCTTTCTGATAGGAGACAGCTGTTGTTGGACTAGCAAGAACACAGCCTGTATGCCACTCTAATCAACTTCCTATGATCACACACACACACACACACACACACACACACACACACACACACACACAAACACACACACACAAACACACACACACACACACATGCTCATATCCATATACGTGTGTGTTCATGCTATCAGTTCTATTCCTCTAAAGAACCCTAACATGCTTCTGTTACCCCTCATTCCTTGAGACACGACCAGGTTCCAACTGCATTCCTCCTCACTGGGCAAAAGGAGTTGGTGTCAATATCGAGTGATACCTTGGAGCTTCTTGTGGGTCCCTGTCTCTTCACAAGTGCATAAACCCTGACAAGCATCTCTTTAATTCACCTTCTAGTCATCTAGCAGAAAAAGCTAGTATACTTTTAAAAACGGTAAAATCTAATTAACATTTTTGAGAGTTTTATGGCACGCTCTTCAGTGAGAACTTCTTAAGCATCCTCTCCTTCGATCCCTACCACAGTGCTCTGCAGACAGGTGATGATTTCCCGGCATGAGGTGAGGGCCCTGAGCTCATCAACTGAATGGCTTCCTCCAGCTACGGAAAGATAACTGGGAAAGTCCGTTTAAATGAGAATCTGTTCTAAATCTGTCTTCTGAGCGTCGGTGTCACAGGCTTACTTGTCCCGCCCCCCTCCATGAACCTTCTGTATAATAATTCAAACGAGCGGATGTTTGTACACCTTTATAAGAAGGACTTATGGAAAGAAGCCAAGCTGTGAGGTAACCAACAAAATACTCTCTTTTCTACCAAAAAATAATTGCTAGGAAAAAAAAAATCTTGTCAACTTAACTCCACATGGCATGAGCTGTGTGGGAAGTCAGAGAACAAGAGGAAGCTGGGCTGTGAAGGGTAATGCTTCTACCATGAAGAGGAATGGAGGCCCTGCACCTACTCTTCTTGCCTGAGGGAGAGCGCACAGATGGAGGAGCAGGAAATGGGCTTGTGGCTGCGAGATGAGCTCGGGTATGAGGGAGATGACCTCAGCCCACCTAAGATCGTGGTTTCCTGAGGACCAGTATACCCCCAAACAGATATGCGCAGAGTGAATCCATGCTGACCCATTACAGTTCAGAATGTGACTCCTGGAGTGAACTTGAGCATTAGGATGTAGTGTAAGGGAGAAATGAATGAACAGTAATATTTCTTACCCTTATACAAAACAATATAAGTAAACAGTACTCTCAAGGAGTCCAGTCAAATCCCAGCTGGGGTGCCAGTTACATGTTACCTTCAAGTCTCATTGATTTTACATTATCACTAATGGCTCTCAAATTCAGGGTACAAAATAACTCAGGGAACTTGTTAAAAACACGTATGCTCAGATCTTATTCCCTACAATGGTCATTTTTATAGGTTTAGAGTAGGTTCCTACATTCTGTATTTCAGAACACACTCAAAAACAGTCTCATGTCTCTCCCTAAAGAAGTGAACTATAAGACAACCCTAGAGGTAGGGAACTGTTTCAAGAGCTCACATCCTGTGGAATTATGGTTCTGTAGAACCTGTCAATACTGTTTCTCATTAGGACTGCTTGTTTTGGAAAGCTGGCTATAGTTAACACTGCCAGAAGATTCCTATAATCATTCAACACTTCTGGGAAAACTTGGGGGCAGGACTGTGGTTAGTTCTGAATGGTTCTCCAATATGTCCTCTGTGAATATTAGCTAGTAGGACTTCCTGGGCAGAATTTGCATGGGGCATTGAGGACACAGTGCAGCTTCTAGGTATGCTGTCTGTGAAGGAGTGCTCAGAGTGTCTGATCATTCATTCATCCTCCAGATGCAGAGGACTTCCTGTGTGTACGCTGTATTTGGGCCTGGGCTTTGCTCAGCCTTTCTCTCCTCTTGGAAGAACTCCTATCCCTCAGCTTCGCCTCCCTCATGGAGTCTGTTCCCCCAGGACTTGATCTCCTGGCATCAACTTGTCAAGTGTGATTCCTCTATTAATGCCTGCCTCTGACTTCCAAGCTCATGAGGACAGGGGTCCCGTGGACTCGGTGGGGGATTATGTTTCATTTCACTCCAAGTTACTTAAAAATAATTATCTGAATCCAGTTTTCTGAATGACATGGACTTACTTAGCAAGAAATGCTTTACCATAATGGATTAATTTTTTTATTTATAAACTGCATAATAAAATTTATTGGCTATAATAGTTTAATAGGTTTGTTAATGTCTGAGAAGTTTAGTTAGTTGGTCTTTACTTGGTCCTCACAATGTCATTTTGAGAATACTCAACTGTTAATGCTAGAAGTCACAGAACGGTTTAGCCTTTAGAGTATGCATTTAATATTCAAAAAAGGATTTTTAAAATCAGTAACTGGGGCTTTAAGGTTAGGACCCCCCATTCTGACATTCATTCTCTTAAATATGAAGTCATTAGAAAGATTCAGCACAGCCAATCCAACATGAAATACAGAGATTTGGGGTAGTAATTATGAAACATATAAAGTGAAAACCAATATACCTTTTGAGTCATTGGTAAAAGAATGTAAAAGGATTAAGGATGAAATTATAAACGCCATTCAGGAAGATGGGGAGAGCTCTAAGGCAAATGGAACACTCTTATCCCATGTGTAATGCTGAATTTAAAATGTTTTAATTGCTAGAGACAAAAGTTAAGTCCACCATGCCGCCGAGCAATGACAAAAAAAGAATATTAATCATAGAATGTAATTTGAAAAAAAATTAGAAAGTGACAGAAATTAGAAGTGGCTGAAGAAAAAAAAACGTTCATTTCTTACTTTCCAACAAGAAGTTGAGGTAGTTTTCCCTGGTTGTCATGAACCAAAAGATGTGAAATTAAAGGACAAACGTGTTCAGAGACACATAAAAGAAATGAGGAGGCTCAGAGGGATTGGTGTAATGAAGTGAATAATAAAACTTCAATTCTGATTCCCACATTACCATGATACTTACAAAGCAAACCCTCCCATAGACTTGAAATATGGGCCCAAAACACTCAAAACACTCAAAGTTGAGGGAAACTAAGAAAAAGACGAAGAAATAATGACACAGCAGCATCATAGACTAAGGCTGAGTTATTCACTTTCCTTAGGAGTTCAAGTTTTAAATTATGAAAATGAGCTTGTAAGTGTTAAGGACTGGGGCAAACTCTAACTATTTCAGAGGGAATCTATATAAGGTTTCTAAGAAAAATAAACATGTGGACAAAAATATCCTAAACTATTCTCTGAGTACAACATGGATTCAAATCATAGAAGCGGAAAGTAGAAGGATGGGTACCTGCAGCTGGAGCGGGCGGAGGGAAAGGAAATGAGGTTGATGGACCTGTCCATCGAGGGTTTAACGTTTCAGCTAGGACAGAAAGAACCAACACCAGCGGTTGTACGGCACGGCGTCTAAAACTAATATTCTGTGTGTGTCCAAATCACTTAGAGATTAGCATTTACCTGTGTTTATCACAGAAGCAAGCACAGGAGGTAACAAGAGGAAGACAATCCTAGCAGCCTACTCCACCTGGTGAGCCCTGAAGAAGTGTTCAGGCAAATATCATCCCGGGAAGTCACAGCAGGCTGAAGTCTCTCTCTCTCTCTCTCTCTCTCTCTCTCTCTCTCTCTCTCTCTCTCTCTCTCCCTGTCAACTCATCTCCTTGTTCATGTTCCAAAATGAGCGGAAGTGAGGTGCTGGCAAGTCCAGGCCAGGCCAGATGGCCCGAGACAGGGTAGGTAGGTGTGTAGGGAGTCATCTGAGCACCGTGGGTGGGCACAGCCCCCACCCTTGCCCTGAGCTGGGGTGGACCAGTACAGTAAGAGCAAGAGGCTTTCCCTGTGCAGTGAGTTGGAATTAAACATGCTAATTTGAGGTCTCTTTCAAGTATTTTTTTAGAAACTCCATTGGCCTTTAATTCCTTTGTATTGCATCATTTAATGTAATGTTATTTATATATGAAGCGTGTTATGCTTATTAACCAATGTGCAGAAATCTAAAGTACAGATTTTCTGTAATGGGCTAATTACAGGACTTTAAAGCCACCTACTGAGTTTTGCTGAGCCTCACAACAGGTTCACTGAACTGGATAAATTTATTCAAACGTGTGGAAATGAACCCCATTCTATGTGCGAGGGTACTGGGAAAACACACAAATTATACCTCAATACCAGTTTAATGGGTCAAACAGTGAACCTGAATACTGAACTTATCTACATCTTAAAATACGGGGGAAGGCTGCAGGAAGAGGGGAAGTGCCCTTTCAGGGGGCGCCTCCCCTGTTTGTAAACAGCGGTAATAAAACAACGGTCCTGGCAATTAGGAGACGTTCTTGACTTCCAGAGGTGTCCGTTGTTCAACGACCTTTGGAAATACACAACTTTCATAACGTACCCCAGGGTAGAGGGAGGGACGAGAGTCCAGCAAACACACAGCTCAAGCACGGAGGCCCTTCCATCCCTCCTCAGAGAATAAGAGGCATGTTTGCTTGAGACTTGGTGTAGGAGGAATTTGGCACAGAGGGTTCAGTTAGAAATAGAAGGAAGGTATACGTTTGGTTGGAAGGGAACACATTCTCCAAGTCCCCCCTGCCGCCTCAGCTCAAAACAGTGGGCATCTGTTGATTGTGTTGTTGTTGTTATTTTGGTATGATAGGGATTGAACCCAAGACACTGAGCACGATAGCCAGTGCTCTGCCATTGAACTGTATCTCCAGACCTTTGTATTGCCCATTAATTTATTCTCAATTGTTTTAAATCTGAGAGTGCCAGAGGACTCCATAGTACATTCCATTATGAAAACACTCAGTGTCCTGGGGAAGAAAATGGAGGCAGAGAACCTGGTCCGGGACAGAGTTGAAAGGAAAAGCCCTCCATTTCCTAGACTACTGCATCATTGCCAAGCGGAGTACTGTTCTCCAGTCAGATAAATTCACACCCAGAGACACACACACACACGCTCACACTCGTGTTTGTTCATTTCTATGCCTGAGATGAAGGCAGGCACTGCTTTTACTCTTGGATAGGCTCCCATAGCAGCGATCTATTAATTTTGTCATGAAAGGGGAGAGAATATCATTTCCAAGCCTGCGAGAGTTCTAGTCTTGTCCTCGGGGCACCTTATTTACAATGTACAATGTACACCCCATGGCTGACAGTTGGGTGTTGATAACCTAATTCATGCTTTTCTCTTCAGGGAAACCCTGGTGTGCTCAGCTCTGGAAGCTGTGGAGGCAGGAAGGCAAGGATTTTTTTTTTCGTTGCAAGTGCTGCATGTACCAATAAAAAGAGGGTTCTTCAGAAAATGAGGTGTGACGCAGGCCAGCTTCACCAAGACTCTCGGACCAAGAAATAAGAATTTAAATATGAAATACTAAAATGTAACACAGGACTGAAACAAAATAAATGGTATACCACTGAAAGCATTCGAGGTAATTAATCAATGCTGTGTTTGCACATATCATTAAATATATTATACTCAGTTTAGATTTGATTTCCATGCTCCTTTTATAAAGAGTTAAAAGAAAATACATTTGAATTCACGCTGATACTGAAAACATGCTCCTAGCTTCTAGTTTTTTTGGATTTCAAATCATTTCCATTAACAAACAGCTATTTGCCCTCTAATAAAATATGTCATTATGCTTTATTCACACCGCACAAAAGAATCACTGAAAAATCGCCCCAATGATGGCCAATAATTACACATTTTGCTCCTGTGCTAGCGACGAAGAAATCTGTTCATTGGAGAAAGCAGGTGCAAGGCCATCAAGCTAATCGCCAATGTGTGCCGTGGTAATTAGCCGTTGCGATTGCTAAAATTAACAATTAGCTAACATGCAATTCTCTTTTTTGCAGGCTGCAGTTTACTTTGTATAATCCTTGCATGTTCTTAGTAATTACTCTGACAGCTTATTATTTTTATTTTTTCTGGTTTGAACACAGCTTTAACATTTGCGTTGGGCAACCCAAATGTTCAACAGGCAGACTCGAAGCATCTGCTTGACTAGGCATTTTTCTGAGGCGCACATTTGGTTGTTTTCTGAACTTTTCATTGTTGGGAAGCGGGGGGGTAGCTGGGGTGAGAGCTATGATTCTTTTACAGCTATTGTCTTCGCCCCTAGGGCCTTCCCTCCAGGACAGCACACTTGGGCGTCATGAAGCTTTTAGAAGGAAAACTGCCCAGTCAGTGGTAATTTAGACTCTAGGGAACAACTCCAGGGATGAAGTGCCACAGTCAAGCTGGTCAAAACATCTTCTTTTCATTCTTCTTCCCTGGAGTGTGTCTGTAGTAAATGCATTCACTGCCCCTCCACCCCACTTACTGAGGGAGAAAATGTAGCATCCGGTGCAGGCTGTTCTTACGAGGAGCTATATGCTGAGATGATATTGCTGGGGACTTTGAGTGAATAGAATCGGGCCTCAGCCTACACGTGAAGGGAGGAAAAAGGGCGGGGGGCTAAAAGGCAAGGGGGTAATTTATTCCCAGAAAACCCACAGGAGAAAGAAATGTAATGAAAACTCTGAAAGTATTCAAGGGAGATAAATTGTGGCAACAGATTTAGCCAACTGCTGTACCAAATTATGTTAGTTTTCTCTGGTGGCTAAAACTACCACAGTTCATGGTATAAGCAATACAGATGATTCATCTTACGGTTTGGAGACCAAAGTCCCAAACAGGCCCCTCTGGACTAAAACCAAGGTATCATCAGAGCTGTCGGGGGAAAGTCTGGTTCGAGATCTTAGAGGCTGCACACACTCCTTAGCTTGTGGTCCTTCGAGGTCAATGCCATTATATTTCCCCCACTTTTTCTGTAGTCAAGATTCCTCCTGCCTGGGAATGATTGGTCCATTTTAAAGACCCATGTGATTATACCAGGCCTGCTTGGATTGGATCCTTAATAGAATCATATGTGCACTGTTTCTGTGGCTGTGGGAGATAACATAGTGAGGCATTCTGGGGACTAGAATAGGAACATTTTGGAGGGCCATAATCTGCCTACTATACAAACTGAATTAAAAAAAAAAACATGCACACAGCAAATTTGTGCGTTTCCATGATCTTGAGCTGTTGCATGTTTGAGGTCAGAGGACTGAAATATTTAGAATGATGGGTTGGAGTTAGGGTGGAGCCATGAGCTTGTATGGTTTCTATAGTTTTTTTTTTAAACTCTCATGGCCCTCCTGTGCCTTTGCTGACACTCAGAGTCCGCGCTAACTACCCTTCATTGTGTGGCTCCCAGGCTCTGGAATCTAGAGGGCCTTTCTCCCTCTTGATGAGAATGAACCTTTTAGAGTGCAGGCTTGGCTTGGCTTAGAGCTAAAACCTTGCAGACTGTGCTTTATAATAGAGCCTGGCTGCAGCATGCTGGTTTATAGTGAATGGGCCATGTGGGCTTCTGTCCACAGTAACACTAAGTGATGTTAGAAAAAAAGGTCCCGGTGTAGCCCTGATTTCTAGAACCTAGTGACTGAAAAACAAGCCCTGGATTCCCAAGGAAGACGCTCTCGCTTACGATATGAATTCAGTCTGTCTATCAGAAGGTGACAGATGTTAGGATGAGCCCAAGGAGTCTGAGCCTGGGACTCCACAGCAAGCTGTAGCGGCCCCCAAGTGCCTGCTTAGCAGGCGAGGGCAGGGATGCAGAGGAAGTTGGGAATCAGGCTGGAGTGGCGGAACACAGAGACTCATTCTGTTTGCTGAGGTGGGGAAGTGGAATGAGGAGAGGCTTTCCGGAAGAGTTAGGCTGGCAGCAAACACCCCGAGAGTCAAGCGCTACGGGGCTAAAGGAAAATGACCACGGCGTAGTCTCCGTGCTCCTTGCTAAATGGCAAAGAGAGAAAACAGTGCTCAAGGGTTGCCTTGTTTCATAAAAAATCGATTTGAAACAGAAATGTTACTTTATAGAATTGAGCTGTCAATTGTGATTGTTGACGTGAACTCGACTTAGATATTTAAAATAAAGTTTTGTCCAGTCAAAAAATGTATACTTCGCTCCCATGAGCACATGTATTCCTGTTACGTGAGCTGCCTGTGTAAGCTAAGGTCTTTTTTTTTTTTTTTTTTTTTTTTTTTTTTTCTGTTTTTATCGAGACAGGGTTTCTCCGTGTAGTTTTGGTGCCTGCCTTGGATCTCGCTCTGTAGACCAGGCTGGCCTTGAACTCACAGAGATCCACCTGACTCTGGCTCCTGAGTGCTGGTATTAAAGGCATGCTCAGCCACCACCACCTGGCTAGCTAAGGTTCTTAAAACCAGCAGTGGACTGAGAGAACTTTCGGGAAACATGACAGCCAATAAAAAGTTAAACTTTAAGCCACGTGTAGTAGTGCACACCTTTAATCCCAGCACTTGGGAGGCAGAGGCAGGTGTTGGTAGGCCATGAGTTCGAGGCCAGTCTGGGCTACAGCGGGAGTTCCAGGACAGCCAGGGCTACACAGAGAAACCCTGTCTTGAAAAACTAAATAAACAAACAAACAAAAACCCCTGAACTTTATTAAAGAGTCAAGATGTGTGCTGACCAAGTTCCGTGGGTGTTGTCCTTTTATTTAATTGCTGCTGCCTTTGAAGCCACAGCTGTCCAAATCAACAACTAACTGCAACTCCACCACTACCAGCAGAGGTTAGTCCGCAAGGGCCGTAGCTGGAGGGAAATCAGTTCCCTCAGGCTCCAACTCTCGCAAAGCTAGGCAGGGAAATTAACTAAACCTCTAAAGAACTCAAGACTCAAAGGTTAAGGTGGAATTCTGCTCTTCAGTAGCTCACCTCCTGTCCTTGCTCACGTCCTCCAGAAAGCCCTTGTGTGTCTCCTCTCCCTCCTCATAAACCCTTTCTCACCTGGCTCCTCCCTACCACTTCCTGTCAGCTGGTTGCTGACTCAGTCTCCCGACCACAGGTGAGTTTTATTTAATCAAACACGTCTTTGCATTATTAAACAAATGTTCCAGAGCATAAACAAAAGTAACACATGTTGAAATAATATTCTACAACACATGGGGGACCTGCATACACATGTATACGCACCTATATGAAAGCACACATACAGACTGTGTTCTGAAACCTGGCAGTGTTTCTTCGCTGTGACCTTCCGCCAGTGTTCTGGGTTTGGGGCTTTGTTTTATTTTTAATTTACAATCAGGGGTGCTAAGACACGGGCATATGTGTTGGGTTTTTTGCGGCGCTCTTGCCCCAAAGGAAAAGTCACGACACACGACAGAATCCACTAACAAGAGTTTTATTAAGATAAAGAGAAAAGGGATAGATGTGATCAGGCCTGTGGAAAGATGAGAGAGAGAGAAGAGAGAGAGAGAGAGAGAGAGAGAGAGAGAGAGAGAGAGAGAGAGAGAGAGAGAGAGAGAGAAAGAGCGCCTGGAGGAACATGGTGCCACCTTACAAAGGCCAGGATGCACCTGCGCACACAGACCCACGCACAGAGATCGTAACCATGGGGTATGGGTCACGCAGGCCGTATGACCAGAAATGACTAGGCGGAGATGACTAAGTGTCCCACTGGGCATGCGCAACCATTCCCGACCGTGGGGGCGTGGTGGGATTTCTATCAATAGGTCTTGGGATATAAAAGAGAACTGTTAAGTTTTACTCTGAAATTGGTCCCTTTTCGCTACATATTCCTAGCAAGTGGGGGCAGACAGGGAGGACATTGTAGCTATGTGGCCTGGAGGATGGGGAAGGAGAAGGGAGAGAGGTTGGCACCATTTAGGGAAGAGTTAAACCCGTGTGTTCTTTAGGAGGCAAGGGTCTATGCAACCCCTTCTGAAACAAAGAGCGCTGTAGAAGATTCCCATAGGCGGGTGTCAGCAGATGAAGATGAAGACATCATCTACTAAATGCCCTCTGCAGCCAGGGGTAGCTGAGGTGAACGAGACTGTGCAAAGTCACCATGAGGTTGTATACTATAAATACACACAATTGCTATCCATCATTTAAAACAAAATAAATATTCTTTTCAGAAGAGGAAGAAAAGTCACTCTAAAGGGAACGGAGTGACAATGGGCCCATAAGGAGACCGTTGTCTCACTCTGGATAGTTTTTGTCAATAAAAATGAGTCAGGTTCACCCATGTTCAAATTAGTTAACTTGCCTGGCTGTTAAGTGTAGCCCAGGAGATACATCACTCCTCAAGTGTCCACAGAAGTGATTTCGTATTTGGCTGGGAGCAGTTTGCTAGGGGACGCATTCCTCACAGGCACAGCCCCAGGGACACTCCTTCCTGTCCCCTTCTCCAACCAGTTCTGCATCGTCCTTCAGTCTCATCCCACCCCCTAGGACAGGGAGAAGGTTTGCTGTCACAGCACATAGAGTGAGCCTGGACAGTCCTCTAAAAGGAAAGACCGCAGTTCATGCATTACAGGTCCATTGTAGACCAATGATGTCCTGTCCAGGGTCAAGTATCAAGTGGAAATAATAGGAATATGGAGGTGTGTGCATATGTCAGGGACTCTCAAAAAGGCTTGCTGTCCTCTGACTAGGAGTGTAGCTCAGCTGGTAGAATTCTTGCCTTTTATGCATGAAGCCCCGGGTTTGAGGCCCACCGTCACATAAACCAGTCCAGAGCTCCTGTAATCTCAGCACTAGGGAGGTGAGGCAAGATGACTAGGCGTTCAAGGTCATCCTTGATGACACAGTGAGTTTGAGGCCAGTCTTGGATGCATGAGACCTTGTGTCAGTCAATTCATCCATCCATCCATCCATCCATCCATCCATCCATCCATCCACCCATCCGGCTTGCTGTCTTGACTGTTGTTCATTTGGAATGAGTCTCAGTTTTCATGAAAGCTTAGCTCCCTCCATTTCTACTTAGAACATGAGTCAGAAGTACTGAATTTGTTCCTTGCTTCAGTTCAGAAGAGCAGGTTGTTTGTTTCTGTGTTTTCCCTTTTCCAAGGACACCGCCACTTTCCGCTCATAACCGATAGAGTCAGCACAAGATATCCAGAACATTGTCATTGCCTTCGTACCACAGCACCCCAGCATCAGTACCGAAGAGTTTTGAATAAGCACAGGATGAGGATGTGCATAAAGATGAGAGGAGGCAGAATTAAAGATCAAAGATTACAGCGGTCAGGGCCAGGGCAGCTGCTGCGTTGCTGGACCAGGCCGCTCTTTGCCCTGTTCACCTTACTCATTATTTCCACCTTGGAAATCTCATAACCAAACAACAAGGTGCAGGAGGAACAAAATGCATTAACGAAATTGTAAAACCGGCTTTTAAAGTATTTGAGGGTTTGGAGGGATAGCTCAGTCAGTAAACTATTTGTGGCACAAGTGTCAGAACCTGAGCTCGGACCCCCAGGTCCCATGCAGAAGCCAAGCATAGCATGCCTGTAATCTCAGAGCCGGAGGAGCGGAGAGAGGAGGATCCCTGGGGCTTGCTGACCTGTTAGTCTTGGCGAATCAGTAAGACCTGGGTTCTGTGATACACCTGGTCTCAAAAACTAAGGCAGAAAGTGATAGAGCAGAGGCCTGGAATCCACTCCTGGAGTCTCTATGTGCATGTGCACACACATGTACACACACATGAACATATACACATATGCATACCACACACAAAAATATTTGGCCATATAAGATTATTGCTCTATAAGGAGTCTGTAAAAACAAGCAGCAGTTGCAAAATCAGTAGACTATCTCTTGAGATTTCCTGCATAAATATCAGTTATCAGAGATCTCATTGGTTCCTGCTTGCACGGTGATTCACCATTCTGTGATTGTCAGTGATGTCACTGGTTCCTACTTGCACTATGATTCACTATTTTGTGATTATCAGTGATATCATTGGTTCCTACTTGCACTATGATTCACCATTCTGTGATCGATGAGTTTCTTTTAGTATACAAACTGTTCAGGCCAGGCAGTACTTCAGAATTCTTGGTCCATGCCTATAATCCCAGGCACTGAGGGGTATATATATATATATATATATATATATATATATATATATATATATATATATATATATTTCTAAATGTAGAAATTCAGTTTTAAACCTTACCATTAAACATCTCCATACCAGTGTTGTGGATGATTGAATGAGTGGTGCCACTTATATGGGACACAAGGTTATAATCTGAATCTGTGAACTATAGAGGAAGTACCACTATGCTGACTAACTAATGAGCTTTTTAATGATGAGAAATAGATAAAGCTCGAAAATGCAGAATGCTTATCAAGGACCTCAGACAATAGCAAAGTGGAGCAATTTAGAAGTACTTACCAGGGCCACTGCTGTGACGGCGAGAAGCGAACTATTTTCTTTCGTTTTAAAGCACCGCTTTTCATACATGGGAGCAATTTCTATATTTTCTTAACTGAAGTTAAATGCACCAGTATAATCCTCTTTTCAATGGGGTTCAAAATATAAATAACATATTGATAGCACTTGTGATGGAGTAAGAGCAAGTCCTCTATGAAGGGGGCGTCTATCTGAACATCAGCATGGGATCCATGAAGTCTGCAGGTTGGGTCTGCACGGGAAGGCGCTCGATCTTCCTCCAGGCAGCCTTGACAGGGGTGTGCTTCCTCTGGAAGGTGGCAGGGCTCGGCCTGGGCAGACTCAGCATCCCTGTCTCCTGTCTTTCACAGCAAGTTGGACTTCTGAGAGAGAATCCCAAGTACACTTGGGGGTTGTCTTTGCTCTTGGGCTTTGGGGCACAAGCAGCAAGTAATAACAATAATAATATTTTCCCTTGCTCTAAGTATCTTTTTCTTGAACACAGTACTCCAGCCATCTCTGGGAGGTGGTCCTGATAGGGAAGTTGTAAGATACTTCAGAGTGTCTAGGTCTATAGCTGCTATGGAGAGCTGGCCTTCTCTCCTCAGTTTTATAACTCTGAGTCTGAATTCATGTGACCCAGGGCTAAATTACGGGCTGGGCTATGCTGGAGCTTTGCTTGCTGCTGTTAATAAGAAACTAGGTTGAGTTTACCTCGTCTTTCCCAGGAAGTGGGCTCCCCAGCTGATTAATTTTATTGCTGTCTCTTGGACAATGCGAAGACCCACAGAGGAGAAGAATCCAGAGGTTTTGAAACACAGGAGAGATCCACTGGCCAAGACAGTTTCTTTTTTTTTTGGGCGGGGGGGAGTAATTAGTAATGGGTTTTATTATGAAATTTATGTACATGGGTTTCATTATGCTTTCTTCTCATCCATTCTCTCTCAATTGTTCCCCTGCTCCCATAAGCCCTCTGCTTTCTTCTGTCTAGTTCCCTTCTCCCCTTCCCCTCCCCTTTCCTCCCCTCCCCCTTCTCTTCTCTTCCCTTCCCTTCCATTCCATTCCTGAGGTCACCCCCACTCTGTTTTCTCATCACTTGTATTCCATTACCTTTTCTTTTCTTTCCCTTAAGATCTCTTCATCTCCCGTAACGATCCCATTTCCAGTTTCTTCACACACACACACACACACACACACACACACACACACACACACACACACAAGCTTGTGCACACACATACTCTAAACATAGGTACAAGAAAATGTAGTACTTGAGTCTGGATTATTTTCATACTATAATGACCTCCATTTTCACTCATTTCTTGCAAATATCATGATTTCACATTTCTTTTTAAAAAGATTTATTTATTTATGGATTTTTTTGTGTATGAATGCTCTGTTTGCATGTATACCTGCATGACAGAAAAGGGCATCAGACAGAAGAGGGCGTCAGATCCCATTATAGATGGTTGTGAACTGCCATGTGGGTGCTGGGAATTGAACTCAGGACCTCTGGAAGAGCAGCCAGTGCTCTTAACCACTGAGCCATCTCTCCAGCCTGATTTCATATTTCTTTACAGCTGAAAAAAAATTCACATTTTCACTATCCATTTATCAATTAATGAGCATCTAAGCTAATTCCATTTCTTGGCTATTGTGAATAGTGCAGCAATAAACATGTGTGTGCAAATATCTCTGTGATGTGTTGACTTCAAGTCCTTTGGGTGTATATACCCAAGAGTAGAATAGCTGGCTCATATGATAGCATTACTTTAAAATTTTTGAGGAAGCTCCACACTGGTTTACATAGTAGTTACACCAGTCTATACTTCCCACAACAGTGAATAGGATATCTCTTTACCCATACTTATTGTTTGTTTTCTTAGTGGTAGCCATTCTGATAGGGTGAGATAGGATCACATGACAGTTTAATTTGCATCTCTTTGTGATGGTGAAGGATGTTGAACACTTCCTCAACAACTGACTTTTCATTTTCTTCTTTTGAGAACTGTCTATTCCATTTATAAACCCATTTGTTGATGGAATAGTTTCGGGTTTAATTTTTGTAGTTCTTTATATATTCTGAATGTTAATCTCCCGTATGATGTGTAGTTGGCAAAGACCTTTTCCCACTCTGTGGGCTTGTCTTCAGTCTGGTGGTTGCTTCCTTTGCTGTGCAGAACTGTTTAAATTTCATGTCAATTTGTCTTTTTGACACCTGTCAATTCTTTTTAAAAGCTTTTACATTAATTTACACATTTAATTTGCGTGTGTGTGTGTGTGTGTGTGTGTCTGTGTGTTCGCTCAAACACACAGAGAGTTTGTAGAAGTCAGAGGACAATTTGTGGGAGTCAGTTTTCCTTCTGCCATGTGTATTTCTGGGATCAAACTCAGGCCATCAGGCTTGGTGGCAAACACCTTTACCCACTGAGCCGTCCCACCTGTCCTCATTTGCCAGTTCTTGAGACTATTTCCCAATAGTTTCAGTTCTCCCTGGTAAACCGGACAGTCACTGAGTGGAGGAACAGGGATAATTGCTTGTGTCGTGCTCTTTGTTACAGAGGCAAGGAGATGTGTGGTAAGTGTGCCAGCTCTGCAATTGGAATCTCATCTCTGCAGCTTCCAGGCCTACCAACTTCAAATGGCTCAGTCTCTAGGAGCCCTGCCTCCCCCATCTATGGTGATACCCTGGCAGAACTCAAGCAACATCGGCTTCATCTGTCCTAGGAGGCAGAAGGGGAGAGTTTGGCTAAGAGGGAAGTGTGATAGTTAGGTCCTGCCAGATGCTGCCCTGCCCTGGGTGTTTAGTCAGGACATGCTTGTGTGTGTGGCCATCACTCTTTCCCTCTGCTGCTGACTATACCATTCCTCTTCCTCATACTCTAGCCCTCGGTCCTCTACTTACCCTCACTCAAGCCTCATAGTCCCCCTTGCTTTGAAAATGAATCACTTTTCTATTTGGATTTGCTATTTTTGAGTTTAGTTCAAATTACTTCACTACTGAAATATGATTTCTGTCCTGCCACTTAATCATAATCTATACTTGGATTTGTTTGCCTCACATCATATATTAATTTAGGCTTTCCAGACACATTACAGAACTAGTTAAATCTAAGTTTCTGGTAAACAAGAAATAAGTTTTTAGCCTAAGTATGTAGTATGCAATTTTGTGTTCTCATTTGTTGTCTGGTGAGTTTAGTTAACTAAATGTGTGCTGAGAAGTGTATCTTGACTTTGCCATTGTCCCATCTCACCAGTCCTGAGGAAGACTATTTTCAATAAATTGTGCATGTCTTGTAACCAGATCCTTACAATGAAAAGTATCACAACTAACTGAGTGATATCCTTTGCTCTTTCCAGGATTTCCTCCCTGCCTGTGCTCTGTCTTTGGTGTGTAGACACATCTCACTGAAGGGAGGACATCAGGAGAAGCAGGAGCTTGAGAAGGTTGGAAGGATGTCTCTGCTTCACAGCTCTCAGGACAGTGAGAGTCAGGCCCGGGGAACCAACAGCTGAGCAGTCCAGGGCTCCTTTCTCTTTCCCATTTGCCAGGACTACAGTGCCAGGCTGCTGGTCATCCGCTGGGCCACCGAAGAGATGGTGAGAGCATGAAGGGGTGGCCTGAGGGCTTGTGCCTAGCACTTCGGAGTCCTCTGGACTTGGGTGGGAAAAATGGTTCCTTTGTTTTCACAGCCTCTTTCACTAATGGATACAGGCAAGGAGGACACTCGTTATCAGTGCCTGAGGTTGCGTCACCCAGAGAAAGTGAAGATTTAAAAAGATAATCCATCAAAGTTCCAATAAGTAACCAAAACTTAATCACTCATTGCTCCTTCAGAAATCACAAGACCTTTTCTGGGCATGGTGATTCATACCTTTAATCCCAGGGAGGCAGAGACCGGAAGATCTCTGTGAGCTGGAGGCCAGTCTGGTCTACATAGTGAGGCCCTGTCTCAAGAAAAGCAAAACAAAACAAAAGCTACAGGAATTGCTACCCCCCATACGTAGATCTTATTTAAATCAATCAGTTAATTAATAATAATAACACATAATTTAAAACATCTTGCTGATTTTGTTTCCGTATAACTGGTTTCTTTCTAACCTTAGCCATTTTACTTCTGCATTTGATATTATTCTCTGGACGAGGTGTATAGCTCAGGGATGGAAAACGTGTGTTAAGCTTGCACAATATCCTGGATTTGAAACCCACAACCAACAATGATGATGACGACGACGACGACGATGAAAAATAAAGTGTATAGTGTTCATATTGTAAGAGGATTCCATTGCTTGTATACCTACATGTGTGTGCATGTGTGTGCATGCACGTGTAGGTGTGCATATTGTATGCACACGCACACATGCACACATACACCAAGAACTTGGGCCAACTGAAGAAGACCTGATCTTGTGACATACAATTTACTTTTCTGAACCATTTCCAAACAAAATGGACACAAACTGGCTTCGTTTTTTTTTTTTTTTCTAAATGAATCCGGAAAACAGTAGGCTGCCCTGTTCTGACTTCAAGTTACCCTTTAGAACCTAACCTAAATTTTACTTGCTTAGGTTTTTTTTTTTCCAAGAGAAGAGGAATTCTAGAGAAGTTTGAAACCTTTGGGAAGACCCCTGGGCGTAAACACAGTTGCAGAGAGGACAGGGGCTGGGTAAGGAATTAGACCAGAACTCAAGTTAACTTTTCACTGTTCTGCGGTTTTTGAACCATTGACAGTCAGCACCACTCTGAAACAAAAGCCATGTGAAAGAAAATATTCATTATATAAGTATTCGGGCAGTACAGCAAACCTGCGTATTGGGTGCGATTTCTGGGCTTGGTTTAGTAAGGAGGTAAAGGATGCAGAGAACGGGAATTTTATTACCCACACCCCTTTGTTGTGTGTGTTTCCAAAGGCTTTGGGAAGGAGGTGAGGGAGGCAAGGGGCCTAGAGATGGGGGGATTGAGTGCTGGAAAATGGGTTGCTTGCTGGGTGGGAAGTGGGGGTGCCTAGTCTTGGCTTGGGAGGGTGAGTGGGGGGGGGGAGCTGAATGAATGCCTGGGGGTTGGACCTGGGGAATAAAGCCACGAAAGGACTGGTCTCATTAAAGAATCCATTTCCCATTTTCAGCAGTTTGCTACATTAACAAGCTGAGCCGTGAAAGGATTACATCGGCTAAGTGAGTGCCTGTTCTGTGCACCATTGCAAAACACATTTCAGAAAGCAGTGGATCCGCCTTCAATGAGTATCTGCTGGAGGAGCAAAGCCCTAGGAAAACAAAGGGGCACACCAGGGTAAGCTAATAATTCCCGCTGTGCTTTGAGGGCAATGAAATGACTGCGGCCCTGAGAACTTTCCCTCCCTCCCCTGCAGTTGGTATAAACACAAGAGCCATTTTGATGATCATATCGACACCTCAGCAACAAGTGCTTCCCAGGTGCCAACAAAATGTCACTTCCCAAAGGGTTAAATGAGCCGCAAGGCCTCCCCCTCCAATATTCCTTCTCCACGCACATTTAGTATGCACACTCATTAAGCAGAGACTCATATCCTGCCTCCAAAGACTCAAACAGTACAAGAACAAAATCTACCGCCAGGGGCTTCGCCCCTGCTTTGACTGGGAGGGGAAAGCCAAGTTTGGAGCTGTAAGGTCTAGCCTGACTCAAGCCTTAACTTGCGAGTCCTGCTATTCTAACCCCTTTTCTCGGTCTGCTTTTCAGCCCGTCTAGGAGCACACAGCTCAGAGCAGCGGGGAAGTTGCTTAGCAAAGGGCCACCCACTTGCCTATTGTTCCTCCCTCGCCTGTGACAGGACACAAGAACAAAGCAGACATTAACCGCGACATTAAACCCAGAAAGAAAGTAATCAGTAACCTGTTATTCCCTTAATAAAGGGAAACACATGCAGTGTGAAATCCAGAAGACTAATCAATAGCCGCAGACAATGCAACGTGCCAAACAAATTGCAAATCAATTAGAATCCTTGTTTTCTTTCAAATGGTTCACTATATCTAAAGCAATTACTCCTTCATTAGACCTAATTTAACAGCATGACTGCCTTGGCTACAACTGGCAGCGTCTGGCTATCAAATGGAAGAATGGCGGCTTATTTCTGTCTGTCTGTGAGTCTAACACCAATCAAAAAAAAAATTGAATTCCTTTATATGAGAGAAACTTTTAATGAATGGATGGATATTTGTTTTAATCAAAATATCGATATCAGAATTAGGGTTCCCTTCCCTGTCTCTCATAAATTGAAAGAAAAACTATTAAGGAATTTTTGAATGAAATTCTTTTTAAATGTTTTTCTTCTTCTTATGCTAGCTTCATATAGATTTAAAAAATTGGCATTTTAATATATACAGTCCTTCCAGTTCTTCAAATCTTACATATACATCACTTGGCATAAGTTTTAAGATTTTTTTTTAAGTAAAAAAGATTTTAAGTATTTTGGAGTATTCCAAATAGTTATCCACAACAAAAAAAAAAGTTGTAGTTCATCTTATTATAAAGTTCTAGTTCATTTTATTATAAAGATTATCTAAATAATTTTAATGAAACATATTTATGTTGAGGACATTTCAGCCAAGAAGGGTGAATTTTGATGAATGACCATGTAACCACGCAGACTGTCACCCTAGTAAGTTCCTGTTCCCTCTAAAGCCCCCTCCTTCTCTCTGGCCCCAAGGGATCTGCTTTCTATCAGCCCACTTCACTGCTGAGAATGCTTTGCTATCCTGTGGAGGTATGGGACTAGAAAAGTAATCGAAATAAAACTTAAAAAAACAAACAAACAAACAAACAAACAAAAACTAGATTTGGGGAAATGGTTGAGTGTTTTAGCCTGGTTGGAGGCATCAAGCAAAGAACAGAATGTGAAGATGATGAACTTCAGAAAGCAGATATGCCTGACGAGATTAAACCATCTCCAAAGCTGAGACAACATTCCCAAGTGAACTAAGAAAAAAGTAGATAGCCACACTAGTTTTGTTTATAAATCTCATAGCTGGATAATAGCCACATCTCAAGAATTTCTTCAATTTAATTTTTCTGAATTATTTCTTTCAAACTAAAAGCAATACAGTTTGATTATACAAAATAGCAATATCACAGAAATATATATATATTTATATAAAGATAATAAGAAATTTTATGTGTCCATTTCCCCACAGTAATTTTCAAAGGTCCTAAAGCTGTCACCTATCCAAGGATGTTCTTTACAGCATTGTGGTAGCAGCAAAGCCTTGTGAACACTAGGAATTCCAGCCTTAAATTAAGTCACACATGAGCCTGAGTCCCTTCCTTCCTTCCCTCTGCCTTCCCTGGTAAGAGCTTTTCTCCTCTCCCCTCCCCCTAATCCTTCCTCTTCACCTCACATCAAATGGCTTTTTATTCTCTGTATCCTTCGCCTTTCTTCTTTTTCTTTAGAGCTTGGTGCAGAAAAACTCTTGCATTGAGGATACCCATATCTTTTGCAGGCCAATCAACCCGTTTCCCATCTCCTACACCTCAGAAGACACCGTTTTTCCAAAGCTCCCACATTCTTCACATAAATCCGTGCTACCCGCCCTGCGCCCTATTTTGCCCTTTTTAACCTCACACTGTTAACACTGTCATTCTGTCAAATTATATTTTGTTTCTATTGTTTCCCCTAACACTCACGATGTAACATACTCTGCAAATCAATTAATCAATGAGCATTCACTGAAGGCCTGCTTCCTCCTGATTGGCTGGTTACAGGGTGTAGATTTGTAGCTGTAATGAAAAAGCATTTGTGTTACTGGGAGGGGGTGAAGAAGTGGAAGTTAGGGTGTTTAATCGCTTTCTGAAGGTGGTTTAGTTTGGAGGGTAGGTAAAGCAAAACCTGAGAGGAAGGGAAGGGAGACTTGTGTATCCCTCCTTCTTGTTATCTCTGTGTTGAGAAAAAAAAAAAAATCAAACCAACCAACCAACCAACCAACCAACCAACCAACCAACCAAAGAAACAACAGAAAACCAGCTTTTGTCTTGGAGGCCATGATGCTCCAGTCCCATGGCTTAGTGAAATGGGGAATGACCCAGAGGAAGATGCTGAAACGATCGGAGGAGGCTTTGTTTTCTTTCTAAATTTTGCCTGATGTTATTTGTGTCCTTCTGACTGTGTCCGTAGAGAACGTTTGTATAAAGACTCAGTGGTCTCAACTGTCTATGTGTGCCCCCAGGGCTGTTTGTCACATCTGCAAGACACTTACCAGTTTGTTGGTAAATGCACACTTAGGCTAGTCCCAGGGAGTTCGCCACACCATAGGTAAGGAGGAGATGAGCACTGGTCTCCTACTGATCCCAAATGCAAAATGAAAGAGTTTGAAAACTACACACCTCTTTGAGTTAAAGGGTAATGCCATAATGCCTCGTTCCTACTTCTCTCTTCCTCACCATGAAATTCTTACCTGCTTTACCCTAAAAAAAGATATCAGAGAAATATAGCATTGATGTAAGAATAGAGGAAAATAAACTGAGGTTATGCAGCCCCCTGTACAACAGAGCACTACTAAATCCTTCTGAGCCCTTCTGAGAGGTGAGACAGCAAGCTCCGTCCTTTATGAGGCCAAGAAGAACATCTTTTGGTTTTCAGGCAGTTTTCTAAGGAAGATAAATAAATTAGACTTAAAAAAACTCCTCCTGGGGAGTCTTAAGGAAAAACTCTTTACTCGTAATTTTAGTTTCTGCAATATACGCTAGTCAAGTCCATGCTGACAGTTTTTGAAATGCCTTTGCCAAGCTATGCCCCAGCCAAGATCTCCCTGATGGCAGCAGTTCCTGTGTTTCACATCACTTGCACATGGTGTGGAGAGACCCAAGTTTTGCTAATGCACTGATAAAAGCCATAAGAGAACGGGGTGTGTGTGTGGGGGGGCGGAGACAGAACAAACAGGGCTTGCCCTTCAAAGTAAGCACTGCCCCTTTGTTGTTCTACTATAGAAAAAGTGAATAGCTGGGTCTTTTGGAAACTTTCAGGGTACCAACTTTTCTCTCCCTACCCCCACTCCTGGGAATAATCATTTCGATTGCTGGGTATTTTTCCTGTCGTCTCTCCCTGACGATTAATATGAGTATTTTCACCCTCCGTGAGTGAATACTTAACTAACGCAGTTCTTCATACAAATGCAAACTTCCTATTTAGCAGACTCTGGTGACTGTGTGTCTCACACCAGAGTGGTATCATTCAGCTTCAGTTGCTATAGCATTTTCAAGAACCTCTCTGTTCTTGTCATAAATTATCTTTAAGTGAAAAAAGCTCAAAGGAGGTCCGTAGCAAACTGTATCAAATAATGAATTTATAAGCAGTGGAGGAAAACACTCATCCTACACTCTTCTCCTATCGATTGTTCCCTGACCCTTCTTTGGGATACAGATGAGCATAACCCTGAAACATGTTTGTGTTGTCTTTCTTTAACTGGCAGCCTGCGGGCTGCATGATCTAATAAATATTGGCAGGGCCAAATGAAATAATATAGAAGAGCTTCTCTTCTTTAAAGTCCACACACCAAGAGACTCTTGTCACTTGTTAGTATCTCCATCAAACACTGAAGTGTTAACATATGTGATACGACCACGCAATCAAGTAAGGACCGATTTGTTGACTAATTAAACCAACACAACAAGCTCTTTAGCACCTACAAGTGACAAGTTCAGAGCAGGCAAGTGGGAACTCTCAATTGAGCCCCCTTTTATGAGACTATCATGCCAAATTCAATTCCGACTGAGTAGTATTTGAACGTACTTGACTTCCACCATGTGCTGACATGCTTACAATAATTCATCATGGGTGACAATAGCCCAATATTACAGATTTATGATATATACAAAACAGTTACAAATGAAATGTAGCCCTTACGTGGGTCGGCTTCTCTCACCACTGCCTATTGATATTATAATTAATGGTCAATTACTTATGGAAACGAAAACAGAAAATAGTCATTACTGGTTTGAGTCATCATTAGAATTCTTTTTTTTTTTTTTTTTTTTTTTAAATCTGGAAGTAAATAAAACCATTTCCACAGTGTTTGGCAATTTTTTTTCAACATACTAAGTGAACTAACATAGAAGCCTAGTAGTCATAACTCCTTTTAGTACTGAGGATAAGTTAGTAATGTTTTTAAAGAAATGGACTGTCAATTAAGTTTCCTCACAGGCTAAATGCATGTTTTATATTCTGATTCTTTATTTACAAAATGAAGCAAATCACTAGCCTATTTCAAACAGTCTTCAAACACCTTCACTTTTTATGGCCCCTTATTGGACTTTCCATATCCATGGCAATTAAAGGTGAGTAGAACCCTTACTAGGTTGCTGCGGGTATGCAGTCGATCCCTTTCTTTGCCTTCTCTGTACACTTGCTTCTTTACCTTTTATACATCCCAAAATGTCTGTATTCAGCTGTGACCATTTTACTGACTTCCTTGACAGCTGGACGATCCTGATTGTAGGTAACCAAGAGCTGACTGCACCCATGTAAGCATGACACCCGTGTTTGTGGGTGTAGGAGACACATGTTTCCATCTACCCATGTCTGTAAGCAGAGAAAGCTGGTCAGCGGTAGTGATAAGTTATAGGAAAGTCAGAGGTCTTGGCACCTTCATTGAAGACGTACCAGTGTTAGGAGCTTTTATATATATAGTTCTGGGCATCCCAGAGCTGTAGGTCTGTAGCTTGGGCCCCTGGAGCTGACGTCTTCTGTGTCCTGCTGTCTACTGCAGCCAAGGCCTAAGTATCTGGCTGGAAGTAAGGATCAGAATCTGAAGAGAGACCACATAGGTTCATAGCCAGCTATAAGGTTGACCTTCACGTTCTCAGTGGGCAGGTCCTGCCCTTCACAAGAGCTTTCTGATAGTTACTTCATCCTGTGATGAAAATATCTGGGGCATCACCGCATTTTATCCCACCTCCTGTGCCCAGTGAAGGTCACACAAACACACACACACACACACACACACACACACACACACACACACACACGGCCATTAACCTCTGAGAAATGCTTTCCTTATTTTTCCTGCAGTATTTAGCGATTTTTTTTTAAGACAGATTCTACTACGTATCTCAGGTTGCCTTTGAACTTGCAGTCCTCCTCAGTACTGAAACCACAGAGACAAGCCACCATGCCCGGCTTTCGGAAGAATTTTGTTTATTCTGAGGAAATGACGTAGTTATGTAACTAAAAAGCAAAGAGTGGTATAAAGTGTATCCATTGAGAAGACTTTTAGTGCCATGCATTGATGGTACAAAATAAAGTATTTTTTTCCATAAGTCATTATTATGTAACTTGATGACAGTCACCTTCTTGCTCATAGCTCATAGCTTTATCTCTGTCCACTGTTTCCTATCTACTCCTTTTAAAAATTATTCTTTTTAATTAATTAATTTATTTATTGGGTGGGGGCGGGACATGTGCGTGTAGTAGTGTGCTGATGCAGAAGTCAGAGGACGGCCTGTGGAAGTCGGTTCCTTTTTCTGCCACGTAGGTTCTGAAGATGAAACTCAAGTCATCAGACCTGGTGGCAAACATCTGTTTCTGATGAGCCACCTCATAGACCGCTCATCTCCACCCTACTCCCCTTTTCTCTTGGTTTTCCAAGACAGGATTTCAATGTGTAGCCCTGGCCACCCTGGAACTTGCTCTATAGACTAGGCCTTGAACTCACAGAAATCCACCTGCCTCTGCCTCCCGAGTGCTGGGATTAAAGGCGTTCGCCACCAACACCTGGCAGCCTATCTCCCCTTTTGATAAGTGTGTTATTTCTTTTCTTTTCCTGTGTTTTTTCTTTCCTCTCTTATTTTAGATTTTTTAATTTCTCTATTTTTGAGAATTTAATACATATACACTTTTAAAGAGATCATATATCTCCCCCTATATGTTCCTCCCCAACTGTTCCCCCATAACTTACCAAACATGTTCCCTTTCTAACTTCCCACTTATCACCCACCAAGTCCAAATAGTGCTGCCCACATGTGCATGGGTGTGTGGCCACCCACTAGAGCATGGGAATCCCATCAGTAGCCACATCCTCAGAAAAGAATGATTTCCCCCTCCTAGAACCTATCAGCTGCCAATAGCTCTTCAGAAAGGGACAAAGCCGACGTACGATCTACCCCACCTCTGCTAGAATTTGGGTCGTCCTGATCGGGCACAGGTCTCACGCAGGCAACCACAGCTGCTTCAAGTTCTCGAGTGTGAGAGCCATGCCACGCTCAGAAAACAGCATTTCCCAGCATCCCACTGTATTCTCTAGGTCTTCTTCCTCTTCCTCTTCTTTTGTGTTCCTTGAGCTTTGGTAGGGGTGAGAAGGG
Source organism: Peromyscus californicus insignis (assembly GCF_007827085.1). NCBI lineage: Eukaryota > Metazoa > Chordata > Mammalia > Rodentia > Cricetidae > Peromyscus > Peromyscus californicus. The sequence goes on along the minus strand of NW_026294447.1, from coordinate 25,759,904 downwards.
CATTGATAAAGGTTTCTTGTTTAGGACCTGACACTTGCTCTCTTGGCACCTAGGTCAGTTATACATCTTCCCATCAACTGCTGATGCTGCAAAAAAGAAGCTTCTCTGACCAAGGTTGGAGTCACCCCAGGTCTGTGAGCATAAGCATAAACATTTAGACAGTGTTTAGCAGCATGACCATTCAATAAAATAACAATTGCAGGTTCTACCCTAAGACCTGTGACCTCCCTAGCCACAGACTTTTTGACTGGGATTACAATGCCAGGCAGGATAACCCCTCCCACAGAGCAGGCCTCACATCCAATCAGAAAGCAGTTGGTTACCCCATAACCATCACGCCACTATTGCACCGGTGGGTGCATCTTGACTGGCAAGTTGGTATTGCAACATGCAGGGTCCAGCACTGAGCAGAACCGTTGGTGTCTTTTATTTCCTAGAGGACTGCGTAGCATTCTCCAGCTCTGTGAAAGCAAGCTATCAGGCAGGAAGTTTCCTTATTGGTTTGAGATTGGTTTCTTTATGTCTTGCGGCCAAGTGTGCAGAGTCTGAACAGGGAGATATGGTGGGTAATCAAGGGCAGTGGCAATAGCCCATGTTGTTTTTGGAGAACTCTGGGGCCTCTCTGACCAATGATTGTATTCCATTCCTTGTACTGTGACTTTCATTTGATTACCCATATATTCTGGGAGTGATGTTGTCCATCCATGCAGGATAATCCTGTTCAAACACTTTTAAAAAATGGTTATATCTTGAAATTAGCTTACTAAATAGTAGGTTTCCATAGACCTTTTCATACATCCTTAATTTTGTCTAATCCAGTCCTCCTGTCTCTGTCTGCAGAGTGTTGAGATCACAGGCATGCACTATCGTACCCCATGCTCTTTTATTAGTTTCTTGTGTATCTTTACAAGTGTTCTTTGAGTAAATGTAAGTATATATGTATGTATGTATGAATGCATGTATGTATGTGTATAATTTTTCCTCCACTCCTTAATCAAAATTAGCATACAAAATTAATATATGTACCTTGCTTTTCTTCCTTAACAGTACACACTGGAGATATTTTCAAATCAGTACAAACAAAAGTGTCTCAAAGATAAGAAGTTATTCCCTAACAGGGCTTCTTCGAGGAACCCTCCCTTCTCCCACTCCTTCTCATTTAAGGGAGCATCATTTGGAAATTTTGAGAGCATAAGAATACATGAAGAAGAATATTTGTATTATAGTACTAAAAGGAAAAGTACTATCAATATTTTGGTACACAGCCTTTTAATTTTATGAGTAGGGATTATATAAAACATACTGGCATATAATATTTATTTATTTTTAGTTCACATAATACATTTTAAGTAATTAGAAGGTTTATTGTTTAGAATGGCTTCTGGCTTACAGAAAAGTAAGTGGATGGGTCCAGAGAGTTCCTCTTTCCTCCACGGCCTTCACGGTTTTTACATATTAAGTGATGGATGGTTTTGTAAATCCTGTAACTTGCTTATAAAGGTATCCTCATAAAATTCCTTCTCATGTAAGTACAACCTGTAGACAGTCCCACAGAGTTGAGATTGATTATGATCACATTCTTTATGTTTATTATTATAAACAATACTGTGACTATCATCCTTCTAAATTAACCTTTTCACAGATTCCTGATTATTTCCTAGACCAGAATCGCAGAAGTAGAACTGTTACATCCCTTCCCTCTACCCTCCCTTTTAGGTTTTGATGCATATCTTCAAGTTGGTTGGATCTTTTTGGAAAGTTACACAAAATAGAGAAATGTCGAAAAGTCATCAACTTCAGGCTTTTCTTTCTTTTTTTTTCTCAGACAGTGTCTTATGTGGTCCAGGCTGGCATGAACTGGCTGTGCAGCTGAGGGTGACCTTGAACTTCTGATCTTCTTGACTCCACATTGCAAGTGCTGGGGTTACAGTCAGGCACCCCCATGCCTAGTTTTATGAAATACTGGGGATCAAACCCAGGACTTCCTGAACGATAGGCAAGTGCTCTAACAACTGAGCTATATCACCAACCTTACAACTCAAGGATTTTTTGTTTGTTGGTTTGCTGGGCTTTTTAAAATTTAATTTAACTTTATTTTAGATCCAAAGCCACCCTAGGAAAATAGGTCACTCATCAAAGTGATTTGAAATCCCTATCCTGAACAATGGGAAGCCGCAGGTGGAGAGAGCTGTTAGTGGTCTACGGAGCCCATCTGGGACACCCTGGGGGAATATGATCTTTAATGCCAGTATTTCAGAGTGTGTAGCTTTGCTGTGGAAATCTGCTGACAAAGGACCACTCTTACTGTAACAGTGGAAAGTGTGGAATGATGCTTACCCACATAGACCACCTGTAAATAAGGAAATTCAAGTTGTCCTTAGAAAAAGGCAAGGAGGTACAGAAATGTCTGTTAATTCCATTTCCCAAAGTAGGAGATATGTACCACTTGTTTTGGGATTATATGCACGAAAATATTTATTTTAATACTTACAACTTTATGTTATTTTGTACCAAAAATGATTAACACATCATAGTATTTTTTAGGATGATCCCAACTCAATAAACAGTAACAAAAATGACTTAGAGTTTTAAAAAAGGATTTTTACAGAAAGCCCTAGCATTCAAAGTGGAAAAAATGATACTCAGGTGTGGCAAAATGTGATATGCAACATGTCCGGGAAACATGTCACGTAAATACAGGAGTTTTGAAAAAGTACAAGAAGTTTTCAAGTTTTAACTTGAATTGTTCTAAAGTTTTTAAAGAAAGTAACCAATTTAAAAAAAAAAATGATGGCAATCCTTTTTGAAGAGGCAATCATCACCATAATGCAGTCTCTCTTTGTAGCAAATGACTCAGTGTTTCATAAACTGGCTTCAAGTTGCTCCATGAAGAGTATATATGTATTGCAGGTTAGACCCTAGTGTAGATTTCAAGGGATATCCAATGAGTTTCTGTACAAAATAAGCATATATAGTGCAACTCCTTTTTTTTTTTTTTAAAGTATGCACTTCACTTAAAAAAAAAGACATGCAGGAAGAGAACCTTCAGTTTATGGTGAATTGTTTCAAAGATAATTGCAGTGTGTTGGAAAATATGGTAATTCCCTTTATAAACAGAGAAATCAGAAAGTTTAGTATAAGAGGGAAGTATCAGGATTTTTGTATGTACAGACACGCACATTTTCCCTTTTGTTTTTGGATGCAAATTACTGAGAAAAGGGATGTCTTCGTGCTCCAAAAACCGAGAGCTTAGATTTTTTAAAAAGCCATTAATTTTAGTTTCCTTCGAGGTCCAGAGGATTTTTTTTTCAGACTGCTGTTGAGATCAGATGGTCTCTAAAGAAATCAATCTAATTTCAATAGAAGAGCTATGCTGTGTTGGGATTTTTCATATAATCCAGTTGCTAAATGACACCAGGGCTACTTTGATTTAGAAGAAGAAGCACAGACACCATTGTTCTCCAACCTCTCCATTCACGCTACATCAGCTGACCCAGAATCTTTCCCTAAAGAGAAAGAATGCATTTTCCATGATCAAAGAAAATCAACATTAATAAAATAATACCGGCACCGACATAGAATGTTATTTATTTGACGGCACAAACATAGCGCTAATGCCCTAAGTGAAAGCCGCGAGAGAAAGGATGAGGCATGGGAAACCCACTCAGCTCCTCAGGCTACAGGTGCTTCTGGGCCACTTGACTCAGGGCCCGCAACTGTAGTCTCCAGATTCGTCAGAGAAGGAGAATAAGGTCATGAATAAAGAGGGCCATCATTAATTCCAAATTTGAAAATAATCTTCCCACTGCAGAGGGCAAGGGAGCTTCATTCTTATTGTTGCAAACCTCCTAAATAAAAGTTTTTTTTAGCAGTTTTGTCAGCAGACACAACAAAATCTCTCTTACTGACTCAGGGTTGCACAGGTTTGTAAGACATAAGAACAGAAACAAAAAGGGATTCTACTTCCCAGGTCATTCGATGGCAATGTCCAGTAATGATTCTTTATTCCCTTCACCTATGTCAGCTCTTCCCCCACCCCCCACCCCCGCCCCCACAAGGATGTGTTTAATCAGGTGTGGGAAAAGGTACTTTCTAGACGGCTCTTGATAGCTATGACTCGTAGTTTTGAAATGTCTTCATCAGGCTTTACAAATTGGATTATTTTGGAATCCCAGGCATGTTCTCACAGAAAAAGGCTTAATGTCAGACCCAAGATGGACACAGGCACATCCCAGATACCAGACAGGCACAGTAGTCGGAGAATCTGTATGAGAGAGAATATCAGGCTGTTTTTGCTAAAATCTGTGCTCTCTGAAGGTCAGTCATGATACTGGTGTGAGGTGTTAATGAGAAAACAGCTCTCCCCTCAGAGGGAGCCAGAGATGGTTTATTCTGGAGCCAAATTTGGGTGATCGAGGAAACATGGAGCTAGGCTACTACAGGTTTCATGCTCCAACGACGAAGCAGTTTCAAGGAAGCAGAACAAAGAAAGTTGTAAGTCAAGGCATTTGAAAGATGCATCCATAGACACAGCAGAGAGGCGGTCACAGTAAGACAGGGGAATCACTCCTGAGGGCCTCAGACGCTATCTGATGAAATCCTTAGCTTTGGAGTTGGTGGAAGCAAGTTGTCTGATAAGTTAATAAAATTCCCAAAGGGTTTTTTTTTTTTATTTTTTAACCTGCGAATCACAGGTTGTTAAAACTGACAGAAATGGGCAAGAGATATGTGTGTGTGTGTGTGTGTGTGTGTGTGTGTGTGTGTGTGTGTGTGTGTAAAGCTGGCCCAAGATAAAGTGTAACTAGGTTCTGAACCTGCAACACTGCAACCTCTCCACATCATGGCACTTCTCACCAGTCTTTGCAGACACAGCTTCCTTCCAGGAACTCCTGTTCACAGAAGAGTGACTGGATTGCATTTCTCTAACTCATATAAGTGATAAGCAGCACCTCAGCACCACGTTGACATTCTACAAAATACAGACACTTCTTAGAATAGAGTCACGGCACTCCATCACCTTGAAACAACTACTATTAAAATGTTTATCTGTGTTCTTCTATTTTTTCCCCTGAACACACGTGTGCATATTCACACACATCACTAAAATATAGTCACATGATTTCTATGCATATTGAAATACCTCCTTTAATAGGCAGGCGGCAAGCTACATTTATTCCATTCCATACTCATATTGCAATCTCATATTGAAGTGCATTTATGGCATTTTAAATTTTCAGTGGCTTGAAAAAATAGAATAGGGTGAATGACTTGAAATACAGTGTGTGGGAAAGCTCAAAATTCCTTGTCAGCTCATTTTTATGATTCTTCAATGTGCTTCCTACGTCAGCACAATCATAATGCTCAGAGTTCTTTAATCTATACTTGTCCAAAGCCATTAGCAAGTACTAATATATCCATGTTCTAATTCATGGACCGTATTCATCTGGAACCACTTTCTAATTCTGAAACACGGTAATTTTTGCAAGAGTTTGAGATAAAAAAACAAAAACAAAAAGCCTCAAGAGATGCCATTGTTCTCAAATTTTTCCATTCCCACTAGATCAGCTGGCTCAAAATCATTCCCTTAAGAGAAAAAAAAAATGCACTCTCTATGATCAAAGAAAAGCAACATAAATGAAATAACACTGGTGCTGAAGAGGAATGTTATTTACTTGATATTACAAGCGTTGTATATTTTGACATAAATATCAGCACCTAGTACCTCGTCTGAGGTGCTCCTCAAGTGTTTTTTGCATACATAATTAATGTTAGTGTGCTAATACCTGATATTGGGGATGCCACAAACAATTCTGAAAAAAAAAAAAAATGGTGCGCCAGTTTCCTAAAATTGATGTAGCACCGCAGCGCATCCTCTGCGCTTCTCTTTTCTATTATGTCAAAGTCAGGTCAAGGCACCCTCCCCGGTGCTCCCCATGCTCATTTGTGCCTTACTCCTGTAGTGATCGCATACCATACTGAACGCGAGCTCCTAAATGACGAACTCTTTGGCTTGCTTTGCTCTCTCTTATCAAGACTTATCAAGTGCTTATCAAGACTCTGACACTGAAAAGCACCCCAAAACTGCAACCCACATCGCCAAATCCCTACTCCATGACTTGACTTCTTTGGTACAATCTTTGCGCTTTGCTGCTTTCCCTAATAGAGCGAGGCCTAAAACAGATGGAGAAGAAGGACGTTAAAGAAAAAATAGTGTCAGTTAATAAACAAGTGTGGTGATGATAAAACTGCAACCTAAGTCTGCTGTGGGATGGTCTGTATGTCAAATTGCTCTGATTGGTCAATAAATAAAACACTGATTGGCCGGTGGCCAGGCAGGAAGTGTAGGCGGGACTAACAGAGAGGAGAACAGAGAAAACAGGAAGGCGGAGGGAGTCACTGCCAGCCACCGCCATGGCAAGCAGCATGTGAAGATGCCGGTAAGCCACGAGCCACATGGCAAGGTATAGATTTATGGAAATGGATTAATTTAAGATGTAAGAACTAGATAGCTAGAAGCCTGAGCCATTAGGCCAAACAGTTTAAACAATAGAAGTCTCTGTGTTTACTTGGTTGGGTCTGAGTGGCTGTGGGACTGGCGGGTGAGAGAGATTTGTCCTGACTGTGCGCCAGGAAGGAAAACTCTAGCTACATAAGTCTTTTTCTGCATTGAGAATGATCAGCAAGTTTTCAAAAGCTCATGAGCATATAGGTGACGAACCTAGATATCTGTGAGAGCAGATGTGCCAGTAACAAACTTTATGACATTCACAGGTTTAAAATAAAAAATAATTATATTAGCATGGCATGTTACCCTTTGCAAAGCAATTGGGGTAGGCAATAGTTTTATGACTGGCCATTGCCTATTCAACATCATTGCACGTGCAACGAGGCCAGAACGACGTTCCCAGTCTCCTTACTCAAACCTGCTCCTTCACTACTCATGAGTGGCGCTTGTTCATCCCTGCAGTGATTGACAGTTCTAACCTCTTCATTGTTTAGGCTACAAAGCTTAGATTCATTCTCAGCTTTCTCTTTGTCACACCACGTCAGTCAATTCTGTGACTACTGTCTTTGAGATATGTGCACAGAATACTTCTTACCGTCTCCAACACCACCACTTCGACTAGCTCACCGCCTTCTCTTCCCTTTTCACTTACCATTTTAACCATTCCCTCACCTATCTCCTATCTACCCGTGGCCCATTTTGATCTATTCAAGCAGCACTTAAGGAACCTTTACCAGTATGTAAGTCTATGGAACTTTTTGTCGATTCCCTTTTAGGTCCCTATGTCCCAGATTCCACATATTATTGAGATCATCTCTCCTTTTCTTCGCTTTTCTCAACCTACCAGCCATACTGGCCTCTTTCCTCTGATTCCTACAGTTCTTCCCGCTTCTGTCTTAGGATCTTTATACTTATTTTCTTGTCTCAAAATAGTGATCCAGATAAACACATGGTTCAGGCTCTTATAAAAGAGCATAATTTCAGTGAGGACTTACTTGGCAACTCTTAGCTATGGTGGATTGGAACACATGGCCTTAACATTTCTGCATGCATAGAATGTAAGCTGGACTATAATCAGCAGAATGTGGTAATGTTAGCTTCACAGTCTAGGCCTGAGAGTCTTCGTGGCATCTGCCTTTGCTCTTTTGAGATGATCTCGGGTTCATGTAAAGAAGCCTGCTCCAGACACTGAAGGATGGTAATTCACATCAAGGGAGAGGTCCTGGACATGTAAGGAATACCATCTTAGATTTTCTAGCCCCTGCTACACTGTAGACCCCTGCTGTTACAGAATTAACTTATGTGAGAGTTGTAGAAGAGCCTTCCAGCTGGTCATAGTCCTAATCATTGACACATTGAATTGTGAGAAGTAACTTGAGTGGCATGGGGCCGCTATGCTTAAGGAGATTTGTGATGTGGTAATAGGTACTAAAATACACTAAGCTGTTTTAACCTTCCCTCAGGGTCAGTTGTGTTTGTCCCTACTAACTGAAATGTGAGTCCCGTGAGGACAGAGATGCTTTTCGACTTTGCTCACTTCTCCTTCTCCCTGTTCAGGATCTAGTAATAGTGTCAGTCAATAGGCTTTCAATGAATATTGGCCAAATGAACAAATGGATAAACAAGTGACTAGGTACAGAGTTGGGAAGGGTCTTACACATCTGTCAGTAGAGTCCTTTCATTTTTAAAATGGCATATCTGTTACCTACAAAGAATGAGTAGTAGTGTCAGAACTGGACTGCTGGAATGTAAAAAGTCTTTCTCTGTACCACCAGCTCCCAAGTAATGACATGGAGATTTCTTATTCATTATGAAAGCTCAGACTTGGCTTAGACTTGTCCCACTCACTCTTATAAGTTAAATTAACCCACTTGTATTAATTTACATTTTGCCTCGTGACTTTTTATCTTTCTTTCATTCTGTATGTCTGACTCCCTCCATTTCCCTCCATGTCTCATAGGCATCTGATGCACACCTAGATTTATCTCCTGCTTCCTCTCTCTCTGCCCGGAAGTCCTACCAATATACCTCCTGCCTAGGTATTGGCCATTCAGCTTTTTGTTACACCAGTCACAGCAATACATTTTCACACAGTGTACAAATATCTCACATCACTGGAACTTCTTGCTTCTACCCTGAAAAGTTTAATTTTCCACATTTGTACAATCTTTGTGCACTCAGGGCCACTGTATACAAGAATCTGAAATTTTGTTATTTCTGATGATGGAACTAGCTCAGTGAAAAAGAAGATGGAGTAGTGTCAATGGGTTCCTATAGCAGGGAAGTTAGGACTCTATGCTATATAAATCAGTGGCTCAAATGCCATTATTGAAGATCTGTCACGTTCTCTCAACGTCTTGGACCGACTCCAGCTCTAGTGTGTTAATAACTCTAGAGGACAGAACTAGTCTTTCTCAACAGAATTCTAGACAATTCCCAGTATACTGTCCAGTGTTCACTTCTGAACCAATCACTGGGATTAGAGGCATGGCTACTCTCTTAATAATCAAGTCTTAATTATGGGCCCATTGCTTCAGGTGGAGTTGCGGAGCAGGGGCTACCCCTTCTTTGTGTAGAATGGGTTTCCTTGGGAAAGGAGGGTTCTGTTACCAGGAGAGTGAAGGTAAGGTATTCCAGATATGCTAAAACCCCAAATGTCCGCTTACACTAGTCAGCTAACTGTAGATACGCTCTCACCGACAGCAGAAAATGGGGGCTGATTTTCCCTCAGGAAAAAGACTAGCAATAACACAGGGCACATTTCGTGTTGGATGGAGAAGCAAGCTGAAGTACTGGGCAATAAGTGAGGAGTGACAGGGAGGGAAAGGAGGAAAAGGAAAGGGATGGAGGAAGGAAAGGGAGGGAGGATGGGAGAAGGGGGGAGGGGGAGAGGAGGAGGGAAGGAAGTAGAGGAGAGAGGAATTATCAAGCTTGTTCGGAGTCTCTTACCTGATTCTCACCAGTAATCTACATTGCAGGTTTAGAATTTAAAGATGGGGTGGGGAGGAGTCCATATTCTTGAGAGTCCATCAAGTAAGTATCCATATCTGCAGCCACATCTGGAGTAAAAGTTGAAGTGCTTCAGAAAAGCCTGCCGTGAGGAGACAGATGGAAGGGGAGGGGAGGGACTATGTTTTTATTGGAAAAAATCACCATGTTTAAGCAGGATTCTGAGAACAAGCTAAAAATGAGGATCTACATTGTCCATTATAGGGCAGTGCTGAGGCAGGAGAAGGGAATCAATATGCCTCAGTCATGCTTAAGAGATGTTTTTCATCTGGAAAATGATCTTAGCACCACTTTTGCTATTTTGAAATCTGGCCCAAGCACTTGTGAGAAGATGACCTTTTATATATTGCATTTCGCAGAGAACTATATAGAGTTGGATACAATATCTTGACCTAGAGGGGAAAAATGAAATAGAAAAGGAAAATGGCGTTTGCAGGTTTTCAACCAGAAAGCAGTACATGAAAGAGGGAGATGAGTAAGTAGAGGCTACAAACTTGGCCCAGTAGAGCAAGCTGGCTGAAATATCATTATCTGAAGGATTCTAGACATCTGCCTCATTTTGCATGAGCCACCATCAGCAAGTGACTTGGGGCAAGGACGGAAAACGTGGCTGCGGTCCTTTAAAGCATCTTGTCGATTCTTGGCTTCTCGGGCTGGGGAGGGGAGGGGCTGCTGGGGAGAAAAGGTTACTGATTTCCGAAAGGTTAGAGGTTCTTTCTTTTTTCCCTTTCCTTTTTAAAGAATAACATTTCAGCTTGATATTATTTTAGTATTTACCACTCGGCATTGTCTTAGACCTCATCTTGGCAAGGGGCTCCTAAACAACTGCCACTTTCAACATCGCTGCCAAAAGGCGCCTTCCACAATAAAGCATGCTGCGCTTTGGCAGGAAATCAATAAAGTGAAAATCTGTTCTCATCATCCATACATTTACCATCACAATCAACAATCAAAGGCAAGACCTGGGTTCTTTATCCACAGGCTCCAGCCTCCCAATTTTCTGCTATGAAAGGGAGCATAAATTAGAACCCTTGGTTCCTGTTAGCTGGGCTTAATGGGTATGATTTATGAACCATTAAATGAGGTTATGTAAATTGATCCTTAGCAGAATGCTAGCGCCCAGGTGACAGGTGCAGCATGCTCGTCCACAAGGGTTCTGCACAAATCAGATTTCAGTGACATTCAGTTTGAGGAAAGAGAAATATGTTGTCAACAAGGAAGTGATTTAAATAGTGCCCTGGGTTCGTCAGCAATTATGCCTTTCTTCTTAATTGCTGCAAACTATATAAATTCTAATAGGAAATAAATTAGTAATTTACCAGTTAATGACAAGGGTATAAAGGAGAAGGGCTTAAATATTTTAAAAGCCATATTACCAGTGAGGCCATACACGGGGGTGATTTCCACTGATGCTGTTAAAGTTGAAGAGATGCTTTAAAACAGGAGTGTAAACTTTGACACAAGACAACTCACACTGCAAGCATTGCCACGGAAAGCGACGGGATGCATGTGGGAAAGGCACTTACAGAACTGGCCGATGTGCCCCCTCTGGAAATGGAGGTGTGGCAGGGCCTCTGTTTTATCATCATTTATCATTTGAGGTTAAAAACAAATCATCTTAAGAAAAACTCGGAGATAAATAAGTTGTCTTATATTTAAAACCTTTTGGTCAGCCTGGCCTCTGATTGGCCCAGTCATAAACATGTAGCTACACGATGAGAGCGAGGCTGAGCAACGTGCTTGGTGCTGCCCAGCTTTCTCTGGCTGCCTTGCTTAAACAACAGACCACAACAACATTATTTCCTGCCGTACGCTTGGTTATGAAAGGGGCGAACTGTATGCTTGATGATGAACCCTTTAGTTTCAGTGTCCAAAGTAAAAGCTTAGTTGGGGGAGAAATGAGTCCTAAGAAAGCATCTACAAATTAATCAGTCTGAAAATAAAGGGGGGAAAAACCCTTCAAATCTATTTATTCCTCCGTCTGCACTTGTTACTGCCAGTGAAGAAGACGATGGCCCCATGAGAAAGGATTCTCCCTTTAAAGTCAGTTCAATATCATCCCCAGCTTTTGTCTGAAGCTATTATTGTGCCTATTTCCATGAGACTGACCCCAGTAAGAGGACACATATGGATGTGATAGTCATGTCCTCTAGTCCCTGGCGGAGCCTATTAGAGCTCCCCGACAGGGGGTCTCTAACACTATTTTAATAGGCATTTCTACTGTGCAAGTGGAGTTGTTTACGGACAGGGGAGATGATTTGACCCACTGTGATGCTGTAGGAAAGTGCGGTGAAAGGGCAAAGGTCAGATGTTTAAAGAGGCTTGTGACTGTGGCCCACATGGAGAGGCTCTCCCCAGCAAAGGGAAATGCTGAGAAGTGGCCACAATTGAGAAAGTATAAAACAACTGACATCTACCGATGATCTCAGGGTTAGTGGGTAAAGATAACCTGGAGGCAAAGAAGTCTTGTGAAAAGGAGTTTTGTAACTAGTGTGTGAAGAAAATGCTTGAGAATTCATGCTACAGTGAAAGCCCACAAGCTATTTCAAATATTAGCACTACTACTAAGCATGTGGCTGTGGACAAGTTAATTTACCTTCTAAGGTTCTGATAACAGAATTCTGCCATGAAGATTAAATTAATGCATGAAGGAATTGGCAGATAGCAAGTATTCAGTGGATGATATATATGTATATATCATGTATATATGGTATATATGTACAGTATTTGTGGTATTAAACTACATTTATATACGTACCTGTGCTCAGAATCTTTCTTCATAAAATGGAAATGTAAAAAAATCATCTCCAGCATAGGGTTGTTCTGAAGATTCAGCTGCTCATGTATAGGAAATGCCAACACAGGAGCTGTTACATAGGAAGGACTGTGTGGCATTGCTATTATGACAGTGACCCTGCATCTCTTGTCTCGGTGTTCAAGTATTCACTAGCCTGACTGGAAGAAGATACAAACTTGCAGTAAGCTCCTAATCACACATCAAATATTTTTTCATACACTGTCTAGATCTACAGTATGAATATTCTGCCCACTTAATATATGTAGTTGCTTAGTGAGATTAAAATAAGACCTCTGTTATGAAGCTGAATAAATTATAGCACTGTACTTATAGTGAACAGAATGGAATTATGAACATTTAAATACATTAAATGAATAGATCCTATTTTGAATGTTCTTCACACACACACAAAAATACAACCACACATGTACATGAACAGCAGGAAATTTCTGAAAGTGATGAGTGGCCTTGTACTGTGGTTGTGGAGAAGGGATCAAGGTTAAATGTATCATCCAACTTATGCAATCATTTTGCATTATTACTTATACCCTAGAAAAAGAAAAACTACTATGAAACAAAAACACATACCTTACGTAAAAATTTAGGCCAAATACGTGCAGACCCAGCTTAGACTGAGCCACAGTTTGTGATGCCTCACAGGCCAGAACAGAACATCCCAGGGCTGAAGAACAGTAGAGAGGAGCCATGCCAGCCAAGTCTCACCTCCAAATCATCCGAAAGCACTTGGCTTGATTCCTGCACCCTTTAAATCCTGCTCTCCATACCTATATAAAAAAACAAGTTCTTATCTAGAGCTTCTAAACCACATTCCCCCAAGACCTTGAGTTTCCTTAAGATGGCTCTGGAGCCACAGCCAAGGGAAGACCAGAAAACAGAGTCCAGGGCCTCTTGAGATGTTTATCTACCTCTACAGAGTAAGCTTGGGACTTTGGAGATGTTTTCAGCACTCTATTCTGAGTATCTTTTTCAAATTATAGAGTGACTGTACAGAAATAAATTTCTCTCGAAGCAACATCTCTCATGTTCTGTTCTGTGTAAGATGCTAAGTTGGCTGTTGAATAAATAGCCTCCCCCTCCTGAAAATGTGCTCTCATAAGGGTTGCCTGCTCTTCCCTGCTTCCTCTCTCAAGATGTATTTTTTTTTTCAGGAATTGTGCTTTCAACTCACTTAAAAGCTAGAATGTGAAATGTTCTCCTAAGGCTCTTAACCTTTGCACGGCAGACCACCATTTCCTTGAAGAACATTTTTATCCCTACCCTATCTCTCAGTCTTATCTGTGTACTTTATCTTGTGAACACAGCTCTGGGCCCTAAGGAGCCTAATGCATTGGAAAATGTTCAATAAATAATCCAAAAGTGAACAGCCATTGCCCCTTGGGTGGCAGACTGCAAGTATTCTCAATATTTTCTGTTTGTAGTGTGGGCCCCGGCTTTTGCTTCCCCCTCCCCGACTACCTACTCCAGGAAACTTAGTCTTCAAGAAGGCATCACTAATTGAACCAGCCTTCCTAATTGTGTTTTGTGTTTCTATGGTGACCACCTCTGGAAATCCAGCAGATCCTCTGCCCTTCCTACTTGGTAGAAGCTTCCCTTCCTCATTTCTAGGAAGAGGGACCAACAAGAGTATGGAGTCCAGAGATTGCTGCTGGGTAGAGGATAAAATGCAAGCGAAGTTTTGTCTTCAAAGGGGAGAAAGAAAGAGAATGAAGGCTCATCCATGGTTAGGATCCTGTCTTTTTAGAATGTCATGATGATGGGAGTGGGAAGATGGCTCACCGGGGTAATGGTGTCTGCCAGCAAGCCTGATAACCTGAGTTCAAGACCCACATGGTAGATGAGAAAACTGATTGCCACAAAATTGTCCTTTGACCTCCACACACACACACAGACAGTCACACACAAAATAAACCTAAGATGTAATAATAAAAAGAAAGGATGCTGTGGCATTTGAAAGGCATTACACTGAAGGGATACTAAAGTTTAAAAAACCTGAAAATGAATCTAATTATGCCTTGAAGAATTTAGAGATTCTGAAGGCCCAATATTCCCAGAATATCTGCAGACACTTCTATTTGTAAGAAAAACAAAAGGCCACCGTGACTAGCTGTTCTGGAAGTGTGTGTGCGTCTGTGTGTACCTTTTCATGTGCAACTATCTCAGCTTCACCATCTAAACCAATGGCTCACAGCTCTAGCTGTGTGCCAGCGTCATCTGGGAGAGCTAAAGGGATGGCATAAACAGACAAATTCAGACTCTGTCTTTAGAGATTCCAAGTTTCTGACAAGGATCTGATATCCTTTGGGGGGGGGGGGACTTCCCCACAGATTAGGATACCCAAGCAGAGCTGAGAACCTCCCCTATAAACAGTACGACCCTGGAGGCCCAAGTCATACCACTTTTAGTTTTGCCCAGGGTATGAGGACCTGATGAGCGGTGTGAAATAAGTCACCCTATGTAGTCATCTCTTTCTGAGGAATTCACTGAGTGGGCCTATTTAAAATACTACCACTTCTGACTGAAACACATTGACCTTTAGCAAAAATAGGGCTTAATGAACACAACTCCCATCTTTGTGAAGTCGTTTTCTCACCTCTGGATAAATGTCCTGCTTTAGCGGAGTAGCAAGTCTGAGGCCCTGCATAAACATCTTATTTGATGTAGTAGATAAAACCAAGCAGCTATAACTTCTAAGTCAAAGGTTAAGTAGAGTGTCTCAATTTTTTTTTTAAACTGAAAAGTTAATGCCTACTATAATAGACTAATAGGCTTAATCCTGTGGTTTGGCCCCAAATCACCGTGCTCTTACTTTAGGCCCAAGCAGACAGTCAATAACGCTGGGAAATAGAGACGCTCTTGGAGCTGGAGCCCCACATACTGTCTCCCTCCTCTTCAGTCCATTAAACACCGTCATCATAGTTGGCATCTTTAAACCCCTTTTCGGGGCTGGGGATTTAGCTCAGTGGTAGAGCGCTTCCAAGGGCTTCCTGGTGTCAATCATTTCAGCATACCTAACCAGGCCAGTCTATTACTCTTTAGAGTAGACCTTTGCCTCTCCCAAAGAGGCCGGCAATATTCCTGGGTGTCATTAGGCCATACCTGCCCTGCTCAGATCCTGATGCCTTTCCCACTTCTGTGTTGATCTTCGGCAACTGTGACCTGAAGTGCACCCTGAAATAGCTGTTCTGTGTCACAGTAGATGAACGCCCAGTCTGATCTTCCCTCTGGTCTTGGCAATGTTCCTGTTGCCCCAAAGGAATCCCCTGCTCCCGTCTTGTCTGGCTTTTACTCCAAAACACGACACAAAGTTCCTACCCTCAAGGAAACGTTTCTGCGCTTAGCTTTATCTCACACGGAGGTATGGGCTGTCCTGACCATGCTGTTCTCCTCAGTTTACAGGGTTCTCTGCGCCAGATTCCACACCGTTAGCTACACTGTAACTTCTTTGGAGTAACTGCTTAGCCCCCGTCTCAATTTTGGCAAAAGACAGCCCAGAGGGTTGATGGTCACATGAGGGAAATGGTTTGCATTCCTCTGTTGGCATGAGACCCAGTCAGCTTTTAGACACTCCTAGGGCTATGGGAATGGAAGAGCCCACCACTCCACTGCCGGGGGGAAGCAGAGAGCGAGACCAAGTACACCAACCAGAAGCAGCGACCAGAAAGCCTCCATCAGCGTAGCTCTGCCTCTCCGGCCAGCTCCATTCCCATGATCCCTTGCAATCTCCTCTTGTTTTTCAGCCAAACGTAGCCCTCATGTCCGGAGACAGAAAAGGCATTTCTTTACCTCTGCCGTAGGATCCTGTAACAAAATGGGCCTCAGATCTTGACTGAGTTTCCTTGGTGCTAACACACTTCTGAATTTGAAGAGGAAAGATTCAAGCTTCGCTGATTTTAGCAAAGGATTTCAACAGCTTTTTGTACTTTGAGACTTTCTCATAAACTTTTACTCCAAACCTTTCCTGAGTGACTTTGATATCCTATTCACAGCAGACAGTTTTAATCTTTATCCATCAGCTGGCAAGCTGGAAGAATTTTTTTCTTTATTAAGAAATTTTTTATTCATTTTACATACTGACCACAGATCCCTCTCTCATCCCTCCTCCCACCCACTCACAGCCTTCCCCTCCAACCCACCCCCATCCCCTCCTCCAAAACGGTAAGGCCTCCCATGGGGAGTCAGCAAAGCTTGGTACATTCAGATGAGGCAGGTCCAAGCCTCTCCCCCTGAACCAAGGCTGTGCAAGGTGTCCCACCATAGGCATCGGGCTCCAAAAACCCAGTTCATGCACCAGGGATGGGTCCCTTAAGCAGACCAAGCTATACAATTGTCTCTCTTATGCAGAGGACCTAGTCAAGTCTCATGCAGGCTCCACAGCTGTTGGTCTAAAGTTCATGAGTTCCCACTAGCTTGGTTCTGTAGGTTTCCCCATAATGATATTGGCCTCCTTTGCTCATAGAATCCCTCCTCTCTCTTTGACTGGACTCCTGGAGCTTGGCCTGGTGCTTGGCTGTGGATCTCTGCATCTGCTTGCATCAGTTACTGGATGAAAGGTCTATGATGACAGTTAGAGCATTCACCAATCTGATTGCCGGAGTAGGCCAGCTCAGGCACACTCTCCATTATTGCTAGTAGTCTAAGCTGGGGACATCCTTGTAGATTCCTGGGAACTTCCCTGGCACCAGGCTTCTCCCTATCTCTGTGATGTCTCCCTCTATCATGATATCTCTTTCTTTTTTAAGGAAAACATCCACAGCTTAAGACAGGTCTCAAAAACATTTGACCTGAGAGTTTCTCAACCTCCATTAATTTCCCACTAACTTTCCTGCCTCATTACCTTTGTAAAGTATAAGATGACTGCTATGAACATAAGAAATTAGGCTACTGTGATGGTTAGATTTTGTCTCCTAGAAACAATATAGAATTTCCTGGGGAGGGAGTCTCAGTGAGGAATTGTCTTGTTAGGTTGGACTGAGGGAGACTGTCTTCACTACATTGAGGTAGGAAGATTTACCCACTGTGGATGGCACCATTCCCTAGGTGGGGAATTCTGGATTGTGGAGAAAATAAACTGAGTACTAACATGCTTGCATGCACTCATTGTTCTCTGCTCTTGGCTGTGGATATTAATATGAATAGATGCTTCAAGTTCTGGCAGTCTTGACTTCCCCACAATAATGACCTGTAATCTGGAGCTGTGAATCAAATAAACTCTTTTTTTCCTTAAGTTCTTTAAGTTGCTTTTGTCATGGTGTTTTATCACAGCAACAGGTAGCAAAACTAAAACAAGGGTGTACACGTTGTGGAAATAATAACGCATCTCTTTAGCAAGTATATGAAACCTGTAATCTGCCCACAAAACAGAACATTGTAACAAAAGACACAGGAAGCAATGGAATGTCCTGTCTCACTGTGTCTTATTTTCTGCCTGTTGCTTCCCTTTGCTTCTACTTCCTTATTTATTTTACTTTGGATCTTGTTACTTTTGAAGATACATATATCATCTTAAGTTCTTTCTCATAACAAGTAAGGTATATATCAAATAAGCAGGGTTCATTCCATTGGTGGCTTTAAAGCCAGCATAAGAAGCTTGACGTTTCAGTTGAAAGATTTCTTATAACTCACTCCTGGAACTTACTTTCAGAATAGTTTCCTATCAGAGTAAAGTGAAGTAGGCTTCTCAGATCACGTTCACAACCCAAGACAGCTTCAGCATAATACCCTTAATTGTCTCTCCTGCCTGGCATGGGGTTTTGTTAAGGAATAAACTGCTAACTTGCATTTATATGACTTTATGGCATTTCTGTTCTGTTCTGTTTTGTTATTTAATCATAACCACTATTACTTCCAGATTTGTTCCTAAGCAATCTAAAGCCATATTGATTACAATTAAAAGATTTAAGCATACAAATATACTATCAAGTATCTGGAAACTAATTTCTATAAAGTGTGCCTGGTTACATATAAGGTCTAGTGAAAGGAAATTTTTTTTTTTTAAAGATTTATTTATTTATTATGTATAGTATTCTGCCTGCATGTAAGCCTGCACACCAGAAGAGGGCACCAGATCTCATTATAGATGGTTGTGAGCCACCATGTGGTTGCTGGGAATTGAACTCAGGACCTCTGGAAGAGCAGTTAGTGCTCTTAACCTCTGAGCCATCTCTCCAGTCCCTAGTGAAAGGAAATTAATACAAAGCATTATGTCAGTCAAGCAGAGCTTTATTTATTGTTATATCCATATGTGTATGGTGTGTGTGTGTATGTGCATATGTATGTATGTATGTGGGGGGTCATGTGTCGTGTGTGTGTGTGTGTGTGTGTGTGTGTGTGTGTGTGTGTGTGTGAATATAGGCACATGCATGCATCTGGAGTATAACTTTCAGGATTCAGTTCTCTCCTTCCACTGTGGAATTCAGGGATCTAACTCAGGTAATCCACTGAGCCATCTTGCCTGGCCTCTAGAAGGATTGTGATTGTAAATACTATAAATCTATTTCTCCATCCTTCAGATTCTAACTGCAGATGGTTTCTGTCAAAGTGAAAGCCAAGAGTGGGGATGTTGTTTAGCGGCTGAGTATATACTCAGCATGCCCAAGGTCTAAGTTTAATTGCCAGTACCCACACTATATAGATGATGAATGTCAAAACTCTTTTCATTCTTAGTTTAGGAATCTGATATCAGAAAATTAATCTCTCTTCCTTCTATTGATTGAAATTGACTTGACTAACATAGGCATTCTAGGCATGCTATTATTCCTTCTTGGGGTCTACTTAACTTCTATTAGTATGTCTGTAACCACCACAGATTAAGTAAGAGCTTAGATACAGATTCCATTCTTATTATTGTAATGGCAAGGTACAGTGTGCTCCATTTATATATTAAAAGGGGTTTTAAATCATGAGCCTATCATAGAGCAGTTTGAGATCATTGACCAAAGAACAGTTGATGAATACATTGACCACACCAGTAGTCATAATAAGGCACCATAAACTGCCTTTGTAGAGATCTTTGCTGTGGGATAATGCTGTTGTTCACTTGTTTACAATAAAACACTGATTGGCCAGTAGCCAGGCAGGAAGTATAGGTAGGCTGAGCAGACTAAAGGAATGCTGGGAAGAGGAAGATCAGAGTCAGAAGTCGCCAGCCAGACATAGAGGAAGCAAGATGTGAAGGTAGAACTGAGAAAAGGTACCAAGTCACACGGCTAAACATAAATAAGAATTATGGGTTAATTTAAGTGAAAGAGCTAGTCAGTAATAAGCTTGAGCTAATGGCCATACAGTTCGTAAATAATATAAGCTTCTGTGTGTTTACTTGGGTCCAAGCAGCTGCAGGACTGGCTGATGAGAGAGATTTGTCCTGATCACAGGCTAGGCGGGACACAGGAAAACTTCTGCTACAGATCTTAAGTAAAGACATAACAAAACTAGGTGAAAGTACCTTGAGGTTTGTGTGAGTAGTTTGCAAATTTCACACACATACTTTCAAAGTTTTGTCAGAGAAACAGATGATTAAGCTGAGGCTTCAAAGGTGAGGAAGAATCAGTCAAGTGAGGGCAAAAGGATGTCTCAGCAGACAGAGGATGTAAATCCTAGACATATGGATGCACAGTGCATTCAGGGACCCAAAAGATCAGTTTGGGGGAGACAATGGGAAGAGACAAGGCTGGAAAAGTAGGTGGGGACCTGAGTGTGAATGTTCCTCTGAACCAAATTAAGACCTTTCCACATTTATGGACAATGGGACCTCATGAAGACCCCTAAGTGACTTAATTATACTGTAAAAAGGCATCCATCCATAGGGAGAGGGTGCATTTTCCTTATTTCCCACACGTTTTGTGTGTTCTGGGTTAGGGGTGGGTGCTGACCCTAGTTTCAGACATGGAGAACATTGAAGCTATGCTGATCTCCACTTAGAAACACACTTGATTTCCCCCAGTCCCGTGACTCTGCCAGGATCTGTTTTCTTTGGCTTGTTCCCTTATTTTTAAAGTCTTAGTATGAAAGTTGAGTTCTCAGAGAGATCTTTCCTCATCACCACCTAACTACAGCATGCCAACTTCCAACTGTCTCTCTGTTTCTACCTTTGCTTGTCTCCTCGTAACATTCATCATAATTTGGAACTAGAGTTTTCTTGAGGGACTTAAACAATCATCCCCCTGTCATTTAAAAAGCAAAGACACTGCCAGTGTTAAGATGTGTTCACATTACCTTCAGGACAGACTGAGCTAGGGAGATGTGAGGGTTTGCTCCACACATAAACATGGAAGATCTGGGAGTCTGGGCTAGGGTCACAGCAGTGGAGTAATTCTAGAAACATTTGCAAGATATCAGTGAGATCAGATGGTAGGAAAGGGAAAATCCACGAATCTCCAGGTTTCAGGGATTTTCAAAGTCTCCAAAGGAATCGAAAAGAACTATTAATGGCTGCTAATGGAAATCATACAATAATCTCAGAAAGATTGCTCCACAGCCATATCAAGGCTTTAAGGCTATTATTAATAGTTAAACTGCAACAGTGCAATGAGCAGGAAAAGAATACTGATTTGTAGCCTGGAAAAGGATTTCAAAATGTTGCAATCAAAAGCAAATGATCAGTGGGTTTTAGAAATAGAGCAATTCCTTGTTTGATGGTGATCACTCGAATAATTCTTCAGTTTCAAAATAGAGCAGAAGTAGGTTTAAGGTTTGAGTGACACTGAATTGTCGAAGTTGAATAAGATTTTAGGATAGTGCTAATAAATATGCTCTGCCTAGTTGTGTAACTACATATACCAATAAAAATATTTTCCATGACCCTTATAGTATTTAGAGAAATAAAATAAAACTGATAACCTTAAAAATACATACAGCAGTGGTCAGTTTGTGAGGTCTTTTCTACGTGGAGTACCCATTTTGGTTATTAGTTCCTCTTTGTGAAGTGGATTTTATTGGTCTAATCTTAGAATTATGAAAACCAGTCTCAGACATGTCAAGTGATTTACCCAGTATCATACAGCTCATTAATCACTGAGCAGGACTTCGATAGAAAAGATACCAGAACCCTACAGTTTCCATTTGGACAGGTCCCTAAAAGGCCCAAGTGTCAAAGATATCCTCATCTTGGTGAAGTTGTGAGATGGTAGAATCTTCAAGCGGGACATCTTCAGGCCATAGGGGATGTGCCCTTGAAGGAGTTTGCAGGAGTCTGGGCCCCTTCTTTTTCTTTTCTTTCATATCTTAGTCCAGAGGTGAACAGTTTTGTCCTTCCATGTGCTCCTAACTATGAGTGTTGCAGCCAGAGAAACAGGCCCATTCAAAACAATGAGCGAAAATAGACATTTTTCTCTTTATAAGTTATCTCAGACGTTTGTTGAAGTAATAGAATGCTATCATTTTACAGAGCAAGAAAAAGTGCTCCAAAAGAACTTGTCCGATTCTACAGGGACTGGGATCAGGAGAATCAGGATGGTACAAAAAAGGGAGCCTGTGCCTTGGGTGTGGCAGACTCTCTGGAGGCGGATCCGATGACCTCTAACCCCACCCAGGAAGTCACTCTCTGCTGTTCAGCTGCTCAGTTCCCAGACCTTTCTCTCTGTGCCTGGGGGAAGCAAGGCTCACTCTCAGTGCTGCCTTGGACTAGATGGACTTAAGGCAGCAGGAGTCCACACCATGTTACCTGTGTGACTCTGCTGGCCTCCCCATCTCTCACAGCCTGCATAGACTCTGAATCAAGACCTGCCCCTCCATCCTATTGTCCTTTAGCAGTGACAGCTTTTGACAAAGTCTATGAAAAAGAAAATGCGCTTCAGAGAGAAGGCAGAGGGGGAGGTGTCTACGCCACCATATCCAGGTCCATCCGTTGTGAGGTGATCGAAGGATCTTAGAGGATCTTGTACATTTTCTGGTTATCATGATGAACAGTTTTTTTTTCTTTTTTTTACCAGCACTTAGTGGGTGAGATAAGAAATAAAACGGTCAGTCCTACAAGGGAAAGAAATGCAGCCTCACTGCCCATGGGGCTTTCTCTGGGGAAAAAAAAAAAAACTGAATGGGAAGCCCTTCAATGTCATCCCAAAGAATTTTGATTTTAGTCTCAAGAAAGGCGGTAAAAAGAGAGAGTCTAGAGCAGTGGTTCTCAACATGTGGGGCACAATCCCTTTTGGGGGGGGAGTCAAACAACCCTTTCACCAGGGTCCCTTAGCAGATATCCTGCATATCAGATATTTACATTATGATTCATAACAGTCACAAAATTACAGTTTCGAAGTAGCACTGAAACAATTCTATGGTTGGGGGTCATCACAACATGAAGAACTGTATGAAGGGCCCATAGTATTAGGAAGGTTCAGAACCACTGATCTATAATGACTTCTAGATTTTTTGGCTTGGGCAGTTGTCTGGGAAGAAGATCTAATTACTGAGGCTAGGAATGTGGTGAGAAGGAGCAGGGGGAAAATGGATGAAAAGATAAGTTCATACCCAGCACATCAGCGTGTAGGTGAGGTTTCCAAGGGTGGGTTGGGAGGCACTGAATAGTTCCATAGAGAGGTCTGAGAAGAGATCTTAATTGGGACCTTCGAGTATCAGGGACAGGTGACATCATGGGCATGCACAGAGAATTTTGGATTATCCAAGGTCAATTTTTAATCTCAGGCGGGTTTTCCCCGCTTCCTACTCAGTGTGTTCACAGGAAACACCAATTAAGATTAATTTCAACGTAAGTAAAACATAATTAGCAAGATAAATTTGCTGCCAAAAATATAATGAACTCCAAGATGAAATGTAAAATGCTTTAAGCTCACTTCTCTGATGTTTTTATGCGATGCTTTATCTTTTGATTTTAGTTTGGCTCTATCTACCTAGTCACTTGTGTATGCAAGCACATGTGTGTGTGTGTGTGTGTGTGTGTGTGTGTGTGTGTGTGTGTGTGTACAGGTGGAGGTCGGAGGCCTTAAGTGTTGTTGCTTAGGTGATATCCACTTTATTTTCTTGAGACAGGGTTTCTCATTGGCCCTGGTCTTGCAGACTAGGATAGAATGGCTGGCCAGTGAGCCTCAGAGATATGCCTGTCTCTGCTTCTTTAGGGGCAGAAGAGATTACAAGTGAACGTCACTTTGCATGGCACGCACTTTACCAACAGAGTCACCTCCCCAGCCCACGATGCTTTGTCTTTGTTGGTCCTAAAGACACACTAAGTCAAAGTAAAGAGTATTTTAGAGATTTCAAAAGTTTTTCTTATATTTTTGGTTGTGAGCTTAGCCTTTGACAGCTAAGCCATCTCTCCAGCCCCAGGTAAGTTTTAGTTAGCTTCAGTTGTCAACCTGGAACACCTGGGAGGAGGGGCCCTCCACAGGGAAACCGCATCCACTGGATTAGTCCATGGGCATTCCTGTAGTGCATTTTCTTGATTGATAATTAATGAAAGAGGGTTCAGCCTCTGAGGGCAACACCATCCCTAGGCAGATAGTCCTGGACTATATAAGAAAGATAGCTAAATGTGAGCCTTGGAGCAAGCCAGCAATCTGCATTCCTCCATGACTCTGGATCAGTTCCTGCCTTAAGCTCCTGCCATAGTTTCCCTGACGATGGACTGTGACCTGTAAGCCAAAGGAAATACTTTGTCTCCAGGTTGTTTTTGGTCAGTGCCTTGATCACAGTAGCAAGAACCCAGCCAGAACAAAAGCTCCCTCCCATTTTGCTCAGAAGTTTTGGATTGTCTCTAGTTATTGTTTTCTTGTCATTTTCTCACATAGCTCATTGTTTTCTGACACGCTGCAGAATAAGGTTCCCACGTGGCTAAAAATCAGTACTATAGTAGGACACATGCTTCGTTTCTTTTTTTCTCTTGTCATGAAGGTTCTATTGTCCCATTATTGGTATGAAGGTCGCCTTGCTGATTCAGCAAGAGGGCAATGTATGGTATGATTTTTTTCTTTATTATCTAATAATTAAGTTTTAGAGGGGAAAACTGAACAGCTGGAAGTAGTGGCATATTAACCTACAGAGGAGTCCTTGGTTAAGAGAGTCAGTAGATGTCATTTTAATAACATCCATAATTCCGCCCACTTCTAGGGGAGCCAGTGTACCCAGTTGGCTTTGTGTTGTTCCTGCAGAATGTGTGACACTCAGTAACATGTAAGAAAACAAAGATTTATTTGTCTTGTGATCCTGAGGGTCCAAAAGCACAGTGCCAACGCCAGCTTCTGGTGAGAGCCTTGTAGTAGATGATGCCGCATGGCAGGAGACAACTAGCCCACAGCAGAGCAGAGAGGAAGCAGGAAACCTAGGTGAGGGTCGGTGACTTTCAAAACAATCTGCTCTTGTTGGGTTAGTCCAGCCGTCTCACAAAACTGGGTGCCCTCCTGAAAGACAGCATTCGTCTTTTCATGAGGGAAGCACCATTATTTTATGTATATGAATGTTTTGACTGCATATCTGTATGTGTCCGGTGCCCACAGAGGCCAAGGAGGTGTTGAGTCCCCTGGAACTGTTTTTATAGATGGTCGTGAGCCACCATGTGGGTGCTGGGAACTGAACCAGGTCCCCCTGTAGAACTAGCAAGCGCTTTTAACTGCTGAACCATTTCTCCAATGTCCTTCTTTATTTTTTTTTAAAGAATAGAGTATCTTTTATTTATTCTTTGACAATTTCATACATGTAAACAGTGTATCTTGATCACATCCACAGCTACCCCCTTGTTCTTCTCTCCCCAAACACCCCCAACAAGTCCCCTTCCCTGATTTATGTCTTTTCCTTTTTTTGTGTAACCTCCTCAGAGTGCAGTCAGTGCTGTGTATGGGAATGCTGACTGACCTTGCTGGCTTGATCTTCGTGCAGGTCTTATGCGGTCACCATAGCTGCAGTGAGTTTCTGCGTGCAACATGGCCACATCATGTTCAGAAGATAACATTTCCCAACATTCATCTCCATCCTCCAACTCTTACATTCTCCCCCCTCCACAATGTTCCACTGGGGTTGGGAGGTGATCAGTGGTAGGACTTCTATATCTTATTTAGGACTGAGCACTCGATTGTCACTTATTCTCAGCACTTGGACTGACTGTGAACCTCTGCCTAGCTGATGGCTATTGTAGAAAGAGACTTCTCTAGCCAAAGTTGGGGGTTACACTAATCTGTGGAGGTAAACAAATATGTAGAAGGAACTTTGCATATACGCCCATGTTGGAAGCAACTAGAACAGTTTAGCCCCTAGGGCCTGTGGCCTTCCCAGCCAGGGGCTTTGGATCCTGGTTCTTAGTAGCTATTTCTCAAATGTACTTAACAGAAACTCTTTGTTTAGATCACATTATAAGGGAAATTCATGTGTCTTAGGACACATCTTGTTCTAAATATTCTAAATGTCATATTTTAAATAAGCCATGTCTTTAGGATTCTAGGGACTTGACGAGACTGCTTTGGTTTTCCTATCAGAGAATTACTTTTAGTTCATAGAGTACAACTAGCTAGCATTGTATTGATGCTATTGATGATATTGTCAAAGATAGTGCTATCAGAATGGGTGTGGCTCATACCTGTAATCCCAGCATTTGAGGGGCAGAAGTAAGAAAACAAAGTTCAAGGCCATTCTTGGCCACGTATTGAATTCAAGTCCACAATAGCATTTATTACTATATACAGTTGCATAGATGCCCTGGTAGACATTGTCTGTGGCCCAGTCAGTAACTTTCCATGACTATTCATGAAGACATTTAAGTCAACAACACAGTGACAGTTGTATTTCATCTGGACCTTTATTTCATATATATACATATATGTATTTGGTTTTTCGAGACAGGGTTTCTCTGTGTAGCTTTGCGCCTTTCCTGGGACTCATTCTGTAGCCCAGGCTGGCCTCGAACTCACAAGATCTGCCTGGCTCTGCCTCTCGAGTGCTGGGGTTAAAGGCATGCGCCACTACAGCCCAGCTGGACCTTTATTTCTAAACTGCCCAGATTTTATAAATTTTACTGCTGATTTTTTTCTTTGCATTGACTGGCAGGGAATTCAGAGTGAATTCTAACACTCTTAACAACAGCATATGGTTGTGTGGTATGTACTCTGTAGAGATTTCATTTTGGTTTATATATAATTTCTTTGTTGTTTTTGAGACAAGATCTTGCTATGTAGTTTGGGTAGGCATGGAACTCATTATGTAGATAACAGTGGAGTCGAACTTGCAATGATCCTCCTCCTTCTGGCTCCTGAGTACTAGGATCACAGGTGTGCATACCACATGTGGCAAAGACATAGCCAAAGACAGAACAAGTTTTTGTCGGTATGGGGAATTGAACCTAGGGCTTACATATCACTGATAGGCTTGCCCTATCACTGAGCTCCATACCAGCATCGTTTGCTTCCCATACTTTCCACTTATTTGATTTCTAAAATTTAAAATCATATTCACTCACTCTTTCAATGAATATTTATTTGGCTCCTCCTATGAGCCAAGCACTTATGTAGATGTTGGGAGTACAATCATGAAGGAGCTACAAGCCTTCACTGTCCAGGAAGCAGTAGATATAATTTAGTGAATATGTACTATATTACATCCAGTATAAGAACCTGATGCAAAAGTAAGTAAGAAATAGCTAATTCCTTTGCTAAGACTAGGACACGCTGTAAAGGCTCCTATGTACCACCAACAGAAATGAGCTTCAAACAAACTGGCATACTGACTTTACCAGATTCCTTCTTTATCTCGCTGTCAAAAGCACTGGGGCCCAACCTCTGCTGCATCCACCACGTCCTGGTGCTGCACTGATGCTGGTCTCACCTTGTTTGGGGGTTTGAGTCGACATCCCACTCTCCTTTCCTGACAGAAGATTCTGCCAAGTCTCGTAGCTGAACATACCTGGTCTTGGATACCCTGTGTTTTCAACAGCTGCAGGTCTGAGGGCCCGATTTTGCTATTCAATGGAGAGAGAGAGAGATAGAAGAAAGAGATAGAGAGATAGATAGAGGGGGAGGAAGGAGAAGAAGAAGAGGGGGAGGAGGAGGAAGAAGAAGAGGAGGAGGAGGAAGAAGAAGGAAGTGGCTGAAGCAGCAGCAGCAAGAGGAACATGAGGACATATTTATTTCCGTAGGAACTTAGTAAGAAAAGGAAAAAATAGCCAAATCAGGACCCAATGGAAGAGCTGTCAGAACACAGGCAGGCCACAGTGGTTTGGGGCCTTGGGAAGAAGCAAATTTTGTTGGCATTCAATGCTACAAAGAAATTGGGAGCTGGGTGGTGGTGGCGGCACGCGCCTTTAAAAGCTACACAGAGAAACCCTGTCTTGAAAAAAGGAAAAAAAAAAAGGAAAGAAAAATAAATTGGGAAGACTAAATATTGAACGCAGCTGGTAAATTTGGAGATGCCACAGGCGATAACCACCTCCAAAAGGAGTGCTAACTGAGTAGTGAGAACACAAGGAGTTAAGGCTTCTATAACCTCTGACAACTGTAAGTACCGAGGCAACAGAACCAGCAAGCGTGGACTAGCTTCTCAACATGTGGAGCAGAAGGAAAGGGTGAGCTGGGGTGGTACCTCGGAAAGAGCTAGATAGGGTGGCCCTCACGGGAATGGCAGGATCAGTGAAGGGTGAGTGCTTTCTTCAATGACCAAATGTTTCACCAGCATGCATCTCTTGTCATAAGAGACTGACAAAAGAGATGTAGCTATGCTGTGGTTGCTTGGCATTGGGATAATGCGTACAGTCAACATTCTGAAATGCTTCTTGAAAGGGCACTTGAGTCATAACCTAAATTTTTAGGAGGGGCCGTGATTTCTTATCTGCCATATCTTGATCAAACTTTAGATAGGCTTAACCTAATATTTGAAAAGTGAATAGTTTAAACTCGTTTGTTGAGCTGTTCCTTTGCCCTGGGGCAATAGCCAAACAGTCACAACCAAACAGAGAGTTTTGCAAGCAGAAGATCTACGTTGGCAGCAGCTGCCAGGCTGGCAGCTATCCTTGATGAAAGTCACAGGCTTGGCTTGAGTGGAGAGAAAGCTCAGAGGTTGAGGACGTCCCTGAAGTTGCCCTGAACCCATAGACAGAATATAGGATAGTACTTCAGGTAAAAGGGCAAGGGGGCAAAGAATTTCCTGGTGGCTTCCGAATATGCCACAATATACAGAACACACACACACACACACACACACACACACACACACACACACACACATACACACACACACACACACACACACACTACTGGTCTTCTTCCTTGTATGCCTGCTGAGACCCAAGGTTGCTCGGAATAAGATTGTGGTCATAGTGTTTCCAGGGAGGAAGCATGCAAAGAGTCCTGAATGGTCTTCCTGGGTTGTTGGCTTGGCTTCCTCTGAGTCCGCTGCCTCTGGGCTGTGACCCCTGCTATCCTCCATCTATTCCTTTCTTGCTGAGTCCTGACATCTGGCTTCCTTTCATCCTTTCTGTAGATATTTATCCCACAGTGACTTGTTTCCTTCATCACCAGTTCTTGGGGACCCCTCTCTACCTTGATGTCTTCTATCACTTTTTCCCTACCTGTTTCTCCAAAGATCCAGTTCTAAGTCATTGAATTGGGGAGGAGGGGTCCTAATACTAATGTCAGCTAACTTCAGTGAATGTTTACTGCACCCCAGGTACTATTCTAGCTGCTTTGCATTAATTATTTTTCATTTTTATTATTGCGAGCATTTGAGGTAACACATTTGCAGAGGAAGAAATAGGACAAAGCTTATGTTGCCACTGCCACATAGCTGGGAAGTTTGAGACCAGAGAGTCCAGCTACAGAGCCTAGGTACTAACTCTGCGTTGTACTGTCTCTTGTGTACATTTAGATGAAAAGGAGCAGAACCAAAGTCATTCCTCTACACCACCAGGAGTCAGAATTCCAGGAAAACACTTAACACTGGGAGAATCCGGACAGACATAGAACCTGGTAAATGGCCCTAAGTCTCAGTATTGAATGCTTCCCTCTACCTAAGACCTTAGGTTCCTGATCCTAATTCCAAAGTAAACTGTTCCTTGAGATAGCCGGACAGGTCTAGAAAAAGAGGAAATAGCTGGTGGGAGAGGAAGGTGGGGCAGAGATTAAGGCTTTTACTGCCAGTCCAAAACCCCTTACTGTTTTCGTTGGACTCACAAGTGAAGCCCCAATATGGGTAAAAAGCGTTCCTTCAGAAAGATGTTGAAGCTCTAACCTTAATACCAACGAATGTGACCTAATTTGGAAATAAAGTTTTAGCGTATGCTCAAATATAAACGAGGCATTAAAGGAGGGAAGGTCAATCAGATAGGACTCTGTTTTTAAGAAAAGGGAAATTTGAACACAGAGATAGACACTCGCACAAGGAGAAAGCATGTGAAGATCAATGTAGAGATCGAAATGATGTACCTACAGGTCAAGGGATGCCGAAGACTGCCAGCCAACTCCAGAAGTTAGGAGAGAGGCAAGCAACCATTTCTCCCTTGCAGCGTTCAGAAGGAACCAACCTCGTGAACACCTTGATTTTAGATTTCTAATCCCCAGAACTGTGAGACAGGGCATGTCAGTGTTTAAAGTCATCTCATTAGTTCTTTTTTGCTCCAGCCCTGCTAAGAACTAGTGTAAATCCCAAATACCAAGGCCCCATCTCTAGACCTGATTGGGTATGCATGCAAGAGTCCAGGCTAGAGTTCATAGTTGCAGGTCACAAGGCCCTCTCCGGGACCCATTTTCCATATACTTTCAGGTTTTTTCAGAAACCCCGAAGCAAACAGGAAGGAAAGGGAATATAAAACAGAACATGGCAAAATCCTTGATAACAAGGAGAGAGGTAGAAGCTACACCCAGTCCTCATGTCCTTATGCATTTCCTAAACTGGATTTTGTTTTGTGTGTGGTGGTGTGGACTAAGACCATGGTCTCACACATTCTAGGCAAGTGCTTTGCTTCTGGAATTGTGCTCTTAAGTTTGGTGTTCATTTTGAAGGTCTTAATGACACTCAGAATGCTACATTTTCAAAATGGGAACCGGGTATGTGCCTATACTCCTCACCCCTGGGAAAGCTGAAGTGAGAGGATCACTTGAGCCTAGGAGTAATACAATAACAAGTTAATAAAAGCCCCCATCTCAAAAATGGAAAAAAAAAACCACCTAAAAGATGGGAGATCTGTCCTACAAGAGCTTTCCATCCTCAGCCCTCTCTGCTGGTCATTTCCACTGATGCAGGGTACTGGGTTATGGAAAGCCAGATCTGTAAGGCTAGCCTCAGCAGAACATAATGAAGAAGTACGGTATACTCTTGGTAGAAGTAGGTATCAATGTTGTCACGTTGTCAATAGCTGCCATTATTTAAGAATATGGACCAAAGGAGACACTAGAATCCATAAGCATGTTGGAATCAACCCGAAGTGTCAGAAGTCTCATCAGTTCCTACGGCTATGACCACTCTCAAACGTCTGCAAGGACTCTGGGAACATGGGTGGGAAACTCTGCAACTCCCGGGCTGTGCGATCACATATCAACAAGCCTTCCCAGGGTCAAGGTTAACCCATCACCTGTGTCTGAAGTTCAAGTCAAGGTGGGGTCCACACTATCTCAAATCAAGTTTTCCCTGGGACAGAAGAAACGATAGCAAACCCGGTATCAAAAAGCTTCTAGGCTTCCCTTCCCTTTCATCCAATAGAAGGACTCTAGCAACGTGTACACATGATATTAGTAAGCAGGCATGTTTTCGCCAGTGGATAAAAGGCTGCCAGGAGGGACTAGCTCGTTGTCCTGAATGCAGGATTATGGCCAATTTAACTCTACTTTCCTCAGGTGCAGAAGATGGGCTGCCACAGGAAGCCCAAGACACCTTCTGATTCTACAGTTTCACAATTTTGTCTTAAATCTCCCAACACTTCTCATGGTTGTACAAATAAGATGCGATTTGGGGGCATGTTCTCAGGCATTCATTTTGGAAATCAGAAAGAGGAAAATGAATTGCAGTTACAGTGGGACACACACTCTCTGTGTTCCCACTTTGACATAATTTAGCACCCTACTCTTAAATAAAATAGTCTAATAATACCAATACAATGATAAAGTGTTATTCGATGCCTTTAATAATTAAGCAAACGTTGGTTGGGTAGTTACCAGTGGATGTGAAAAGGGCACGAGGTGAGATGGAAGATGTAATCACACCAGTTGAGGCCACTTCTTTGTTCCAATTCTTCTTGCAGCTCCAGTGGAGTTTTCTGTGACCCTTCCTGCCCAGGATTTTTTTTGTCATTCTTCACTTGGCCATTGTCAGAATGTATGCCTTACTCCAGTCCTCAAAAGAAAATGTCTCCCCAAAGATCAAAATCTCTATTTTTACCCACACAGTTCACACACCGCAGCGTTGGCTTTATCGTTACATTAGTGAAATTTAAAGGTATACTATTAAACATTGTCAGTGGTGGTCGCTATAGAAATTTTGCCTTTTACAAAGAGGGGCCACATAATAGGACTCTACCTGCCAATTGCAGGGGACAGCCGAGGCTTTCACTGAATGGACTTTGTGCTGACAGGCTCTTAAAAGATTGTGTGTGTGGCCTTTAGCCCTTGAACATGGCAAGCATTTTCCATGGATAGTAGCCTTGAAAATCCTATGGCCTGTAACAAAAGGAGAATTTCCCTTCTTTTATGGGGTCAAACATATGTCGCATACTTCCCTGTCAGCCCTGACCACAGACAAGATCCTTTCATAGTCAGCATACATAAAGCCTGTAATTATCAGCCACAGGTAGTGGCCACCTGCTCATGGAATAGGCAGAAATGGAAAATGTGGTGGGGGCCGTAGCAAGCATGCTCCTTTTGAATCGGCCCCAAGAGGCCCTGCCTCCGAGGGTCTTCGAATAGATAGGATTTAAATCAGCCTCCTTTCGCTCACTGACCTGGCAATTTCAGAGGCAGAAGGTAATCATACATAGACAATTACGTCTCGGAGAACTTCCCAAACACTTCCATGGAGGCCACGGCTCCATTGAATTCCACACTACGGTGTTCTCTGGCTTAACTGAATGGTGCTTTCAGGCCCTGGTTCATTTGTTTGGTATTCGTATTGATGTTTAATGATGCTCTTGTGAATTGCCCAGATCTCCTTTAGGACCCAGGAGTCACTCTCTCAGCTCGGAGGAGGGTTCTGCTGAAGAACCAGAGCTGAGCTCTTCAGAACCTGTCTTCCTCCCAGAAGAGCAGCTGGACCCAGGCACACACCCCTCCCAGGGTAGCCCACGTCGGTGATCACTCACTCTATGCAGTAGTAAGGGCTCACCCTCCTATCTCATTTCTGGAATAGCGCTGAAGGGGCATTCCAGGTTCAAAGCTCCCTAGGGGATCTCTCGTGCTCACTGAACTGGAATTCGGTTTCTCTTTTTGTCCCATTGACTCTCTTGCCCCCTTATTGTTATTGATCGAATTTCCCAAATAAACTATCTGCATATAACCTAATATAGATTTTTAAAAATCATATCGTATTTCCAGTCTTATGTTATGAAACAAACATTGAAATTCAGAATGGTAATCAGATGTTTCACTGTCTCAGATTTTGGCTCCTGGAATGAAAGGATCCAGCCATGTAATGCCAGCCTCCTGTGTGGCTTTGATCTGGAACCACTTGACTCAATCAGTCCATCAGACATTGTCTGTAACTCTTAGGACCCGCTTTCTGTACACATTATTTCTATAGAACTTAGTCGCTTCCAGATCTCCAAAATAAGCCTTAAAATCCGATCTGTTTGACATCTCCTTTTGATGTTGGGCAAGTGTATATATATAATTTTAATTAGACTAAAAAAATAAGTTCAAGAGATCTGATATACAACATGGAGAATAACAATATGCAATATTCCTGGAAATCTCTAAGGGATTAGATTCTAAATGATCATTTCACAAAAAAAGTCTGTGGGGTAGTGCATATGTTAATGCTGCCAGATTTAGCCATCCCACAATACGTACGAGTTCAAAAACATGTGTACAATTACTACATGCAATTTCTATGTGTCAATTAAAATAAATTTAAGACGAGGAAGGCTGGGGTTCCTTGCTTTGTGATCAGAGCTGCGGTTGAGTTCTATGTTAATTAAGTACCATTAAATATACCGCTGAATTTCTCTTAACCTAATTTTTTAAATCTGTGAAATGGAAACAATAATAGCAGTATGGGATTGTCTTAGAGGTTAGGTGAGGTGATGTGTAAAAAGTTTTTAGTGAAGGCACAGAGTAACAGATGAGTAGATTTTTCAGTTGTCCTATAACTATTAGGTTACTAAGAGAGATTGCCTGGAGATCAGGAAGGAGACGCCATATACAGGTTGATAAGTTCAGGAATGGTGGCCTCCTGCCCTGCATGAGAAAGCTGTTCCCCTTATGAAGCACTGTGTCCTGGCCAAGTTTTATCGTCAACTTGATGCAACCTAGAGTCACCTGGTGGAAAGGGGACCTCAGCTGAATTCCCTCAATGAGATGGGCCGGTGGGCGTGTCTGTTTCAGATTGTTTTGACTGCTGACCGGTGTGCCAGGGCCCAATCCACTGTGGGCAGCACCATTCCCTCTGGTCCCCCATTCTAGGGCACCTAGGCTGGATAAGAAAGGTAGCTGACCACGGCTAGCTAAGCCGCGTTCCCCCACGGTTTCTGCTTGCGTTCCGTTCTGACTTTCCTCAGTGACTGACTGTTACCTGGATGTATAAAGTTGAAATAAACCCTTTCTCCTCCCCTCAGTTGTTTTTCGGTCAGTGCTTCATCAGAGCAACAGGAAGCCAACTAGAACGCACTAACAAGGAAGGACAGCAATGGCCAAACAGAAAGGAGACTCTTTCCTGGACCCCTGAGACGACCATCACTAGCAGGAAATGACTGGTTCCTCTGTGGACTGGAGACGGGGAGTGTGACTTTCAAAGTGGCGTGCCTTGAAGAGGCACGGTTTCTGCTTACATTAGATTGCCTGAAGGTGTTTGAGAAAAAAAAAAATCCAACGTAAGAACCAACAGCGTCAAATGACGATGTAATCGAAAAAGCATGTTGTTTTAACATATCCACCCACCGCTAAAGGCATGTGCCTCGTGTGAGCTCTGATAGGTGTGGTGATGCAATTCTGGAGGAAAACGCTTGGTAACGATGGAAGTGTTTGGTCCACTAGAGAGAGGAAACATGTGAAGGGAAGCACACACAGGGGAACACGCATTGGGAAACAGGTGTCTGACCAGATTTGTAGGCAGCCTGCCCTGCCCTAACATCCTATAAGCTCTCTAGAGAAGACTCGGCTGTTCACTAATGCTTGCTGTGTAAATAAATCTTTTGTGGACAAACATAAAGATGGTTGAGCTCTGTGCTAATAGTGGGAAAGGTGGGCCTGGATCTGGGGAACATTCCATACAATCTCCTGAGACTCATTGCTCACGGTATGGCTGCACGTTCATCCCTAAGTCAGGTTGCCTTGGGAGGTCAGGTGTTTGTTTAATACTTTTTCTCTAGCGGAGGTGCGTCAAGTCGGAAATTTAGAGGAAGCGATATTTCCAAGGCTAGCCCTTTCCATGTGGCTGGAGGCTGTGCTGTGAACTCAGGAGGTAACACAGAGGCATGGTCTGCTCTTAGATATTGGTTTAATGAGAAAGACAAGGGACAAGATGAGGATATACAGACAGTGCTGTAGGAACACCTACGAAGATACCAGGAGAACCCACAGACCCACGGAGAAACTGTACTGACAAACACATTCCACACTAGTCAAGCAGTTCACTGGGAAAGAGTTTCACAGTCAAAATTGAGGAGAACAAGGCACGATCATTTTCTATTTTCTCTCCATTTCATCTCATGATATCTGTACAGACAGTTTATTCCTAGAGGATTCTGCTCCCCAGAGAGAAATCCTGGAAAAAAATACTCTACGACAAATAGATTTTTTCAGAAAAAGACTAAAAAGAAAGAGTCAGTTAAGTAGTAAGAAAGGAAGAGTGTCTTGGGTGAGAGATGAGTTCTACGCAAGTACAATGATCCTTGGAGCCAAACTGATTTGCTAATAAGCTTGCTTCTTTACTGTGAAATTAGCAGAATTGCTGTAAACCCAAAGCAGAAAGAAAATTTCAGAATAAACAAATGTATGTATTTGGGGTACACCATTTTAAGAGAGCATTGTTATTCAGTATAAATAAAAGAACGAGTTGACTAAAGCAAGGAGACATTTAAAACAGTGAAGTGAGGCCAGGCGGTGGTGGCGCATGCCTTTAATCCCAGCACTTGGGAGGCAGAGCCAGGTGGATCTCTGTGAGTTCAAGATCAGCCTGGGCTACAGAGTGAGTTCCAGGAAGGGAGCAAAGCTACACAGAGAACCCTATCTCTAAAAACCAAAAACAAACAAATAAAACAGTGAAGTGTATATATTTAAGATGAATTCTATCCTTGATATACATTTTGAAAATTACAGATTTATTTTGAAATTTCTTAAACTCATCAAAACTTTTTCAAGTTTTCTTTAGAGATAGTTGGAAGATCTTGTTTGTTTGTTTTTGGGGGCACTGGAGAGGTTGATTCTCGGGCTTTTCACAGACCAGGCAGACCCTCTTTCCCCACCTCCACTAGGCTACATCCTCAGCTCCATTTTTACCCTTTCCTTTGAAACAGGATCTCACTAAGTTGCTGAGGCAGGAATGAACTCACTCTGTCACACAGACAGACCTTGAACTTGTGACTCTCCTGCCTCAGGCTCCCAAGTAGCTGGGATGAAAAGTTTGCACCACTAGACCTGGCTCAGTAGTTGGAACTTTAGCCAAGAAATCACAGACGTGCCTTTAGTTGACTAAGAAGCCCATTGAACTGTAAAGAATTCAAAAGTCCCAGTTTGGCTCTGCCATTTGCCAGCTCTGTTCCTTTGGGAGAGGAGCTTGGCTTCCCCATGTCTCAATGTGCTCGTCACAAAAGAGAGCAACAGTCCAGCTCTCTTCTGTATTTCCAGGAGTCGTGGGGTGAAACAAGCATCTGGCACTTGACTGCTCCACAGCAGCTACTCAGAGACCTTTCCTCTGCCATCACTGACCGGCAAGTTTCATTGTCTCCACAAAGCACTTTCAGACAACCTAGTTATTGTCTTTAAATGTTGAAGCCTTAGTGCCACTGAGAATCTGCAAAGAATCTACTTGCAACTCCTAGAAATTTCTAGAAATATTCAAACCAATGTTACTAAGAATAAAGACTTTAACATATTGTTCATAAGACTGATAATTATAGAACCAACCCAGAATTATTCAGGTTTTTAAAAATAGCTTATAGCACATCCATATATTGCATGCCCATGATGTCATTTTAAAGAACGCTGTTTTTACATACATGGAAGGTATTTCAAGCAGCCAAAAAAGTTCTGTCTCTTTCTCAGTACTGGAATTGCAGGAGTGACTTGACATACCTGGGTGCTGGGGATCCAAACTCAGGCCCTCAAGCTTGAGTGGCAGCACTTTACTAGTTGGACCATCTTCCTGGGCCCTTTATGTGCTGTTTACAATGTAGTCCTACTCCTTTCTGAAGATGACCTGTAAAACAGCTTCAAACCTTGGAATAAAATGTCTAAAACTTCTGAAGCTGTACAGTTATATAATAATAAATGATTAGTATATGCACCCTTTTTTAGATTTTTTTGTTATTGATTCTTAGTGGATTTCACATCATGCATCCTGATCCTATTCACCTCCCCGCATCCCTTCATATCTGCCCTCTGCCCTTGCAACCTCCCCCACCCCAAAAAATGAAATAAAATTTAAAAGAAAAACAAAAAACTAAAACCCAAAACTTCCAAACAAACTGACATACAAAAAAAAAAAAAAAAAAGCCTCCACATGGAAGCTGTAGTGTGACACAGTGAGTCACACAGTCTACCCTTTAGTTCACACACCTTTACTTGCCATTGTTCATTGCAATGAGCCATTGTTCTGGTTCGAGGCCTCTGGCTTCTGCTACACCTTTGATGCTGGGTCCTCACTGGGACTCCTCTTGGATATTCTGTTGTTGCCTTGAGTATACTCTTTTATGATTATAAAACAAGGGGGTGGGAAACAGGGAAGACTTCCTATATATTCTGAAAAATACCAAAAAAGAGAAAGGAAATTATTAAAATGATTTAAGTCATGTTTACATTTAGAAGTAGTTCTATTGGGAATCTAATACGCATTTGAAAAGCATAGGGATCCTAATATTTCATGAGGAAAATTGGCCTGTTAGAGATATACCTAGAGTCTTTACCATTCACATCCTTTAGAGTCATGCTGTATGAGTCTATAAACAATTGGTATCTATTTTATATACATCATAATTATATCCTTCAGATAAGACACAGTCAGTCAGTGTGACTTAGAGCCACTTGAGTCCTCTCTACCTACAAGTTTTTACTGACTTAGTAGGATACCAGGAATTCTGTCACCAAGGAGCTTAATTTCTTCAGACTAAGGAATCACTCAACACTTAAAATGCTGCATTGAAGGTTCCTCTTCCATGCTCCTACAGCATGCTGGTACTTCTATCGGAAAGTTTCTGTGAGTTTTCATGGTTTCCTCTTCACCCCTTAAGACTCAGCTCCTTCCAGAAGGTTCTGTGTCTTAGTGACAGTTTCCCCATACATTTCTCAACAGAGTACCAGTTGTGTGGAGAAATATCGAATAAAGACAAGACCTACTGCTCCTACTCCAACTGTTGCAAAGTTGAATTGTGGAAACGAGAAGGCATTTTGTAAACTATGAGCCACTCTACAATTGTACACTATTACCATCACAATGCAAATTGATTATTTTTCAGATGATTTCCAGGTGGGAGGATTTGATGGTAGAAGAATGCTGGCCTGAATCTTTTCCTCCTGATGAGGGCAAGGCTCCCTGACCTATCTTCAAGCTGCTTGCCTTCTAAGGACTCCAACTTTTTGCAGGAAGGACTATTACAAAAAGAAACTAATGAGAAATGTTTCACTTCTGTTGAAAGAAAAAAATCCAGCGATGAACGAATGGGGAAAGATTATATAGGAGTAAAGAATAAGCAAATACATTAGAGTATGCCCTGAAAGCCCCAAATAGAATCTTTCAGCTATTTCATAATCTTTGGTCAATGACATTTCTTTATAGGAGATGGAGTTCTTTGGCACAAGGCTTTTGTCCTTGTGAAAGACCTGGCTTCACTGTCGAGGTTGCAAAGAAAATGTTTTAAAACTGGAGTAATTGTCATTAGTTGCCCAGGAGACCATTTGGTTCTGATGCTAATTTGGGTCCCTGACTTGTTTTCATTGCAAGTAGGGCCTGTTATTACAGAGGAGAAGGGGCATGGCAGGCAGCTTTGGGATACTGCCCACCAAGAGGGTGCCAGGCTAGGAGTGCCAAGCTGACTCACAGTTCCACCTTATGTTCTGTGCCAGTTGGCACTAAGTTTCTCAGTTGAAGTCACTGTAATTTAGGGCTGAGAGATGGAGAATTTTTTTTCTTGGTTTTGACCCCAACAGAGTAAAGGTTGGGGCCCAGCAAACACCCACTTCAGTCCGAGTTAGATGGAGCCAACAGGTTTGAACAAGATAAACAGCTTAGATCTTGGAATGGTTTCCTGATTAAGAAATTTCTTTTTATCTCCTCCCTCAGATGGAATGGTATCCCTAGAGGGTGTGGATACCTGGAGCTACCTCTACCCTGGCATCTGCAAATGGATTGTATTTACATTACTGTGGCTTTCTCTTTGGGTGAGTAGAACCTCAGAGATGATGGCATTGGAAGGTGTGGCTTTGCATACCAAAGAATGTAGCTCTTACCTAATGCCTTTTATGTTCCCTAGAGAGGCAGCTTATTTGTGTATCTCAGCTCCACGGGTCTGGTTGAGAAGTTGGCTTGTTAGCTGTTCACAGTTCCACTGCTTTTTGTTGGCTCTTCACAGATCACACAGATCTCTCCTACTCAGGCCTGCCCTTATAGCTTTGTACTGTAGACCAAGGTGAGGACCACTGAGGTGCCATGTAAACACCAAGTATGAACCATGCCCTCAGTGATTGATTTCATAGACAAAGGTGTTTGTGTGTACCTCAACCACATCCCTTAACCTAGAATACACTACCCAATATAGCTACTGATCACCTGAAATGTAGCTAGTCTGCTTTGAGATGTGCTGTTCAATAAAAAACACATGATGAAATTCTGAAGACATAATATGAAAGACAGTGTAAACCATATCAATACTTATTTGTGTGATCATTTATTAAAATGATCATTAACAGATTGGGTTGAAAAAAAAAACAATTCTACTTGTTGCTTTTCACTCTTTTGAATGTAGCTACCAGACAATTTAGTGGCTCATATTTCCTGTGATTAGACAGAGCTGGTCTATAGTGAACAGCATACACTCATTGATTCTCTTAGGCCCTGATTATTAAGTTCCTCATGTGCTGAAATGAATCCTACCTGCAACTCCAGTCTAGGAGATAAACACATTTCCCCAGCAGGACCCAGAATGAGTTCTGGCAGAGACTAGCACCCACAACAATAAGGAGAGTGCTATGGGAGCCCTGGGAAGACACTGGTAAGTTGACTTTCAAGGAAGAAGTGTAACAAACATTGAAATTGTTCCAGTATAATAAAAACTCAGAAGTCAGAAATTAAGATAAAGGCCTGATAAATCCAAGGACAGGGAAGAGTTGATTGGCTGGCCCTCTCTCCACATTTTCCCCAAACCATAAGCCACCCTCCTTCAAGTCCCCCTCCCCAGGAACTCCCTCTTCTCTCTTCCTGGTTTCTCTATCAGATCTCCTCAGTCCTCCAAGAACTCTATGGCCAATCCTGGTCAGCCAGTTGCTGATTCTGTTCTTTGATTGAAGGTGACTTTATTGGCACAGTGGAATGGCTGTATGAACAATTCTCCCACAACATTTCCCCCTTTTGTCTAAATGAAAAGGAAAGGCTTTAACTCTAACAGTAAAACTATATACAATAAGAATAATTATCAAGTAAGAAATACATTCACAATGTCCAGTTCATTAGTATTTGGCAAATTCAGAGAAAATACTCTATTATCTATCTTATGTTGGTTAGTCCAACATTTTGTACCTAATTACTTTCTATCATAACTAAAGAAAACTGTAACGATAACTATCTAGTCTTCACCCCCATCAGAGACCCGAGAAGGATATAATAATACTTGAGTAAACAGAATGTGCAGAGCAAACAACTTCCAAAAGTAAGAAACAACAGACACATCTGGCACCCTGGACAGTCACCCCAGGTTTCCCCTGCAACACTGGGGGATCCATCTTCAAGCCTACAGGCCTAAAATATCTGATAGACTTTTCTGTGAAGCAGGAATTTTGAAAGACTGTCCTACCCTGTCTTGGCAAAGTTCAGCAGTTGCCTTCTTTTGTGTCCAGCTTGTCCAGTTTGGACAGCATACTGTCAGCAGTTGAGGCAAGGGAAGTTTCTTTGCCCAGTGGCTAACTTTGCCACAAATGAAAGCAAACTCCATGTGGAGGTTCTTTGATGCCCATCATCCTCTTTTGGAGTAAATTGGTGCTGCCAGGAGCAGGTGTGTCTCACTGTCATGAAAAGCTTTATGTGATTAAAACATTGAAATGCCATCTTCTGTAGGTCTCTGAAATGTTTGAAGAGCATCTATCTACTTAAAATATGTCTCTGTTTGACCTTGCAAACATACCTAACATGACTATAAGTTTGATTGTTACAGATGACTATTAATCTGTATTTCCTTATTATCCTAAATAGCTTTCAAGGACTTTACATTACATTTTTAAATGAGCTGCATAGGTACAATAACTTAAACAGGAATAGAAACATAAAACACAGTATATCAAAAATAACCTTAACTTTGCATCAATATACAAAAATATCTTAAACAAAGAAGAAACATACAGCATTACAAAACAACTTTAAATTTGTATCAATATATAAAAATTCATACCAATATAAAACATTTAAGACTAGTAGTTGCTTTTTTAGTTTGAAAGATTATTCAATAATCTACCATTTTATCCTATAATTTCTATATCTCCCTTTTTCTTTTCAGAACAAGATCCTTGAATCTAACTTCCTTTGCTTACTTTCCTCTTTGACCATGACCAATAACAACTTGTGACTAGTTCCCCTAAATAATGACAAACATCCACTGAATGACCAAAAGCCACCCACCTTACTTCTTGGGACTGTATGTGTTGTATTCTTAAAATTACTTCCTACTGTCTGGGGGCAACGACATCATTCAGAGATCCTGAAAAAAATTGAGATAAAGATCAAGTTCTGGGAGAGATAGCTGTTGTCCAGCTTTGGTGTGATGGAGAGTAGAAGGATTATCTGAAGTACTGACTAGAGTAGTCTATGAGGCTGGACCATCTGAGCTAACTGCTTTGAAGTTGTCCTGAGCAGTTTGTAGTCCAAAGCTCATATTTGGGAGGTGTTTGTCAACTGTGGCATTACCACAATCCAAGTAGATTCATTATTCCAACATCTTTTCAGAGACTTCAAAGGTCACTGTTAGGAATGGTCCTTGTTCACTGAAGGAAACTTAAACATTTTAAATGTCATATGCAGCAGATTATCGGAGAGGTTAGAGGGCCACAATCTATTAAATACATCCTTATTTCCTACTTACCTGCTTCAGGCTCAAGCCTGAAATCGCATACAGGAAGCTAGATGAAGCTTATCTCTAGAATTAGTGCTCTATATGACCATTAATATGACAATAGAAGGTTTAAGTATATATATATATATGTGTGTGTGTGTGTGTGTGTGTGTGTGTGTGTGTGTGTATTTACATATATTAATCTCAAAATAAAACCAAATGATTATAAGATTAGTGGCAATAGAATAGTCCTAAGTTTGGTTTATCATCTGTCCCATACCAGGTGGTGTTTCTGACATGAGACAGAGATTTTCAATTTTCCTTTAACAAATATGCTTGGGTTTAGAAAAGGAGAGAGCCACATTCCAACTTCAAAGCCAACTTTAATTTTTAGTTGAACTGGAACTGCAAAAAGACCATTTACCTTATATGTTTGTAGAGGACAGTAGAGGCAAACCTTTGGGAAGATTTATGAAATTGTATCTTATTGTAAGTGTACTATATACCATTAGACCAATTTACCTTTTTCTTGGGTCATTTTCTCTAGATGATTTGTCCTTGTTCTTCAGATGTCTCATTTGTCCAGTGGTCTTTAGATTCCTTAGCTGGGTCTTCTGAAAAGACAAAAACCTGCCCCAACGTTAACTTTGGGGAGTTTCCCTTTTTGGTAAATTGAACTGCTATGCTGTTTGATGAGCTATCACCTTTCCTAATCAGAGGTCTAATCTTTATCAATTTTGATGGTATCCATAGTTTTTCTTCTCCTGTGAAAACAAAAGAAAAACCTCTTCCCCAATGTAACACATATCCTGGTATCCATTCTGAGGTCAATACATCCTTAAAGTATATAGACTGATTTATTTCAGTAGTTTTTTCCTATTATCCAATGTCTCTCTGCAGCTGTTCTTCCTTTCTCATTAGCATTTAAAAAAATTAAAGTTAATAAAGCATTGTGTAATCTATCTCTGGAACTCTTTATTACCCCTTTCTGTTTATTAAGTATATCTTTTAGAGTGCAACTAGATCTTTCTATAACTGTTTGTCATGTAGGATTGTGTGGTATACCTGTGATATGCTTTATGTTGTAATAGGCAAAAAAAAAAACCTGTTTCATTTTACTAGAGACATATGCTGGAGCATTGACAGTCTTAATTTGTACAGGTAGTCCCCAAATGGCCATAACTTCTAACTTGTGATTACAGAATCAGCTTTTTCAGAACTCAAAGCAGCTGCTCATTGAAATCCTGAATTGGTGGTCTTTCTTGTATGGTAACTGTACAAATTAAAGTTGGTTTTCTAATAACCGTAGGCTGCTCCTCTTTGGTTTCACAATGCAATGGTGTGGTAGGTTCTGCTCTAAATTTCCTTTGTCTGTGTCTGAGTATTTTTCTTATTTTCATTAGCAGATCTTTCTAAAGCTTGTATCTTATCAGTAGTAAGTCTTTCTAAAGCTTGTATCTTGTCAATAGTAAATCTTTCTAAGGCTTGAGTATTATCAATAGTAAGTCTTTCTGGGGCTTGGATCTTATCAGTCAAATTATCATATTTAGCACAGTTATCAAACCACTTTTTAAGGATAAAATATGGATTACCAAACTGATAATGATCAACATTATGTCAATCCCAGCTAAGTTGTTTATCCCCTCATTTATTGTTTCCATTTGCAAACCACTCTTAGTAGCAGTAAACAGGATCCTAACTCTCTCTATTGTAATATTTCCGATTCTTAACATGAGAAAGATTACTCTCCTTAAAAAAAAATATCTAATTCCCCATTTAAAAACTCCCGGTGTCTTAACAGATTTGATGACACTGACAGTGTAGGCAGAGCTGTGTGGGGAGTAATCATCAACTGCAGTGATGATATTTGACTGGGCGGACATGGAGGGCATGGAGGGCAGGGCCAGCGGGGACCACTGTGGCTACTCACTCACCATGCAGGAGGAGGGGTGAGCTGTCTGAAGAGCTAATGTAAGGAAACCCTGAGGTAGCATAGGATAGGACCAACTGGCTGCCACTAGTGGCAGAGGGCAGGATGCATTGCGGGAGAAAACCTAGCTGCCTGACCGGAAGTGTACTCCAGTGGCTATGCTGTGCCAGAAGGCTGGCAGCCAGGCCAAAGGCACTGTTAGTGCAGCGGGGGTGGGAGTGTGGGGTGGGGGAGGAGCGGCTGAGGGGGTGACAGCAGCTAGCTATTGGCCCTCAATGAAGCTGGATAGAGGACTCAGGCGGTGCATAGCCAGGCCTCTTGGCAGCTTGAGGAGGAGGCAGAAGCACTAAAAGCCTGAACTCCGAGCGGGTCTCGAGGAAGCAGAGCTGACCGGGGAGGAGGTGTAGGTGGAGACCCATGTGGCGGGAAATG
Source organism: Peromyscus californicus insignis (assembly GCF_007827085.1). NCBI lineage: Eukaryota > Metazoa > Chordata > Mammalia > Rodentia > Cricetidae > Peromyscus > Peromyscus californicus. Next base: position 25,715,677 of record NW_026294447.1, on the reverse strand, counting down.
AGGGCATGGGCTGGTGGTGGGGCGGCTAACCCCGGGGGTGTTTTGGGGCCCGGCAGGCAGCATGCTACTGTAGAAGACTGCAACCGAAAACCCCCCGGATGGAAAAACAGGGGCCGTGGGCCTTGGGGAAGGGAGACATGGTGCGTTTACTACCTCGGTGTGGTTTAATAATGCCATGCGTTGGACGTCAGATGTATCAAATATCTAAATTGTTCCAGTATAATAAAAACCCAGGAGTCAGAAATTGAGATAAAGACCGGATAAATCCAAGAACAGCCGAGAGTCGATTAGTTCAGTGACGGTGGTGGCACATGCCTTTAATCTCAGCACTCGGGAGGCAGAGGCAGGCGGATCTCTGTGAGTTCGAGGCCAGCCTGGTCTGCAAAGTGAGTTCCAGGAAAGGCGCAAAGATACACAGAGAAACCCTGTCTCGAAAAACCAAAAAAAAAAAAAAAAAAAAAAAAAAAGAGTGCATACTGCTCTTGCAGAGGGCCAGAGTTTGGTTCCCAGTGCCCGTGTTAGGCAGTTCACAACTACCTATAACTCCGACTCCAAAAGATCTAATGCTTCTCTTTTAGCCCTCAAGGGCATCAGCACTCATGTACACACACACACACACACACACACACACACACACACACTTGAAAATAAAACAGGTATTTTAAAAATGTCATTTACCCAAAACTTTGATCCTAATAAGTTTCACCTTAGAATAAACATTTGATCAGCATCCTAGATGCAAACTCCACTTAAAAAAACAGAAACAAAAACCTCAAAAGTCATTGCCTAGTTAAACACTGGCATGACCATATCTCCATTTAGAGAAATTGCTTCAACAATACAGAGGAAATGGATTGGGAGTGGCCTTTTGAGAGCATTTAAATTATAAAGGTTAAAAAAAAATGATGGATAGATTGGTACCTAGCCTAATCATCATCAGAGACGCTTCCTCCGGCAGCTGATGGGAGCAGATTCAGAGACCCACAGCCAAACATTAGGTGCAGAGAGAGCCCAAATTGGAGACCTCCTTTGGGTTCCTTCCCTTGGAGCTGGGGGAACCCCGGGGAAGAGGGGGAGAAAGGATTGTAAGAGCCAGAGGGGCCTAGGACACCAGGAGATTGTGGTCCACAGAATCAACTAAGCAGGGTTCATAGGGGCTCACGCAGACTGAAGCAACAATTATGGGGCCTGCAGGGGTCTGCACTAGGTCCTCTGCATCTATGTTATGGTTGTGTAGCTTGGTGTTTTTGTGGAACTCCTAACAGTGGGAATGGTGTGTGTGTGTGTGTGGGGGGGGGTTTCTCTGACTCTTCTGCCTGCTCTTGGGACCCTTTTCCTCCTACTGGGTTGCTTTGCCCAGCCCTGATATGAAGGGAAGTGCCTCGTCTTATTGTAGCTTGTTATGCCGTCTTTGGTTGATATCCCTGGGAGACCCACTCTTCTCTGAGGGGAAGTAGAGGAAGAGTGAATCTGAGGGAGGGGAAAGGGCCAGAAGGAGTGGAGGGAGGGGAAATTGTGGTTGGAATGTATTCTATGAGAGAATAATAATTTAAAAAGGTGAAAGATTGTCTTTGTCTTAGTTTATCTCATTCTATACCACATACTTAAATGACAACATTTTATTCTTCACGTTACTGAAGGCTGAGCAGTCCAAGATCAGCACACCAGCTAATTTGATTATGTGTGGGGACCCCTGCAATTGACTTGAAGAAGGACATTCTTTGTGCCCTCGCATGGGAGAAGGACAGAGAAAAAGAGAAAGGAAGGGGACAGAATAAATCATTTATTCCACACTTCTGTGTATATGGACAGTAACCCTATGTTGAGGACTTCACCATTTTGACTTAATTAGTTTCTAAAGGCCCCTGTGGTTCATATATTGTGCACCCCAATAAACTTATCTGGGGGTCAGAGAACAGGACAGCAATAATATTAAACATAGAGGTTAGGCAGTGGTAGCACACACCTTTAATCCTAGCATTCCAGAGGCAGAGATCCATCTGGATCTCTATGAGTTCAAAGCCACACTAGAAACAGCCAGGCATGGTTGACTCACCTCTCTAATCCCAGGAAGTGATGGCAGAAAGCAGAAAGGTATTTAAGGCATGAGGACCAGGAACTAGAGCTGGTTAAGCTTTCAGGCTTTTGAGAAGCAGTTCAGCTGAGATCCATTTGGATAAGGACACAGAGGCTTCCAGTCTGAGGAAACAGGATCAGCTGAGGAATTGGCAAGGTGAGGTGGCTGTGACTTATTCTGCTTCTCTGATCTTCCAGCGCTGACCCCAGTACCTGGCTCTGGGTTTGTTTTTATTAATAAGAACTTTTAAGATTCGTGCTACAGGTCCTAGCTCCAAATACTACAAATTTGAGATTTAAGGCTTCAACATATGAATCTGGGAAGTGGAGGGAGGATTGTTACGTATCAGTTTCCTCTGAGATAAAAACGTTCCATCTTGGAGACAAGTTCATTAATATTCAAAAAGTAAACAATACAAAAGCTTCAGGAAGTCCCTGAAACTGGGCACCTACACTAGACCCTTCCATCCCTAGGGTTTTTAATATAATGCAGTAAGGACTGCTGAGAGATAGTCTCAGAGCCACCTAGAAGACGCCCAGACCTACTGTGCAGCTGTCTGGAAGAGAGACATTCTTTAACCTGTTGAGCTGCCAGCAAATTGTGCCCTAAGCTCCACGCTTCAAGGTTTCAATAAGTCATCATACATGCTGAGGTGAGCATTTGTTGAGGCAGCTGTCTTTGAGTCATTTATACCCCTGTTAGAAACCCCTCACCCATACTCCCATAAGTAACTTTAGTAGGACTCATTGGCTCACCAAGTTGGACTTTAGTGGTATCCTTACTTTGGTCTGTTGTCAGTTCCCCATCTGGAGTGAGTAGACATTTGTTCCTGTCTCCTCAAGAACAACGTCACACAAAAGGACACAACATCCTGTCAAAAGCAGAGTCTAAGGTAGGGCAAAGGAATTTCAAATAGAAAGGGGAGGTGGTGGAAGGATGACCAAAGATACTTAGTTTTCTGCGATTGTTGATATTGGTCTTTGCTCTCTTGTAGTCACTTCTTGCCCTCCTATTACCTGGGGACTGGATTTGTTGTTTATCTTTCCCCAAATACTTTAGAATCAAAGTTCCAAAGTTGACAGGGGACTCAGTCCCTGAGCGAGTCTTTTCTTTCTTTCTTGTTTTTTTCTTTTGGTTTTTCGAGACAGGGTTTCTCTGTGTATCTTTGGAGCCTGTCCTGGAACTTGATCTGTAGGCCAGGCTGGCCTCAAACTCACAGAGATCCACCTGCCTCTGCCTCCTGAGTGCTGGGATTAAAGACGTGCGCCACCCCCCCCCCCCCCCAGCGTGACTCTTCTTTTACAGAGGTATTTTAGGGAAATCTAAAGTAATTTGTGCTCTGCTATCCTCTCTAAATTTCCTCTTATATGCCTGGTCAAGTTGCATAAAAGAGAAAAAAACTGAAGCAGATGTGTCCGTCCTGACCTTGGAGTTTGTCGGCCTGGTTCTTCACTGCCAATGCTCCACTTCTTGGCCCCTCACAGACTTTAAGACATGATAGTTATAATGACAAACACAAGATTCCACATATCATTCTAAATCAAACTAAAACCATTCCAACGGTGACTTCCTACACAGTTCTACAGTCCTCTCAGAACAGAATTTCTTTCAGCTCAGTGTTGGCTGCCCTCCAACTTTCTACAACATATCCACACATACATTCCCATACATGTAATACACTTGTATCCACAAAACAGTCACAGATATGCTCACTTTCCCTCTTAGGCCACATGATGTCCATATATGTTTCATTTTCTTCATTTGTTTGAAGGTCCAACTTTTAGAGCCAGGAGTGGTGGCTACATCAGGAATCTCAGCAACTGTGAGATGGACATAAGAGGATCAAGAGTTCAAAGCCAGCCTTAGATACAAAGGAAGTTCAAAACCAGGCTGGACTACTTAAATCCTGTCCCAAAAAAGTTTTTAAAAAAAATGGTCGGGGAGGTGGTTCAGTCAATGAAATGCCCACACTTTAAACCTGAGGATCAGAGTTCAAATCCACAATAACCATGTAACAGCTATGTTCAACAGCATGTGCCTATGATCCCAGTGCAGGTGAGGTGGAAGCAGAAGGCTCCTTAGCAGAAGGCTTTTGGCCAGTCAATCTAGATGAATGATAAGACTATGGTTCAGGGGAAGACCCTGTCTCAGAAAGACCTACACCAGATCAAAGCAGCCAAAATCCCAGCGTAGATGGAAGACAGACTCTTCAAAATCCCACCCAAAGCTGAGGAGCTATTGACAATTAAGGGCTTCTAGGGGAGGGAGAGTCTGTTTTCTCCAGGGATGCAGCCCCAAGAGGCTGCCTGTGTTCCCGCAGAAGGTCTTATACCCATGCACATAAATTTGGGGTGGTGGTGGTAGATAGGGGTACAACTGGAGGGGAGGGAATAAGGGGTGGGTTCATAGAATGTATTTTATGCATGTGTGAAATTCTCAAAAAATAATAAGGTGAAAAAGTGACTGAGGAAGACATCCAACCTCAGCCTCTGGTCTCCCTATACACATGCACTTGTATCTCATGTGCACACATGAACATGAATACACCCTCAATGAACACATGAACACACAAGGAAAGTCCAATTTCCAGTTACTGTTTTCACTTTGGGGCACAAGGTCTTATGTATTCTAAGTTGGCCTCAACATATATGTAACCAAGGATGACCTGGATTCTTCTGCCTCCACATCCATAATGCTGTGATTATAGATAATAACTACCATGAATATTAGTTTATGTGGTTCTGGGGACTTAACCTCAGGGCTTCCTGCATGCAAAGCAAGCCCTCTAACAACCAAACTACATTCTCCAGCTCCAAGGATTGTCTTTAATTTCAATTTCCACGGTAGTTCATTTTTCCAAGTTGTTCAATATCCAAGGTAGTTCAAGTTTCCAAGACTAACAAGATTAATTGGAGTTCTGATGCTCAACAGTCATTTGGGGAGTTAAACTATGTGTCTGGGCCAAAGGCGATATATCATCAAATACCATGATGATGGACACATAGAATCTCCCTTTCCCTAGACTTTAGCCCTGGTCAGGCACAGACACTCAGTGCAGAAAAGGAAAAAAAAAAAAAGGCTGCATGAACCTTCAAAGGTGGAAGAGAAGGCCAAAGATAGATTCACAAGTGTATTGAAAACCATGATACATTATGAGAGATTTCAAAATAACAAGGAAATGATGAACCATTTCAATTAAAAGCATTAGATAATTGCCATTTTTTTTAAATAGTGGAATTAAGAGTACACCTTAACATACATCACACTCCAAATGAGTTGAAAATGTAAACATTAAAACATAAAGCTGCAGAAATTGAAACTAGATATAATGTGTTTTCTTTTTCCATGCACCCACCTCCCTTTGCATCTCATAAGATATATAAGGGATACTGTGGTGCACTGCCCAGACCCTCCTTCAGGAATCAGGCTCTATTGATCTAAGCTTCCTAAGGTACCAGCTGCTAAGGGTACTGTATTAGTTACCTGATAGTACCTGTGACAAAACGCTATGACCAAGGCAACTTATAAAAGAAAGCATTTGATTGGGTTAGAGTTTCAGAGGGCTGGAGTCCATCAAGGCAGTGAGTGTAGCTGCAAGGAGCAGGCATGTTGGCACTGGAGCAGCAGTTGAGAGCTCACATCCCAATCCATAAACAGGAAGCAGAGAACTAGCACACTGGGAGTGGTGTGAGTCACTTGAAACCTCAAATCTGACCCTAGTGACACACCTCCTCCAACATGGTCACACCTCCTAATCCTTCCTAAACAGTTCCACTGACTGGGGACTGAATGTTCAAACATATGAGCCTGCAGGGGCCATGCTCATTCCAACCACCACAGGTGCACTGAGTATTCTTTCTTGTGACATGCTCTCAACTCAGATGACTCTCAGGTGGAGACAAAACACCCACAGGAGACATTTGACAATATACAGAAATATTTTGATTACAAGGAGGAAGGAAATTATGGAGTTTATTTGGGACAGGTTCCACATGCTGATAGATATCTTAAGAGCACAGAAGATGACCTCTGCCTCCAATAAGCAGTTAGGAAGACCAAGATAGCAAAAACATTGCTGAAGAATCTTGGATCAGGGAACTTTGGTTCCCAGCCTACCTCCAATACAGTGATTAAAAAACTTGACCCTACATTTTTGTGGCAACTGGTAGTTGGCCACGTCAGGATGAAGCTGAATGTCTCCTTCCCAGTCACCGGCTGTCAAAGTCACTGAAGTGGACAGTGAACACACCTTCATTTTTCCTGTGAGCAGCACATGGCCACAGAAGTAGCTGCTGATGCTGCCTGTGATACTGTACTGAGTGCTGAGTGGAAGGGCTGTGTGGTCTGAATCAGTGGTGGGAACACAAACAGGGTTTTCCCATGAGGCAAGGTGACTTAACCCCTGGCAGAGTGTACTTGTTGAGTAAAGGGAGTTCTTGTTATAGATCAAGGAGAACTGGAAAGAGCACGCACATGTGTGCTCACAGATGCATTGTACATGTTCTCAGCTTAGTTATTATTAAAAAAACAAAAAGAAGAGAGGGATAGTCCTGGACTGACAGATACTACTGTGCCTTGGTGGTTTGGACCCAAAAGAGCTATCGAGTAATTTGAAAGCTTTTCAATCTCTCTGAAGAAGATGATGTCAGCCAAAATGCTGTCAGAAATCCTTAAACAAAGAAGGCAAGAAGCCCAGGACCAAAACGCCCAAGGGTACTGTTACTCCCTGGGTCCTGCAACACAAACAACAATGTATTGCTCCAAAGAAACAACATACCAAGAAAAACGAGGAGGAGGCTGCAGAATATGCTAAACTGTTGGCCGAGAGAATGAAGGAAGCCAAAGTAAAGTGCCAGGAACAGACTGCCAAGACGTAGACTGTCTGTCCTGAGAGCTCCTACTTCTGAGTCTGAGGCCAGCCAGAAACAAGAGTCTTTCAGAGCAACAAATAAATGATCAGAGTTTCCAGCACTTCCTAGGGGATTGGCTGGGGTTTGTGCTGCAGCCACTTCCCAGTTCAACATCTCATTTTGCCCAGTCCCACTTCCATTACATCCTCATAGGCTTTGTATCTATAAATTCTATCTATAATTTTCCCCAGGATGGATCTGTCTATCTATCTATCTATCTATCTATCTATCTATCTATCTATCTATCTATCTACCTATCTATCTCCCCAGGAAGTATAGGCAGACCTAAGACAGTAGAAACCAAGAATGGACCTAGGAATCTCAGGAATTTGAGAGGCATGGGAAAAGGATACATATAAAGACTATGGAACTGGTTGACTAGTTGTTGGATGTTATTAATATATTTGAAAGAAAATGAAAGGCAAAGGGATAATTCATCACTAACCAAAAGCAGACTTCCTTTGGCCATATGTCATTCTGGTTCCCTACAGTTAGAGGTCCAAAAATGCTGGGGACCAAGATCTGGACTGTTTTAGAGGTGGAAGAGTTCCAAAGAAAGAGAACTTCTCAACGCCAGTATGTTTCCTACACCAAAACCAAAGGCTTTGTTGGGAGTGGGATTCTGAGACTTGAGATAGGGTCATTTGGGTTTCTGCTCTCAAGAACACTGAAAAAAGATCAGGCTGAAATGTCTAGGTCTGCAGAAAGGGGGCCACTCTACTTCTTGCTAATGGCTAGTGCTTCTTACCTCTCACTCAAGATGATGAAGGCCTCTCCTTGCTAGATCACACAAGACTTGCTGAGGACCAACCTATACCTTCCTTTCTGGCAACTAGACCAAAATCTAGGATCAAGTTACCATATGACTGAGCCAGAGAAGTGCAGAGCCTATAAGGAAAATGGAACATATACTAAGCATCTTTGGGACAGAGTCAAATGGATTATTAGAAGCCCAGACAGTACCACAGAGCCCAAAGAGTCAAAACAAAGGAACATAATGTAAAGCTGGATAAAGAAGAGGTTTTCAATATAGGAACATTCACCTGAGACATAAAATTTAATTCCCAGCAGGGGCCCCCGGAGACAATGCTAGCATGATGTGGGGAGGTTGGAAAAAGTAAGAGCCCAGATTAAAAATGAAATCCTTGACAAATAGTGGAGAACACGTTCAAACAGGTGAATGAGCATGCCATCACAGATATATAACATAAAACTAAAACAGGCCACCAGTAGACAATGTGTATCAGGGAGACCTGCACAGAATTCTGTTTATTAGAGCAATAAGGAATGTGCTGCTGCAGGCCATTACTGCTGAGCAGCCCAGTGATGACAGCCTTCTGTGATCTGTGGCTCAGGCAGGACATTTATTACAGAACTGCTAATTGTAGGACAGTGATGATGTTGATATAGAGACTACACTATGGCCCCTGTCAAAAGCAAGATTAATACTGGGTATGGTGTACCCACCTATAATCCTAGCACTTGAGGGACTAAGGCAGGAGAATGGAGAACTTGAAGCCAGAGAGAGCCACATGAAAGACTCTGTATCCCCAAAAGGGCAAAATGAAACCATTGTAACAATGAGCAATCTTGCAGGAGTCGTGTTTGGATGGGCTGACACTAAAAGAATTGTGGAGACAATTAGTAAAACGCAGTGTTCCCAGAGGCAGGGTACATGAACAAGCAGGAAGGATATTACTTAATTTGCACACTGATAATGAATGATAAAGATTCTGACACAGCTAACTCAGTGGTGGAAAAAGTGATCTTTCCTAGTTTCTGAGTCTGAGTCAATTCTCAGACACTTGAATCCACATGTAAAATGAGAGACTTTGACTGTGCAGCATCATGGCTGGAATATAATACAATGATTACCCAGGCCTCCCTCAAAAGGGTCCCATGACTGTAGGCTAAGATAACTGCAGAATAGATAATAGAGAATATGCAGAGATTTTTGATGATGATTGGATGTAGGATTTGAGTTGACAATGATATCCGGAGATCTCTGCTTTTTGAATACCCCTCTTATTAGTGGGAGGTGTTGGAGCCATATAAAGCATGAGGTCCTAATCAACTCATTCTGATCGTTAACACAGACCCAGTCAGTGACTTCTTTGATGACCCTTGAATGTCCGTTTGCCGTGAACATATGTGATGGTTGGAAGAACTCCCACCTTGGCTCATTCTTCTGTAAAGTGAGTTATCAAACTTGGGAAGGCCAAGCGGTAGCCCCTGAACCTGTTTCTCCACTCCCACCTTAATTATCATACCTTGAGGAGAACTGCAGTAGTGCTGCCTTGAAGACATAAAGGATGTGGGTGCATGGTGCATTTTTGCACCCACTGCCTGATTTTTGACTGCAGAGGGACACATGCATCCATCATGGCCTAAGCACATCACGCTGACTGCTGCTGTAGGGGTTCATAGCTCTTGGGGATGAGAGGGCCAGTTTAAGTACCTAGACCAGCAGAGCTGCTCGCAAGGGTGGAAGGAATCTAGATTGAGCAATGAAATAGGAAAATGACTATCAACCTGTGTGGCCCTGGAGACCAGATACAGCAGCAGGAGCTAGCACATACTCCCATTTCCTTCCATGCGTATAGACAAAAAGGCACTACTAACCAGAACCCTGGAGAGGCTGCTTCTACATGGAAGGAACTGACTGTGGGAAGCAGGCAGTTCCAAAAAGCACACCACCCAGGCACCTTCCTTCAGGGCTTCTGCACTCATTCCCCCTAGCTCTTGGGAGTGTGGTCTGTTGAAGGTTAAATTTCTTCTCTGGAAATTTCCTTAGCCAAAGTGAACAGACTCACTCAAGGCTATGTCCCTTCCATTACACAGACTCTGTTCAATGACCACTTGCGATTGGGCTACAAAACCAGGCATCCTTAACTCCACCTGGGATGATTCTGAAAGGCCATACTAGACCCAGAGTTCCTCATAGGATGGGTGAGAGCTCCAGCTCAAGCAATCACAGCTTAGTGTTCTCTGTTGAGTCTTGCAAGGATAGGAATACACTCCCCTTTCCCAAAGCACACACCCCAGTGAGCTTCTGCAGGCAACCGTCAATCTGGAGTCTATTGCCAAAGAGACTGATGTTAGATGGCATGCAGTGCCTTTGAATAATTGCAAAGGGTGCGTGTTTTCCAGTTGTATTAAAACAGCTAAAAGGTATGCTCTAGGGCCTAGAGTCTAGAAGACAGCATCTCCTTTGCTAGGGCCTTTTTGTTTGTTTGTTTTAAAATAAATTTATTTATTCATTTATTTTACATCCTGGCTGCAGTTTCCCCTCCCTCCTCTTCTCCCAGCCCCTCCCCCCTCCACCAACTCCTTCTGTTCCCACCTCTAATCCACTCCTCCTCCATTTCTGTTAAGGAAAGGGCAGGTCTCCCATGAGTATCAACAAAACAAGGCATATCAAGTTGCAATAAGACTAAGCACCTCCCCATGTATTAAGGCTGAACAAGGTGACCCAGTATGAGGAATAGGGTCCCAGAAGCCACTAGAACTTTGTTTGTCTCACATGACCTGCTTGAATAGATTACATTCAGTGGGACCTGCATCCACAGTGAGATAAGCAGCATTACATGACTCTCAATAGAATAGTTATCATTTCCCTGATGTTTCTATTCTTTATTAAAAGCTCCAAAAGTTTCAACTCCCTAGAAGCCTTAAAAGTCAAGCATAGAACACCGTTAACACAGAGGGAAGACAAAACTGGTCTACCCCTCTGCCGGGCGATTACTTAGTAGTCTTCAAGCAAACAGTGAGTTTCAGAGCCAAGGAGATGATCCTAAAGGAAAAGGGTCAGGTGCACCTAAGACCTTCTGAGAAAAACAGACAGGCACAGGGAATACTGTTTGTAGCTTATGATCTTCCATGCTGTCTCACAATAACATGGGCATTATTGAGGTTCTCTCAGACATAGCCCTCCAAAATGTATTTTGATCCGTGAGCAAGACTGACTAAGATCCCCTTGTTGGCACGACATGGTATTGTAGCACACAAATTGAGAACTAAGTAAAATACAGTCAGCGAAAAGACTGGCTTTTCCCTCTTTGCTCGCACAAGCTCGGCCTCCAGCTTACTGTCTAGACTGTTATTAGCCCGTCAAACATCAGCAGCTGGCCCTACTGCCACCCTCACTGAAGTCCACAAATAAGTGCCAGGTGACCTCCACAGGCTTTTAACAGGCTATCAGGTCACACACAGCACTTTTCTGAGAAAAACTCACTTACGTATCTCATCGCTGATCAAATTCAAGTACTTTATATTTACAGTTTAAAAGCCCAAAATGGGTTAGTTTATCATAGCCCAGGTTCATGACACTGATGTATGTGCTCGCACCAAGTGGCTATGAGCTTGGTGCTCTTCGATTTAAGTGCAGGAAGCTTTTATTTTTGAATTTCTACCTACTCATGGCAATACATCAAACAATCAGTTTTAATATCTTTAGGGTTAAGTGCACTCATGTAATTTAGAATTAAATGATTTTTATTAAGCACTTTTTACAGACTATCTACATGCCATACAACTCCACTGATTAAGGATCATGGTGACTGGTAAAACAGCAGCCCCCATGAATTAGGGAAACATTAGCGAAATGCATTTTCTGAATATATCACAGAATGCATTCAATATTAAGTAACTCAAATGTCACAGGAGTTCAAATGAAAATTTTCTCCCACAAAGCAAATACGCAGATGAACCCTGGGAGCTATATTGGATTTTAACAGTGGCATTTCCCTGGTTTGTGGTCTTTCTGCTTCTTTGGGCCTATATTTCCACCCCCAATCACTTCTCACCTTAGCCCCAGGCAGAACTCAGCTTGTAAATCTAGTGGAGTTATTTCTCTTTGATGTTGCTGGGAAGGGAGACAGGAAGTAGTCAATTCACCCAGGTATACCCTTGGAAAAAACTGCAGTCAAGCTCCTTGCCAGCAGAGGGCAGCACTAATCTGTGGTCTTGCACATGATCAGCTACCCTTGGGTGTTCCCTTTGAAAGTCAACTCGAAAGGGGTGGGGTTCTTAGCAGGTGTCACCAGAACACCATGCGATTTCGCACGCTCTTCAGCCAGATCGCATCTCCAGTTTCTGGTTACCCGAACAACACTGAGGTAAGTTCCTCTTGTCTGCCATTTCAGCCAAATATGGTTGTTGAAGTCAGTCAGAGACACCCACCTGGACTTCCTCTAGGGTTGTCCCGTGCGGCGTGGTCAGCCTGGAAACCACATGCACGCAAAACAACAAACCCGGACTCAGAAGTTTGTTTTTATGTATATTTGTGCATACACATACGCATATAGCAAATATAATCAAAGAAGGAGAGGAGAGTGGAGGCGCGTGGGAAGGGGTTGAGGAAGGGTAGCTGGGAGAGGAGGGAGGGATGAAAGGGAGAGAGGAAATGATGTAATTCTCTCTCAGCTGAAAACATTTTTATAAAATAGTTCTTCAGAAACATCAGTTTATTTTTTTGCTCAGAGGGTTTTTGTATTTTATCATGGGGTCCTGGGGGCTTTATAGGGAGATTCTCTTCCACACAACTCCACTCCCAAAGACAAATCATATCTAAATACTGGAACGAAAAATTTCAATTTGTGGCTACATGAACTGGAAAACTTTTCTTTTTATTGTCATCAGAAAGGTATCTACAGTCGAAAGGATCTTAAAAGGAGCTGCTCCATGTGTGCTGACAACCATTTCCACTAACTCAAATGATTGCTTTGGAAGGACATCTGATCTCAGTTACAAGAGAAAAAAAAAACCATCAGTATACTGAGCAGTGGTTGGCGGTAGTGGGGTCCTTCCTATCTAGGGCAAACCCGGGTTAGTAGATACACTCTGTCTTTATGAAACATGAGTTTTGTAAGCTGGATGGTCATTGCAACAATTGAGCTTGCCACGAGGTTGACACTTTGCTCGCCAATGAGATTAAACCCTTGCAAAATATTTCTTCAGGAAATGAAAGTAGTCCTCTGGGCGCAACTATGTGGAGAACATCAGCACGTCACCAGGCTCCTCTGTGATGTCACTTGAGTTTGCAAGTGACAATTCCAGAGGAGTCTGAAGATGCCCCCTCCCGAGGGAGGGGTGAGGACGGTTGCTCACAGATAGTGTGACCAGGAGACTTGAAGAGAGCACTAGAGGAAGGGGCGGGGACTCAAGGAATTCAAAACATACACAAAAATAGACGGAACGCCTTAATAAAATGATTGTGTTTGAATAGTTGTCATTACCAGTATATATACACGAACTTACCTTTCTCTGCAGCACAGCGCTCCACCAGCTATGCTGGGTTATATTAAAATAGCACTATAATAGCCCCTCGATGATTTAATTTTTGTGTAGTCAAATTTATTTTATGGTTGCCGGTTTTTATTTGGATCATCTTAAGAACACCACACACACACACCCACACACAAACACACACGAAACTTTGGGGACCATCCTAAAGGTGAGGCCACTGAGCCACAGGACCCCCAGTTTATAGAGAAGATAGATCAGACATTGATAACCTGAGGCAGGGCCCCTCCTCCCGACTGGCATGCCATGCTTCTGCCAGTGAGGCCCCCACACTCATGATCACACTCATGTTCACGCTTGGCTGCTGAACAGTGAAATTACCCCCATTCCAGAGTGGCTGCTTTTACAGGCCTTTGAAAGCAGCGCGCTGTGGAGGGGAAGCTGTCCGTCTTCGCTTCCCTTGAGAATCTCATGAAAGCCCCTGGACTCTGTCTGCAGGCAGTCTGCATATTTGCACATATGGACACATACACACATTTGTGTGAACATGTGCACACACAATCATACACCAGATATCAAAACAGCACCCAGAGACTTGTTTAATCTTTATTATTTCACCTCTGCATGGGTCAGTAGACACATTCTCAGTTACCTTGAACCTGGATTGGATACTTACGGTTTTTTTTTTTTTTTTCTATTTGGTTTTCAAGAGAACAGTATACTTTGATTATATTTGTATTTGTAGGCAGGTGACAGTGACCTATTTAATCAATACATCTAAAGGCTAAGAGGTAAGCGGTATTATTCGGGTTCTTTAACAAAGCTCATGCTAATTTAGCTCGACATGTAGCATTTCAGGTTAATATGATTTGGATTGCAGGTATCATTTTTAGAAATTGATGTTTTTGTTGCTGGCTTCGCCTGACATTTCTGAATTATAATATGGAATGTGATACTTCTCCAACAAAGAAGGTAATTCCCACTAGTGAGGGTAATTAATGGTTATTTGATCATATTACAGCATAGAAACGATGTTTTTGTCACACAATAGGTTTCCTAATTGGTGAACCAAGGATGACCATGTTCATTTTCTGCCCATAGAGATTTCCTACTGTGCATGGCATTATCTCTTAATACTGTTCTCGCAGTGAATGATGGTCATAGCTAGTAAGAAAATTAATTTCCGTGCTTCAACAATCATTATAAAAGACCTAATAATGTTAATTTAGGTTTAGGATGAGTCATCTAATTAGTTAATTAAGTAGGACCTTGCTGTCAGCCTCCTACAATGGAGTGCACTGTGTTGTAGGTGTTTGATAGAGATGAAGAATACCAAGGGAAAGTAAATGAAGGCACACGGGCCCCTGGAAGTACATGTGATGTTTGTAGTTATAAACGCTTAAGCAGAAGCAATTGCTTTGCTCAGAATCAGAACCAAACAGCCCCCAAATGTAGTTATTTCTTTCCTACTCCGTGAAGAAAAAAAAATTAAGTCTGTTTTCTAGCTTTATAATCCTTTAAAATGTCTTTAACCATTTGATTTCAGAAGTTCAAAATACTGCTGCGAATTTGTTACCATTTGTTTTTTCTTAAAGAACAAGAAAGGCACTAGCGTCATCGAGATGAAAATCGCCACCACCACCTATCTCTTTTCTCTTAGCTGCAGTGTTAACGTCTAACATAAAACTTGTACGTAGGCCATGAAAAAAAAAAGAGAGAGTTCCTAATTTTAATTAGCTTGTCTAGCTGGTGGTCCCACATAGCCAGGGACTCGGAGAGCTTGGTTATTCCTCGCCTTTCAGCTTTTGTTATTTCACACTAATAGGTTTTTGTATTTTCATTCTGTCTTCATGTGAGAAGTACTCTGTCCCCTTCAGTGGGTTTAGCTGCTTTTTCTAGGTCTTACCAGACATCCTGATTCTTTCTGGGGGGTTGGAGGGCATGGGGGAAGTACCCCATCAGCCAGGATATCACACGTTTCTTATTTGAATACAACATAATTGCTGAGAAAGAATAGAACATCTATCTTTACCAATGGGGTGAAATGTTCCTTTTCTAACTGCCAGCTTGGAATAACTAATTTAAAATGTTTTTGTGTTACAAAGTAGGAAATGGTTTCTTTTCTTAAAAAAAAAAGAAAGTATTGAGCATGATTACAATAAAAGCTATCTAATGGTTGAATTGAAGTTCAATACTTTCTTAGAGTTTGCAGTACCACAATAGATTTTCTTTCTGTCAATTCAAATATTCATAGGTCATCCAGTCTGACCTTCTACCACAGTGTACCTATAATTCCTCATTTTAAAATATTAATTAACTTTTAAGCATAAGTCCTTTAGCTCTGGATCCAGTGGTGCCTATATGAAGGAAATAACATGATTGGGATGAAGAATGGCGTTTCTTGGAATAGGTATTGTTTGCCAAGCTGTAGCCAAGAGCCCTACAGAAAGCAGAAAAGGACATTATAGAAGAGCGAGCAGACTTTTTTTTTTTTACAAGGTCACTTTATTCAGACTGGAAAGTGGCCAGCACAATGTCATTATTTACAACAGGATCTGGGGATACTTGAGGAAATTACAGACCATTTAGTTTTGATTCCATTGTGGGGGGCAAAGTCTTAGGAAGTAGTTTAGGAGATTAAATGGGGAGCCCCGAGAAAAGCACAGCTTGATGAAGGATAGCCAAGGCAGTCTCTGAAATGAAAGTCATGCTTCGATAATTTTTTGACTTCTTTAAGGAAGTGAATGCCAAGAAAAGCAAATGAACGCTTCAAAATTCTCTACTCTAGATTTCCAGGAGATGTTTGTTAAAAGTTTTGCTTGACGAGTTCACACACACACACAAAGAAGTGGTTTTTAAAACTGGAGAAATACTGAGGACAAAGATTAATTGTGCATTACACTGATTTTAAAATGAGAAGGAATCAAGGAGATACATCACAGGACCAAAAGAATTTTTGCTGAGACAAAACCCCTTTGTATCCACCAGCAGCATCAACTCTATATTTCTGTGCATTTATTATGTGGACTTTTCCCATAAGGCAATGACAAAAGGAAATCCATGACTTTCAAAAGTAGATAAGTTAATAAAAATAATACTAATTTAGAGTCTTCACAGAGAACTAGACAAACAGAAAAAAATGTAGTAAGGCTGACTGCTAGGTTTCTATTAGTGAGGTAAACATGTTGGCCTTTAAAACTCAGATCTAGCAATCATGGAGCTCCTCTTTGGATGGGGAGACAGACTCCCGTGGCACGTAGGCTTGATGGCTAAGCCCTACGACTTCATGAAGGGAAATGGAGGTCAGAGCATTTCCTGGCTCCACAAGGGATCTGCAATGGATGCCACCCAGTGTCCCAGCTCAGGTGAAAGTACGAGGGAGATGGAGAGGCAACCTGGGACACACAGGAACAGACAGGGTTAGCCAGAAGCAAGTAGAAAATAGATTTAGAAAAAGAAAAAAAGGAGCAAATGGCACCAGAGTACTGTGTTATAAGTTCTCTAAGCCCTTTTCATTTCTAAAACACTATGATCTTAGGGAATCCTCCGAGGATCTTTCCTAATTCGACAGAAAAGGTACTCTGGGCAAACCAGAAGGGCTGCTCAACATGGTCTAGAAGGCGTAAGTGATGACAGAGCTCGACAGCTGTCACTTAGTGAATGTTACTATGTCCCAGCACTATACTTTTCTTTTAACAGCCATGTTCATTTACCTTAACCTTCCCACAAACCGGAAAAATTGGTAGTTGTTATCATCATCTCCATTGGCAGTGGAGGAAATTTAATTAGAAAGGGACTACAGCTTGTCTAAGAGTCATGTGACATGTCAATGAAAACTAATGGAGCCAGCTGTTTTAAGCCACTGAATAAAAGTCCCAGTTCGTCTGGTCATGATTCATGTGAGGTGTTGGTAAGATGACAGCAGGGCCCTCTGCTGCAGCTTTTTGGAAGTAGATTCTAGGGAAGTCTCAAGGGAAAACTATTACGAGCACCCAAAGCAAGCCTTTCTAATAAGCACTATGTGAGAAATGTTGGCCTCCTAGGAAACCAGTTCTGTCTATTAAATTTTGGCAGCTGGCAGTCTGTGAGATGGTGGGGGAGTATGTAGAATACCCCCACCCCCAGCAGAGGGCTATGGGTCTAGAGCCTCATGGTGGCCTCACTGCGGGAGGGTGGAGCTATCTGTTTGCCTCCAGAAACAGCTCTTTGGTTAAAAGAGGCCTCTCAATAAACCACAGTTTAGAGAATCAGCAATTTTTTGCAGTAAGAGCAATAGAAAAAAAATAGAACCTTGTAGAATTATCAAGAAAGGAATTCCTTCTGACCAAAAGTGGAGCAAGTGAGTACAAAATAGAATAGGGAGTATCTGAAAACATCAATTTTAGGGTGACAAGAATTGGTTAATACTGTGGACTGCTGTGATTTCTTGTCTTTGGTGCCTTTGTTAACTGAATTCTTAAACAGATGCATAGGTCTTTTGTTGACTGAACAATGAATACATTTTAATATGTAATCTGCTGTTTGCTACAAGAACTCCAAAAAGATAACACATTTAATTAAATGCATCAGAACTTCAGAGGCATCAACACACTCTTCAAAGGATCCAGGGGGAAACTCACCAATTATACATTCAAATAAACACACCTACAGTAGACTGGAGATTATTAGTTAACTCCCCAATCAACCCAACAAACATTTTTTGAGCCGCCTATACATCAGGCACTGGGATGATCTCTGTGAGGGATACAAAATGAGTTCAATAGCCTCTGTGTTACAGAAGCATCATTTAATAAATGAGATAATACGTACACAAATGGCCACAATCCAAGTTCTACCACCATGAAAGAGTATCACCAGGTCTTGGGGGAGTTCAGATTGCCTTCAGACTCTAAAATTTCCTTACAGAGGAGATGACATTTGAGGTGAGACTGGAAAGATGAGGATATTTTTTTAAGGTTTAGAAAATTCTCATTTTGAATCTTTATCTTCTTATCTGCAAAATAAGGATATTACTAATAAATACAAAACAAGAGTAGCACTTGCAGTGGTGTCTGCAGGGTCAATCCAGCTGTACGGACAGTTAAACAAGGGCTGCTTCTCACAAACTGCATTCTCGATCCTATCTATCATTGATTCATTTCCCAATATTGTTAGTGTTGCCTTCAAAAGACTCCAGAGTGATAAGGCGTTAGTCTTACAGGGAGCCCCACAAAGGTGCACCCTAAGTATGAATGTTCTGTGCGCTTGTGTTTGAGTCCCTGTCTGTTTACATGCTGGTGCCGTGTGTGGAGGTGGACTACGGGTTGTCTCTTGTCTACGAGTAGAGAGTATGAAGTATAGCATCCTCTCAACTTGTCTAGTAAACTCTCAGCTACCTCAGCTTTCCTCATCCTACTTCCCTAGTTTGGTTAGTGCCGTCTCTCTACAGCACTGTACATTTCATCCACCCAATCTCTCAATTCTAAGTCCTTTTTTTTTTTGTTTTCCACACAGTCTGCCGTTCTTTTGTTAGACTACCATCAGATTAACTTTCCTGAAGTTCAGTTCACACCACTGTGGTCAAAAGTCTTCCAGGGCTCCCTCCTGTACTCTAGAAACAATATGGACCCCAAGGTCTGCTAGCTTAGACTCGTCACAGCGTGAACCCAATGCATTGTCTCATTGTCTGGCCTTAAACCCCGTGATATTCCTATGTC
This sequence comes from Peromyscus californicus insignis, assembly GCF_007827085.1. Classification (NCBI taxonomy): domain Eukaryota; kingdom Metazoa; phylum Chordata; class Mammalia; order Rodentia; family Cricetidae; genus Peromyscus; species Peromyscus californicus. Next base: position 25,696,751 of record NW_026294447.1, on the reverse strand, counting down.
TGCACATTGACTGTTGGGCCCCTTGCTGAATGAAATGGTCCTCCTCTTTGCACATCAGCATACACAGCAACCATCCTGCAATGCCTGCCCTGTTCAACTCCAGCCCTTCACCAGCTGGCCTTGCATATTGTTTTGTACTATTTGTGGTTAAGTTCACAGGTATATTCTCAAGGACAAGTGACTTTAGCTGCTTGCTAAAGTTAGTAGTTTAGTTTGTTTTTCTGTGACTGAGCTGAGTCACAGTCCTGTAGCCTCAGGACTTCTTAGCTTGTTTCTCCTACATGGAACCACTCTACTTCAGGAAAGAAGAAAGAAAGCTTCCAGGGATCCACACCAGGTAGAGGCTATATAAACCTCCATAAATGGGACTGAGGGGAAGAGTGCCCACTCTCAACGCACTGATCTAGGACTTAGAATCCATGGCAGGTGCTGAGTAGGCAGCTGGGAAACAGCGAAGTCCCGCTCCTCTCTGGAGAAGACCTTCCGCTGGGGTCAGAGGAAAGAGAGAGAGTCCTGTGATCTTGTCTAGAATGGAGACTCTGCCTCAGTGAACGAGAGAGAAGGTCCCACCCTGCAAACCTTCTGACCTGATTTTCATAGATTTTCTTCAATAGACATTTCTTCATTTGGTCATTTTCATTGAGGACCAGTTCCTGAGATTTAGAATGTTTGTTTGGGTGGTTTTGTTTTGGTTTGCATTTTTCTTTTAAAATCTTGGCCTGTTTTACCAGAGCGGCTCAGTAAAACTTCATTCTATCATGACAGAGATTAACTGAATATTTTGAGACAGGTCTCTCTATGTAGCCTTATCTGGCCTGGAACTCGTTATGTGAACCACACTGGCCCCAAATTTGTGAACAATCTTCATACATCTGGCTCTGACTCCCTGAGTTAGGACTACAAGCATGGGCCAGTTTCCCAGTTCCAGAAGTCAAACATACAGTTTGTAAGAATACAATCAAGTCTGAAATGCACTTCAGAGTTTCTATGTATCAGACTTCTTCTATACTATTCATAACTTCAGCCTTTCCTAAGTTCCCACCATTCATTTTCTCAGCTTGGAATCTCCTCGCCCTTAGCGTCAGCATGGCTCACTCCTCTTAGCCCTCAGTACTGGCATTGCTTACTCCTCATTTCCATCAGTATTGGCATGGTTTATTTCTCCTCCACATGGTTATTCAAGGATATTTTTATTTTCTTCCCTATGTTTGTGTTGTGGCTTTGAACACTTCGTATTGCAAAGATCTCTGAGATTCTCAAAGCCACTGCCCCTACACCATAGTTCAAAATTTTATGTATAAACCAAATATATGGTAGAAATAAGCGAGAGAAGAAGATGAGGGTGGGTCATCAGTCTGAACAATTTGAAGTCATAAATAAAATGCGATTGGGCCATTGAAGTACAGGACTGAATAGAGAGAATAATAGCAAAGGAAAAAATGGAAAAATTCAATAGTGACTCTTGAATACTTATTACAATATTAGTTTTATAACAAATTATATGACATGAACCAACACACTAGCTTTTCAACACATAAAATCTATTAGTTAACTGATATTTTTCAATACAATGTGTCTATTAAATATGGACATAATTTTATAGGAAATAGATTTGTACAGAGAAGAAGTGCTTTATATTATAGATAAGGAAATTGCTTCTCATGAGGATTAATTATTTTTTCCAAAGGTGATTAAGCTGTATAGAGTTAAGATCAGAATTCTACCTAGGTCTGTCTGATCACACATCCCTGGATGAGGAGAATGTGCTGCCTCCAAAATTTACATAACCACTAGTAACATGCTCTTTGGGCACACATATTGGATATTTTTAGAACTAAGGTTCCCCTTTACCCTCCTAACAATAGACAAATACCAACTCTCCGCTTCCAGAAACTCTCCCCTCCCACAACATCCTTGACTGTTCATGGTAGTGTACATGTATTAATTTAGTCATTGATCAGAAAGTCTCCAAAATAATGTATTTGGTACATACACTTGTGTGTGTGTGTGTGCTGTGGGATGTTCTGTATGGCAAATGTGTTGCTGATTAGTCAATAAATAAAACACTGATTGGCCATTGGCTAGGCAGGAAGTGTAGGCGGGACAAGGAGGAGAATAAAGCTGGGAAGTGGAAAGCTGAGTCAGAGAGACACTGCCAGCCGCCACGATGACAAACAGCATGTGAAGATGCTGGTAAGCCACAAGCCATGTGGCAAGGTATAGATTAATGGAAATGGATTAATTTAAGCTGTAAGAACAGTTAGCAAGAAGCCTGCCATGGCCATACAGTTTGTAACCAATATAAGTCTCTGTGTTTACTTGGTTGGGTCTGACGGCTGTGGGACAGGCAGGTGATAGAGATTTGTCCTGACTGTGGGCCAGGCAGGAAAACTCTAGCTACATGTGTGTGTGGCAACAATTAGGGAAAGGAAGGCCATGAGATTGAAAAAGATCAAGGAGATGATACATGAGAGGGTTTGAAGAGAGGAAATGATGTAATTACACTATAATCATAAAATTATACATCTTGTATTTACTATTGAATCTTTAATATCTTAAAGAATCAAGTACATAGGAGGCCCTAGAACTTTTATTGTGGCAATAATCTTGGCCTTTTTACTTGTTAATTCATTCAGAGCTGTTGTGTGACCATTATTAGTAATAATTAACAAATTAATTAGTAGTAATTTCTTCTATTATCTAGGTGTGAAAAGTGAGCTATGGAGATAGTAATGTAACCAGGACATTGTAGAGGCGGAAACTAAACCCAGACCACTTGACTAAACTTCCATTCACTCTATTTTCTCTTCCTTTTGGAAACTTATTTTTCAGATTACCAATTCAACTAACTCCAGTTAATGAGTTAAAGATACTGATGGGTATTAGTTGAGGTTATTAAGATTCCAAAATACTTATATTTTAATAATGTAATCTTTAAAAAAATGGAACATCTTCAAAAATCAGGCAACTTTTCTGCTATGGGAATCATTTTTTGAAGGAGAGGAATTTGATTTATGTGTCCCAGATAATCAGTGGCCCACTAGCCCTGCTCATAGGTATTCGGCAGTGTTCACTGAGTTCAATGTGGCAGAATAGCCAGCAATTCACAATAAATGTGCACTTCTTGGTGGAACAACCAGGCGGGGCACCACCAATCTCAACATAAATTACCAGAAATCCAGTCACATACTGAGAAGCACGCCTTTGAATCTAAATTGGAATGGACCATGTATTAAAGTTGACATTCTCACATTCTGTGAAATACTTTTCTACCTAACATGAAAATTCATATTTATACCACACACACACACACATACACACACACACACACACACACATTTTTAAAGGCATGTTCTTTAAGAGAGTCAGAAAGGGTGTTACCAAGCAGTATGAAAGACCCTGCTAGTGGGAAGCTGTGTGTAAAACATGTGAACACAGTTACTTATTTCCACGGTGTGGATGTTTCTCCATAAACAAGTAACAACTGCAGATTGGTTCTACACAGTCTCAAAGATCTGAATCTTACTACTCGAAGAATGTAATATGAAGGACGACTGCCTTCCAGAATGACTGTTACAAAGGGGGACTTTAGTCCTAGCAGAGGCAGCCTAGCAGAGGGCTTCGACCCTGTGACTGCACAGCTTGACTTCTAAGCCCAGATCCATCCCTGTCCTCAGTTCTGGAACAGTGGGAAAGGTTTGTCTCTCCACCTAGAAGACAGAGGCAAGAATGATTCCTACTTACTTCCTAAGTTCTGGTGAAGATGAAAGGAATCAATGTGTAAAGCACCGAGAACGATATCCCGATCAATATTGTTTGCTGCCCGATGATCCCAAGTCGTGTGGGGCTCTTGAGGGCGAGGGGAGCTATTTCAGATGCTCCTTTGCTGTTCTTGCCACTGTCCTTTGCCCACAGGAAAACACCAGGAAGTTGGTTATAAAACGAATGCAGGGACCAACTAACATGAGAACTGAATATAATTCCAGGTCTGGTGAGGCGGTTCCGCAGGAAGAGGCACCTGCTGCCAAGCCTGAGGACCTGAGTTCAGTCCCTGGAACCCACATGGTGGAAGGAGAGAGCGGACTCACGTAAGCCGTCTCCTGACAGTAGCGCTTACATACTGCCCCTCAATAAACACAATAAGAATCCTTTTGAAAATGTGAACAATATAGTTAATAAAGTAAGATTAAAATGCTTTATAAGCGGTCTTGCGTGAACTCCGCTACTTTCTCCTTTTGGTTCCCAGCCAAGAGCTCTGGGAAGAGGTTCCTGTGACTAATTTTTTCACTTCAAACTCTAGTGCTTCCTCTGAGGACAGACAATCAGAAAGTCAGAATGTTTATTAGTACAGAGTTTGTCTGAAGGCAGCAGAGCCTGATTCTATATAGCTCATAAGAAAAGAGTGTGATTAGCTTCTTTAGTCTTAACGCCTGAAAATCAGGAAGACAGGTAGCATAGACAGGCTGTGGTAGAATTGTCAAATCCAAGCAACCATCTCAATTTGTGTCTATTATATAAAGGACAAGTGATTTAATAAGACTGTATTAAACAATGGAATGCAAAATTCCAATAAGACAAGTTACTTTTTTTTTTTTTTTTTTTTTTTTTTTTTTGAGACAGGATTTCTCTGTGTAGCCCTGGCTGTCCTGGAATTCATTCTGTAGACCAGGCTGGCCTTGAACTCAGAGATCTTCCTGCCTCTGCCTCCTGAGTGCTGGGATTAAAGGTATGTGCCACCACCACCTGGCTAGGAGAGGATCCATAACAAAAAGGATTCTGACATGGGAATGTCTCCATCTCTTTGAGGGTTAGATATAGGATCAAGAAAATCAGCTAGTTTCTCCCACTTCAGGTCTAATGACTATAGGAATAAAGCCCTCCCTAGAAAAGAGTTAAAGCCCAACACAGCCATCTGGGCTTATTATCACTTAACTCTCCCCAATTTTCTATTAAAGCAAAATACTTCTGTTTTTTGACCAACCAAAAAATATAGGAATTAGTGGACTTTGTCCCTGTTTCTTAAGAATCTTCTTGTATTGGTTTGGGGAAAAATAAAGGATTCTTGGATTATGGGAAGCTTGTTAAAAAGTGATGTGCCAGAGGTTTTTGAAAAGATAGTTTGGAATAAAAGCTATTAAGAGCTCTGATGATGAGACACAAATACAGAGGGAAGACTCATGAAACACTGTCCCCTAACATTATACTATTTCCTGTGAGCCACCCAATCGCACTTGACCCTTACAGAAATTCTACAAGATTATATGGCAGGTCTTATAAATGTTTCAACACACAGATTCTGCTACTTGTCAAGTGATTTTGTTGGCTCAGTAACATTCACGGAGCTTCTTGGCCTGGGATTTTAGTTGCTGAGAGGCCTGAGTGCTTCAAGGAACTCCCAATATACAAATTGATGTTTCAAGAGATTCAGTCTCAGAAAAGGAATAATTAAAATCTAAAAGGATTTTCCCTGGTCCTTTTGATATCCTTTGTTTATGAATAGCTACTTGATTAGAGGCAAAGAAGTATAGGGTGGGTGCTGGCAGTCTCTGGCCACGAAGGAGGAACACAAGTGGGGGTAATATTGTTTCTTACTGTTTTCTGTCCTTTCTGCATCACAGCATCCGGAAAAGGCTGACATGGTGCTGCTTCCGGGACAGGAAGCAGACATTTTTTTTTTTTTTTTTTTTTTTTTTTTTTGCTGAGCAATATAATGAAGATAAAGAAAGCAAAGTAAGATCTCCCGCTGGGTTCGGGTGTGCCCTCAGCTTCTAAAGATTGGGAGTTCCCCTCTGTGATGCACACACGGTGTGTGTGTGTGTGTCCTGTGTGTTCACCCAGCAGCATCTCCTTGTGACCTCCTTGGCACACTGTGCTACCAGGTACCACATATCTGAATGTCCCTGCGTCAATCCAAGTTATGCTCAAAAGTCGCATGGCAACAGAACCCACCTGGGTACTGATCGGTTGAAAACTAACAGTTCCACAGTCAGTCTGAGAGACCGTGCTTATTCACAATTTAGTATTTAAAACTGAATCTCCACTTCCAAGTAAAAGCGACGGAAAATCACATGTTGCAGGTATTATCCTACTTTCTGAATCGTCTTGAGAGTCTGTAGCTTAGGACTGTGGGCTGCTTAGTGGATAAAGATGTTGGCCACCAGTAAGTGAGGACCAGGGTCCTCAGAGCCTGTGTGGTGGAAGACAGAACCCACTTCTACAAGTTACTCTCTGGCTTCCATGGGGCTGTGTATGCATACCTTACCTTCCCCAACAAGAGTAATTACAAATTTGTAGCTTTAATAAAATTGCACTTGTCTTTTTTTTTTTTTTTTTGGTTTTTCGAGACAGGGTTTCTCTGTATAGTTTTGCACCTTTCCTGGAACTCACTCTGTAGCCCAAGCTGGCCTGGAACTCACAGAGATCCGCCTGCCTTTGCCTCCCGAGTGCTGGAATGAAAGGCGTGCGCCACCACCGCCGCCCGGCGCACTTGTCTTTTGACGTAGCATTTTCATACCAGTAATGGTAATACATGAGCTACATGGAATAAGAAACATGCACTTTCTAAGCTGTAACATGTTTATTAAGGCATGGTTTACAGTAGCAAAAATTTAAAACACAACAAATGTACAGGAAGAGAGAGCTATAACATGTGGTATAAAGTATCTGTGTACATTTCCTTATAATAGAATATTGTAAAATTTATGATTATAAAATTTATGAAAGTTTTGTTAAGAAGGAATGTGTTTTTAAAAGTATTCTAAATACATCGTAAGTTTTACTTCAAAGGATGATTATAAATAATAACTCTCAATATTTAAAATGCATGCATACATCCTAATAGAGAAAGAATAAACATGATCAACATCAAAGTATTAATAGTATATTCTGAGCCTACATAGTAGGAATACAGATTATTTTCTTTTTCTGGTATTTGATGTTTCCTAAATTTTCTGTTAAAAACATTACATTTATGAAAGAAAAGATAATTAAAAGTCACCATTCATAATAGAAGCTTTTCCAATATTTGAGTGTCATCACTAAGAGAACATGCTAGTTAATCCTTCCCTGGTTCTCCACAAGATTCCATAATTTTGTCTTATGATTTTAAAAAATCTTGGTCATATCTAACCAAAACAAAATGGACAGAAGTGTTCAGCAAAGATTTCATGACTAAAGAGACTTCGTTCTGACCAGATTGTCAACATTCTGGGGACAGGCACTAACTACAGCCTTAGATTTCCCTATTAGGTCTACCAGTGCCTGGTTCTACCCAGGTGGTGGCGGCACACGCCTTTAATCCCAGCCCTGGGGAGGCAGAGGCAGGAGGATCTCTGTGAGTTCGAGGCCAGCCTGCTCTACAGAGTGAGTTCCAGGACAGCCAGGACTACACAGAGAAACCCTGTCTTGGGGAAAAACAAAACAAAACAAACAAACAAAAACCCGCCAGTGCCTCCTTCCTGCCAATTCTCAGTGAATCCATGTTAAATGGATGTTAAACTCCTCCGTGTTGGAGTTAATTGCCGTCGGCATCCTGCAGAGTTTGCTATGAGATGCACATAAATTATGATCTACCAGAATGAGACTCCAACACTGATTCTAAAGATCAAAACTAAGGACTCAGTGCTATCATTTTGCTAACCTGGAAACAGATTTAAAAGCAAAACCCAAAACCCCAGTGTTGATCTCACAGTGGGATATGTGCAAGGAGCTCCTTTATTATATCAGGGGTGCTAGTTTATAAGACAGTTTTTTTAAAAAATAAGTTCTTCACTTTGATCTCATCTGCTATGATCCAATATAACTACAATGGATTGGATAAACTGTCCTTGTCCTAGAAGAATGTAACAGTATGGGAACGATTGTTGTGATTTAAAGTGACATCCACTTGCCTACCCCATTATCCAGTTGTATTTCCACCGAGGCATATTTCCTAAGTTAAATTATTTTTCTTTAATAAGACAAGGAGCCCTTATCTCCAGGCATGCTTCTGCACTTGCTATCACTTTCGTCATTTGAATCACCCACACAAGTTCAAGGAAATCGCTGTGAATATAACAAGTCCTTATCCCCGTCCCGGGTATTTTGTTCACCTAGTTTATTGCCTTCCCATCTGCCCTTCACTTCTGGAGGACTTTCAATAAAGCAGAAGCCGAAGTAAATGCAGATACCCCACGGCTATCTATTTAGCTTTCATTAAGTGAGTTGGTGCAGTGCTCGGGCGCCTCCTCAAAACCAGCCCATCATCTAAGAGTATTTACATAAGACTCTTTGCATTATACTCCAACCTCTGCAGCACTAGTATTAACTACTGACATCTGCCAAGTCTGCCTGGTAAGTGCTTTACAGTATCAATTCATCCCCAGCAAAAAGCATTTCTGAGCGCCGCAGTGCACTTGTTAATGCCAATAAGAAGTATCAAGGCTCATATGACACCTAGCAGAAATTAGTACCCACATTCAAAGAAAAGTCTTTGTTATTTCCCGGAGTATTATGTGGACTTTATTGAGATGACTGCATCTGACACCTGCTGTAATATAAAATGCAGCTATAATTAGCCAACTGATGCTCACGGCAGTTTAGGTCGAGTCCCTTCTGTGGGAATTATGCTTTAAAATATTCAGAGCTCCAAGTGGCTCTCATTACATTTAATTTTAACTTAGAATTAGGTGGTCTAGAAAAAAAATTTAGGATTGTAATAGCCCCCTGCTGAATGCCACACAGCAATGTGAAAAACCCATAGGGTTTTTTTTTTTTTTCCGCCCTCTAAAAAAAAAAAAAATGAGAACAGCAGACTACACTACAGCCTTCAATTGAGTCTGGCTTTGCTTAATTGTACTTTTTGCACTCATCAGTCTCTCCTCTTCAGAGCAAGCTACAAAAATTGCCTGAATAGCCAAAGAAAAGTTTCCCACAGTCACTGGCCACAGAAAAACACCATTGTCCTTCCTCACAGTTTGATGGACAACATTTCTATAAATGGGTAGCCAGGCTGTCAATGGTGCCCTTGCTGAAAAGGCAAAGAAGAGAACAGATTCTGCCAATATCTGACAAAGCATGGTAACACATAATCAGGCATTCACTAGTCAGGCAGCTGCCTGGGACCTTCATCCCACAGGTGCCTTTAAGCCATTTCCTATTCACAGATAAAGGAAAAGGCAGGAGCTACCTGGGAAAGGAGCAGTCTATTATGGCTTGCCAAATGTCCATCTTCTGAGCTGTGGGTCTGGGAGTAGAGAGAGGAAAAAGGAAATTGTAGTTGCAACCAGAAATCACAGAACAGCAGAGCACAAAACCTATAAACTAAGCTGTGTGTCTTTCCCGGCTCCCTCTCTCTTTAGTTTCTCACGAGGTGAATTTGTCATTTGTGTTGATTAGCTGCAGTCTTATCTAATCATAAAATTCCTACTCTCCTCAGTGGGCTGCCAAATGCATGTCCCAAAGATTATCATACGCTAGATTGAAATAAACACCTAGTCAAAACCAACTCACAAACTGTTTACCTTATCACTTTCCCAATATTTTTTCAATATACATATACTTATAATCTGGACCCCTCTCAGCACGCACACATATGCACATATATTCTCCATCCCAAGACCTATGCTCAGTAATGTGAAAGTGGTGATGTCTGCATGATTTTTTTCTGGGACAACCTGTGGGGGAACCCCCAAATAAACTTCAGGAAAATGATGATCACTCTTCATTTCTTCATTAGTGCTCAGACTAAGACATTTTCCCCATACCATAGATACATTTGCAGTGGCAAAAGTGCTTCAACACTTACTAATCTAAAGGCCCATTACCCAAATGTGTTAATACACACACACACACATACACACACACACACCCCATTAAGACAAGTTTCCTGATTCCTGTCCTTATAGAATTTTCAAACTAAGTTTTAATGCTGTCATTCTAAAGTTGTGGAATATGAATCTTATCTCATTTTTTTCTGCTTTCATTTTACTTACCGTATTGCCAGAGAGCCCCCACTCCAGGTGTTGAGTAAGTGTGAAGACACAACCGTGACTACAACCTGGGAGGGATTGAAATCTTTCAGGAGCTTAGATTTAAGGCTCAACACCCTCACAACCATGACTTTTAACGTGAGAGAGTAAGCGCTACAAAAGTATGGGTGGACAGTAAGATCAATACAGTGGTTTAAACCAGGGCTATGACTTAAAACAGCTGTTTTCAACTAACTTTGTAAATAAGTGACATCTATTGTAGTTAGCTTCATTATCTGTAAAACAGGGGACAGTGCTTACCACAAACAGTTTTGAAAAGTTTGAAAAGTAGGCATCACTGAAACCTTTGTTTGTCTTTAGAGGAAGAGAAAACGTGTGTTAAGGGGAATGAAAATTCATGAACACTTTAGAAATATACCACTATACTTACTAACTTGACCTTCATTTTCTTCTTTTTATTGGCTTTCTTAATAAAACAAAGCCAAGAGGTTAACTTTAGTCAATCAACAGGCAGTAGCTAGGATCTGATAATTTTATAAACATTACGAATATGAATATATTAAACCTTTTCTTAAAATTTAGTTTGAGACCATTCAGTGACTGCCTGTATACACCCTTACCATTGCTACTAGTAGGCCTGTGTGCTACATACTTGTGTTAGTCCATTTCTTTGTGTGACAAAACACTCAGGAAAAACAGCTTATTATTTTAAAATTATGGGGCTGTGTGTAGGTGTGTGCATGTGACTGTAGGTACCCGAGGAGGCCTGAACTAGATATCCCTGAGCTAGAAATCCCCAATCCCCTGGAGCTAGAGTTACAAACAGTTGTAAGCTGCCTGACATGGTGCTAGCAATTGAACCAGGGTCCTCTGCGGGAGCAGCTCATGCTGTTAACTGCTAAGCTGTCTCTCTAGCCGCACGAAAAGTAACTTAGAAGAAGGAAAGATCCATTCTGGCTCAGAGTTTCAGAGGTCTCAGTCGATGATTGCTCGGCCTGACTACTGAGCAATCAGCCTCACTACTGGCCTGATGTTAGCCAGATTATCATGAAGAGGAGCATATGATGGTGCAAAATGGCTCACATCACAGCAGACAGAGGGAGAGAGAGAATGAGTCAGGGGTGAGCTAGACCCTTCAGAATCGTGTATCTGGTCATCTACTTCCTCCACTATCTGAGAAAACTCATCTCCTATTTTATCATTCAGCTTTGAATTCATCAACGGATTTAACCCGCCTACTAATCCACCGATGAAGTTAACATCTTCATAATCCATCTGCCTCTAACACAAGCCTTTAACACATGAGCCTTGTTTATTTGGGGGGATTGCACTTTACATACACATCGTTTAATCCTTTTAACAATACTCTGAAGCAAGTACCCTTAATAATCCCATTTTACAGGCAGGAAACTGGGGTTCTGAAATGTAGGGTGATTTTACCTTCTCTACTAAGCAGCATAGTTTGAATTTGAACCCAGCCAGTGGCCCAGCACAAAATAATAAATTCACTTAAAGCTTTAGGAGGGGCTGACCATTTGATATAGGACAACCAAATTCATATGCTCTTTCCTGGGGAGGACTGTTTTTCTCACTCTCAGCATTCCTTAGTGGCCTGTGGTTCTTTGTGTAGCGCTGAGGCCTTCTGGGCTTTCCTCATTCTTGGCCACTTTAGTAAATCTTATTGTCCTTTCTCAGCACGTATTTAAGGTGGTTATGTTGGTGAGCTTTCGTGGGTTTAGCTTCTGACATTTCTAGAAGACACAGCCTCACAGTAAACTCCCTGATCCTCTGGCTCTTACAATCTCCCTGCAAGAAGGTGATTGGATTATGAAGATATTAACTCCTTCAGTGGATTAATAGGTGGATTAAACCCACTGATGAATTCAAGACTGAATGAGCAAATAGGAGATAAGTTTCGTTAAATAGCAGAGGAAGCAGATGACCAGATGCATGATTCTGAAGGGCCTAAGGTTCCCCGAGTCTTAGGTACAAACATACACACAAGTAACATTATACAGACTGAGCAGCTTATATATTTAGAAATATATGTGCATATACATATATGTGTGTAAAACAATGAAAAAAGGGGTCATGAGTTTGAAGAAAAGTAAGGGGTATACTGAAAGGGTTTGGAGGGAGGAAAGATGGAGGAAATGATGTACTTCTATTATAATCTCAAAAAGAAGAAACATGGAAAAACATAAGGGAGGTTTTGGCAAACTTTTCTTACTCAAAACTGTGTATTTCTCCATTGTAAACTCTGTGGATGCTGTCAAGTCACAATGTCAAAAAGTTGGACATGCTTTAATATTATGTTCAAGTTCATAGAAAATTTCTTCTGAACTGATGTACTGAATATGTAGTGAGCCTTTCTCTGTCCTACCTACCAGCTCCCAAATAACCACACAGAGACATCTTATTAATTATGAAAGCTTGGCCAATAGCTTAAGCTTGTTTTAGCTAGCTCTTTTAAGTTAAATTAACCCAGTTCTATTAATTTACATGCAGTCATGTGGCTTGTGGCTTGTTACCTCATCTCCTACATGACCTGCTTCTTCTGCCTCTTCCAGTGATCCTGCCTTTCTTCTTCTCAGCATCTCTGTGCCTGGAAATCCTGCCTAGCTATTGACCATTCATCTCTTTGTTAAACCAATCAGAGTGACATATCTTTTACACAGTGTAATAAAATATTTCAAAATATTTTCCCCTTTTTGTCTAAATAAAAAGAAAAGGTTTTAATTCTAACACAATAAAACTGTAAACAATAAGAACAATTATCAGGTAAGAATTACATTTACTATGTTCAGTCCATTTGTATTTGGCATATTTAGAGAAAATACTCCATTATTTATTTTATCTTGATGAGTCCAAAGCTCTGTACCTAATTTACTTTCTATCATAACTAAGGAAAACAGCAACTATAACTACCTAGTATTCAACTCCATCAAAGAACCCTGAAGGATATATACTGTCATCTGAGTAAACAGGAAGTTCAAAGCAAACAACTTCCAAACCTATAGAAACAAAAGACATCTGGATGCCTGGACAGTCACTCAAAGTTCCTTTGCAATGTCAGGGCATCCATCTTTGACCTACAGACCCAGAATATTTGACAGACTTTTTTGTGAAGCAAGAATTTTGAAGGACTATCCTGCTTTATTTTGGAAAAGTTCAGTGATCATTTTCCTGTGTGTTCTGCAGAATGCCTGGCAGGTTTTTCTATGAAGCAGGAATTTTGAAAGATTGTCCCACCTTATCTTGGCAAAGTTCATCAGTCTTTTTCCTTTGTGTCTTGCTTGTTCAGTTTGTACAGCATACTGTCAGCAGTCAAGACAAGAGCAGTTTCTTGCCCAAATGGCTAGTTTTGCCCATTGAAAGCAAACTTCATATGGATTTTCTCTGATGCCCATCATCTCCTCTGAAGTAAATTGGTGCTGCCAGGAGTAGACGTGTCTCATTGTCATGGAAAGCCTCAGGTTATTAAACATCTTAAATGCCATATTCTACAGGTCTTTGAAGTGTTTGAAGACCCTCATCTATTTAAAATATCTCTGCTTGACCTTGAAAATATACCTAACAGGACTATAAGTTTGATTGTTATAGATGACTAACTACTAACCTGTATTTTTTTATTATCCTAAATAGTTTTCAAGGACTAGAACTTTACATTTAATTTTTGTTTTGTTTTTTGAGACAGGGTTTCTCTGTAGTTTTGGTGCCTGCCCTGGATCTCACTCTGTAGACCAGGCTGGCCTTGCTCACAAACATCTGCCTGGCTCTGCCTCCTGAGTGCTGGGATCAAAGGCGTGTGCCACCACTGCTGGGCTGGGACAAGGATACATTTCATTTTTAAATAAGCTGCATAGGTACAATATCTTAAACAAGAATAGAAACATATATACAGTATAACAAAAATAACCTTATATTTGTATCAATAAACAAAAATCCATACCAATGTAAAACATTTGAGACTAGTGGTTGTTCCAAGGTAGACTCAACAATCTACCCTTTTATCCCATCATTTTTATATTATATCCCCCTTTTTCTTTTCAAAAAGGGATCCCTGAATCTAATCTCCTTTGTTCAGCTTTTTCCCAGACCACAACCAATAGCAATTTGTAACCAACCCCCCTAAACAATTACAAATATCCATAATCCACCAAATGACCAAAAACTACCCACCTCATCTCTTGGGAATGTGGGCATTGTGTTCTTTAGACTGCTTCCTGTTATCTGGGGATGCTGACATCTTTAAAGAACCCTGAAATAATTAAGATAATGGTCACATCCTGAGGGAGCTAGCTGTTGTCCAGTCTTAGTGTGATGGGGTAATATAAGGCTTATCTAAAGTTCTGGCTGGAGTAGTTTGTGAGGTTGGGCCATCTTAGCCAGCAGTCTTGAAGCTGTTCTGAATCCAAAATTTTGAGGGAACTTCAACAGAGGCACTCTGAGAGACTGGATCCTCTACTTTCATTGGTGACTGGTCCCCTTGCTCTGAAAACACATAAACTTTCAAAAGTAACATATATATCTGTGTTAACACAAGCATTGACTGTGCATTGTACATAAGCCGACCAAAGATTATTTTTTGTTTGTTTTATGTTTGAGCAGGCAAAATATACATCACCTGTTTTGTAGTTTTTCTAGGTTTATTTCTTTATGCCTGTAGCCAAGATTTTCAGGGACTCTCACCCTATCAAACCTGATCCTCTTTAACCTTGAACAGATCCATAGCCTTACAATTTCTGTAGAAACAAAAGCATAACCTCTTCTTCAATGCAACATATTTTTTTACTTCCATTTTGAGGTTAAGACATTTTAAAAACATATAGCTTGATTTAATTTAGCAGTTTCCACAGTCCATTGTCTCTCAGCAGCTATTGTTTGTTCATCAGCAATCAAAAAATTAAAAGACAACACAATAACATACGAGATCCAGACTGCCTGTGTATTTCCCATCTCTATGTGACCTATTCTTTTTTATTACTTTATTCTTTCTTTAAAAACTTTACTCTATTATTTTTAAATTACTTATTTCTTATTTTGTTAAGCCTATGCACATTGTTAAACACACTGTAACCTCTTTAAAGTTTTTTTTTCCCCATCTGAACCTGCTTTACTGCATATCTGTAACTTTTTCTGTCTGTGTGAGTAAAACTTTAAACCACTGCACAGCTTAGCTCTTGGCATGCTGGTGACCCAAGCTCACAGGCAGTGGCTGGGAGATGCAGCCCACATGAGAGACTGTGGGACTAGGAAGCCGCATGTGCCTGCATTTTGTGTGTTTAGAATATATATATTTTTTTGAGACAGGGTTTCTTTGTGTAGCGTTAGCTGTCCTGGAACTCACTCTGTAGACCAGGCTGGCCTGGAACTCACAGAGATCCACCTGCCTCTACCTCCTGAGTGATGGGATTAAAGGTGTGCACCATTTCTTAGGTCTTATGTGGAAATATGTCTCCGGATGTTGGGTGCCATATGTAGTCTGACTTTTCTCACAAAAAAACAACACAGAGACTTCTTATTAATTATGAAAACTTGACTGATACCTTAGGCTTGTTTCTAACTGTGTCTTAAAACTTAAATTAACCCATTTCTATTAATTTACATGCTGCCATGTGGCTCGTGGCTTGTTACCTCATCTCCTACATGACCTGCTTCCTCTGCCTCTCCTGGCAACTCTACCCTTCTTCCCAGAATCCTCTGTGTCTAGCTATTGGATGTTCAGCTCTTTATTAAACTAATCAGAGTGACATATCCTTACACGGTGTAATCAAATATCTTGCAACAATGCATGGCTTCAATGGTCATGTCACCCTTTGCTCTAACAATTCTACCTGATCTCTAATCCTTCCTTGCTCATTCTCATGTCTTGACTCCTAGTTGTTGCATTTCATACTAGAAATACTTTCTCCTTCTTTCCTTCTTTCTGTCTTCCCCTCTGCTGCCTTCCTTTCTTTCTAAATTTAACATTTCATGTCCATCTAATAGCATGTCATCCCCACAAAAATTTTAAAATAATTTTTCCCATTCTATTTAGCATTGATCTTTCACTTAATTTGATCTTTCCCTATAACTTTGTCATATGGCCTATCACCATGTGGCTGATTGATGTGATGGCTGGTAATTGTTTTATGGGGCCTAGGGCTATGTGCTCCACCAAAATATATCCCACTCAGTGGCAAACAAAACAAAAACAACAAATTGAATCCTCAAATAAAAGAATAAGTAGTAAAACATTGTTTCAATGTTCCATGATACTCTTCTAATCCTATAAGTAGGTAAGTCTCTTTGTCTTTTGAGACAGCAGCCTGACCATCAGCCTATGCTATGCCACTCTAAATTGCAATCCTCCTGCTTCAGCCTCCTGAGTGCTGTTATGGAAGACATGGTCTATCTATCCCACCTTGACCTAGTACTACTGTCAGAAAAGGAAGACATCACTGCTCAAATCTGGCTTGAACAAAAATTTAAAAGTGTTGCCATTTTTTTTCTAGATGGTTATGGAAATCCTTAGCATATTTCATGATCTCTGGCTTTTCTCCTTCCCAGGCATATGTTTCCCTTTTTGGCCCCCATTATCATGGCCATGAGATGGGCATGAGTCAATTCACATCGTCAGAAGTAGCAAAGAGCATGTTGGAGGAGAAACTTCGATAGGCCCAGCACTATTGATCTTTTCACTCTTTCCTTGCTGTGGTCATTAGTAAAGAATAAAGGTAGAGGCCCCTCCTCAGCCAGGGTCCTTCACAGAGAGTAACAGAGAGCAGACAACAGACCAGCTCATGATGGCCATAGACGAAGAGGAAGAAACAAACTTGACTTAATCTTGTTGGAAGCCACTAAGGTTTATTATTGTGGTGTAGCAAATTCTAGCCAGATTGGTAACATTGCCTACTAATGTCAAAATAGAATTGTAGCATGCAAATACAGGAGAAAACCAAAAACAGAGGGAATGGCAAAAACTGAAGCATCTTTGAGTATGGCCCCATCTATGATTAGGCATTTTGTTTACTAAAGCGGTGGTTCTCAACCTTCCTAATGCTGCAACCCTTTAATACAGTTCCTCATGTTGTGGTGACCCCCCCATCATGAAATTATTTTCATTGCTACTTTATAACTGTAATCTTGCTACTGTTATGAATTATAATGTAAATATATTTGTTTTCCAATGGTCTTAGTTGACCCCTGTAAAAGGGTTGTCCAAAGGGGTCATGACCCACAGGTTGAGAACTACTGTGCTAGAGTGTTAGGTGGAAAACTAAGCTTAATAGGCCTTCCAATCATTCTATCGCTGAGTTGTTCAACTTCTTCATCTCCTTCTGTAGTATCCATTGTTTTTTCTAATTCTATGCAGTATTTTGCAGTTTTAAACCTATTAAGCAGACGTCACTAAAATCTGAACCATCAAAAATTTAGTGATGAATTTTCAACTGGTAGGCTGATATCAGATTTAATATGAGACTCATGTCATTGAAGGTACAATTGCAAAATCATATGCATATTTTGGCCTTATTTTTTTAGTTGATATATCCAGGAATCCACATAAGAAATCATAGATTTGACTTTACTAATCTATTTAAGGGTTAACTTTACCTAGCTATGGTGTGTGTGTGTGTGTGTGTGTGTGTGTGTGTGTGTGTGTGTATGTGAGAGAGAAAGAGACAGAGAGACAGAGAGACAGAGACAGAGACAGAGACAGAGACAGACAGAGGGAGAGACTGTTTTCTTATGTTTGTTTAAAAGAACATATTTCTAAAGTTTCAGTGATGGACTCCAACTTACTGAGCATGCTTACTTTATTTTTACTTTCATTCTTTTTATATATCAGTATGCTGACAGACACGTACCCCTATGCCTATATCTTTAACACATACAAGTACTGTGTAGTTATGAATAATGAAATGATTAAACAGCATAATGAAAAAATGGTACAACTGGTTTTTTTTTCAATTTCTCACTCTTGAGGACTCTGCAATATTTCCTGCTCCATATTAAGTTTGAGAGCTTCTGAGAAGTATTCTTAGAATTCCAGTCTTTGGAAAGAATAATGATTCAATTAGAATTTTTTAATCACGATGATTACTTTATGATAATGATCTTACATGGCTAAGACGCCGCACTTATATTGCACTTACATGTAGCATTTCATTTTAACAAATTCCAAGAACCATCCATGACTTTATTGTTGTACCTGATTTTTACAAGTTCTTTATCCAAGAACCTCTTCATTCTGAACTGAAACGGGGAAACTATTTCAGAGTAGAGTGATACCAGTGTAATCTGAAAAACATGACAAAATGAGAAATAACAGGACAAGATGGAAGCAAAGCAGAAATCCTCATTTATAGTCTTAAACAATATGCCTTTGAATCAGCTAAGAAGCCAGCCTTTCAGAGATCCCTTGTAATTCCCGTGAAGCTTCACTAGAGAAATTGAATCCTTCATCACATATATGACACTAAGATACTAATTCTTCCCACAGTAGGAGGGAACAAAGGCAATATCACTGTCAGCATTGCAAACATTTTGCTAGCTAAAAGATGGGGCCAGCCAAATATCTGATAGCCTCATTCATTCACATGGTAAGCTATAAATAGGAATAGCATTTAAAATTGTTTTCTTATAACTATAGGAAACAAATCATAAAAAAGATGACTTCAGGGCTAGTGAGATGGCTTATCAGGAATAGGCATTTGGTGCCAAACCTGACCACCCAAATTGAATCCCTGGAGCCCACACGCTAGAAGACAACTGACTTCTGCAAGATGTCCGCTAGTCTCCACATACATGCTGTGGCATCCTCTCCCCCTAAAAATAAACAAATGAAAAAAGAAATCTGAAACAGATGACTTATTTTACAACCTTAATTATGATATTCAATTGATCCGTGCTCCTTCAGCTAATATTTACTGAGCTCTGACTATGGAACCCTGGTCACCGCATGGAAGTAGGCAGGTTAGGAAAAACTGTAAGGAGTAGCATCTCCAGCGCTAGCACTCTCCAGAAAGCCTAGTGTGAGAAGTATCAAATCCAGCCTTAAAACAACGGAGAAATTTGGGTATTGGAAACTATGGATGTGGTGGGTACAAAGGCCAATGAACTACAGCACTTTTAACACGCCATTGCCTGGCAGAGTGCCTGCTGTGTCGCGGATAGTTTGTTACTTTATGGTAGAGAGGAGGGAAAATGAGAAAGCGCAGGCCAGTTATCTGTGAATTTCTCAGTAAAGCAGGACAGTTACTATCTGGTGAGAAAGGAAAGGGTAAGTAGTGAATTACATGTGTGAACAGAGAGGGATGGGAAGCACCTGCTAAGGGAAGTGTGTGAGGGAATAAATGGGAGATCAATATCTGGGTTGTGAAGCGGCCACGAGAATCCAGCAGCTGTGGGACGGATTAGCTTTGTGGTAGGCTGGGGTCTATGCACGATGAGATGAACTTCTCCATGAATACAGTTGCAACAGAATTCACTGTGGCAAAGGAGAAGGATCAAAGAAACATAGTAAGGAAGCCGTGAGGTGTGACTGAAGGTAGGGTTGTTTTGGAGTGAGGAGGGGTGAAATACATAAAGAGTAGAGCCCCACACTTTTCTAGAAGCAAACAACTTGATGTTAAATGATACTTACCTCGTATTATGAACCTGTGAGGAAATGAGTTCTCCTATTCCAAACTATTTATTTTTCAGACTATATTCCCACGCAACTTGAAATAGATGTGGCATTAGTAAATCCATTTTAGAATTCCTTTATTTGTATCAGGATGTCTTCGGGTATGTCCTCTTGTGATAAACTCCTCCACATGTCATGACATCATAAAAGCTTCAGTTCAATATATTGCAAAATTAATGATGAGGTAGTGGCGTTTGCTTTTCTGTTGTGAGATTTTTGGAAACCTCATGCCATGTGTCCTGTAATTCCCTTTTAAAAAATAAATGCTACCCCTTTAGGAGGCATTAAACATACAACATTAAAGATCAGTCTCTACTGACTTGGCTATCATTTTCATGTGTGTTACCATCATAGAATCAAATATGGCTTGTCTGCATATTCATAATGTTCAGAAGAAAATATGGTAAAATGGTATACCCTATTCAAAAATGATACAATTAAATGCATCATGATATTAAAACTCATTATGTCAGTATGTAGAGTCTTTTATTTTAACCAGTTCTCTGACACCTGATTTTTCCTCAATTTAAATGGATAGGTGGCTGAGTCTGGCTATGTTCCATCTTTCTCTCTGAGGAAGTCAGGTAAGTGGGGAAAGTAAGATTGTGCAGTCCTCAGGAAAACAGCATTTGAGAGAATATGGATGCAAAAACACTTCAAACATATGGTGTCTCTTTTACATTTGGATTGCTATAGTTTCTGTGTCCCCCTATGGGCTCACTGGTTCCCAGGATGGTACTAATAGGATGCTTTGAAACCTGTAAGAGGTGAGGCTTCCTAGCATGCTACCTTACAAAGGATTTGGGGACCCTGGTCTCTCCCTTTGGCTTCGTGTTTGGCCATGTGCTCTCTCAAGCACACATCCTTAACCTCCATGCCGTAATAGGGCCAAAAGACATGCTTTTTTTTTGTCAGAATTTCAAGTGTGCCGGATCCACATAGTTGAGTCTCTAAAAACTGTGAACAAAATGAGCTTCTTCATGTATCACCTTCCAGGTATTGGGTTATAATGATGAAATACCAACTGATACAGGAACTCTAAAATTCCCAGAACAGGACTGAACTCACCCCCCTCTCCCGCCAGCACTCAAATACAGAGGAGATTCTGTACATCCCTGGGGTGGATGTAGCTGACATGTTCACAGTTGAATCCACATAGTCTGCCATCATCAGACACATAATGAATGTGGGAGGAGGGACCCTAGGAGGCCCAAGAGATTCCGTTCTGAGCAACATTTTCCTAGGCAGTGTGTTGAAAGGGTCAGGCATTGAACAAAACGTCTGCAATTTAACAACTGTCTTATTAATAGCTCGTGTTATTAAACACCAAAGAACTTTTGGAACTACTCACATTAAAAAAATTTAGAAAATTGCATTCAAATTATAGGTAATTTACATATGAAATCACTTGCAGTTAATGTGTTGCTTAATAGGCATACATTTGTTCATGTAAATTTTAATATTTTCTTTCTCTATGGTTTAGAGAAAAATCAGCATTAAAAACTCACTATTTCCTTTTCCTTTATTTACTTGTTATTTATTTTTAGAAAGGTGATGCTTTTGCTTGGATATAAGGAGGTAAAACCAGCTTAAGGATTTTTTTTTCACCTTGGAAACAGTTCATGATAACGACAAAGCAGATGCTTCAGTTTATCAAATTCATGGAGATTTTCCAAGTGTTTTAGAAACTGATTTGTATTAACAATAAGTCAATGAGATAAAATTGTCTGAATAGTGAGCTTTCCATGTGAGAATTCAAAGGACGAATTGTTATCTTTCAGTTATTGATAATAACAATAATTTACCTTACCATTTCAGTATATGTTATAATATTTCCTTCACATTGTTTAGATTAATTTGAAAATTATGCAGTGAACATTAAATCATTGACTTTTTTCTATTTCTTTCATTATTGAAGCAAATTACTAGTCATTATAAAAAATTAAATAAAGAGACCCATATAGGAAAAGATCACTCTAAAGCAACCATAGTCAATACTTCAATGAAGTTCCTTTTGCTCTTTTCCCAATGAGCTATTCCTGGGTAGAGGTGAATAGTCTATAAATAGTTCACTGTTCACCCTTTCCCCCACTGTAACAGGCACTTTCTCTTTGCCTCTAAAAATACTTCTACAGCTACGTAAGACATTTCTAGTTTTCAAGCACTCATAAATAGAATGATATTTTGCATCTCTTAATGCTAAAAATGTCCCCCAACCCCCGTACTGGGTTTCATTCTACAGCTAAGCTTCACACTCAGTTCTTCCATTCTCAATCATTCATATTCATATTCATATTCTCTCCCCCTCTGTCTCTCTCTGTCTCTGTCCCAATATCTCTCTCTCCTTTGAGGTTCTGGGAATCACATTCAGGGCCTTGCATCAAGACATAGTCTCTTAGATTATCATTTAATTATAAGATCATATTTACCAAATCCTAGAAATAACCATGGGATCCAAGGAGGTTTTTCTTCAGTTTATCCTATTGCTTTTGAGAATAATTCTATTTCCATCTCTCTTAAAAATGTATCAAGCCGGGCGGTGGTGGCGCACGCCTTTAATCCCAGCACTCGGGAGGCAGAGCCAGGCAGATCTCTGTGAGTTCGAGGCCAGCCTGGACTACCAAGTGAGTTCCAGGAAAGGCGCAAAGCTACACAGAGAAACCCTGTCTCGAAAAACCAAAAAAAAAAAAAAAAAAAAATGTATCAAAAATTTATTCCATCTCTCTTCCATGTTAAAGACAGACACCATATAATCACAGTTTACTTCCTTCTCATTATGTTTTTTGGTGAAGAAATAAAAGATCTGTTTTTTTTTTATCTTGGTATGAATAGATATCTAAAGAATATCATTTTTAGTATTTTTTTGAGTTAAATGTTTCCCTTAAAATTTCACCATATTTTCCCATCACTTTCATAGCTTTCTTAACTATCTTGCATCATGTATGGCATAATAAAACACAATACTCTATGGCACATACCAGCTTGACCCTTTTCTTTTCTTTTCTTGACATAGTCTAACTATGTACCCCTGGATGGCCTGGAACTCACTCTGTCGACCTGTCTGGCTTTGAATTTATAGACATCTGCCTACCTCTGCCTCTCTTGAGTGCCGGGATTAAAAGTATGCATCACCACACATGGCTAGGTATCATTGTTTTATTGGTTCTCTACTAGAAGTTCAAATAGTAAAACTGAGTGTTGAACATTAAAACTCCAGATGAAAAGGACAATAAGAATGGCAGCAGCCAACTCTGCTGAGCATCATTTACGCTTCTAGGACACTGTGCTAAACTGTTTGACAGCAATAACTCAGTATACTACTGAGGAGAGAGATGAAACGGATTTCCTTAGCGAACTAGAAAAAGTGTGAAAGTAAGCTTAATGTAGGAAGTATGCTTAGCCTTCTCTTAAACAGACTTGGAATATTAAAGAAAACTTCAGCTAATTCACCAGGAGATATACCAAAAGGCACTCTGATCTTCAGGGTGTTGTGAAATCTATTGCTAGATGCCATTTAAGATGGAAGAGGAAATCAACTGGAAGACAGAAGCAGAGCATCAATGGTGCTTTCCCTTGCTCCCCAAATAAGAGATGTCAGAAAATAAGAGAGCTCAAGATGGAGATCTGAATAAGGATCAAAGCAAACAGTCAAATAACTTAAGTAAAATGACCAAAACAGGAATGTAATGATTTGAGAAGACAAGAGTACTAAATAGATCCAAAACAAGCAACCCAAAATAAATATCTTTAAAACTGAACAAAATATATCTCACTGAATCTTTATAACATCTCTATGAGGCAGGCCCCATTGTTCCATCCAAACTAACCATATAAGAATCTAAGAAATTTTCCAATGTTTCATGTGAAGTTATTTCAAAAGCGGGAATTCTAATTCTAAAATCCTTAAATACTACCAACTGCTTCTTTGAAGACTTTCAAAGAAAAAATACTTAGAAATGAAGCAAACTAAGAACAAAGTAGAACACTAAATACATCATGTTTATTTATATTCTGTCTAATTTCTATGTCTTATATGAAAACAATAAATAATAAGGTATTTGGTACCCAGGCAAGGCCTATACATATGAAGTTTCCTTTGTATATGGTCTTTGAGATAACTCAAAGGGTTGCGAATATTAGATGACTAGAGAAAAGTATATCAATGGGAGGAATCAGGTCATGGCAACAAAGCCAAAAGACAGGAAAACTGGAAAGACCCCAAGGAATTTGGTCAGCCTGGACTTGTAGCTATAACTTGAGATAATGTATGTATAGGAGGGTGCTTGAAGATCAAGTTGGAATGGCAGTATTGTGAAGGAAGTGTGGACAATATTTCCGGTAAAGAAGACTCACCTTCTAGACCATAGGATGATTGGGATATGAATGAATCGTGGAGAGTTGGGAATGTTGCAGGCCCAGGGCCTAATTGCAAATCATCTTGGGATATATTTCATCCCCCTAATAGCCATTTACTACCAACCTCTGCATGTGACCTAACATCTTTGTGACTATTAAGCAAAGCATTTGCAATATACCAACAGGCCGCCAGCTTTTATCGACCAAAAGGCAAAGAATGCAGTCAGAGAGCATGTGAGGTCTACCGCAGATTTCCCTCTTTCCTGTCGCTTAGTGCTTCTACCAATGTATTTGAAATGTGTCCTAATTTATGGGTTTCTTTGTTCTGGTGCTATAAAAATGATGAAATGTTTGCCTCATTGAGACACAGAATTTGGGGTAACCTGAGTCTGTGTTCCTGGGACATGGTCACTCATATTTGGCTCCAGAATAAGCTATTTCTTGTCCCCTTTGAAGAGAGAGTTGCAGTTTTCGCATCAACAGTGGTTAAGTCAACATTAGCTGGTTTGAAGGCCATTGAGGATATGTCCCTTCCTCATAATCTTCTCTGGCTCTCACATCTTATTTCCCTGGTAACATTGGAAATGGAAGCATCATGGCCGCCCCTCCTTAGAATCCATGAAAGGGAACCCTAATTCCCTTGTAACAATGTTAACAAACGTGTTGGAAGCCACATGTCTGAGTTAAGCTGAGGAAGCCAAGACATTGAGGGCACTACCAGAATACAGACGCTAATGTATCTTCACTTACAAAGGATGGTTGATGCCCAGGAAGTAATAGAAGGGCTTCAGCAGTGCACTAGCAAATCAATTTTTAATTGTCATTTCATCATAAGCTTTTCTCAAATTCCTCCTTTAAAACATGGATTTATTTTCATGCCACGAAGAGGATGTGCATAAAATGTGAAAATTAAACTGTATATATTTAAATAATCTGCAGGTTCAAATATGCAAAAGTAAATCAAAGATAACCTACACATTTAGAGAAAAATCAACTTATGCACTCTTAATTGCTCAGTCAGATCCTCAGTGCCAATGTCTGCCCCACAGACAAGCACCAATGGGAGCTGCAGGAACTAGGGAGACAAGCAGAATAGTGGATAAAAGATAAATTAGCCTGTATTTTTATGCTATATTTTAAAAAAAGGATAAGAAAATGTGCCTCGACAGAGTAAAGATAACTCCTATGATCAATGTTGTGTTATATGAAGATACATAGCAACTGGGACCCATCCACCACAGCAGGGCTTTTTTTTTTTTCCCTGCAGGTATAACATGATTACCATCTTGGAGTAAAGAATATCTTGGTTAGGTAACCATGGCAACTAATAGAGTAGAACAATACAAAGGTAGCTAGGTATATGTGTATGGTAATGGTAATGGAGCTACTGATGTTATCTAGTAAATGGGGGAGGGGGTAACAGGATCTCATCTGGGAGTTCAGCTATTACCTTATTTGGTCCTCTTGCAACTACAAGTGATCTTGGAAGATGCTAGAGTGCATAGGAAGTGAAGAGTTAACAGAGGTGGGGACTTTATGACATAGCTTCCATGAGGTCATTATGACAGAGTGGGAATCTGTGATAATGCAGCTGTATTGGTTTCGCACACATCTCTGTAATTAACCCCTCACTTATGTCCTGTCAGTGAACCCAATAAGCTCATTGATTCTCCAAGCTGGTCTTCGTTAGTCCTTTGTTGGTGTCCTATCAGGAGTGAACAAGCATTTCCTCACATTACCCCAGGAAAAGTTAACACAACTTCATCTTGAGTTAGCAGTAGTTCATACCAGAAACCAGTTAGATAGAGGTCTGAGAGGAAAAGGAAGAGAAGCACAGATCTGGAGTAGAACTACTTCCTGGATATGGTAAAGGCGCTAATGCTATGACCACATCTGGACACGGGCAAAGTACCACACTGGCGATGTCGTCTCCATACATGAACCTACTCACACAGCCTAGGGCTTTCTGTGTGCGTCCATGATAATGACATAAAGACTTAGCCAATAGCTTCAGAAGAGTGAGGCAAAGGGAAGAGGGAAGACATTTTTGCTACAGAATAACAATACTTCTCCACACAGTCATATATATTGAAGAGATATTGTATAGGCAGGTTAGGCTTCAATAGCTGCTCTAGTTTGGACCTTAAATGTCTCCCAAAGCCCATAAGTTAAAGGTTTGTTCCTCAGAGCAGTACTAGATTGGCTACTTCCTGTTGCTATGATAAAATACTATGACCAAAAGCAACTTAGAGCAGGCATGCTAAAGCACACCTTCCTTCCCACCCAGTACTTGGAAGGCAGAGGCAGGTAGATCTCTGTGAGTTCAATGCCAGCCTTGTCTGGATGCCAGTGTAGTCTAGGGCTACACAGTGAGACTATTTTTTAAAAAAGCAAATTCTCAAAACAAGTTAGTAAATAAATGTTTTTTTTTTTTTTAAATTAGATTTTAAAAGCAACTTAGAGAAGAAAGGAGCTTACAGCTCCAGAGACTTAGTAACTCAGGACAGGGAAGGCATGGGGCTTAAGGCTGGCTTGGCAGTAAGAAAGCAGAGATCTATCTGCACACAGGAAGTGGAGAGAGAGAGAGAGAGAGAGAGAGAGAGAGAGAGAGAGAGAGAGAGAGAGAGAGAGAGAGAGAGAGGAAATAGGGTCAGGCTCTAAATCTCAAAGCCCACCCTCAACGATACACTTCCCTCAGCAAGTTCCACGACCTTCCCTAAACAGCATCACCAGTGGTGGGCCAGGCACTCACACACGTGGACCTGTGGGGTACATTTCACATTCAAACCATCACATGTAGCATTGAAGAGGATGGAGCTTCCAAGAGGTAAGGACAGCCAGAGGTCTTCAGGTCACTAAGGACATAACCTTGACGATGACAATGGACCTCCAGCTCCTCCCTCCTTTTCTTTTGTTTCCAAACCATGAGATGAACTATTTTGCTCTGCCACACGCGCCGACCATGACATGCTGCCTTGCCGCAAGTCCAAAGCAATGTGGTCAACCAATCATGGACAGGAACCTCTACAACTGTGGGCCAAAATAAACGTTTACTCTTTTTTTTTTTTTTTTTTTTTTTTTTTGGTTTTTCGAGACAGGGTTTCTCTGTGTAGCTTTGCGCCTTTCCTGGAACTCACTTGGTAGTACAGGCTGGCCTCGAACTCACAGAGATCCGCCTGGCTCTGCCTCCCGAGTGCTGGGATTAAAGGTGTGCGCCACCACCGCCCGGCAACGTTTACTCTTTATAAGTCAATTGTCTTAAGTGTTTATAATGGTAACCGAAAGAAGACTGACCATTTTCTGGCCTAGCAGCTTCTGCTTATTTTACTTGGTTCTAGATATATTTCCTCAGAACATGCAGATACATATTTAACCTAATTTAAAACACTTCTTCAGAGCTGGAGGGATGGCTCAGTGGTTATGAGCACTTGCTGTTCTTGCAGAGGACCCAGGTTTAGTTCTCAGCATCCACATGGCAGCTCAATATCCACCCGTAGTTCCAGGGGATCCTCCACTTTCTTCTGGCCTCCAAGGGAACCAGGCACACATGCGGTGCACATACATACCCGCAGGCAAAACACTCAGACACATAATGTAAGAATAAAAATAAATAAATCTTTAAAATACTGTTTTATTTATCTAACTTAGAAATATTATTAATCCCATAAAACAACCTCATCAGGTACGACTTCAACTCATAACTGTTGCCACTGAAGATTTGTAATTATTATTCCAGTTGCTAATGTATTTCACTCTTCTAACAGAAAAATTATTCAATTTTAACCCTAATTATGATTAGTCACACATATCTTAAAGCTAATCAAGAGGGAAAAGAAGTTATTGATTTATTGGTGATTTTTATGCAAGTATTTTAAGCATTATGTGCTGAATGACATAATAATGATAATTTAGAAGTAATAAACACAAACCTTATTGAATGCTTATTGTATGCCACAATCCTCTTTAAGCATTTTCCATATACTAAAACATCCATTCCTTTTAGCAACCCTGTAAGACAGGACTGTTGTTATTCTCATTGTACAGCTTATAAAGGAACAAGAACAGAGATCCCTCACTCACTCAAAAATCACACTAGGAGCAGAATCAAAAGACCAAGGTATTCACAGTTATAACTCAGTGTCCACTGCGGGGGCCAGGACGGCCCTGGTACCAAACTCTGTATTCAGCCTCCTAATATAAAACAGCATAGTAACCTACACAAATCTCTCACATGCTTGAAATTATCTCCAGGTTAACTATAATGCCTCATGCAATGTAAAGTCTAGTCGCATAGTTGCTACCTGGTATGGTTGAAGAAAAGTGACAAGAGAGAAAAATAAATACGTTCAGCACAGGTGAGGCTGGTTTTCCTGAATGCTTTTGGTCTGTGTTGACTGAAGCCAGTGACTTGGAACCACAAACATGAGTGCCAGCTGTCCTCACAGGAGAATGACCCTGGAACAATAAACTTTACAAAGATGGTTAGTATGCTCATTCCCTAAACGTGCTACAAGAAATCACCACAAATTGGTGGCTTTGAATACTTAACTTCTCAAAGTTCTAAATTGTAAATTTTAGATAAAGGTTGCAGAAATAAATGTGTGTTTTTATTTTCTATTCAGGCTTATGAACATCCTTGTTTCTATCTATGGCTTCCAAAAGAGAAACTTCTAATATGATAATTCCAGAAATCCATATACCTCAAAGCCCTGCTCTGGATTCACTGCAGTTTGTTAGGAGACAATGAAGAGAAAGAACAAGAGAGAACTATGGAGGAAATTTTAGCAGTGTGACCTGGACATGGTGAACACCACTCTGCATACATTACAGAGATCAAGTTCAGTAATACGCATCCACCTAAAAAGGCACTGGGACTAAACTATTTATATTGGCGGAAATCCATGTGTTCAAAGGCTGACATGATGTAACCCACCTTCAAACAATGGAAGATTCAGCTAAATCTAAAAAGAGAAACCTGTGAGTTCCCATAATTCTTTGGGGGTGTGTGTGTGTGGTGGGGTGGCGGTAAGGGATTTGCGTTCTGATTGTGATATCTTCACAATCAGAAATGAGTTCATATTCAAAAAATTAGATCAACAGCACATGAGATAAATGCATTTGGTAAAGTATAAGAATTTGTGCAGGCTGAATAAGGCAAATAGAGAGAATAAGGCTTTTCAATGAATACTTGAAATATTTTCAAAGAAATAAAGGAGAAAAGCAACAAACAAGCCAAGACAGAAGGTGATTAAACAAAAAAAGTAGTTACAGAATAACCAGTCATCTAGCCTATAAATGAAAAGTGTATTTGGAATTCTAAAAAAGAAACTCAGTAAAAACAAAACCCAGATGGAGAGGGAGTTAAGCTGGAGAAGGAACTGAAGAAAGCTCTTGGTGGCTGGGTATCAACATACGTAAAAACATACCTGAAATCAAGCATGGTGGTGCACACCCGCAATCCCAGGAGGAGGGAGTCAGAGGCAGCAGGGTCTCTAGTTGGAAGGCAGCTTGGGCTACACATGGATTTCTAGATCAGTCTCCGTTACATAGCAGCAAAAACTTCACCTCAGATGAACAAACAACCACAACGAAAACCAAAAGCGAGCTGGTAGAGCACTTCTACGATGTCTAACGTACTCAAGGCCCCAAGTTCGATCTCTGGCATCTCAAAAATGAGAGAGAAAAAAAAGAGAAAGAGAGGTTCACAAACATTTAGGGTACTTTTTTTTTTCTTTTTGGTTTTTTGAGACAGGATTTCACTCTGTAGCCTTGGATGTCCTAGAACTCACTTTGTAGAGCAGGGTGGCCTCGAACACACAGAGATCCGCCTGTTGGGATTAAAGGTGTGTGCCACTACCACCAGGCTTTAGGGTACATTTTTAAAGGAGAAAATAATAGAGAAAATGGTGAGTAGGCATATCCTGAGAATAATTAACAATTTCACAGATATTAAAAGAAAAACAATTTCACAGATATGTCTTCACATTTTACAAGTTTATCAAGGAGCTGGGAAGATGACTTGGTCAGTAAAGGGGTCTCCTGTCAAGCACGACAAGTTTAGATCCTCAACACCCTCATCAAAAGCCAGGCACGACAATACATGCCTTTATCCCCAGAGTTAGGGGGCAAGAGAAGTTGGGTGGATTCTTGACGCTCCATGGCCAGCTGAATTGATGGATGCCAGGTTCAGTGAGAGACTCTATCTCAAAACAACAAGGTGGAAGTGAGCTGGAGTTACCCAGAGGTGGAGTGCGGGCTAGCACACACAAAGCCTGGGGTCAGTACACCCTGCTGCCAAAACAAACAAAACACAAAGAGCCAAGTAAAGTAAAGTGGGCAGCAATTTAAGAAGGCAGCTGGCTGGGTGTGGTGGCCCACACCTTTAATCCTAGCACTCCAGAGGAAGAGGCAAGTGGATATCTGTGAGGCCATCTTGATCTACATAGTGAGTTCCAGGACAGTCATTGCCAGGGCTGCAAAGAGAGACCCTATCTCAAAAAATTAAATAAAAAAATACCTCTGACCTCCACATGCAGACACACATGTGCAAGCACACCTGTAGGCATATAATTACACATGTGCACACACACAAACATATACACACATGTACACAGACTTGCACGAAGTTTATCAGATTCTGAGCTGCTAAATTACTGAAAGCAATCTATAGCTTCAAGGCAATCCTCCTCCAAATACAAATGAAGTAGAAAAAACAACCCTGAAATTCATATATTTGTACACATGCAAACATGCACACACACACACACACACACACACACACACACACAGCCAAAGCTGTAGGAAAAGGTCAGTGCTGGAGATATCATAATAACTGATTTCAAATAAACTACAGAGCCATAGTAACAAAAATACCATGATTCTGGCACACACATAGGACATAAGGACTAATGGAATAGAACAGAATATTCAGAAACAAACCCACACAGTGACAGCCATCTAACTCTTAACAAAGGTTTCCAACATCCAAATTATGCCAGAAAAAGACAACCTCTTCAACAAATGGTGCTGGGAAAACTAGATACCTGCATCAGAAGACTGAAATTATATGCCTATCTATAGCCTTCTAGAAAAATCTGTTCAAAATAAATTGCAGTCTATCAAGAGATCTTAGATCTGGAAATTACTAGAGGAAAGTTTAAGAAAAATAATTTAAGATATAGGCATGGGCAACAACTTTCCAAACAGAATTATAGTGGCTTGGGAAATAATAGCAAGAATTGATAAACAGTGCATCACATTAAAAACCTTCTGCACAGAATAGAAAATAATCAACAAAGAGACAGTCTGAAAGATGGGAGAAAGGGCCAGTGAGATGGCTCCTGGGTAAAGAGGGTTGCTGCTAATCCTAATTACCTGTTTTTAATCTTCACAACTCACATGACAGAATCAAAGAACTGACTCTGGTAGATTGTCCCCTTACCTCCACACCAATGTTATGGCATATGCACAGCCCACACACATACAAATAAATAAATCAGTGTTTTAAAAACTGGGGGAAAATCTTCCCCAGACACTAGTGTGGCAGGGGATTAATATCATAATAACTCTCTGGGAACAAACCATATCCAAACCACCACAAACTAGAAACATAGGACTATGACCCCACCAAATAGTAAAGAAATACATTTCTAAGCTGATCTCTGTATTTTCAGGAGTCTACTGCCTACAGGCAGTTTCCAAGCTTTTTATCACAGAAGAAGAATGTAAATAAAATCTAGACACTGATCAGAGTTTGGAGATGTGATATGGATAGAACCTGTGGGGCAAAGTATCCAAGGAAAAGGACTTCTGTGGAGAAAGCTAGCAATGGACATTTGCAGAGAGGTCCTCCTGAGTCTATTGTGCAAAAAGAAACTAAAGAGTGGAAAAGAAGAGGTGGGGACATTCCCAGAGCTCACCCAGGGGTGAGTGTTCTCATTAAAAAGACTGGAAAGATGTCCTAATATTGCTTAGATCATCCAGAGAGCCCCTTAGTTGGTAGGTAAAATTAACCTTGTCCTGAAGACGTACTGAGCATCCCATAACAAAGTCAGCAAATCCCCCAAACAACAAACTTAGCTATATATCAGAATAGAACCAAGCAGGGTGGTGGCAGATCTCTGAATTCAAGGCCAGCCTGCTCTACAGAGTGAGTTCCAGGACAGCCAGGGCTAGAAAGAATAAAACCATCTATAAAGAAATGCACCAAATTTAGGAACCAAACTAGCAAAATTTATAATGTTTGAGAATAAAAAACAAATCAAGAAAATAGAGCCTCTAACCATGAGTAGTAAAGTCATTCCACAGAAACAGACCCAGAAGAGACCATATGACTAATTGATGGAAATAATGAAAATTAACAAAATAAGTGTGCTCTACGTGCCCAAGAAAATGAGAGGAAGCATGAATAGAACAAGACAATGAAGGTATGAGAGAGAAATTTCTAGAGAAGTATAGTATTAGAAATGCAAAGTACGCCGGGCGGTGGTGGCGCACGCCTTTAATCCCAGCACTCGGGAGGCAGAGCCAGGCGGATCTCTGTGAGTTCGAGGCCAGCCTGGGCTATCAAGTGAGTTCCAGGAAAGGTGCAAAGCTACACAGAGAAACCCTGTCTCAAAAAACCAAAAAAAAAAAAAAAAAAATGCAAAGTACAGTGGCAGACTGGAGAGGTTGCTTAAAGGTTAAGAGCACTGGCTGCTCTTCTGGAAGACCATGGGTTCGATTCCCAGAACCTACCTGATCCATCTGTAATTCCAGTCCAAGGAGATCCAACATCTTCTTCTGGCCTCAGCAGGCACTATACAAGGCCATGCTGCACAGACATAAGGCAAAACACTCATACACATAAAATAAAAATAAAACAAGAATGAGCTGGATGGAATTTAGAGCAGGCTCAAACGTTCGGAAGAAAGTATCAGTGAACTCGAAGCCATAGCAGCAGAGACTATCAAAAATAAAGCACCAATCAGGAAAACTGAAGAAAAAGCAAAATTCATCAAAGATAATATCAAGTGACCTACCACACGTGTAGTTGGAGTTCAAAGAGAAAAGCCAGATGATAAAAAAAAAATATGAAGAAATAAAATTTTAACTTTCCCAAACTGATAAAAACAACAAACCCAAATTCAGGAAGCCCAAAGAACCCCAAGCAGAATAAAAAATAAAGAAGATTAAGTATCTTAGTCTGCTTCATGGTGCTATAAGAGAATGCCTGAAATTAACTTATCAAGAGCAGATTTACTTTTCTAATCCTAAAGGCTAACAAGTCCTGTCTGACAACAGCCTTCCTGCTCTGCCACCCTGTGATGGAATATGACAGGGGAAGAGAGTGTGGAAGAGAGTGTGAGGATGTTACAGCAGCAGTCCATTGTACAAGGAAGGAGAGAGACAACACTTGGGGGTTCCAAAGACTTCAATAAATCACCACGTAAGCAGGTCACTGATCAATCAGGGTCGCTGGACAAGGACCCTGGAGCCCTGTTTCTCCTGGCAGCATGGAGTTTATAAGCACAAAAATCACCAAGTTTTGTTGCCAAGCTACAGTTATAATTTTCACCAATCAGGAGTCAAAGATTACAGTCTTTCCTTGTGGGTTCCATTGTCAACACAAAATGTAAGCTTTTCAGTCCAACAATCAGATTTGTTTCTTCTTTCTGTTGTTAGGAACAGCCACAATGTTTTCAAGAACTAAGGGGCATAACAGATTATTCGTATTGTTTAAGGAGGAGGTTGGCCAGCCATCGGAAAGTTCTCAGTTCCCCTAGGGCTTAGAAATCTGAACTTTGTTTCACTCTACAGATAAATG
Source organism: Peromyscus californicus insignis (assembly GCF_007827085.1). NCBI lineage: Eukaryota > Metazoa > Chordata > Mammalia > Rodentia > Cricetidae > Peromyscus > Peromyscus californicus. Next base: position 25,662,952 of record NW_026294447.1, on the reverse strand, counting down.
AAGTCTGAAGTCAAAATGGCACGGCAAAGGTGTTTTTGCCCGCTCCCTTCAGGGAAAGGGACGAGGAAGTTAAATACATCCCCTGTCAGAAGTCCCCTGTCAACGATTAACTTACTTCTGTAACAATGGCATTAGGGGTTTTTTGTTTTGGTTTGGTTGGCTTTTGGTTTTACGAGAGGGTTTTTCTGTGGAACAGCCCTGGCTGTCCAGGAACTGGTTCTTTAGACCAGGCTGGCCTCGAACTCAGAGATCTTCCTGCCTCTCCCTCCCCAGTGTTGGGATTAAAGGCGTGCATTGCCACCACCTGTAACAAAGAGCACGAATTCGTCCATTAGGGCCCAAATCAAGCTCATCTCTTTAAAATCCCACCTCTTAACAATGTTATCTTGGGAACTATGTTCTAACAAGTGAACTTTAGGAGAGATTCAAACCATAGCACGTGCCATGGCGTAGCTCAAAGACAGTGGAGGCAAGTCACTGAAGCATGAAATATAAGAGTACAGCAAGAGTTTCTTTGTCCAGCAACTACACACACACACACACACACACACACACACACACACAAATTAAAAGCATGATAACCTTACAGCAAGGCAACGACTAAGAAAGTGGTAGCTAGTTCAGCAGCAGTAGATATACTCTGAGTAAAGCAGGGATGTCAGATGGAAACAGGGATCTACACAATAAACAAGGAGCAGCAGGAAAGATGGACACATGGCTCACAGGAATACACTTCTTGCCTGACACAGTGGTGCATATGTTCAATCCCAGCACTTGGGAAGCAGAGGCAGGAGGATCAGGAGTTCAAGAACATCTCTGTCTACAAAACAAGTTTGAAGTCAGCCTGAATGGCCTGAGAGCCAGTCCCTCAAACAGACAAAAATGATTTTATATTTCACTTTTTTTAAACAGATAGTTTTATGATATAAGACTAAAACTGAAGTAATAATTAGTTGTCATAGATTTTCTTATTCTCTGTATTGTATCCATATTTAAAAATGACTGTAAAATTCCAAAAAAAAAACTGTTGATAGTTTTATTTGAATTACATTAAATTTACGTATCAATGTGGGGGAAATGTCATGCTTATATTTGGATCATAGCTAAGAATGTGATCATCGATAATTCAACTTTATCTTTCTCAGAATAGTTTTGTGGTTTTTTAAATATAGATTCTGAAGATGAATTAGAAATGAAGACCCCATGACCTCTGAAATTAAAAATGGATGCCGGGAGGTGGTGGTGCACGCCTTTAATCCCAACACTAGAGTGGCAGAGGCAGGAGGATCTCTGGGAGTTTGAGGCCTGACTGGGCTACAGAATGAGTTCCAGGAAAGGTGCAAAGCTACATAGAGAAACCCTGTCTTGAAAAAACCAAAAAAAGAAAAAAAATGGAAAAATGAGAAAAGTGATGTTGGATTAGTAAAACTTGATTCACGTGATTTTTCAAGGAAAAACATTTATATATAAAGTAAGCGTTCATTGAAGTAAATGAGGCAAACAAAAGCAATAATTAAATGAAAGAATAAGTCTTTCTTAGAATTTGAGGAACTTTAGTTGGTTTATCTTCTCCTATAATTGGCAATTTAAATACTGTTTTTTAACCAATTATTAAGGAAAGGGGTACTAAACATAGTAAATAGGGATTGGAGAGATTGCTCAGTGGTTAAGAGCACTGCTCTTCCAGAGGTCCTGAGTTCAGTTCCCAGCAACCACATGGTGGCTCACAACCACCTGTAATGAAATCTGGCGCCATCTTCTGGCCTGCAGGGACAGCTGCAGGCAGAACACTGTATACAAAATAAATAAATAAATGCATAAATGAACAGTAAATATAATTATACAACTGTATAGTTCTCCCTTCACTTCTTTTGGGTCTTGCTTCAAGTATTTTGAAGCTAGGATGTTAATGTACAAATATTTAATATTGTTTACTCTCCTTGGTGAATTAATTGTCTCTTTAACTTCACACAATATTCTTCTTACCCCTACACTATCTGATGTTAAAAGAACTATTCTATTTTTAGTTTTCTTGGTGTTTGCACAGTATGTCTTTACCATCCTTCTATTAACATTTTCTATCTCTCTAGATAGACAGCTAGTGTATGAGAGAAAGGATTCAGGAATTGAACCTCCAGGTCTCACACAAACTGAGCACAGGCTCCTCCACTGAGCTATACCCCCCCACGTATAAAGTGACCTTCATTTAGTTGTATATAGTTAAAATTTAATTTTAAAATATTGTATTTTTATTAACATGCATTAACATTAGTTAATTAACATGTACATATTAGTGAAGTTCAGTGTAATATTTCAATACATGCATATATCAAGACAACTTCAAGTCCCCTTTACTATCTCTCCCCATCCTTCCCAGCCATTAGCAGTCACTATTCCATATAGTCTGACTTTGTAAACTTCAACATAAGAGAACATGCAGTACATACTTTCAGTGTTTAGCTTATTTAACACAATGTCCTTCATTTCCATATATTTCTGAATGATAAATAATATTCCATTGCATGTATATATATACACACGTATACATATATATAATAAATATGTCAAGCTTCATTGTTCACATATCCATTGATGAGTACCACAATCAACATGGGTTCACAGGTATCTCTTTGTTATGTTGATTTCATTTCCTTTGAATCTATGCCCTAAGTGCGATAGCTGGATTATATATATATATATATATATATATATATATATATATATATATATATATTAGATCTATTTTTAGGGTTTTTTTTTTAAGTAACCTCCACGATGTTCTCCATAACAACTTGTACTAAATTACATTATCATCTTCAGTGTATAACAGCTCCTTTTTATTCACATCTTTTCAGCATTTATCAGTTTAAAATTTTTGGTAACAGCTATTCTAACTGGGGTAAAATGATACGGCAATGGAGCCTTTGTTTGTTTTGTTTTATGAGAGAAGATTTCATTACGTAGAAGATTTCATTACGTCAACTGGCCTCAAACTCAGAGCACAAATGATCTTTCCACCTCAGCCAAGGTGGGGACTTCAGGCATGCGCCGTCAGCATCACTGGAGACTTGATGTTTGTTCCCCCATGACTAACGATACTGAGAACTTTTCATAAACTCATTGGCCATTTTCATTTACTCTTTACAGGAGTATCTACTCAAATCTTTGGCCATGTTTTATGTGGCCATGTTTAATTTTTATTTTTGTTTTTATTTTTTTGTTGTTGTTTGTTTGTTTTGAGACAGGCTTTCTCTGTGTAGCCTTGGCTGTCCTGGAACTCACTCTGTAGACCTGGTTGGCCTCGAACTCAGAGATCCTCCTGCCTCTGCCTCCTGAAATTTGGCCATGTTTTAATTGGTTTCTTTGATTTTTTTTTCTTAAGTGTTTTCCATTCCTTTTTTTACTTTGGATATTCATCATTTTCAGATGACTGGGTGGCAAATGTTTTCTCCTTTCTCTTCACGCTGTTGTTGTAATTTCCTCTATCCGACAGAACCTTTAGCTTTGGATACCCTTTGTCTATTTTTTGTTCGTGCTTTCGGCACATGTAAAAAATTATTGCCTATATCAGTGTTTTGAAGTGTTTCCCTGATGTTTTCTTTGAATAGATTTACAGGTAAGGCCTTACATTTAGGTCTTTGATCTATTTTGAGTTGACTTTTGTGTAGAACGAAGATACAGATCAAATTTCAGTCCTCTGCGTGTGGATACACGTCCCAGCACCATTTGTTGACTAGGCTGTCCTTTCTCTGCTGTATGTTTTGGGTACCTTTGTCAAGAATTAGTTGGCTATGGACGTGTCAGGTTGACTCTGGGCTCTCTCTGCTGTTCCATTGTTATTGATGTCTGATTTTACGTTAGCGCCAGATTGTTCTGTCTGTTATGGATCTGTGGTCTGTCTTGAAATCAATTATTTTGATGTCTCCAGTTTTGTTCTTGTTATTCACTCTTGCTTTGTTTCTTTGGGGTCCTTATATGCCCATATAAACTTTAAGATTGTTTTCTTCTAGTTCTGGTATTTTTCATAGGGTTTGTATTGAATGTAAAGACAGTGTTGAACAGTGTTACAGTGACAATAAAAATCCATTAAGAAAAACTGATCAGGAGAAGAGGATCTCTGGCCTGAATGAAGACCTAGCACAACAGTCGGGCCAGCTCAATCAGTTTGGCAAGGGGCCACTGCACCTAGGAAGATGAGTTGCCCTTAAGTCATGCTGAAGAAATAGGGTGACTGGTCCATTCACGAGACACTGTACTTTTCCTTCGCAGAATTTGCACATCCAGTGTAGTCGCTCAGGGGGCCACAGCCATGCATTCCTAAGCCTGCTGCTCTTCTGAATTATTCAGGTAAGCGGAACTTCTTTTCTTCTCTCTCTTTTACGAGCATGCTTTCTTTAACGCCGCCGTGGGCTTCCCCCGACATCCGGGCCTTCTTTCCTCCCAAGCCTCCATCCCTGCCATGTGGCTGCTCGTCTACTGTGTCTCTCCTCCATGCCCGCTTAAACAGCATGACCTTTCTCTTTCTCACCTCCATTCTCCTCCTCCAGGCAGCTTCTGAGCTTTAGAACTTGCCAGCCCTGGGAGGTTTTCTTTTAAACTCTAATGGCATTATTGTTTATCTTCTGTTTGATTCCGTTCTCAAATTCTTTTGTTAATGAAACTAAGAACCCAAAGCAGGGAACCCTGATTTTTTTTATCATCTAGTAGCCATGAAGGGACCCCAATAGTGGCATTAATATGGCAGTTTTAGTAGCTGTTAGTATTTTCACCCAAGAAGGCCTTTCTATTTTAGTGGGTGTCTTCTTCAATTTCTTAGATGATTAGTGATTTTCTTCTTGTTTTGCAGATGTCTCTCATATCCTTGGTAAATTTATTTCTTTTTAATTGTTGTCTGTGACTATTGTGAATCAGATTTTTTTTATTTTTTCTCAACATATTCATTATAGGTGTATAAAAATCCTGCTGACTTTTAAAAGCTGCCTTTAGTATTCTGCACCTTCCTTTAATTACTTTATCAGTTCCCTTTCATAGCTAATTTGTTCAGTTTCTTTAATCATAAAAGAACACTGAATTTTATTTTTTTCTGTATCTATTGAAATGTTCATATGATTTTTGTCTTTTATTCTGCTAATGTGGTGTATTATACTGTCAAGGTAAAAAAAAAAAAAAAGACCACAGTTCTCATCTTACAAGGAATAAGAGTTTATTCTTAGCATTTTGAGTGGCCATGGCTCATGGACACTGATTCAGGTTACCCCAAATTCCATGTTCTAATGTGAAAGTAGTTTCACAGCGATTTTATAGTTTTAGGGAGAGAAAAAAGTCATAAATCAAGGCAACTTTAAAATACATTGGTTGGTATACCAGAGAGGAAGGTATAACTAGATGGGGGAGCTTTCCTATAGGCCCAAGATGCTACCAATGACATTCTTAGCTCTTGGATTGGCAGAAGCTAGTGCTCTGCTAAGTTAATAGTTTCTACGAGGTTGTTTTTACTTATTGTCACAAGGTGTTAGTTCAGATACAGAGTGGAACAAGGAATGGCTGTTCCAGAAGGCTATCACTAGCTCAGTTATAAATGAATTAGTCTCTGAACCTACAAAATTCCACTCTCCACAGCACCTAAATTCCAATCAGTTCATCAGTCTCTGAAGACACAGAGACTCCTTCTGGGAGTCTTTTGTTCACAGCCAGACACAGCTTACTTTTATTGAATTGTATATGTATGTGTTCTAGTATGCTTTTCTAAAGCAGCACCATTAAAGAGAAGTCACTTACTAAGCATAGGAAAAGGTATATTGGGGGGAAAAAAACATGCCGTCAGGGCAAGACCCCACCAAGTCAAAAATTCCAGTTTGTGAAAGCAATGAGTCTAAGAGGTTTTCTGCTCCTAAGCAACATATATAATTTGCTACAGACATGACCCAATGGGGTAAGGCTCCACCCCAAGTTGGCAATCAAACCCTGCTGTGCCGTCCATATGATACTGGTTTGGGAAGCATGGAAGCTGCATGAGTGTGTGTGTGGGGGTCGTTCCTCCATGGTTTCAGAGAGCCCCTGAAGCCAGGGAACGTTCCCACAAGGAGGCATTGAGAGCCCACTGTGTGAGACTGGGAAGGGGAAGCCGGGGTTGCAGTGGAGACCCCCAGATGCTGGAAATACCAGAACTGTGAATTATCTGCCAAGAAGAGATGCATGCAGGGATGCAGCTAGTCCAAAAGAGACACGCATGTTGCAGATGTTTGTTTGGTTTTTTTCTTTGGAAGTTAGTTTTGGTTTTGCTTTTGTTTGTTGTTTGTTTCTTTCTATCAGAGTTTGCCAGCCCATCAGGGACTCACGTTTCCTTAACTTGAACCTTCCCCTTTGCACCAATTAGCCAATAGTGTCAGCTTGTGAAGTTCAGCACTCATCAATGGGATCAGATGCAGTCACGGGTAAAGTACAGAAGCCATCTTGACCTAATGCACTCTTGCCAGCCCAGTTTGGATCTTGGGGAACCCTTTTTACAGAAATAATTGCTTGGTTGGGCCACTTCGGTTTTGTTTCTATGTCCCTGAGTGTGACACTGAGATTAATCCTTGTTTGTAACACAGCCAGCAAGTCTGGAGCAGCAGAGTCATCTGAGTCCTCTCAAACTGGAGCCTGAGATAGTGGACATGGAGCTACAGGAGCTACAGGCTTTGTTATCTACCCTGCTAGGTTTCAGTCTTGATTTGGTCCAGTCTTTCCTTGCTGTATCTCCAATCTTTCCTTTTGGAATGGGAACACATATTTTTAATAAGAATGGTGATGAAAATGTCTTAGTTAGGGTTTCTATTGCTGTGACAAAACACTGTGACCAAAAGGCAAGTTGGGGGAAAGTTTCGCCCACATCAGAGTAGACAGGAACTCAAACAGGACAGGAACCTGGAAGCAGGAGCTGATGCAGAGGCCATGGAGGGGTGCTGTTCACTGACTTGTTCCTCATGGCTTGCTCAGCCTGCTTTCTTCTTATAGAACCCAGGGCCACCAGCCCAAGGATGGCACCACCCACAACGGGTTGGGCCCTCCCTCATCAATCACTAATTAAGAAAATGTCATACAGGCTTGCCTACATCCTGGTCTTATGGAAGGATTTTCTGAATTAAAGTTCCCTCCTTTTAGATAACTCTAGTGTGTGTGCAGTTGACACAAGTCTAGCCAGCATGAGATAGAGGCTACCTACATTTATTCATTAAGGAAAAATTAAGCACTTTGAGTTTTCTGTCCCCAAAGAAAATAAACAGTAACACGAATTTTTAAAGAACCTGTTGAGTAGCATTCTCACTACCTGTTACAATTTTCCCTCAAGAGATTAGCTTCTTTTTTCCCCTTCATTTTACAAGTCCATTGTAGGCTAATGAGTTGTGCTCGGTGAGTATGTACAGTAGTTCTACCTTTGTTGATGGCTTTGCTTTCCACGGGTTCAGTTACTTATGGCAAATCATGATCTGAATATACAAACACTAGCTTCAGAAATAAGCATGTTCCAACTAAAAATTTCAGGTAATGCTGAGCAGTGTCATGAAGTTTATATAACCCACCTCTATACATTTACTGTATCTGATGCATGAATGATCCTTTTGTCCAATGTATCCGTGACATATATGCTATTTGTCCATTATTCACTTTCAGCTATCTCAGTTATCAGAGCTGCCATGGTGTCACAGTGCTTATGTTCAGCTTAACAGTCACCACAAAGCATAAGAGTAATGACACTAGCAATCTGGATATGCCAAACAAAAACTGTGACATTCTTCCTCTAAGTGAAAAGATGAAAGTTCTCAGTAAGGGGAGAATAAAGTCTATATATGCTGAGGTTGCTAAGATCTATGCTAACAATTAAATGTATTATAAATAGGGTTTGTTTGGTACTGTTCGCTGTTTCAGGCATCCACTGGAAGTCTTGGAATATACCTGCCTCAGATAGGAGGGACGACTGTATTTGAGCAGCTACTCTATACCAAAAATGGTACAACAATATGAAATAGTTCAGTAGTGAGAGAAACCTGACACATGTCTTTCTAAGGAACTTGGACCTGACCAGCAGGTGACGTAGAGACAGAGGCAATGGATATCTTATTTAATTTTCTGCATTAGAATAAAAAAGTTGTATTATCATATATTTTTAAAAACATGATACCTTGAGCATTTTTCTGGGTAATGGATTATGATGGAGTCAGTCATGCCTTTAAAGCTCACTATAAAAGGCATTTTTGTTGATAAAGGAGCTAGCCTAGATTTTACATCTAATTTCTATCCTCTCAATTGCTTCTTGGCATAAGCTTGCAGGACAGTACTCTAACTCTGCTGCTAATGCCAACATCAACACTTTGAAGCATTTCTGCTGAGCAGCCGATTTTTCAGAGCCCACTTCATAAACTGTAATTAGTTTTCTATAAAGGGCAAATTATTCCCTTTCTAAATTTCAGTATTTATTATGCATTTGCTATACATTATTATCTATACATTTCTTCTGCAGTTAGCTCAAGGGAATCCACATCTTTTTGTCCTATAAAGCTTTCAACTTAAAATAGAAGCTGTTATTATCAAAGAAGAAAAGTGTCTGAAATGAGCTCAATGGGCAGTGGGAAGGAATACAAGATGTCAAGATGTCAAGACAGATGACATAATGCATGGAGGAGTTGAATTCTAAGAATTATCTAAGCAAGCAATAATAAAAACACAAGTGCAGGTCTGGATTTCAAATAACAGAATTATTAGATAATTGATAGATAAATCAAATGATCATTAGTTATCCTTATGTTGGGGGTTCAAGAAATCAAGCAAGGAGCTGGCTGTGGTGGTGACACCTTTAAACCTACCACTTGGGAGGCAGAGGCAGGTGATCTCTGAGTCTGAGGTCAGCCTGGTCTACACCGAGAGTTCCAGGACAGCCAGGGCTACACAGAGAAACTCTGTCTCAAAAAACTAAAACAACAGAAGAACAACAAAAAGAAATCAAGTAAGACTTGGAATTTGGGAAGGAAGAGAGGGAGAGAGGGAGAGAGGGAGAGAGAGAGAGAGAGAGAGAGAGAGAGAGAGAGAGAGAGAGAGAGAGAGAGAGAGAGAGAGAGAGAATGAGAATGCAACTGTTCTTGTAGAGAGGGCTGGAGGTTGAATCCAAGCACCAAAGCTGAGCAGTTCATATCCCATGCTTCTGGCCTCCTTGGTCAACTTGCACACACACACACACACACACACACACACACACACACACACACACACACATAAATTAAAAATAAAAATTGTGAAATTAAAGGCTTGGATTTCAAAATCAGTCATGACAAAGAAAAGAATGAGCAACATCTTCATCATTCCCAAATATGTAATAAAAAGTCCTTTATTGCCTAAAAAAATCTCAAGTTCATTACTTGGCACAGAACAAGGACTCTCAGATTCCCATTACAATTATCCCCCACTAACAAGAGAATCACGGACAAAAATGTGCTAACATTGCAATGAATTGTGAGTTTCTGTTAGCTATAAGGACTATTAACTTGAATGAGAAGTTTGTTTGGTTTGGGTTTAAATCTTGTGAAGGCTCTATCTCCAAACAGGTGTGCTACAAGCTTTACATCTCACTGCTAGCAAGGAAACAGGCAAGCTTTCTCAAGATTCTGTTAAATCTGATGATCACAGAAGTCTTTGGAAATAACTGAGTAAGGGGCTCCTTACAGACAGGTCAAAGGAGTTCTTTCATTTTTACTATCCTTATCCCAGTGTCCCTTGGTTCCTTACTTCTTCCTTCATTCAGCCTGTTCTCAAACTATAGAACACACACACTGAGCCCATATCTTTCCTGCATGCTAAATGCACTGAACTATCAGGATGAGGACTTAGATCTTTTTTTTTTTTTTTTCTTTTTTAAGGGTTTCTCTGTGTAACAACCCTGGCTGTCCTGGATCTCGCTCTGTAGACCATGCTGGCCTTGAACTCAGAGATCTGCCTGCCTCTGCCTCCAGAGTGCTGGGATGAAAGGCATGGGTCACCATCGCCTAGAAAGTTTTAACTCTTTTATCCTTTATCTCTTAAGAGCTTGCTTTAAAATTTTAATAGAACTCTACAATATAAAATTATAACTTTTTCGGTTATAATAAAGCTAATACCCGACAAGTGTCGACTTAGTTTTCTACATCCATTTGAAAGAGTGTGGTTACATGAAATTAGTTGGTTTATATTTCTATTGGATTTATAGTAAAACAATTTTAGGATTGAGTGCCCAGTTATTAGACTGAAAAACTGTTGGGTGCTAGAAACTTGGCATAAACTATTTTGCAGATGTAGTCATCATGTCCTTTCCTGGTAGGAAAATGAGGCATAACGTAGCCCTTTCATTTTTCTTACATTCTTCGTGTCCAATAACCTTGTAGAGATGAAAATGTTCTGTCCGGTTACGATCATCCTGGGTGAATTTTCCAGTATTTGGAAACACAGGAGCCCCATTCCATCGCGGATCCACAATCTTTTCCCAAGACCACTCCACATCGCCATGCTAACATTTTAAATTCTAATAGCGGGACTCAAATTCTAACCTTTAACAGTAAGGCTCTGCCAGCACTCACAGGGAGCATCTAAGAGCCAAGGTACACTCCTAAGCCACGGCGACCCACGGAGACCACCACCAGAGAGGCCCGCCTCGCCCTAGTCAGCACCACACGTTCCCTCCGAGCGCAGATATCTTGCTCTTGATTGGTCGTCGTGCGTGTCTGTCACACGGAGGGGGTGGGGCCTGCCCTCAGCGCTAAAGGAGACGCTGTAGTTTTTGCGTCATCTCGGGGCGACGAAATCCGCGAGGGAGGGGCGGGGGCGAGCACTCTCGGCCGCGGTTGGGAGCTGCTGTGAAGGTGTCATGGCTGCTGCTGCTGCGGAGCATAGTTCCTCAAGCAGCAGCGAGAGGAGCCTGGAGGGAAGCTCCAGTCCCCTCCTCACCCGCGAGGTGCTCTGCGAACTCTTTCGTTCCCTGCACACCCTGACTGGACAGGTAAGTGGAGGTGCGGCGTGGGCTGGGGAGCATCCCGGTCCTCTCCCCTTAGTCCTCCCGGAGGCCGGGGTCGAGGAGCCCTCTGGCGTGGTGTATGCAGCTGGGAGGCCGAGGCCGCGGCTGCCGAGGCCGGGAGGAGCCCGGGGCCCAGCTGCCTGGGCCCGCGAGAGGCCAGCTGCACACTCGGTGACCAAGCGTGAGTACCGGGTTCTAGAGAAAACCCGGGTCCTGGCGCCGAACGCTTGCAGAAAATCAATGCATAAGAGATGGTGAGGGTTAAGGAGGCTCCTGGCGCTTACGGTCCTTTTGCCTTCGGTGTATTTGTTGCAGAAATTAATTGGTTAGTATGGCCTGCAACTTTGCCTAGCGCCATCTCCACTCTTTCGGGGGTGTTTTACTCTGTGTTTTGTTTCTCTTCTTATTATTTATTGCATCTATTACTCTTCAAAACGGGGCATGGGGGATGTATGAGGATTTCTAAAATAAAACTTGTAATGTGCCTAAATTTGAGTGTAAATTGTTGGATGAGTTATGTATAGCCAATTCTAAATTGATTACTACTGTCGAGTAGCTGTTAGCTAATTGTTCTTGCGGAAATGTCATAGTGAAATTGGATTTTAAAAAGTAGGTTCCTTCACTTTACTAGATAAAGTCATTCATGACATAATGAAGCTAATTTTAATAAGGAGCAAAAGTATGTTTTGTTGTCATTTTATGTCAAACATGTTTCCTAGTTTGTCTGGTCTAGTGCATGAAATGGAAACAATACACGTTGTGTCAAGAGCAGTGGTACCCGTGACAATAGGGAGTTTACCTGATTTGTGAGAATTCTTTTTAAAACCCTTAGATGGATGAAGAATTAGTCTTGTAAAAAGTTATTTTAATAAAAAATTTAAAACCTTAGTACATTTATTTTGACTGGCAAACTGCTTTGAGTTGTACATTGTTTGGTGTTGTGAGGCAATTAGTAATGGTCTTCTAAAAATCAAAACTTTTAAACTGAATTGCTTAATAAGAATTTACCAATTTTTTTTCAAAGTCTTAAACACTTTCCTTATTAACATTTCAGTGGTAATATCCAAGATCTTTAAATAGTTCAAAGTCAGAGAACTTTTTGGGCATTGATTTGGAACTTAATGACTTACTCATTCATATTCTAATGTCAAGATGAGAAAAAATATTCTTGTCTACTATGTTTAGAAGTTGCAAAAATAATTTACATTGATAAATGATTTGAACATCTAAAGTATTTTGCTTATTGAATTTTTCAAAATTACATAAATTTATTCCAAAGGTTCAAATGGAAAAATGATTAAATCTTAATTTATGGCATCTGCCAAAAAATATTTAGAGAAAATGAAGTTTTCATAACATAGTAAAGGGACCTCTATACAAATGTCAAATATAAGATTTAAAAAATCAATTAAATGCTAAATTATTAATATCAAGTATTTTGAGATGTATGATTTAAGCCATACACACTTACAAAGTTGCCCCTGGGGAGTGTGTCCTTTTGCAACAAATTAAAAGGATTTTTAAAATGTAAATTGCAATATGCCTAAGTTCATCCTAAGTATCATTGAATTATTAGTGCTTTTAAATAGAAAGTATAAAACTGAATTGTTAAAAAGTATTTTTCCTCCAAATGCAAAATGTACTAATATTAACCTTTTTCTTTCCTCTCTTTGGCCCGTGTTATCAAGCTAAAGATTTGTTAGCTTAGGTTTTTTAAAATAGTAATGTTTCTACTGAACATACATAATTGAATAATCTATGTTAACAGCATATTAATAGAAAATTTTGAATGCCTGGTTACTCTTCCAAGAGTTATGGGTTAAAATGCATAGAATTCATATTGTTAATGAGGAATTTGCTGAATGAATAATTGGATGTATTTGGGGGTCATTTTTAAATTAATTTATGACATTATGGTTTGGTTTCCATAAGAGACCAAGTATCTTGAGTTCCTTTGAAGACTTACATAATTCTGATGAATTGGCATGAGACTATGACCCAACCATTAAGATTTCTTTTCTACAGTTTTCTCTAGAGAATGTGATACTTTGCTCTGGCTTAAGGTTTGCCTGCTTTTTCCCCCACACCATCTAAAATTTGTCATAATCAACTGTAGATCTCTTGGAGGACTATAAACACATGCTGATGGATTACTTTCATACACATTATTGAATGCAGTAATCTTACTAATTAATGTCAAATCTTAACTTAGTTATAAGCTTATCTTTGCCAGTATAGCCTGTGTATAATTTCATATTTCTTTATGTCTGCCAAATATGGACTTCAGATGCTTCTGTCTCAGCAGTAAGTGTCTATATCCATTGTAAAGTAGAGTGCTTATTTTGGGAACCTGAGATTTCTTTGGTTCTATAGGCAGTGATTCATGTTTTGGTTTTTTATTCTTACAACTTATTAGATTTATATTTGAACTCATGAAACTTGTATCTTTACTTTGTGAAAAATATGACTTCAATAAGTTATTCTTGCAAATTAAGATATAATTAACTTCTTCCACTATGAAGTATGTCCTTATACAATGCTATGATACCTGTCCTTAGAAAAGTTTATAGGGATTCCCTCATACTGAGTCAAGTGATTACAGATGGAGGCTTCTCCCTCTAAAGTTTAGACTGATTTTGATATTAATTTTATATCCAGGTTCTTAGTAGTTTTCTGGATATGATTTTGTTCTAATGAATCACTAGCTGATGAGAAATTTTCATGTAATGAGACTTTAGAAAATCCTTAGGAAACACTGGACATCCAGTTCTGGCAATTTGTTATGCTGCTGTGGAAAAGTACTTGTTTTTTCAGTTCAACAATTTCATAACTGATATTTTGTTTTTTATTTGAAGTAGTTACTGCCATCTATCCCTATGTGTGAATAATCTTGACTATTTTTTTAAATTGGTTAAATTTGAAAGCAATAAAAGTGAGAAGCCTTCGAGATAATGTCTATTTTAGGCATGTGTTTGTGTGATGTGTAACAAAGAGAGTGCACTTTCTGGAACTTCTGGAAAGCAACTGTGCTTCCTCTGTGGAATGCTTAGTTGGAATTAGTAGGATTCCGACTAGGGCAGACCTATTTTGGGACACCTTCCAAAGGTATTTTAGATACCGAAGTATCAAAAGAGGTCTGTCTTTTTATCTTCCATGGGTGGCTTCTCCTCAAAGATAGCCCCATTATACAAACATAGGAACAGAATTAGAATAATAAGATATTTTTACTCATTTTTTTCAAAGCTGTGCCCTTTGATTTTTAAAATGGCAACTAGGTAAAGCATTTTATTATGTCATTGAAACTTAGTAACTTTGAGCAAAATAGGCATGTATTACTCCCTAGAAATCTTATTTTTGTGATAATCCCAGATATACAGCTTAATCGTGTAATTTTTGTGATGTTGCTGGTTTGCTCCTTTGAAGCTTAACCTCAGAGATGATGTGGTGAAAATTACAATCGATTGGAACAGGCTCCAGAGCCTCTCAGCATCCCAGCCTGCATTGCTTCTCACTGCACTTGAACAGCACGTTTTGTATTTACAGGTAAATTTCATATTAGAAATATTTACTGGAATAGTGAAATAGAAATTAATTACAGTTAAATAAGCTGCAGTATTTGTCAGTTCTACCTCAGCACTCTGCTAATAGTGTTTAGTAATAAAAGGTTACTTAAATCTATACTGAGTCTAAGTCTGTTCATTTCACTCCAGATAGTTATGAGAATATAGCCCAATAGGCCGATGTGGGTATGAAATTGAATAAATGCAATTCTATTCAATTCTAGGCTTTGCTGAAAATTCAATACAGTTCATCTCTGGTGGGTTATAATTAAGCAATAAGACACGGCAGGTGTGAGTCATGCTATGATAATGATTCCATGCCTTGGGTGAGTTTGGAGGCTCATGGAGTGCTTTCAGTGGTTCAAGAAGTGGCATTATCCCAGCATGACACATCCTGGAGTGTCTGTTGCAATTAAACAGTTTCAGCATAGTTTTTAAAAAGAAAGTCATTTCTGTGACATTAATGTTTCATCTTAGTGAGTAGCCAGTCACTGTTTCCTTTAATAATTTGAAATAATTTATCCTTGATATTGGAAGTCAATATTGAATTATTTATAATAGTATTGTTACATTTTTTAATATTTCAGTCTAAGAAATGAACAGTGTTATGACCTTGCTGGTTGTTGTTGAACATCTCTGCAAGTGTAATTGACGTGAGTTGCAGGTTTTCTCTAATCCAAGTGAAATGTGAAGCCTCAGGGATGAGCAGAGCTGCTTCTCCTCCCGGTCACTGTCCTGTGTGGAAGATGTCATAAGGTTTCAGAAGAGTACTCGGCATAGCAAACAATGGAACAAACAAAATTGTATGAAAAGATGCTCAGGATATTGTTTAGGAATAATGTGTTAATTTTCAGCCCTGCATTCATTAACTAAGTTAACAGTTTGTTTAAAGGGCAGATGATGAGCTATAGAACTCAATTGTGGGCCATATTGGGGTGGGGATGGCTAGGAAGACCAGAAGTAGGTGAGTTTCCACTATGAAGAACCATTTTTTAAAATTTACTGTAGTTAGAATGATCTGTCTCCGTCTGGGGGTCTTTGTAGCATGTTTTGTTTTGTTCCCTTTTTTTTCTTTCTTCTCCCATTGTTCATTTTCTTTATAAAATTTCCATTTCCTGACCTAATAAGATACCTTGCTATGTCAGAAAAGGGCTGAATGTTCACTTAGTGTAACACCTATATGCTTCATGTCCATGCTCTCCCATTCATTTTGGCCAACTGCACTTTGAAGTGGAGAGTCTCCCGATCCTGTGATAATGCAGGGCGTTGCTGAGCGAGAGCGCTGCTCTCCTGCTAAGGAGGGGAACACGAAGCCTGGGGCTCTGAGTGACGTGTTAATTAAGAGGCGTCCAGGCCAGAGACTAAAGGCTTTGATTTGGCACAGAATAAAAGATGAGTGACAGGGTGATTTCCTCAAAGAACAATTTAAATATCCTCAGGTTTTCTTTTTCTTTTTTTCAAATAATTTTTACAGCAAACGATAGGGCAACAGTAGTAGAAAACAGAAAACACGTGTGTGGTCAGACCTGCGTTTCCTCGTGTGCCAGCTTTTTGTATTTAATAACTGATAATACTCACTTACTCAGCATCAGTTTATATAAATACATCACTAATTGAGATTAATTTGAACCTGAGCAGATGTCACTGTGTTCTTTTCAGCCTTTTTTAGCAAAACTTCAGTCTGTAATTAAAGAGAATTCAACTGCAGTTGAAGAGATAAGACAGACAGAAACGGAGACCAAGAAGGAAGTAAATGCTAAGCATCCCACTGGGGACCTACAAGATGAAGGAAAGCTCAAAGACTGTGATGTAGATGTGAAAAAGACACAAATCCATTTTGATCCAGAAGTAGTTCAAATAAAGGCTGGCAAAGCAGAAGTAAGTTTGGGGTGGTACAGGCTTAGGGGCAGGGGACATTACTTTGAAAAGTTCTGTTGTGTTTGATTGTTAAAATATTGGTTGTTTGTAGATTGACAGACGAATATCTGCATTTATTGAAAGAAAACAAGCTGAAATCAATGAGAACAACGTCAGGGAATTTTGCAATGTTATTGATTGTAATCAAGGTAACTAGAAGTTTATTTTTATAGGACTTTAAATATTTTGACAACTGCTGTAATATTTTGTTTTAAAAATGAATAACATTAAGAACAAAATTCAGTTTTACAAGTTTTTAATTGGTAATTAAGGCAATATGAATTTTCCTCTATTTAGCAATGGGCTTTGTTGTCAAGCTGATTTTCATTTTGGTTAAACAAGAATCAAGTGAAGGTAAACTAGAGACAAATGTTTCCCATAGGAACGAGAAGGTGTAAGTGTGTTTAGGAAGTGAAGGTGGATGCTGGATGGCAGGGTTGTGCAGACTCACTGTTAGGAAAGAACAAAGCAGTATGACTTTCAGGTCTGTAAATGTACCAGTGACCTTAGTAAAGCCGACAGCATTCTTCAAGAGGGAGCAGTTTTCTCTTTACTCCTGAGTTTCCTCATGGAGATATCCTGCTTGCCATGAAGACTGTGGAGTTTAGGCTTTTTCCCTTTTTTTATTGTGCTTGCATTTGCTGTATTTCATCAGTCTCCTTTCCCTCTTCATTTGATGCTACAGTGAGTTTCAGGTCTTGCAATGTGCCTGCAGAACTCCTTAGACTGTGGAGCACCGCCGTAGATCATATTCAGTTATCCTTATAAGAACCAGTGCAAATAGTTCTTAGAAAACAATGTGGAGAAAGGTTCATAACTGGACTCAACGTTTTTCTTATTGCCTTTCATATCTCTTGGCTGATGATTATAAGCATGGAATTGTCAGTTGAACCTTAAGTGACTCATAATCACATTGATACAGGATACTCTTAACATAGTAATGTAAGCTCACTTTGGGTTCTAAATTTCCCTTTTTCTACTGCTAACTTTTGTGGCTCTCTAGATTTAGCTTTTAGGACAGGTGTGAGGGTGGCAGATCTCAGGTGTGACAGTCCAGTTGCATGCACCTCAAGAGAAAGGTTTGTTGAGGGCTGAGTGCCTGTGTTACTAATGTTACTCCTCTGTTCTTCCTGCTAACTCTATTATTATAAACCATCAGGGGATAGAAATTGACAAGAAGTGAAATGCTCAGCAGGATTCCTTGGCCCATTCAGTCCCTTGCTGGCTCAAAACAGTGCTAGCAAGAATTGCTGTGGAGAGTGACTAGCTCTCAGGCATTCACTGTCCCCACACCACGCTGCATTTCTCTGATGGTCTGTGCATTTGGAATAGAGCCCTGGAATGGATCATAGCTTTTTTTTTTTTTTTTAAATACCCTTAGACCAGTGAAAGGATAAAAAGAATAGAGAAGTGTAGGCCCCTTATATATTTTGAGGTGTTTCCAAGGTAAAGAAAATGAGTCTGTTTAGTCTTTAAATGTGAAAGATTAAGTGGGTTTCCAATTTTATTTACAGTTTGACTTACCACAGATATGTTAAACTTAAGCTTAAAAAATACGTTTTAATGTGTTAGTATATTTTTTAAAGACCTTTCAGTTGGTCTAAGAAAAAAAATTATTTTTAAAAATCAGATTTCATGGAATAACAAAAGACTTTAACTCATTTTACACCCATTTTTTACAAAATAATTATGGGACTTTATCAGAAAATTTACTGCCAATGTATAGCTTTACTGTTACTTCAAGTATTAGCATATTTTTATATGTTATTATATACTATGTGTTCATATACTACAATTAGGCTAATATTTACTAGTCTATATTGTTAACATATTTCTAATTTCTTTCCTTATAACTTATTTGTTGATATATAATTTGAAAGAAATTATAGTTTTCACCTTGATAAAAATATTGGGAAAATTTTCACAACCTATGTTTTTTAAAATTATAGTTTTTAAAAAGTAGGATTGAGAAGAGTGATGCCTTTTTGATCTGGACTTTTTCAATAAACATTGGAAATCTAGGAACAGAGGGAAAGTGTATGCTGTACTGGAGGTTTCAATGTGCGTTGCACTTGAGGCTTCAGGGTCTTTTTTTATCTGAAGTTCTGATATTTAAAAAAAATGTATGAAATAGACAATTGGTCCATCTGTTAGATGTTCACTAATTTGGTAATAACAAAAATGCTTTTAGTTTTGAAAGATAATTTGGTAAATTGGCTTCTGTTTATATAATAGAATTAAAATATGGTGCTCTAGAGTATATGAATTATTTTCTCCAAAGGTCAGTGGTTCTTAGTAATAACTAATTTTTAAAAAAATTATCAGAAATTATGTCACTTAATGTTAAAAGTTTTTCTATATGTAAATCTGAACATTAGATAAAAAATATTACATGTGATTCGATTCAGAGAGTAAAGACCACCCAAATTATTCTGTATTTGATAGTAATGTAATTATTACTTTTATTTTTAATTCGCCTATGAGTAAAATATGAATTAGTAGAAGTTTATCCTAATCTCATACATTTGTCATTAAGACTGTATTTGAACTAAAGTTATCTAAATTCTCCCTAGAAAATAGCTGTGCCAGAACTGATGCCATCTTCACTCCCTACCCTGGATTTAAAAGTCATGTGAAGGGTAAGTAACCACCGTACGATGTCTGTCCCTGGCAGAAGTCTGTTGTAGCCTCATAACAGTAGGGAATAGAAATGCTTCTCATCTAAACTTTATTCTGAAACACAACACTGCCTTTCTTCCTTTTTGAGCTTTTGGTTAGGTGATCATTATGGAAAAAAATATACTGTTAGGGAGAGGGAATTTCTGTTTTGAAACATAAATTCACATAGGCTTAAAGTTTCTTAACTTAGTTTCTAGAGTTGTGAATACATATGGACCACAGACTAGACCCGAAGGAATTCCAGGGTCAGGTCACAAACCTACCGGCATGCTTCGAGACTGTGGAAATCAGGCCGTGGAAGAACGACTCCAGAACATCGAGGCTCACCTGCGGTTGCAGACGGGTAAGGCGGCGGGAGTTAGGGCTGTTCTGTGTGTGCCTTTGCAAGTCTTAAGGAAGTTAGATTCCTGTGGCTTCCGGATCCTCCTTGAACATCCATTGTACAGCCCTCATTCTAGGAGCAGGAAACAGTTGCTAAAGTTCTCCATGGTTAGCTTCTTCTCCTTATACTCTTGCCACTTTCTAATTGGGAAACAAATTCTAAATAGATTCTGTTAGCCTCGGTTTATTGAAGTTACAACAGAAAATCAATGTAAGGTGTTGCTGTGGCTAATTTCAGAACTTGTATGACTACCTCTAATTGTTATTAGCCCCTCTGCCAGCTACAGAATGTAGATAAATGTGGTCCTGGTCCTCAGTGCACTCCTGACGATTAACATAGAAATGAATAAGTCCCATGGGGAAATGAGCCCATATTTATTGAACAGACAGAACAGTGTATAGTACTTCACATTACTCTGCGGAGGTAGGTGCTGTTACTGTTGGGAAGGGAGTAAGACCGAGGTCCAAAGCGCTCAAGCAGCTTGCCCAGGATGTTAGAGTAGTGACAACTGGAACGCACACACAGTCTCACTGGTTTAGTCACCGTGTTCTTGACTCTCCTTCTGAACGCCCCTTTCTGCTCCCTCTCACAACTGCTGCTGTCGAGGAAGCTGCTGTCATCTCTGCCTTGGAGGGACAGATCTGTTTGTCACTAAACCTCCTCCTCTAGGTCATTTCTCACCCTGTGGCCAAGTTGTAGATTTTCAAGCTCATATCTGATCTTGTTTCTACCCAGCTAAAACTTCTTTACTAGTTCTCTGTAGCTCTCCAACACATAGCAACCTCAGTACTTAGCAGGGAGACTGTGGTCTAGACCAGGCAGGTCGCAGTGGTGATGTCTGAAGGAGTAGAGAGGGTCTGAATCTAATCACGAACGGGATGTCCAAGGGTCTTCAATACACCGTGCCCTCCTCCCACAGAACTTCAGTTGAGGATTGTGGGAAAGCCCGTTGAAACGGTTTTCTAGGTCAGAGGAGAGACACCCACGCTAGGAGAAGGTGAAGAAAGTGTGGGGAAGCGCAGCCATCAAGTGGGACAATCATCCTAAAGTAACTGCCACCCTGTTAGAACACTGCTTTCTACACAGAAACGGTTCAGTGTCCCCTAAGATGAAGTTTGTAGAAATCTTGTAGCAATGTGGGAAGCATAAGCATTGTTTAGAAAGCAGAAGTCTGTAATTTGTCTCAGAATTCAAAGAGAAACTGTAACTAAGACTGAAACCATGAGTTAAGGGTTTCAGTTGATTTTGCTTTTATCTATTTTTTTTCTTACGTTTAAGTGGTTTTCATTCTTACGCTTTGCATGGTATTTTAAGAATAAAAATGGTCAAACAGAATTATTAAGATGTTAGCATTTTCTCCGCATGAATTTAGGCGGCCCCGTACCAAGAGACATTTACCAGAGAATTAAAAAGCTTGAAGATAGAATCCTTGAATTGGAGGGCATCTCTCCTGAATACTTCCAACCTGTAGTAAGTATTAATGTCTGCTAAGACCAAAGTGTTATTTTAGTCTGGGGTTTTTCGTTATGTGATAGTACACTCATTGATCCACGTGTGAAACACTGTTCTCAAGTAAGAGATAGAGGGACTCAGGCCTGTGGAGGTGATTATCTGCTTTCACCATCCCGATTCGGAGGATTTTTAAGTGTAGGAGCTCTTGTCAGCCTCGTCTCTGGAAACTGTCCAGCCATCTTCGAGTCGTAATCACTCAGCCCCTGGTGGTCCAGCCTGCAACTCCCCGTGCAACCTTGTGAAGCAGCAGACGCTTCCTTTTAGAGTCATAATCACTCAGCCCCTGGTGGTCCAGCCTGCGACTCCCCGTGCAGCCTTGTGAAGCAGCAGACGCTTCCTTTTAGAGTCATAATCACTCAGCCCCTGGTGGTCCAGCCTGCGACTCCCCGTGCAGCCTTGTGAAGCAGCAGACGCTTCCTTTTAGAGCTCGCTCTCTGCTCGCTGACCCGTCCCTCCAGACTCAGACTCAGCTCATAAATAGGTACATTTCTCACACTTAAACAGACCTGCACCTCACACTCTCACCCATTGTCTTTACCTTAACACGGACTTTTTTCTTGAAAGACTGCCTGTATCTGTGTAATTCCTCCATTCCCATATTCATTCAGTCATTCCTTTTTTAAATTTTTCTTCTTTGCGGATTTCACATCATGCATTCTGATCCCACTTATCTCCCCGGCCCCTCGCATCTGCCCTCTGCTCTTGCAACCTCCCCCAAACGACGCCAAATTAAAAACAAAAAACAGAAAAACCCAAGAAGCAAAACAAACAAAAAAGAGAGAAGAACGTTGTCGTGGGAGCTGTGTGTGGCCCTTGAGACACCCAGTTCACCCTTTAGTCCTTACATCTTCACTTCCAAGTGTTCATTACCACAAGTCATTGGTCCAGCTTGAGGCCTCTGGCTTTTGCTCTGCCACCGATACTGGGCTCTCCCTGGGGCTTCTCTTGGATATCCTGTTGTGCTGTGTCGTGGAGATCCTTCAGGTTTGGAGGTTCATTCTTAACCCCCTTTCTCAAGGACATTGAGAAACTCTTCTTTCAGACAGCCCTGAGCGCACTCTGCTTCCCACTGTCTTCTGAGGAGGTACTTTGTTTTCTCGTGCTTGTTTTGCTGTGTGTGTTTGAGTTTTGAGACAGGTTCTTACTGTAGAGCCCATAGCTTAGGCAGGCCTTGAACTCCCAATCCTCCGGTGTTAGCTTCCTTCCAGAGTTTACAACTAAACCATCAGCTGTGACCTGTCCATTTCTTTACTCATGCACTTGATGTCTGATCCATTCTGTGTGTCCCAAGGTGAACCTTGAAAGGTTCAAAAGAGAGCAAGAAACAGATTTGGACCTTGGCGTGGTAGCGCACGCCTTTAATCCCAGCACTCAGGAGGCAGAGGCAGGAGGACCTCTAGGTTTGAGGCCAGCCTGGTCTACAGAGTGAGTTCCAGGACACAGAGAAACCCTATCTCGAAAAGCAAGTTAAAAAAAAAAGAAGCATGTGGAAACATAAGCAATAAGTTCTCTAGTATGAGCAAAGCACTGTAAGAATATACTAGTAAACTATGTTATGTGTTTACTGTTTTCAAGTACCATAATTTAGTCTTTAGAAATACTCATAAAGATCGTATCTTTTAAGTACACTAATAAGCTACAGTCTTAAAAACTTTAATTTATGCCGAGTGGTGGTGGTGGTCCATGCCTTTAATCCCAGCACTGGAGAGGCAGAGGCAGGCTGATCTCTGTGAGTTAAAGGCCAGCCTGGTCTACAGAGTGAGATCCAGGACAGGGACCAAAACTACACAGAGAAACCCTGTTTCAAAAACAACAACAACAAAAAAAAACTTTAAATTACAACTGAGCAGTGGTGGCACACACCTTTAATCCCAGCACTTGGGAGGTAGAGGCAGATGGATCTCTGAGTTCAAGGCCAGCCTGGTCTACAAAGTAAAGTTTCAGGATAACCAGGACTGTCACACAGAGAAACCCTGTCTAAGAAAACCAAAACCACGCCAAAACAAAACAAAAAAAAAACTTTAAATTACTGTGTTAAAACATTTCCATGTTGAAGGGTCAGATTTTTAGAACATTTACATTAAAAGATGCAGCATATATTGATGTTTCTCATAGTTTTCTGCTTTTTGTAATAGTTTACTTGGGAGTTTGTTTTTCAACAAATGGAAAGAACTGTAGTTCTTTTGTTCTGTGAATCAAATATAATTTTCTTTTTTCTGTTAATGTTCACCTTTTCATATGCTGTACTCTACCCTTACCCATGAAAATCAATCTTGATCTGGCTTTCATAAGCTTCTCCATGTTGAGTTCATCTATATGTGAATCTATATAAAAAACATTTCAATTAAAATCTTTTTATAGTTCAGAAATTCAATTTCCAACAAGCAATCACTCCTTAAGACATATAAGGACTCATTGTTTCCTTATGTCCTAACCAGAAAAGCTGGAGTATAGTCCACATAGTCTTTTGTGTTCACTTGGAGATAATATGCAACATTATGCCATTACTCTAGCGAGAGTAAGGCATACAGACTTTAGTTCCTGTCAGTGGGAAGATAACCCTTGAGTTGACTGGTGGGTAGCTCCTAGAGAGGACTTGCTCTATCATGGATTGCAGTATAAACTCTTTCCATGTGGCTGTGTGCCACATCTGTGCAGAGGACAGAGTTAGTCTGAATGTCTAACCCTTTCCAGTTCTGTGCTATTAACCCGCATATGTCATGGCTAGTACCAATCCATAGGGTGTCTCCTATCCAAAGATGTAATTTTAAAGATCTAGAAATTGTTTTTGCACAAAGCACCACTTTATCCCAACTTGCCATCACCCTCCTTTTCTGAATGCCTAACTCCCCCCAGCTAATCTCCATCTGTATTTCTAATTCTTCTTTCCAATACAGCTGTGGAGTCAGTAAGCCTCATGCCTGGGAGTATTGCAGAGTTCTCACTCACTGTGTTTCAATCAGCTTTTCAGCACAGGTTGTCTCAGCTATCTCAAGTGTAGGTCATAAAATTCAGAAAATAATTTGCTGTTTCTGTCTTCATACCTTTCTCTACTTTCAAATTCACATTCCCCTAAAGAGCATCACCCCTCCAGATTTTCTCATTTCTATCAGTGACAGAATCATTTTACTAACCAGAAACTGATCTTCTCCTACATCCAGTGTTTCTCTCCTAATTGTTTGCTTCCCATCCTGTTCCCATCTCAGGATGTTACTTCACACCTAAACTCATATAGCAATGTCTCTTCAGTCTTAGTTGATCTAGTGCTGAAATAGTATAAAGCTTTCCAAATACTGTTTTTACGAGTCACTTCCCTGCTAAATGCTTTCAGTAAATCCCTGCCTGGAAAAGATAAAAAGCCTCTGGGTAGAGCATTGAAGTTTTTCTGCAATTTGGTGGCTTCTGCTACTGCTGCTGCTTTTCTTCTTCTTTTTTAATTTTTAATTTTTTTTAATTTATTGAGTCTTCGGGAGAAAGCCACTGTCAGATTGGCTCCGTAACACGTGGTTCCCTGACTGACTCTTGCTGTAGCAGCCAAGGGGTTGCATCATGATCTCCTTGCACGGCTGAGACTCCTCAGGCTAAGGAATGCCTTCCTTGGGGAACAGGGCAGCAGAACATGGGTTTTTTTTTTTTTTTTAAATGTATATGAGTGCTCTATTTGCATGTATGCCTGCGCTCCAGAAGTGGGCATCAGTAGATGCCATTGTAGATGGCTGTGAGCCACCATGTGGGTGCTGGGAATTGAACTAAGGACCTCTGGAAGAGCAGCCAGTGCCTTTAACTGCTGAGTCATCAGCTCCAGTGGCTTCTGCTTCTTAAACAGAGCATTCTGTATTATGTAGAACACAGAATAAGGACGTGAGGGGCTTGTTGTTTCATTAAGTTAATACTAAGATTCTGTAAACTAGAAAGAGTACCTTTTTCCACAATTACTCAAACTCATAAGAAGCTAGTAATGAATGGGAAGTAGGTATTTGCCAGAGAGGAGCTTGCTGTTACACTGATACATTCTACAATGTAACAGTACCCAGCCGAGTGGAGGTAACTTCATAGACAGTGCTTGCCAAGTTTGGAGTTTGACTTGGGGCTCCCAGATGCTATCGTTTATTGCAGTCTACTATAAGGATATGTAATATATGTAGAAGTAATGCTGATACTTTCTAAACATTGATTATTTTGTTACTTTTAAACTAGAACTTCTCTGGAAAAAGAAGAAAAGTCCAACCCCCTCAGGTAAGTTCTTTTGTCTTCCTTTGGACTTCCAAAATAGATTGATGAGCTTTCTATCTGATTAATAATAGTCCACTCTGGCTGCCTTTAGGTCATGCCTTGGCAGACTTTAGGTTGAATTAGGAAAGTAGTTTTACTTTTAAGAGCATAGAATGATTCCAACAGGCCAACTAAATATGAAAATCTTTACCTTATTTTTAATAGAAGAATATTTAGGTTAGGAAACACTTAAATGCCTGATAACTTCAGTCTCCTCCCCTTTCCTTATTATGGACACTGCTAATTAGCATTATCTAAATAAAAAAGAGGGTGACTTTATGACTGGAGAGATGGCTTGGTGGGCAAAGTACTTACAGCACATTCAAGAGGACCTGAGATCCCACCCTAGCACCTGCATCCAGAGCAGGTTGTAGTGGTGGAGGCCTGTTACCTCAGCACCGGGAGGTAGCAGGTTGTAGTGGTGGAGGCCTGTTACCTCAGCACCGGGAGGTAGCAAGTCTTCAGTGTTTGGTTTTTGCTATAGATTATGAGGATTCACAGGACTTCTGTTTTGTTTTTACAAAAGCTTTTACTAGCCTTTCAAAGCACAAAAACTCCATGAGAGCTTTGTCATTAGGAAAGAGAAGCAGGTTAGCTTGGCTCTGTGTTTATATCTGCATCTGTTCTGCATTGTTGGGATGGGATCCAGGGCCTCACATGTGCCAGGCAGATGCCCTGCACTGAGCCTTACGGTTACAGCCCAGAGAACTAGAAGCCTTGTTAGTGTATGCCTTTAAATTCTGGCACACTCACCACCCACAGCTTCTCAGTCTTAAACGACCATCCACTGCTGTGCTGCTGTGTGGTTAGGTTCGCTTAGCACTTTATCTGCAGTAAGGAACTTCAGTCTTATTCAGCAATCTGTGTTCATCTTATTTCCAGCAGAACTATTCCCTGGCTGAACTGGATGAGAAAATTAGTGCCCTCAAACGATCCCTGCTCAGAAAATCAAGAGAAGCAGAATCCATGGCAACTCACCACCTTCCGTGAGAACCGCCTCGTCACAGTGCTTTCCTTTAAGATGCATGTGTGTGTAACCTATATATGTTTAACTATTTGAAGCATATTTATCAACATCAACTTTTCTGTGAAGTCAAGGTTTATTTTCACATGAGTCTGGCTTGCAGCACACAATCAAGTATTCCAGTGTTTGGAAATGATATAAACCCTGAAAATAGCACTGTTGGAATTTATTTCCTTCTGTTTTAAAGGAGGCATTTTGGATATTGAAAAACTTAGTTTGAAATAACTTCTTTTGGTAATCTACCTGAAATTATTATTTTGATAGTGATATTTAAAAGGACTTTATATTTGTAACATTGAATAACCAGTTTCTTAGTTTATATTAGTATTTTGTACATAGTGGGCAATTATCAAACATTTATTGACAAAAAAAAACCCTGACAAATGCATGTATATAATCTTTTTTCCCATATTCTTTCTTACTATAAATAAACAATTGATCAACTTTATCACTGCTGGCTGTGTGGCCTTTGCAAGTTAGTCTCTTTGTGCCCTGATTTGCTGCTCTGAAGGGAAATGACAGGAGAGCCTCCTTCATTGATGCCTGTGAAGAACAGTGAGCAAAATCCTGCTGGTCTGTCCTGAAGGAGTGATGTAGTACACATTAGCATTTAATGTGTGTCCATCTTTGGACAGTAATAAAGCCATCACAGAGAAGTTTTATCTCCACAGCTGGAAACAGCTTGTAAAAGATGCAGCTGCAGTTACGTCCAGTCATACACAGTAGCTGTTTGAGGATTGTGGCGGCAGGAATCAGAACTGTCCCTCGGACCACTTGTAAATGAGGAGAGGTTAGAGGAGAATCGGGAACCTGGAGCTTGACTGGAGGAAGCATCACCAGCCGTCAGTCTGGCTCACTGGCCTGGCTGTGCTGTCCCCAGCTCGCTCTGTTTCCTGCTCTCCCTCTCTGCCCTTTCTTTACTGCATGTATCACTTACACAGTTATAAAAGCCGCTACGCTTTGGCTTGACCACGTGAACTGATACAATAGTTCTGTCTTTATAACCTCAATTCATATTTTGGTTGTGAGCCTCGCCTTTAACGGCTGAGCCCTCTCTGTAGCCCAGCTTTACTTCTAACCGTCTTTGATTGGCTTTAGTCCACAGTGTCATCCCAACTCTTAGAACCTCGCCTCCAAGAACCACTGCTTACTGCTGAGTCTGAAATCTGCTGAGAAAGCCAGAGCTAAGGGCCATGCCGATGTCAGCTAGTGTGGGGAAATTCGCCCAGAGGAAGGTCTGGCAATAACTATTCTAGAGCTAGTAGGCTTTCAGCCTTTTGTCCTTTCTTGGGTGCATCACTCGCTGAAAAGTGATACCAGGAGTTAGGGAGTCTTATTGCTCCCTTAATCCGAGCTACCTGATGACCATTCCTGTAGGGTTTCTGTTACTTGACACAGTTTCTCACCCCAACTGTTTCCTCCTAATGGTGGTGTCCTTAAATGGGTGCGGAACGTGGTTAGAAAAGGACTTGCTTCCGGGGACAGCAGCACACCTCCTCCCTAGTCCGTCCCAGGTTACACTTATCAAGGGTTTCCTAAGGGCTTGGCCTTCCCTCACTCCTGGCCGCAGCTGGATATTTACAAACCAGAGTGTCTTGGACCTTGAGACACTCAAGGTTTTGAGAAACACCCATGTAGGAAGCATGCCTCTCCTGCTTCCTTGAAGTAGATCCTGCTCCAGACATGCGCTCTGTGGGTGCTTCCAAGTTATGACTAGGCCTCCAGGGTTTGAACTCTTTGTTTTGTTTTGTTTTAATGTGGGTCAGTGTATACCGCAGAATAAGGATGTCTGGCTTGATAGGATCTCCAAGCACAAAAATTGCTACACGTGACCAGGTCTTTAGGGGATGAGTGAAGGTTATTGCCACAAAGAAAATGGGCTGGGACCTCTGGCCTTTATAAAATTTTCAATTTACTGAGAAAAAATTTTCAGTGATATTAACTGAAAATGTTTTATGATCATAGAGATAGCATCTCAGTCCATCGAATAAGATATTTCGGGGTTACAGATATGAAAGTTGATATTTGGGCCTGGAGAGATGGCTCAGTGGTTAAGAGCTCTTGCTCTCTCTCACAGAGGATGGAGTTTGGTTCCCAGCAACTACATGGTAGTTCACAGCTATATGTAGTGGCAGTTCCAGGTCATCAGATGCCCTCTTCAGAACTTTCCAGGCACCAGGCATACATGTGGTGTGGTACACACACATACTTTCAGGCAAACACACCTAAAACTCATACACATAAAAATAAATAATAAAATTTTGTTTAAAAAAACTGATATTTTATAACTTTAAGTTGGATATCCCTAAAAAGACAAAATTTATTCCAATATAGGTTCTTTGGACTCTTGTGAGATCTATATTGAAAACTTAATGATTTAATTTTTCATACATCTTTTTGAAACACTTAAATGTTTTCTTTTATCCCAGGAATTAATCAGTAGTTATTCTCAACTATGCTAAGACTAACCGTGAAATTAAAGGATAACACAACAACAGAGTGAAGAGTGACCCTTGTAATAGCTTCCATGTTCACATGGCCCAGAGAACATCATTGTTAAAGACTGAGTCTGGATAGACTGTCTGCCTCGTCCCCTACACCCAGCCCCGAGCTTTCAAGAAATACATTTAAGATGTTTGTTTCAAGTATAATGATAAGTTCTAAAAGGAAACAGGACTTTCATGACTGAAAGAAATCATTCAAAGGGGGCTCTAAAGATGGTCTTTCACCAGACTCAGTTTCTTTTTGGTTTTGCTTTGTTTTGTTTTGGAGACAGGGTTTCCCTGTGTAGTTTTGGTGCCTATCCTGGATCTCGCTTTGTAGTCCAGGCTGGCCTCAAACTCAACAGAGATCCACGTGGCTCTGCCTCCCGAGTGCTGGGATTAAAGGCGTGCACCACCACCGCCCGGCCAGACTCAGTTTCTTGACATGGATTTATCTTACCTCTACTAATGGCACATGATTGGCAGGTAGGTATAGCCAACCATCATTGCTCATGTCAAGGATGGATACTTTCAAAACCAAGAAAATAAGAAAAATTGTGTTTACTATGTCTGAACTTTTAAAACTGACATTTCTGCCGGGCGGTGGTGGCGCACGCCTTTAATCCCAGCACTCGGGAGGCAGAGCCAGGCGGATCTCTGTGAGTTCGAGGCCAGCCTGGTCTCCAAAGCGAGTTCCAGGAAAGGCGCAAAGCTACACAGAGAAACCCTGTCTCGAAAAACCAAAAAAAAAAAACCTGACATTTCTAATAAAGATTTTAAAACTCTTAATGCTTCTGTAAGTTATTCAGAAAATGGCTTTAAATACATCTACTTTTTTAAATCTTAAGATTCATTAGAACTAGATGGTAAATGATGTTTATTTTTTCTGATATGTTGACAGCTAAATATATTTTTAAAATCTGAAGATTTCTATAAAATTCATATGCTTAACATTAAATTTTTAAGTAATTCCAAAGTAAAAATTATGCCTATGTATATAAGCAAATAACTTTCAAAGATTTTTTTAAAAAATGATTCCAAGAAACTTAAATATGTATGAAATTGCTTCCCTTAACACTCTTCCTCCAGGAAGCTTTAGTTGGGAGGAATGAAATTAAAAAAAAAAAAAAAAATGAAAAAAATTCTCAGATTGCAAAATGTGTACACGTACCTGCTTCTTTTAAAGAAAGCGTCTGGCAAACTACTTTCTGTGTGTAAAAAGGACTATATTCAGCCCTAAAAGGAAAAGAGCAGTCAGCAGATGAAGAAACATATATTTCTAAAAGAAGTGACTAAGAGACCTCACACAATACAGTTCTAACTACGTGACAGTCTGAACATGGGCACAGTTACGGAGGAGGCCAAAGGTCAGTGGTCAGCATGTTGGGAGCCGAAGAATCCGGAGTGAGCGGCAGAGCAGAGGGGTTTAGGGCATCAGAAAGACTAAGTTGCTAAAGGGACAGAAGACATCAGTATACTCTTGTCTGAACCCACAGAACGTGCAACAAGAGTGAGCCCACTGTGAGCTAGCTCTGCCTTCTTGGTGACAGTGACATGTCCATGTAAGTATCAGCCATGCCCTGTGGGCCACCTGGAGGAGCAGGTGAGCAGTGGAGGAGGCCATGCAGATTCCAGTCTCAGATTCTAAATTTTTCTATAAATCTTAAACCTTACAAAAATAAGGTTATATGTAAATAGGGACACTTAAAAAGTAACCCATCCATCCTTATAGGACAGAATGCTTCAAATGTTGGTAAACTTAAGCTTTTGGTAAGCAGGTCTAGGGTTAAATGGCCTTTCCAGAATGGCCTGTGTGCTGCCACCAGTCTCTAGGAAATAGTTTTTTCCAAAATATCTGGAATTGGGAACCTGAATATTGGTAGAATTTTGCTCTGCCGAACAAAGAAAAATGAAGTTAATTTTTTGCCATTCTAGAATTGTGAAATTAGAGGTCTGTTAAAATCGGAAATATTTCAGATATAGAGGAAAGCACAGAAAGTATTAGATCAGACAAGACATCTTAAACCACCCAGATTTAATAGATACTGCATTTAATAGTCAGATGCATTTGCATTGGGCCAGCCAAGGCTACATGAGACTTCATCTTAAAAAAAAAAAATGGCAAAAGATCTAGTTCAAATATAAACAGCCCAGGGCCTCGTACAAGCTACATAAGCATTTTATATGGTGCCTCGTGCTCTATTTCCGGTTTGTGTGTGCGTGGAGTCTAGAGTAGGTAGCTCTTCAAGCACTTAGCCTCCAATCTTGGAGAACAAGCCACCCCAGAGATTCATTAGAATGTGATTTTAAAACAGATGTAGATTAACCAGTTATTTTTTTACAGATGAAAAAGGACCCACAAGTGACAGACAGAAAAGTAAAGACCGGCCTAAAATGTGTGTTCACGTTAACTGACAGCTCTGTTTCCTACATGTTCCCCTTGATTCCGGCGAGTAGACCTTAATAGCTTGAGAATTATACTTTGAAAGTCACCATGCTGCTGAAGAAAAACTCCAGGCTTCACACAGCAGCCAATTAAATAGCGGCTCTTCCCCACTGATTTTCCCCTTCTCAGAGCCGTAATCTGACTTTCAGTAGAAAGATGAGCAGCAGAGGAACTATCATGGCAACTAATAAGTCTGTAAGGGGAAAAAAAAAATGCTTGAAAGGTCCCAGTCTCTGACCATGGTTTACATTTACAAAGAAAAATCTGGAAAGGAGGAATTAAAAGTTAGGCATGCATGTGGTGCACAGACATACATGTAGGGAAAGCATTCACACACGTGAATTTTTTTTCTTTTTTTTTATTAAGAAAAGCAATTCTGATGATGGCCTCTTCCTCAGAATGCCTTACTGTACAGTAGTCACCTTTCCTGTACTGCTGTGAGATGATACAGCCTGCATGACAGTGGATGAGGTGAAAGACATGAATGGTGACGTGTGTCACCGGGACACCAGCTCTACAACAGGAGAGCTGAAGCCTAAGAGGCCTCCCCTGCCTCTGGAGGGAGGGGTGCACAGTGTGGAGAAACCGAGCAAAGATGTTGCACATGCAGGCCTAGGAAATACAAGATTCCATCATGTTACTGCAAACTTAGGAATTCATTCCCTTCTGGAATTTTCTATGTAACTATTTTGGACAGTGGTTGAGTACAGGTCAACTGAAGTCACAGCAAAACCTCAGGTAAGGGAGACTACACTACACTGATACAAAAACAAGTGAAATGTCTGCCCTTATAAGCCTACACTGGTGCCTCTCTCTTCTATATCCTCTAGAGAACTATT
Organism: Peromyscus californicus insignis; assembly: GCF_007827085.1. Lineage (NCBI taxonomy): Eukaryota > Metazoa > Chordata > Mammalia > Rodentia > Cricetidae > Peromyscus > Peromyscus californicus. The sequence continues at coordinate 25,630,821 of NW_026294447.1, read as the reverse complement.
GGAACCTGTTAGAAAGGCCCCAGGAGTATGGAGAACATGTTCAAGAAACACAGAAATGAAACTACCCAGAAAAGCTAAACATCAGTGGGTTATATATCTTCTGTTACTGCTGAACTGACTTAAACAACAAGGTCTGTAAACAGAGAAACCCATGTTGGTTATTTCTCTAGTTATATAGTTCAGCAACACTGTCACTTGAGGACCTGTTTTCTCCTGTGTTTCTGCTCTCACATTTGGGCTACTTCATGGTGGTGACATGGATTCCACACTTTCAGGTGTCACGTCCAGATAAAACAGTCTAGAACGGTGGGAAAAGCAATGTTTCCTTTAGTCCTTTTCTTCAACATCCTCTCCACAAATGCACCATAAGCTTTTGTAAACCAATTACCAACAAAGGGGAGACTATTTCTACAGTTTAACTTAGCTTATTTAAAGTTTTGAGTTGTCCAAAGTTCTCCATCTTTTAAGTAGTTTTTTGGTTTTATGTGTTAGTGTTTTGCTTGGGTGTATGTCTGTGCACCACACACATGCAGTGCCCGTGGAGGCCAGAAGACATTCAGTTCTTACCACTGGAGGTTACGGATGGGAACAGCTATGAGGGAACTCAGTTCCTCTGAAGAGTAGCCAATGCTCTTAACCACTGAGCCATCTCTCCAGACCCTAAATGTTCTCTATTTACAGTTTGAAAAAACCAACCAACTAACTAACCAACCAACCAACCAACCAACCAACCAACCAGATGAAGGCTCGTGGATATATAAACATTGGTATGAATGGGAAATTAAAATCTGTGTTAAACAGCTAATTTTATTTATACTGTTTCCATCATAACATACTAATTCTCCTTAATGAGGAGACAAGATTAACAGAAAATATATGTGTCATGTCCCCCGATTATTTGACGTTATAAAAATATATTTATAAAACCTAAAACTTGGAATTTCACTCCTAGATAAATTGAAGAATGATGCTGTCTTGGAAAGTTGACCTCCATTGTCATCCCAGCTATCAGCTCCCTGAATTTAGGGACCTTAGATGTGAAGGAATAGTCTTTTTTCAAATTTCCCTGTTGCCCTTTCCTACTAGAAATTGCTATATGCTCCATTATTGTGAAAAATCCCTTCTTTGAGGAAGACAAGCTCTAATCCCTTCTCCTAAGGCTCCAGGGATGTGGGGACCCCCTTACCCCCACCAAAGGCTGCACCTGCATCCAGAACATGGCCATTGGTGAGTCTTCTGGGTATCTCTCTCACTAAAAAACACAAGTGAGGGAAGGGAATCAGAAATGTATCCAAACAGACACGGACTGCAATAATAACCTGATTATAAACACAGATGTTGGGGAGCACTTAAGCTGGTACATCATTTAACCAATCAATAACCCTTGTTTCCCCACTATAGCCCATTACTTCCCTGGTAGCAGGCTTTCGTCCCCCATCCAGATGTGAATGGCCTCTGTGAGGTGGGGCTTACGTCCAGTCAGAAGAAAGTTGGTTCTATCCTTTACCACTCAGGCCACTGTTCACTGGCCGGCACATCTGACCTAGCACTTCCATCGTGAAACAGGATCCAAGTGAAGCAGGATCCGCAGGGCCTTACTTCTCTCCAGCATGCTCAGTAGCTACTTCTGGTACTATAGGAGCTAGCTTGCAGGGAGGGGATACTTAGGGCTGCCCGAGTCCTGTCTTTATTTCTCCAAGTGCAGAAACCAAAGCATGCAACCTCTTCAACAGTAGTGTCTTACCATTCAGTTCTGGGATGCAACCAAGAACATTAGCGCCACCTTTACTGTTCTAGGCACCTCTATGACCTCTGGCTAACTACTCCTAAGAAGGGAACCCACTCCTAGCACGGAGATTCCCAATAACCACCTTATGGCTTTTAAGAGCACTTGTTTTTAAACTTTCATGTACTTTTTGATGTTTAGAGACATGGACTATTGCAAACTTCTTCCAGTTCCCTTGGTGGGCATCACTGGTGCCTCACCCATCCGTAAATCTCTCCAGAATTCTCACAGTGACCCCCCGGCCTTTGCACCCTTTGTGAACTAATTCCCCAATGCTCGCTTCTTCAGATGTGCTCACATATCTAAATCTGCAAGACACTCAAAGAGTAGAGTTGTGCTATCCGGATTGTCAGGACCCAAAAGAAAGTGGGGACAAATGGCTATCCATGGTGTCTATTAACATACCAAAGCACATACTGGCCTCCGGGCTGCCGCAGGATCATAAGTACCTATGGCTCTTCTCACAGTGCTCTCTACCCTAAACTTCTCCAGTTCATGGACTTCCCCAGCCCCAGCTTCTCATTCCCTTATAACCTAATAGACTCTCTCTCTTTTTGCCTTCCTCTCTCGATCCCCTCTCTCTTGGCCTTCTCTCAGTTTCTTTATCTGTTCTCTGTCTTCCTCTGTAACCACTCACCTGCCCCTCATGGCCTAGTCCAGTCTACTGGTCATGTTCAGCCTACTATTTTCCCTCCCTGCTCTGGACTCCTCCAAATGTCTCTGGCTGTACTCTCCCTCACATCTACAATAAGCCTTCCCCTCAACCACACCTTGGAGCGGTCATGTCCTCGGTTTAGACATCTGGTACCCAAACCCTCCGTTTCTACACATATATAACAAAACAGTTATACCAAGGATGAGCAGAACAGTGATGCAAAGTCCCCTCATCCTCTCATCATGAAGAGTGGAACTGTGGTGATAATCTTGATGAAGCACTCTGAAAGTCCGTTGTTGTGTGTTCCAAGCCAAGTGTCTGATGATCGCATGAAGTCACAGCTAAGGAGATACTAACGTCTAACATAAGCGAGATCTGACAGCATAGGAAGATTTTTATCCGTTAGTGTCAGCTGTTTCCTCCACAGATCGGTGTTGGATACGGTGGCATGGATAGGCGACACTACCTTAGCTTTCCACAACCCTCAAGTCATCCTCTCTCTGAGCCTCTTTGCGTTTCCCCACCCCTGGTGAACTCAGGGCTGACCTGGGCTGCTTGGCCTTGCCCAGGGCCAAGGGGGACACGAGGCACCTCCCACCTCCTACTGCACTGCTCTCAGGCCAGCTCCCTAGGTCAGAGGCTCTGGGTGGGCACGTGGCTGTAGCTGCAGCTGTGGCCTCACCACACCTGGCTGCTGTGGGAGGCCCAGACTAGGCAAACTATCTCCTCCCCTAACATAACTCTTGCAGGAGAGAAAAAATGTCCTGCTTAGACTGAAGGGTGACAGCCCACCCCTGGGACAGCTTGATGTTCTGTACCTGAATTGTTTCATCAGAGACGCCTGTTCCTCTGGCTTTAAAGCCTTCCAGAAGTTTCTTAGCGTAGAATTTGACTTCTTGTCCCCTTTTTTTTCCTCATGACTTTGCCACATTTGTTTTCAAGTGACCCAGACAGATCTCTTCTTTCTCTGCTTCACTTTTCTCTCATCTCCTCCAGGTGGCTCTCCGCCCGCCCCCACAGACACTCTTTACACACCCTGTCCCACCAAGGGCTCAGCTGCTGTGGGATATCTTTCTATGCACTGTGAATAGGTGTTGCTCTCATTGACTGACAAATAAAGCTGTTCGGCCAATGGCGACGCAGAATAAGGTTAGGCGGGACATTCAAACCGAAGATGGAGATGAAGAAGCGAGGAGAGACGCCAGCCTGCTGCCCAAGGAGCAACAAGATGCCAGCAGACCAGTAACGCCAGGGCCACGTGGCAACATATAGATGAATAGAAATGGGCTAACTTAAGATGAAAAAGCTAGCTAGCAAAAAGCCTGAGCCATAGGCCATCCAGTTTGTAATTAATATACACCTCTGAGTGATTATTTTATAAGCGGCTGCAAGAGCTCGGGTGGGAGAGATTCATCCAGACTGTGGGGCTAGGCGGGACCGAGAAACTTCCCCCTACACTCAGCAAAGCTGCTAACGCTGCAAAGCAGTCTTGAGATCGTTGCTGGATCCAGCTCCTTGTTAAATCTTTGGCGAACGCTGTCTTTTTAGGCCCCGTGACCTGAGTATCACACACTGCTTCCCCCAGACTTCATTCTATAAGTAGCACCTGTTCTTCCTCAGTTGCACTCCAGTCCCTCATATACATGGGAACCTGCCCTGGTGAGGACCAAGCGTCTCTAATGGCTATAGGAGCCAGTACACCAGGAACTGACTCCTCTTGTACCACCTCAGGCGATGCAGCTGTGTCTTAGGGACTGATGTGTGGTTATATTGCTCCGTTTCTCTGCTCCCACACTACCCAAACGGATCCCATTTGCCTCCAGATCTCACTGCCTACTCACAAGCCAGATGTGGGGAATCTTTCATGGCTTGTTTACATTTCTTTTCCAATTCCAGGAATTCTGGTGTTGAATATTCTTTAAGTACTGTGGTGTCTCACACAGGACCATTGGTAAGACCCCTAACTGCATGTTGGACCATGGGTCTTCCCTTTCTCTGTATCAAAGCTCAGACTTTAGGGGTATCCTTTGTTGAAGGGACCTCACCTCTTCCTCATTTCTACCCAATGCCTGTGGGTCCCAGGTTTAAGGGTCCCAGAAAAGGCTCTGTATTACTGGTCTACTCTAGGCTGTCTTCCCCTTTTGACTCCCATCCTTAAAAATATCGACAGGCCAACACCTCCATTTCTCTTTTTGATCTAATTTGCTGCCTGAGTCAGGGGGCAACACTGAGGACACCAACCTCACCCTCCTTTCTGTGGCAATTCCTCCCTCACACTTAGAGTCTTTTTCTAAGATGCCACCTTGACATCAGGTAGATCTCCTAGTACTCAGCAGTGCCCGGGTGGCCTCCCCAGCTGCTTGCTGACACCTCTGCTCCTGATGTGCTATTTCCATGGCTTATAATTTCACCTCCAGATGTTGAGTAGTCCTTAGAACGTTTCCACACTTCCTGGCCAGTCTCCACTCATCAGGCAGTTCTGCTCCTCTATACCACTGGGAAGATTTCTCCCCCCAACAGCCCCTGCCCCAGTGAGCTCACCTTAGTTACATGTCTCACAAATTTCTGCACCGTTCATGTCCCTGCCACTACCCCAACAAGTCTTACAGGAAAAAGCCACCATGTCAAAATGTCCTTTGCAAAAACCCTCTCCTCATGCAACATTGCTTCAACTGTTAATCTCATTCCTCGTCTCATGGACGCCATTGCTCTTCCCAAACTCATTCTAAGTTTTGTTATATCCTGCTGACTACAACAATTGTTGCTAAAATTCCTTTCCAGGGAGAAACATAAACAATATCTAGCCCTTCTCCTAAGGTCTTAACAACAAACCAATGCATGATTCCAGCGAAGTTCACTCTGGGGAACCAGTGAGTTTATTGGGCTTAATTATAGAGCAGTGGTGAGGGGTTACTGTCTTAGTTAGGGTTTTTATTGCTGTGAAGAGACCATGACCATGGCAACTCTTATAAAGGAAGCATTTAATTGGGGCTGGCTTATAGTTTCAGAGGTTTAGTCCATTATTTTCATGGTGGCGTGCAGGCAGACATAGTGCTGGAGGAGCTGAGAGTTCTACATCTGGATCTGCAGGCAGCAAAAGCAACTGTTTCCCATACTGGATGTAGCTTGGGCATGTGAGACCTCAAAGCCCACCTGCACAGTGACACACTTCCTTCAACAGGGCCATACCTACTCCAACAAGGCTACACCTCCCTATGGGCCAAACATTCAAAACACATGAGTCATTGAGGGACATACCTATTCAAACCACCACAGTTACTTACAGGAATGTGGGTGATCCTCTCCCAGAAAGCTGAACCCAGAAAGCATTTATCCAGCAAGGATGAAAGTTTCCCCAAAGTTGCATAAATGAGCCTCCACCCCCAAGTCTTCCTAAGCATATATACTCTAGTCCCTCCTGGTTCACATGTGCATACAATAAGGCAGAATTGTATACAACAGGTGGTATGGAGTAGCTGGATACCCAGGTGGGGGTCTTGTGAGCTCCCACCCCTCCATGAGTGAGGGTGAATGTCAACAAGGCCATCTGTGACAGCCCTTTTGCAAGGGACTGAAGCTCAGCTCCCCAAGATGGTGGGTGATTGAGTCAGAGGACAGTTACGCACCATCCACGGACCTCAGCAGGCATCCCCTAGCTCTGGACACGTGTATGACTTTTAACTCTCAGTGAATTCAGAAAGAGTCCATAGCCAAAGTAAAAATAACCACGTTTCCTGAATCGGACCCTCAAAGACGCATTTGAGAAAAAATAACTAGCAGGGGCTTTGTGTAGAACAACAAAGGTCCTCCCATTTTCCTTGATGTTAGTAGGGAAAAGTAAAGAAAAGTTTTGAACCCCTCAGACTCTGCCATCTTTCAAAAGCTATGGATGGGTGAGATGCAAACAAAGCATGAAGTTCAAAGAGAAGGTATCGTCTAACTAAAACTAGACAGAAGGAAAGAAAGCTTCCTTAACCAAAGAACCATGACAGGTCCTTTCTCTTTGAGAACACTGATTTAAGTGGAGGTGATAGAGAACATAAAATTTACATCTGCTGCCCAGACTAGACTCCTATATCCAGCAGCCCCACCCTACTGCCAGAGAAGGTGGAGTCATATCCAACTTAGCTTTGCAAAACTGGACTTCTGTGGTGATATATTGTGTTCACTAATAAACTTGCCTGAGCCAGCCACTAGATTAGACACAGAGGTCAGGCAGTGGTGGCACACACCCTTAATTCTATCACTCAGGAGGCAGAGATCTGTCTGGATCTCTGTGAGTTCAAGGCCACACAGGAAACAGCCAGGCAGTGGTGGCACATGCCTTTAATCCCAGTACTGGGAAACACACACGCCTTTAATCCCAGGAAGTGATGTCTGGGCAGAGAAAGGTATATAAGGCCTGAGGAAAGAGGAACTCACTCTCTCTTTAGGCTGAGGATTTCATAGAGGTAAGAACTAGTGGCTGGCTGTTCTGCTTCTCTGATCTTTCAGCTTTCACCCTGATATCTGGCTCTGGGTTTTTTATTGAAAGACCATCTAAGATGTGAACAAAAGACTTCTGATCCCCACCCCTACCCACCTCACCCCCATGCCCACTGGTGCCTACTTCAGTCACCTTTCCCATCTCAGTATCTCACACTTCCCTTTAGGGCAGAATTTCTCAACCCGTGGGTCAAGACCCATGCGGGGGGTATGCATTGTACAACTCTTTCACAGGGGTCTCCTAAGACCATTGGAAAACAGATATTTATATTACAGTTTATAACAGTAGCAAAATTACAGTTATGAAGTAGAAGTGAAAATAATTTTATGATTGGGGCCACCACATGAGAAACTGTATTTAGGGTCGCAGCATCAGGAAGGTTGAGAACCAATGCTTTATAGGTTTTTGCATCAAATGACCTTAGGACCACTGTTAGCTCCTGTCTTTCATATACCACATTCATTTTGGTCAAAAAATGTTATCTACACTTTCAAAATAAATCCAAACTTTAACTGGCTCTCATAGTTTCACTGCTACAACTCAGTTGTGAGTCACCGTCCTTGGGTTACTTCAAGCCCCACCTCCAACCCCTACCGTAGCATCCCGGCTCTGCTCTTTCTTCTTTGCTCTATTCTCAACAGAGCAGTCAAGAGTGCTCCTTCACAACCGGAAGTTGGTGCACAAACTTCTTTGCTGAAAATCCTACAATGCATTCTCAATTCACGCAGCAGAAGTAACCAAGCCCTTCCAAGGCCCACAGGGCCCTATAAGGTCTGCCCCGCCACAGCCTCCCTTCCAACAGTCTTCCCTCTGCTCCCAAGCCCCAGCCCTTACCGCCCGAACAGACACTCTCCTAGATGACTGTCCTGTATCCCTTTCATATCTTGGCTCAAATCATACTCTCAGTGGAGTAAGGCTGTCAGAAAAAAAACTTGGCACTAGTCACGTGAGAATTTCAGATAAGTAATGAACAGCTTCTCAGTATTCAGTGTTCATCTGAAACTCACATGTAACTAGATGGCTGTGGGTTTGGTTTTCCTATTTGTTTCAAAATCTTATCCTTCAATGGACTCTACCCTGACACAGGTGTGACCTGCCTTCCCTCGCAGCCCCATGGGCCAGATTCCTCTCACCTGTCTCTGTCTGTCTCTCTGTCTCTGTCTCTCTGTCTCTCTCTGTCTCTCTCTCTCTCTCTCTCTCTCTCTCTCTCTCTCTCTCTCTCACACACACACACACACACACACACACACACACTTTGTTTTAATCTGCTAATCTTCCATGCCATGCTTATTACCAGACTCATCATGAAAGCCGTCTTCCTCGAAGCCCTTCCAGCACAAAAAGCAAGATTTAATTTCTGGTTAAAGAGTCTTCTTTGTCAGAATATTTCTTTTCTACTGCTTTCAAGAGTTAGAAAGTTTTATTAAAAATATATGGGGAAATAGAAGCACTTCTATATTTTTCACATTTCGCCACTTCTACATATATTCATTCTGCTTTTACACATACCCGTTTTGCCAACCACTAATTTTTACACCTTAAATATATGTGCACGTATGTGAATACAGTTGCTTGCTATCAGCTGTTGTTTATCTTTCCCCAAGCGCATTATCCTCATGGCTTACAAACCAAAGAATTCCAATAAAAGAGAAAATACTACGTCAAAAACAAAAGATATTTAAATACCCAGACTGAATCTTTCAATATGATTCTTTGGCTAGTAGCCAAATGCAGATATATACATTAGATTTAAAGTTCATGAATGGACTTGTTCCTAAAGCAGCAAGAAGACCATCTGGCTGAATTCTCTAACTCAATGCAGGCTCTAGAAAATGCAACCATGCCGTGCCTCACTTCCTCATTCAACCCAGTTCATTGTTCAGACGGCACATGTGGAGTGCACTGTCGGCCTCTGGAAATGGAAGAGCGTCGCACAGGTCCTTGAGAGGGAGGAAGGACCTAGGTCTGAAGGGTTTTACAAATAGGGTTAAGGGGTTAGTGGAGGGGGCCAGAGCACCATCCCAGCAGACTTGTGCATTTGCAAGCTCCCTCTGGCTACTGGCTACAAGGCAGAGAACTGATGAAAATATTTGGTACATGAATTTGATTAAGAAGTGGTTATGACAGAAGGGGTCTTCAACTTTAACCTCTAAATCTCAGAGCATCAATTTCGGAAAAAGATCCCTTTGAAGAAACCACAATGAGTATATTTGAAATGCCTTCTTGTAATCTGCTTAAATACCATTTTAAAAGTAGCTATACTGAAAATGTAAAATTTTATTTAATTCTGAATTTTTATAATGGATAAATGACTTAGTAAAATATAGAAAAGGGAATAAAGACCTGCCTGGAGCTAATAGCTTTGCATACAAACTCTGGTGGACTTCTCATGCATTTCCTCATCAGATGTGTGCTTTCAATAAGCAAAGAGGTTACAGTCTCTACGTTATCCCTGTTTGCAGAGAATGGCCTTCAGACTCAAGGGTGAGGGGTACAAAAGGCAGGATGACTTTGCCTGACTTTGTCCTCTCTCAGGTCAGTATTCTTGCCTCTACAGGGAGAGGAAAATATATTTATAGTGAGTCTACACTGTGTGTAGACTGAGGTGGTCTTCAATAAAAACAGAAGAAGAAAGGGGTAATTGGTAAATTAAAATTATGAAAACTACCCCTTTTTATATGTGCGATATTGCAGTTGGCATGTCAAATGAAGTGATACAGAGATCATTAAACTTGGATTTTTTTTTAACACATCACAAGTACAGCCACATCACAATTTCTCGCAAGCCACATAACTCAAAAGATGCCCTTCTTGGTGAGGTGCTAATGTAAAAGAAGGAATGCTACAGGAAAGACACCCACTTATGAATGTACTGATGTAACCCCTCACATGCCTGGTATCTGGCATTGGCTGGTGAGGCTTAATCAGATCTATCTCCAAAAGCAGATCAGCAGATCTCTGCCCCCAACTCTGGAATGGAGTCTCTCTTTGGAAGCAGATCTATCCATATTACTGTCATGCCTCTGCTGTGACATGGGCAGATTCGGGCTGGTTGGGCAGCTAATAGGTTGTCACTTATAGCATGAGCCCTGATAGAATGGGAAATGTCTCTTCCCTCAGTAATGCCTTAGTCCTGGGAGAAACCTTGGCTTGACTTGGCAGAGTCATGACGCACATACTTCATTAACTTACAACCACCCACCACAAACTCCAGAGAATGGAACATGGAACCAGTGACTTTGACAGGGATGGTGTGGAGGAGAACACTGTCTCAGCACAGCCTGCCTCAACAAGGATGTCTGCAAGGGGCAGAAAGTACATGAAACTTAATAAAGAGGCTAGGGGCTACATGCCTGATAGACCCCAGTGCTGTGTTCACAGTCAATGCTCAATGTTCTTTACTTAAGTAAAGAATTGACTATATGAGAAGCAGGACTTATGGATACTCCCTAAGCTAATGCTTGTTGAACAGAAGTTTCACTGTCAAAAAGTCCCTCAGTTGAGCAAAGTGCTAGTGAAGGTCACATGTATCTTTCTGTGGTCCATGATTGTGGATTGTGAGCTGTAACTTTCCAAAAATGAATGGACATTTTTGTGCTTCCTTCTATATTATGATAGCAAAGAAAAGAAGAGAGAGAATGAGTGGGAATGGGCATGACCAACACCGAGTAATTGAATTAGTCCTTGTGTGCCTTCTTGGAGATCTGTATACGGTTCTGCTCAGGCAGGCAGCTTAATTGTAAGTTAGACAACTTTGTCCTGAGGTGGCCCTTATTCTTGACTTTTTCTCAGTGTTGGTGATAGAACTCGGGGCCCCGCAATGCTGGACAAGTCCTCTGTCATTGAGCTACATCTTAGTCAAGGTAGCTGTCACTGAAAAAACAGTATTTTTGTTGAGAGACTCAAAGTCTATTTGGCATTAGTTTATGGCAACGCTAACCCAGCAAACCAGTAGACAGTGCTCTCAGTGAAAACAGAGGAGAGGCATCGCTGCCTCCTGGAGAACTTTGCAGAAAATAAAAAGCACTGGCTGGCTTGCAGCTGGGTGATTTTTGCATACTGGACACAGGTCTTGACTGGCATCCTCTCAATACCTCTTCCACTGCAGTCCTGCTATTAGTGTTCAGAATGCTCTACATGGTGAAAACCACTTTTCTTTAAGCTGTTCCATTTTAAAATGACTGGAGAGCTTTGAGTTTAAAAGTTCACACACACACACACACACACACACACACACACACACACACACACACACAAAACCCTATCATGCGCTCATCTAGGACATACCCCTTGTCTAATGGGATGTAACAAGCTCACCCTGTTAGACAGTCAGCGTCCATTATTCAAACACCCAGCTGCCCTGTTTCACACTTGGAATGAACTATGCAATAAGCCTATTTGATCTTTTCTTCATTGTCTGCTTCAGGAATGTATGCAAGCTTTTCTTCTTCGCTATAGTAACAGGTTTCTTCTTTGCAGTGTAGGAAGTGATTCACCTCTAGGAGGCTAATTTCTTATAGTTGAGTGCAGGATCTTAATAAATAAACCCAAAAGTGAAGTGCCGTTCTGAACAGCCCTCACACCAGCAGGGAGAATCTGTGAATGAGGAACCATGGAAGACTATTCACCACACACCCATTTACTCCAAAATATTATTTGGATCAGCACTGGATATTTTGAAATAAATTATAAGTGATTCTTCTTTCTGTATTAATTAAGAACTTACACTACTCCTCAAGTGTTTTAACTCCCCCAGTGCCAAGCTTAAGTCCTCTGGATTAATCCTGATGCATGAAGAGCTTTGAAAACATAACAATCGCAGGCAACAACCCTGGGTGATTAAGAAATCAAGATGTGTGCAGGTGCCGAGAGAAAGAACACACACAGAAAAAGGCAGCGAGAAGAAGTTACAAAGACTGCCCAGGCATCCTCAGAACAAACTGCACTCTTTTTTTTTTTTTTTTTTTTTTTTTTTTTTGGTTTTTCGAGACAGGGTTTCTCTGTGTAGCTTTGCGCCTTTCCTGGGACTCACTTGGTAGCCCAGGCTGGCCTCGAACTCACAGAGATCCGCCTGGCTCTGCCTCCCAAGTGCTGGGATTAAAGGCGTGCGCCACCACCGCCCGGCCAAACTGCACTATTAAGGCTCAGAATAGCACACAATTCTATCGGTCTCACCTTTGGATTTATTTGATTAAATTTGTGTGTGTCTGTGTCTGTGCTCACATATATGTGTGGGGACATGCTGTGTGTGCATGTGGAGGTCAAATAGGATGCCAGGTGTCCTCTGCCATCGCTCTCTTCATATTCCTTTGAGGTAGAGTCTCTCCCTGAATCTGGGACTCATGCTTTCTCAGAAGTCAGCAAAGCCTCGGTGACCCTCTTCTCTACCTCCTTCTGAGCAAGGATAACAGATGTAATCAGGATGCCCAGCGTGTTACGTGCGTGCCGATACCCGAACTCTGATCCTCAGGATTGTCCAGGAAGTACTCTTAACAGCTAACCCATCTTTTCAGCCCCACATCTCACTATCAGCAGCAAGTTTGGGGAGACAGGAGTACAGGAAGAATCTGAAAGAAAATTTCCCTTAACGGAGAGCTGAGCAAGGAGAGGGTACCAAAGTGACCAGGAAACAAGATATAATAGTGATAAAAAAATGCAAGTAGAAAGAAAATCATTTTTCTGTGGTCATTTTATATGGTAGATTTACAGAATTAATGAGCTGATCAAAGAATCTTTTGTCCAGGCTGGTGACATCTGAGGGTGTCTGTTAGGTATCAGTGTATATACAACCTCTTTCAGCTTAATGAGTGAGGGACCAAATCCTTCTTCCTTACCAACCCATTCTCTCTCTCTCTCTCTCTGAATTACAAGCCTGTCTCCTCATGCATATGCTCACCTCAGCTTGGAGAACTGGAAACAAATGTTTTCATCGATAGCCATTCTGGAATGATAGCCACTGGGATTTTCAGCCCAGTTCCTGGTAATCAGGGGGTTCTTTGATGGAGAGACAACCAATAGGCAGTGATGTTGAAGCATCTAAATAGAAACAGAAAACGGGAACTGGAAACGTGAGTCACAGAGCTTTCTAGCCATGATTGTCAAACCAGTTGGGATGTTGGAACAGTAGCCTTGTGAAATTTCACTTCCCTGCAAGAAGGACACCCTCCAGGGAGAAAATGTTTCAGGTTTTGCTTCCCTTTACCCCAAATGAAAATTTTCTTCATTGATGTCTTTAAAAATATTTTTACTGAGATGGTTGTTGGTGATGCATGCCTTTAATCCCAGCACTCAGGAGGCAGGGCAGGCAGATCTCTGTGAGTTCAAGGCCAGCCTGGGCTACAGAGTAAGTTTCCAGACAGCCAGGGCTGTTACACAGAGAAACCCTGTCTCAAAGAAAAATATTTTTATTAATTCTTTGGGAATTTTATAAATGTATTTTGATCAAATTCACCCCCGAATCCTCTTCTCAATGTCTTGGATCCACCCCCAACCCCAAACTCTGGTGGGTTTTTGAGGATAGTAATAAATAGTTTTATGAGACTTTATTGGCAAATGTCCAGCGAAAAGCTAAACAGTGTTTCTTTTGGTTTCATTTAAGTCAAACCTCTGCCCACAGATTCAGTGCTAACTTCTTAAAATTTAATGCACACTCATTTCTCCTACAGTGAAGTGTTCACTCGCTTCCACTAAACATGATGGAGCAATTAGAGTTTTCAGTCAGAGTTCTAGAGTGGCAACAAACACCAGGCAATTTCATGAAATAGTTTTCCTAAGAAAGAACAAACCATTTCCAAATAATCCCTTTTGTCAACTTCCAATTAAGCTATACTGTGCCATTGACAAAATATTCATCATATCCAGGAGACAAAGTATTGTTTCAAACCTATTAAGTACAAATCATATAATTTTTCAAGGTTAATGAGTCTAATTTACTCATCTTTGGTTAGGAAGGGTGATATATGATGAAAAAATCATAAGGGTTCCCCCTTTTTATTTATGCTGTTGATTCATCCACATTTGTTTGGCTTTTATGTCCGTGTAATTGATTTGTATAATTTTGTCCAAAGCAGATGGGCAACTGCACACGACCACTTGCAAATCATTTAGATTATTATTGTACTAATGTTTATTCAAGGCCAAATGGAGAGAACACAAAAGGTGTGATGTTCAACTTAGCATAACAATATCATGAAAAATCTATTTGGTTTCAGCAGCAAAATAGATTCTCACTACCAATTTGTTTCATAAGTGCAGGTGAATTGCTTCTGTCCATGTGGCTGGACTAGCTGCTGAAATTAATTATGGCATCATTTTCTAGTTCCACAATACAATACAAACTCTCTAAGAGGATAATAAAAGAATAGACATATTCAATACTGATATTAAGTTTTATGATGCAGACTTATACCTCTTCTACTTTTGAACTAGATAATAAAAAGTACAATTATGTCTTAAAAAATAAATATATAAAAATTCGATGATCCAGAAAGCCATAATCCATTCAAATACTTCTCTGCCAGCATTGTCTCTGATATTTTTCAATGTACAACTTCTTTTAGTAATATGTGTCTCATGCTCTTATAGTCTTATTTGAGATCATTATATCACAGGAATCCCACAATATCTATAAGGCATTTTTCAGCTTCCTTTCCTGAGCATTTACTATACAAATTAACATATCATTGTATGTTTAGATGTAAGATTTACATAGGCAAGAACAAGTTTTAGGGTCACTACTTATTAAGTAAATAGGTTTTTTTAAAATATGCTTTCAGTAGCTAACTAGCAGTGTTTCCCCTCAAATCCAGATCAGTTAAAATGCTTCATAAAAGCTGGAAGCATATTTTAATAATTGTTCCAAAGTGCTAAGGAACCATTTAGGAAGGCAAATTAATCATTTGCCAAAGATCATTTTGGTAGAGATGTGTTAGAATATCATTGATATTATTTTCATTTTTGGATCTGAGTAAAAATGTTCTGTGGTGGTTTGAATGAGGAATGTACCCTATAGGCTCTGGTATTTGAACACTTGGTTCCTAGTTGGTGGCACTGTTTGGGAAGGATCAGGCAGTGTAGCCTTGACCCAGGAAGTAATTCAGTCAGGGGTGGGCTTTGAAATTGTATGGCCTCCTTATACTTCCAGTTTGCTCTCTCAGCTTCATGCTGTGGTGGTGGATCTCTCAGTTTCCTGCCATACCTACCG
Organism: Peromyscus californicus insignis; assembly: GCF_007827085.1. NCBI lineage: Eukaryota > Metazoa > Chordata > Mammalia > Rodentia > Cricetidae > Peromyscus > Peromyscus californicus. Next base: position 25,615,691 of record NW_026294447.1, on the reverse strand, counting down.
GCCATGATGGACTCTAATCCTTCTGGAATTATAAGCCAAAATAAACTCTTTTATATATATATATATATATATATATATATATATATATATATATATATATATATATATATATATATATATATATATATCTTTGGTCATGGTATTTTATCACAGCAGGAGAAAAGTAACTAATATACTACACTTCCCAGACTCCTTTGCAGTTAAACAGGAGCCTCAAACCTGAGCTAAAGCCAATGGGATGGAGAAGTGATAGAAGGCAAGGTGTTCAGCATTTCCTAGCCTAGCCACAATCCTGCTTACCAGATTTTGAGGCTAATCCAATTTTACATAGGGAAACATATCTACTTTTAAAATAAAGCACATTTTAAGTAATTTAAGCTGGAATCCTCTAGGGTAGAAAACTTTGGAATCCTTGAAGGGCAAAAGTTCATTAGGAAGTCTAACAAAAATTATGAGCAAAACATATCTGGAGAGCCCTGTCCCTAAAAGACAATGTGTCTTACACACTGAAAGGTCTACTTGGAAAACATCCATTTATTTCTGACAGCAGGGACAAAGACACACTCACAATAACAGAGGGAGGTTTAAAATCCTCACCACATACAATGTCTCCTCTTTCCTCTTGATGATTGTGCAGGTCAGTCTCCAGTGCCTCCAGTCTTCCATCCCGAATGTTGCTGTGCTTTGAGCTGTGCTCTTGATACTGATGGTCAAGGTGATATAACTGAATCAGGAACAGATGAGGACATCCCCCAAACTGCATTTTTATATAAAACACCTAAATTAGGGTTTTCTTACTGTGATATCCCCTAGACAAAAACTACTTCAGTTATTTTTTCTATTCATTTATTGAAAACGAGTAGAAATTTATTTTATATACATTACTTCAATCTATTCATTTCATCAAGTATTATTTATCCTCTTCTCACAAATACCTATTACTAGACTCTTTCTTCAAGTGAAGGACTATTTAGCTTTACAGAAATGTAAGTGATTCCATGCTTTGGATGTATTTGTATTTCTAAAAGCGCAATTGAAAAGGCTAGTTTTTGTAAGGATGGTTAGGAAGTTATACCACTTGTTCTAAGTTATGCTTTAAGTCATATATTTTAATATAAAAGTTGTTTTATTTTCCTCTATTTATGAATTACCCGCCTTTGAAACATTTTCCTTGTATATTTAATACATCCTAATCCTTTGCTTAGAAAAAGGTATTGCCACTTTTTTTCAATTTTCCCATAAGCTTTGTAAACAATTTCATCTTACAAAATGCTAGCACTACAATGTAAGGTTAGCCCTGCAATGAAACCCCATATATATCTTAACCCTTTTCTCTTAAGTGAATAATTATTTGGTTAAAGAATAGTCTGTTTTGTAGCAGGATTTAAATGCTATGGTCTTTAATGCCACATGATAACCTCAGAAAGTGAATGAGCTTGTCACTAGGGCATATAATCCTCTAGGCAAAAAAAAAAAAAAAAAAAAAAAAAAAAAAGAAGAAGAAAATGTGTTAAGACATAATTAAATACTTACTTTTGGGGAAATATAGGGAAAGAAATTCATCTTTTGTCAAACACACTTTTGTTAACCCAGAATGTGCCAGAGTTGCTGCCTGTCTAAACTGGTCTATTCCTTAGCTATTTAAGTACCAAGAATGCCTGCTCATTGTTCACAACTAGTTTCCGCTTGTGGGACAAAACAGCTAGTCGGAGAGTCAGCCTCGGTCAGTGTCTATTTAGGGCAAAATGTCAAAAAAGAATGTCCTGCATTTGGGGCTTGACAATAATGGACATGGCTAAATCTGAAAATTAACAAAAGCAAGCGAACAGCTTTTTAAATTCTGAAGAACATTAGATTCTAGTGTCCTTTTTGTGCGGAGCATTGTGGCTTAACCCTCTGAAAAGGCCACCTGTGGGCAACCATTTTGTGATTGTATTAAATGCATAAAAGAACACTTTCCAAAATAACCTGGCATTATTATTCACTTATTTTATAGTAAATCTGCATTCAAAACCTGCATTAAATCTGAGGCTTCATTCTTGAGTGAAATTTAAAGCTGTAAGTTTGATATAAATGCATACTCAACAGCAGATGCATGATTTTATGGTCAAATGTATAATATTTAAAATGGGTTCAAGCAAACCTTCGACACAGCAATTAGACCGTGTGTTGGGTAAAGAGAAACAGGAGTGGTGCAGAGTAGACAGGGAATCCCGGAGGAAATGACACAAAATTGATAGCATGTAATTATTAGACTGACACCGAGAGATATGAGGCAGTTAGAGAAAATGACTGTTGTCTATTAAAAGAATCTGATACCCTCAGCAATCCTAGATGCATTATTTTCTCAGTTCAACATCCCCACGTTAGCGAATAAGAGGAAAACTGTGTTTGAGGTCCACAGGCTTTGCAATCACTCATGCTAACGATCTTTCCCCTAAACACAGCACAGAGGCGAATGTGAAGCCTTCCTGATTGAAAATGGAAGGCCATGGTGCAGGTGGCATCTGTGAAGATACAGGAAGAGTGTCCTGAAACCAGAAGAGAAGCTTGCTGATACCCATGCTGCAGAAAGACCATTTGCTGTGGCCCTTTCTCACACGTATTGAAGAGCATGCACTTGACATTAAATGTGATAAAAAATTGTTCTATGGTCCGTGAATACACGGTTTGAATCTTTGGCCCTACTTGTAGTTTTGTGGCTACTATAAAAAAACTTTGGACATTGTTCTATGTTCCTTAAGTTTGGGTAGCACACAGCCTGAGGAGTTGATTTCTTTCTTTCTTTCTTTCTTTCTTTCTTTCTTTCTTTCTTTCTTTCTTTCTTTCTTTCTCTCTCTCTCTCTCTCTCTCTCTCTCTCTCTCTCTCTCTCTTTCTTTCTTCTTTCTTAATCTGGAAAACAATGAATTTCAAAATATTTTTAAAAGAGTTTAAAATATTTTACTTTAAAAATACTTTTATTTATTAGGACACACACACACACACACACACACACACACACACACACACACACAAGTACAGATTTGTTTCACATAGTGCAGACTGGCCTTGAACTCACTCCGTCGTAGATGCTGGCTTTGAACGTTTGTTTCTACTGTCTTAGTCTTCCAAGTACTAGGATGACAGGTGTGTGCCTCCAGGCCCAGCTTCTAACATATTTTAGAGATATTAATTAAGATAGTTCCTAAGTCTCTTTAAATACTTCTCAGTTCGACTTCATTCTAATTAGATTATTTCTCTTTTTCCTCAAGGTAATCGACTTCAGTTATTTAAAGTTTGCTCTGCTTCAGTGGCTCTAGTGAACTGGATAGGATGAGGGACTACAGAATCACACAAATGGAACTTTTTTGTCACTCAGACAGCTCACAAGTTCCCCTTTACTCACAGTTGTTACTTTTGGGGGATTATTACTATTATTATGTTTTTATTATTTAAATCAATTTTGAAACTTGAACATATTTGGATCATCTTCTTCCCCTCCCCAATTCCTTGCAGATCCTCTCCCACTCCTTGCCCATACAACTTTAAGTTCTTTCTAAAACAACAAACAAAAACCCAATGCAACAACAAACTGCCCCCACCAGGAAAACAAAGTAAAACCACATTAAAACAACAACAACAAAAAGTTGTTACCTTTGTTCCTTTTCTTAATCAGTAAAGATTAAAATCTATGTTATATTAAAAGTGAACTTTCCCTTTGAGGAAGCGGGGAGGGAGAGTGCTTTCTTCTTCTAAAGTGGAGGAGACTAAGAAAAAAGAAATTTCCAAGATATTAACTAGGCAAACATTCCATTGTTGACACATAGACAGTATTTTTCCACAACTCACCAATTCTTCAACAGGCTTCTTAACTGACAGAACTTCAAGTATAAACTCGGAATATTTAGTCAATGATTGTTCTTTTGTTTACAAATTTTTGAGAATTTCATGTATGAAGACTGTACTGACATCATGTTTACCCCTCTGTCTCCTCCATGCAACTGCTTCTGTGTCCTGCCCCACCCCCAACCAATTCCTTTTTAAATCCACACCTGCAACCAAAAAATGAGGCTTTTTTTCTTTTTTAGTCTCTTTCCAGGTAGATATAAAGGAAGGATCCCCCTACCCCACCCTGGCAAATAAACATACTGAATTGTACATCTTTGACTTCATATTATTAAAGAACACTTTACCTCTTCTACATCTACAAACATCCCTGATTTTCTAGAACATCCATTTGTTTTTCTCAGTGTCAGACCATACCACAGCATCAAAACATAAGCACACAGCAGGATATCACAAAAAAAGCATGTTTAAGAACCAAGAGGGCATCGCAAATGAGAAAATCCAGGGTTTTTCTGAAGGGAAACTATGAATGTACGCAAACATCATTGCCACACACCTGGAGCTCCAGATACGGCCATCATCAGCCAACTTAATGTTTTGGCTAGCCAGATGGCTCAGCTGTTATAAGCGCTGGCTGCTCTGGCAGAGGACCTGAGCTCCACTCTCCAGCACCCACACATAGTTTCACAACCACCTGTAACTCCAGTTCCAGGGGATCAGACACCCTCTTCTGACCTCCAAGGACACCAGGCATACACATTGTGCACATACAGACATGCAGATAAAAATGCTCATACATACAATAAATAAATCTAGAAAAATTATACAAAACGAATTTTAGTTTGTCTCTCCCATGTTTTGCTCTCTAGAGATCTCTGATTTTAAGATCTAATCCCCCCCCCCCCCCCCCCCCCCCGTGGAATACACCTCTCTCTTCCACAAACATCATCCCATGTTCAAGTCATGTCCCAACCCAGAGCTACAGACTCTGAAAAGTCAGCAATTTTGCAGTTCTATAGAATAGAATACTATGGGTTATGTCAGTCAATGCTCAGATGAAAACACATTTTTTTTGGTCCTTTACAAACACCTTCAATACATAGGCAGAATCACGATAAGTATAGTTATTAACATGAACTGCCTGCTTCCTTACAAGACCGAGCCTGTTAGTTTAGTACACAAAGTCATAGACAGAAATGTGAGTTTATGTCCAAAAGTAAGTGAGATGTGCTTTTTTTCTAAAAAAAAAAAAGGGGGGGATGACATTTTTATGTAAATCATAAGATGCCTGAACCATAAGGGTTAATAAGAGGTGAGGAGGAAGGGAGGAAAGGGAGAGAAAATAAGAAATGAAACAAGAGAGGATTAGATGCAAGTATCGCTGACTGCAGCTACTCTCCAGAAACTAAACAGGGTAACAGGGAACTGTCTCCACATTAGAAAGGATTTAAAGAAAAAGAATGTATATCACATATTGAAAAGAGAAAGAAAATAAGAAATAATAATAATAATAAAGGCTTTCAGGCTTTGCACAGAACACATCTGTGAGGGGGAAAAAAAGCAAGAAAGAAAAGAAACAGTGAAATTGAAATTGTCTCCAAAGGTGTCTCATCTGGAAGGCTCCATTGTGCCTTCCCTTTCACATCAAGACTTTAATTTTGCATTCCCTTTGTCCGTCTTGAGACACACTTCTAGTTTATTCTATGCGTTCATTTTTCTTTTAAAGCTCGCCTTATTGGCAAGGGGGGGGGGACAGTGCATGAAACTCAGATCCTTGCTTATCTCTTTTGTCCCAAGTTTAGGAAAGATAGGGATGTCTTACTCCACGCTAGGGCACAGGCTGCTTTTCTCTGCGGCTACCATCTCCCTTGTCTTCAGTACACCCTCCTTCTGACCCTAATGCCAACAGCGCCTGGACTCTGAACCTACCATTAACCGCTAAAGCTCCTTCCGCATGACCATGGAATAGAATATAGTCACTTATAGTAAGTCCAAATGCTTGCCAAAATCTCAGGGCTGCGGTTCTAACTTGAGAACATTTTTGTTTCTGACCTAAAGATCTATCCCAAGAGCCAGGGAGATTGGGACCTTTATCAGATTGGGTAACTCATTTTGGGGAGACTTACTTGCCTCCAAACCTTTGCTCAAATAAACTCACATTTGAAGTTTGGTTCTTCAGGGAATGCTTCCCTGGCTCTTGCTGGCTTAATGCAAGGCCATGTGATCTTACCAAACTCCAGTTCCCTTTGCAGCTAGGAATCAATGCTGAGACTTGGTAGGATAGCTGGCCATTTGTTTTCCTAATATACAGCACATGGGGAAAGGACCAGGATCCAGACAACTACATGGGAACATCAAATGATTCTCAGCCCTGCTCACACTACCGGAACAAGAAACTATATAATAGGGTATCAACAATTCTTGACTTAGCATAGATATACAAGCAAGTGGACCTAGTTTCTTCTACTCTCAGTACACAGCATGTGCTAAGACTCTGTGCAGAGAAGGCACCACCAGTCAGCTGATAACATGAGGCCCCACAAGTATATCCTCTGTACGTCCATCCCTCCAGGTAAACTCAGGTTGTAGTTCTGATACCCAGCGTCTCTCTGGTTCCCATGGCAACCCGATCCACTACTGTTGTAATGCTATTCCAGGGTTAATTTTGTTTGCGTTTTCTTTTCCTTTTCGAAATGAATTGTTGATGCTGCAGTTTTTGCACATCCTTCAGCTTGTGCAGAATTCACAGCCAGATCTTTTAAGCCTGGATCCAATCAGGTTGCTGCTCTATCAAAAAGCTGACTTATGCATTCCTGCTGATTAAACCTGCCATTTAACTAAAGCTTCTTACATGTCGTAATTCCCTTTCCTCCTTGCACCTTTTCTTAATTGCTGCAGTAGAAAACTGTAAAGCCAGGGCCAAACTCTGTTAAACCTTGACTTCCGACTTACGGTAAGCACACACTTCAGATGTGTGTTCAGATGCCAAACTGGAATGACGTGAATCTAAGTGCACATAGGTGCATCTAGAAAGTTCTACTAACTTCCCTTTTCTTTTCAATTCACCACTCCTTTGGACCATCATAGAAATGAATTAATATTAGTTAACAACAGATCTTAGAAATCTTATACGTACCAATATATTTTAGAAATCATTTGTTTGCACATTCTTGCTCATAAATTTCTGGAGATAAAAAAACTACTATCATTTGCTTAGAGGAAATTTTTTTGCAATTATAACACTTCTTGGTTTAGCTTTTCCTTCCAGAACATTCCCCAGTAGCACACGAATTTAGAGCCCTCACACTTTCAGCAGAGACGGTTCATGCATTTTCAGTTCTCTGATACAATTGTTCATTCCCCTGTTTAAAAACTGTTCCAGTTTGCACACATTTAATATGCTTGTTCTTCAGAGGTTAACATGCTTCATTGACACAGTCACCTGCTAAGGGGTCATGTGCTAATGTGACCACTTTAGTAGAATGTCAACTTGACTAGAGGAGCCGGAACTCTGTCCAGGAATGACCCACCTCTGAAACACACCAATTCTCAGATCAAAAGCAACAGCTGGACAAAACACCACCCACTAACACTGCACATCTGGTTAAGGCAGAAAGAAAATGGAAAGACTTTGCCCGAAGGGATGTTCCGGAACAGAGTGATGACTCTGTGTGGGAACTTAATCTGAAAACTCGGGGTTAAATCTTAACGAGTAACAAGACATGGATGGGATTGTTACTTCAAAGCAAGGTTTGTCCCTGGGACAGAGAATGGCTGCCTCCCACATCATCACAGACACTGGCAAACAAGGCCAAGTTCATTCTCTTCTCATGTCCAAGTTGAAGGCTACCAGGGACTTAGGCAGAACCTAATGGGCTGAAACAGTTACCTGCAAGGAAAGAAGCGCCTGGCTACTTGTGGGAAAGACTGGTGAGGGCAGGGGCAGGGGGAGGTTAAATCTGAGAGGCTTGTTAAGCAAGGGCCAGGTAGTTACTGTGGAGGTGGTCTTTCTGGGGATTGCTCTATTAATTATCCACACGGGCAGGAATTGTTTCTCTTAAGCAGTTCCTGATACATTCAAACAGTTAATGAAATCCCATCTGTATAGGGGCTTCCAAGGGGGAGTGTAGGCTGAATTAATTAGTTTCAAATGTGAGGCTTTTTTTTTTTCCAAAGGAGGAGAAAACCCACAGTCTAAACAAATGTCATTTGCAATGTCCCGAAAAGACACTACTATAAAGTGGGGTGGGAAGAAAAAGAGGAATACCTTTAAGCAAACTCTACTTTCTTTAGAAAGAAACACAGTGGTAGACCTTCTCATATGTAATTAAAATCTCATTCTAAAATTCCTGCCGCTATCTCATCCAAAACTCAGCTAATAGGAAATCTTAATGAATAGCGGTATCTCAGTTGAGATGCCTTGAGTATATTTCTAGGTAGATAATACATTGAGTAGGAGCATTTACTTACAAAAGATAAGCAATTTATGATTCGTCCCAGGTTTTAAAGGCACACGGGGGGGGGGGCGGTTAAGACCAAGAAAACTAGGTTTACAATACAGAAATTATACACATTGTCAAGTGTTTATATTTATCATGAGACCTAGAACGGGAACCCAGGCTGTACAAAGTGTACCTTAATTTCAAAAAGAGATGTCACTGGGGCTGTGAAGATGGCCTGGTGCTTGCTGCCAAACTTGAAGACTTGAATTCAGATACAACCCCCTGCACTCACACTCACACCACACACACACACACATACACACACACACACACACACACACACACACACACACACACACACAGTAATATTAATTTTTTAAAAGAAAATGACCTCATTCCTTTCAAGACAGACTCCAGTCATCCCTTTCTCCCTCGTTTAAAATAACCTGCCTGAGACAGGAAAGGGGTGCCCACCTGACAGCCCTCTTTCTCTGAAGGGTTCTGTTGCCACTGTGACAGCTCAGTCCTGGGGTGGGCACACCTTTCCTTCCTCCTCTAGAGCTGTGTCTCCTGACGCCCTGACACTAGCAGGTTGGGTATCAAAGCATACCTCTAAGACTTCCTTACATGTGTGAACATCATAGAACAAAGGAGACCAGACCGCAGGTCGCCCTGGGTGCTACTGGAGGTGAACGGGAGCTGGTGGGCAGGGGTCCTTTGGTTAGTGTTTCTGAGGTCTGCCTCTGAGTCCTCTGAAAAACTACCCCTTAGCAACTCTACCTGGAACAACCTTCCGCAGACTCTGGGCTCTGGGTGCTTGAAGGATGGGCAATCCCTGCAGAAAGTGACCACCATGCACATCTGGAAAAAGGTGGCAGCCATGCATGCTGTTAGAGCTAATGAGCCAAACAGGGACACCTGGGGATGGAAAAAATTAATTACAAGTCTATGCCAGCAAACTACCTGTTAGTGTCTACCTGTGAGCATCTAAGCCTAAATGGCGCCTAATTTCTGCTCTTTCCCTTTCATCACACAAGCGGGCCCTGGGAAATTTCTGATGCCTTCTTTTCTTACAGCCCGCCCCCCCCCTTACGCCCCCCTTCCCCAGTCCTTAATGGAGATCTTGAACCACAGAGCCACCGTGTCAGAACTCAGACGGTTAACATTCACTCCTTGCTGTTTTATTGCATATTACTGTGCGCGCCTGAGCAGCGGGAGCAGATTCGGGCAATTACAATCAAGTCAGGGCACACGCGGCGGCAGAGCAACACGGGCATGATGAGGATACTGATGAGGTACTTATCGAAAACCCCACATCATCCACACTCATCAGCCACAACATGTCACCCCAAATGAGGCATCAGCTGCCTTCAAAAGGCTCATTGCACCGTGTTTACCGCTTCCCTCGGACCCACTTTTGATTTTACGGTCAGAACTGGGTTCAAACAGCAGCTGTCTGGCAGGAGCGGGCCTGGGCTCCTCGCTGCTGCTTCCCCCCGGAGTCGCCAGGCTTTGTCTAGGGAGAGCTTTGGGAAACGAGGGGCTGGCAGGGCCAAGAGATGTGCGCGCGGGAAGGCAGCAAAGTGTCCAGTTCCGTTTCTCTCAAAGAGGAATCCCTTTCCTAGAAGGGGCCCTTGATTAATTTCAAGCACTAGCACACAGTGGTGGCCTAATGTGGGTGGGGGAGGGACACGAAATAAGGAGCCTTTCACAGATCCCCTTAAAATAGTGACGGGGTGGGACCTCTCACGCAGGCAGAAGTCCTAGAAAGGTCAATCCCATTGGGAAAGACAGATCCAACCAGGAGAGCCAGTCAAGTGGTAACAGTTCGTAATTCTTTCATCATCGACTCATTCTCGGCTGGTTGGGGGGAGCATTCATTAGCAGCTTGTAGGAAGACGCTATTCTCAAATCCCTGGTTCCCTACTATAGGCGGAAGAAGATGTACTCCGAGCAGTCCCAGAAACTGTTCCTATGTTGCTCAGGCCAATGCAACTGGCGCTTAAACAGATGGGGTGGAGGGTGGGCGTGGGGGGTCGGGGGTATCTGACCGTATACATTGCAAAGAGGAGAGTTACATTCCTTTCCTACTAGGAGAGGCAAACAACTCTGATACTTTTCTTGCATATAATTTTTTTTATGGTTGGCGAATTGATGTTTAAGAAAAATGTTCTTTCGTAAATATTCATCCTATGCCAAAATATTTTTCTTTTCACATCTAGGCAAGTTACCTCAATACCAATAAAAGGCACACAGACTCAAATTTTAAGGTTTGGGGAGCCATTTCAGCTCCTCACCCCTGGTTCTCTACTGAATGCCCTCACAGCTGCCTAGAACAGTGACTGAGTCACAGCCGGTGGCAGTGGAATGTGCCAGCAAGCGGGCAGGGAAGAAGGGTGGGCTTCGCTTGCTTCTCTCCCACCTGAGCTATGATCTATACTGGAGACAAAGTCACAGGCAGGGCAAGGTTCCTCAGCAGGGTGGGGAGATCAGCAGCTGTGGGAGTCAGAGCCACCTGGGGAGCCACCAGGCAGAGCTTCCTATGGCGACTAAGGTCCAGGGTCCTGGGACTTAGAAACAAGCCTTGTCACTGGCCTTAGGAGTTCCCCTGGGTGCTGGGTGTCATGAATTATCCCATCATTTGGATTACAACTACTGTTACTCACTCCTCTCCTTCCGCATCCCTCCTCATCGCTCCCCATCCCTCCCCATCCCTCCCCATCCCTCCCCATCCCCCTCCATCCCCCTCCCTCAATCCCTCTCCACCCCTCCCCATCCCTCCCTCAATCCCTCCCCAGCCCTCCCCAGCCCCCTCCCTCTCTCCCTCCTCTCCCTCCCTCTCCCCCTCCCCCTCCCCAGCCCTCTCCCTCCCCCTCCCTCCCCCTCCCCCGTCTCCCTACAGCAGTTAGCATTAGGCTTTTACTGGCATTTTAACATCTTTACAAAAAGGGAAGGTACTAAATGAGTAAGACCTTAGGCTTGAAGATATATATATATATATATATATATAAATAAAGGAACTTACTTTTATAGGAAGTTACTTTACCTACTTACTTTTATAGGAAGTTACTTTACCTAGTCTTAGAAGTTACCAGAGACTCCGGGGCAGGCCTCCGTGACACCTGCAGTGTGCCTCATTCTGTCTCAGAGGCTCTGCTGGTCTTTCTATACTTCCCTTTCTCTTCTAAACTTTCTAAACTCTCCTCTCAGGTCTCTGGCCTGACAATACTCCAGTCTGGCCCCTTCTACCTAAGCCCATCTAATTCCTGGGAGATCTCTCCAAAGCCCACAGGTTTGCATTGCACATCTGGATTCGAGAGAAATCCCCACGACACGGTGTAGAATGGAAAGGACAAGCCTCCGAGTGGCACTCAGCTTTACCGGCACAGAGCACGAGGCAAAAGGGGACACACGTGTGCCTCCATTTGCTTTCCTTATTTTGGATTCCTTGGGGCTGGAAGCCCTAAGACCCGGAATACATTAGGTTGACAATCAGTGGGTAATGCAAGGGAGAGGAAATGCAGAAAAGGAAATGGGTGGGCACCACAGGAAAGCTAAAGAACTTTGGAGGGTTAGATTAAAAATTACCTCGAGTCTCAGATTCATGCATTCCTGTCAAATTTTGATTTATTTCATGAAGTGATATCTCATCCACATTTTGTGTCATATTTTTCTTCTTGGGGTTCATGAAGTAGATGTTTGTTCATATATGGAGACAAAATGAATAGAGACCAATAGTAAATTATGAAAAGGAGCTGGAAAGTAGCCAGATGTGTTATATGGACTGTAGCAACCTTAAAAATATCGGCAACACCTGCCCACATCATTAGTTCTGGGAGGTCACAAACACTGCTCAGAATTCTTTAGGAAATTTTAACATCATTCGCACAGTGTGGATTTTTAATTTTTGTATGAGTTGGATTCCTTCAGCATATTGCTACTGATGGCAAGTGGACAGGAAAAAGTTAGTTAAATTAAAAATTAGGATAACAAATTCTAGGCAACTATCCAAATTAAATGGAAAAGAATTAGAAGAATTAGACCTCATGGGCCAGATGATTAGTCACCTAATTTGAGGGTTAGAAATCTAGAAAGAAAGAAAGAAAAAAAAATCAATCACACAAGATCCTTGCGCTAGGTGCTTCAAAGAAGATCCATACAAGAAAGAGACCTTTTGCATGTGTGCACATGCGTGCAGCAGAGAGAGAGAGAGAGAGAGAGAGAGAGAGAGAGAGAGAGAGAGAGAGAGAGAGAGAGAGAGAGAGGATGTGTTTTGTATCTCTTTGTGGGTCATCATCTAACGCCCTTTGTGATGCACATTCTAAATTAGGCAAAAGGGATGCATCTTTCAAATGCAGATCATGTTTGCATTAGAAGAGCAATGAGAACACTTGTCGGTTTCAGAACATTGATGTGCTAGAAGTACTGTTAGCAGAAGAGCAGTTTAGATAAATTCAAGACTTTTTTTGCTGATCACAAACATTAAGCTTCACACCTGAAGCCCTCAACCCCCTGCTGCGCTCTAATCCTAGCGCCATTCACCCTTAGAGACTCCGAGTGCCGTGCCTCAGCTCTCAAACCTTTGATTGCCCTTAGTTTGAATGCCACCACCTGCAAAAATGCCTTTTTATTCCCTTTGAGCCTCTCGAGAAGGAAGTAAAAATGATAATTCATGACAAACATTAATTAATTGTTTACAAGATGATCTTTTCTTTTTCCAACTTCTGTTCAGCAGACATGTTGAACTGCAAGATCCCACTCGCGTCGACGCCAGGATCCGTCAAGAGGTCTGCATTGTTGTTTCGCACTGAGGCATAGGGCCCGCCACAGGCCATTGTTTCTCCAGCTCAAGTGGGCCTGTCTGGTTCCTGTTGGAAGAATGAGGGTGACACGCGTGAGTTCCGTACTATAAAAGGACCGCCGGTTCGGGGGAGAACGGGAGTTTAACGCTAATGCAGAGTAAATAAACATTTTTCACCACCCTCTCTTTCTCCCTGTGAGTCTTAAAGGTCAAGGGCTGCCATTACAGTGTTTTAAAAGCTTCAAATTACATTTAAAGAAGGTATCACTAAACTCACAGAAGCCTTATCAGAACTGAGGGGAGGCGGCTGTGATTGTTTGGTCCTTGAGTTTCTCATCACTGGAAGGTGAGCTGCCAGAGGAATGCAGATAGATGCCTTGTTGTCTGACACCCTCCCTGCACAGTGCTCAGAGGGTTCTGCTCAAGGCCTTCCAAATTTCCCTCCAAAACAGAGAAAGCGTCGAGACGCTCGGATTTCAAATTCCCGTACCGTTGACACTGCTGCTCAAGCATGTTGGATGGGCAAGAATTAAGACTCTGGGGGCCTTTTCCTGACAAAGTTCAGAGGCAAAGAACGGGCCGGGGTTCCTGCGAAGCCCCCAGAGGTGTGTTGGAGAGACAAGTCAAAAGGCAGAGGGAGATTTCTTTTTTAAATTAAAGAATAAAAAGCTTACTTCAAGGAAGTGTAGAGTCACAGAAGAAAGACTTCCTCAGACCCAGGTTTTCAGATTTCGAATTACGAGCCCTTAGATCGCGGCTGCTGAGCGAAAAAAATCAATTCTATATTTTCTGAGTTAATACTGAGGACTGCACTTAGCAGACACAGAGACTAATAAGGTATGCAGAAAGAGTAAGACGGCGCGCGCACACAAATTCAGGCCTTGGTTTTGGCCATGATCCAGCACAATGATGTTTCAACCCGATTTGAAAAAAAAAAAAAAATCAATAACATCTGTGGTATAATGGTTAATTAAAGCAGCTCTTCGGCAGAGCTCAGGAGGAGAGGCTCGGCCTGAAATTCAGACAGCTGAAGCTTGATTATGAGGAAAGAATGCTTTTTTAGCTATGAGTGGATAGGCCAAAAGCTGCAATGGGCCGAAATGGGGAGAAAAAATTGCTTTTATTTTAACTTTCTTTAAGTAATCAATACATGCTTTTCACCTGCATTAGGGCACTGCTCAGCCCGGAGGCCGGTACTCCACTTCAGCATAAATTCCAGCTACTGTCTTTTGAACCTGGGGTTTAAAAGAAGGCCCCATCCCCTCTAAGGCCAAAGAAAATAATATGCAGGTTTGGGCCTGGGTTCTTGAAACCAGTTAAAGCTCAGGCTCTAGGAAGGTCCGGAGGGTTTAATCTGTAAGCTGTGCTCAAAGCTAACCTGACCTTGGGGCAAACAGAGGTCACAGTCAAAGCATTAAGGCTACACAAAACTACGACACAACCTTAAGGAAGCCGGGATAGCCAGGCTCAGTCTGCTCCTCTTTCTGGCTTCTGGTTTTGAGGGCTACTCTGGGGATGTTTTCTTTACCCTTCAAAGGACAAAGGTAAAAGAATCAGCAGTTCTAGCCTTAGAGGACAAGGTCAGCAGGTGACTTCTGGAAAGAAACAACTTGGCAACACCCACCCCTGACTCTTTTCTTCTCCCTGCCTTTCCCTTCCACTACTGGTCCCGGTTAGCAGCATCCATCCATCGGCTTCTGTTTATCATCACTACCCACCCAGTCTCAAGAACCGCAAAACTGAGAATACTGTTCGTGGCTTGTCGGGTGGTCGTTTCCATTCAGCACATTTTCTTCCGTTCCAAGCATGTGCCCTGTCCTGACTGGCTCCTGCCAAGGAAGCTTGTAGGTTATCTAAGGCCTGTGTGCTTGTGAACAAATAATAGACAACACAGTGGGAAAATAGCTTGAATGGAGTAGTGGGCGGGACTGTTAAGAATTTTGAAGCTCCTTCCGGTCAACTGCACTCAAGAAGGGCAGAGCGAGGGGTGGAGCTTTAAGGAACAACGTCACTGGAGTAAAATATTGGAGGATAAGGTGAACAGGACCTTTACAGTTTCTAAATAGTTATGTGAATGATAGGGAGTCATTCTCAGAAGGATGCGTTGCTGAAACGCGGATGCCAATGGTTTACACAATCTTCAGAGCTAGGCTTTGCATCTCATTTCATCCTCCTCTTTTAAGGACTATCGGTACCAGAGATAAAATGTCTTGTTGGGCCTGTGACTCAAGCTACTTGAGAGGCCGAGGCAAGAAAATCAAAACCTTAAGGCCTGCCTGGGCTACAGAGAGAGTTCAAGACCAACCTGTATAGTGAGTCCCTGACTCAGAACTTTAAAAAAGTAGAGGGAGGGCTGAGGGGATAGCTCAGGAGAAGAGTCTTGCCTGGCACCCACAGAGTCCTAGGTTAATCGGCAGTACCACTTAGTAAACAGGTGGTAAAACAAACTCTGTTCTTTATCACACACCAAGTTCTCCCTTTCATCTGATCCACGCTGGAATTCATTGTTTAATGCAATGTTTAAATTCAAGTTGAATGCAGTCCTTGGCCTTGACTTTTTCTCCCTATTTTCTAATTGTCATCCAATCAATTCTCTTTTCGTCTTTCTCCAAATAGTGTTTTGGAATTCCTTTTCCTTCCTCTACAATCTTCAAAATCTAAATTTAAAGGAACCAAGAAGCTGACCTGCTCATGTACTATGTATTACATTAACTCTAAAGTAGAATTTAGAACTAATACCTAAAGTATTGGTCTTTAGTTTACTGTGTGATTTTGAATGAGTATGAACTCTCTGGGTTTCAGTTCCACATCTGAAAAATGGGCATAATGCAATAACTACCTCATCAGGTGTAATGCAGTTTCCATATTTCGATCTTGTGAAGCGTTGAGAATTGTACCTAGCGATGAAGAAGCACTAAGCCAGTGTTAAATCACAGTTATCACAATTCATTTACTATGTGATTCTCTGATCTCATTTATTTTTTATATAATCTTGCTAGTTATTTTTATTGTCTCAACTGTAAACAACCCAGCTATGCAGCGGAACTTTTCCTTGCTTCCAGATGGATGAATTCTCAACTATCACTTTGAATTTGATTTTTTTTCCCCTTAAATGCTCTAGTCATTCATCCTTAGAGCCAATTAGTTACTTCTCTTCTTTTGCTTTTTAATGTTTTAAAATATTTATTTTTATTTTATATGTATGGGTGTTTCATCTGCATGTATGTCTGGGCACCACGTGCATGCCTAATATCTTTGGAGGCCAGAAGAGGTATTGGATCCCCTGGAACTGGAGTTTCAGATGGTTATGGCCACCATGTGGGTGCTGGGAATTGAGCCCAGGTCCTCTGCAAGATCAGCGAGTACTCGTAATGGCTGAGCCATCTCTCCAGCCCCTACATTTTTAATTTCATTATCTGTTGTAGGACATCTGTACACTGTGTGAAAATGTATTGCTGTGATTGGTGTAACAAAAAGCTGAACAGTCAATAGCTAGGCAGGAGGTACAGGTGGGATTTCTGGGGAGAGACAGGAAGAGAAGGAGGAATTGAGGCGTGCAGGAGACACCAGGAAACAGGAAGTGCAAGACAGAAGAGAGGTAACACCACATGATAGAACTTAGATAAATGGGTTAATTTAAGTTATAAGAGCTAGTCAGGCACAAGCCTAAGCTATAGGCCAAACTTTCATAATTAATAAGAAGTCTTTGTGTTGTTATTTGGGAGCAGGCGGTACAAAGAAGGACTCATTACAATTATCCACACTTAAAAATAATTTTAAATTATGTTGCCATATTTTCTTTCTTAGAAAAGGAATGGGATTTGCCTTTCCATTTCCTGTGCAGTTTCTATGACTTTGCATACTGAGACCCTTTCCATCCTTCCTAATATTTGTCTCCTCATTTGGCCTTTGTGCTCTTCCTCAGAAGTAGTATACTCACACATCTTTGCAGCTGTTTGCTTAGGGCCACAGCTTTAATTCTTTTTGGAAGAAGCAATTAAATAAAAATTCAAAGGTGGGGTTTGAAGCGATTATCAGTTTAGGCACCATGCTAGCTGCTGGGAGCACCAAGGTATGAAGAGTTTCAGCTGTAACCAGGAGCAACCACTATCTGGCTTAAACACACAAGACTCATCCTCTTGCATAAAACAAGATCACAGGTTAGGGCACGAGGTTCTAAAAACTACCAGGAACCCCAGAGCTCCTCTTTCTCTTCCGGCTTTGACCCTCCCCATGGCATCTCATGGTATGAGGTTGTTAGTGAAACATTAGCTACTATATCTTTATCCAAGGCAGCAGGTTGAAAGATGGACATAAAGGCAGAAAAAGGTAAGCTTTTTCCTTAAGGAGTCCTCCCAAAATTCTTATTTATCTATCCTGATTTCCTACCTGCTAGCACGTAGTCACATAGCTTAGTCACCTCAGAAAACCTGAGAAATAAAGATTTTATTCTGAGATCATTCATTTAACAAAAGGGGGAAAATAACCAGTCAGGATTCTGGGTCTAAGAAGACACGGGGTGTGGGAGGCCAGCTGGGTGACTGGCTCCCACATTTTACCCCAGGGTACTCTTGAGGAGTGAGGGATAAGAGATTTAGAAGGACAGAGGCGAGAGAAACAGATAGAAACACAGGATAGCATCAGGAGGGCCTGGACCCTAGTCCACCTGTCTCTTCTAAAGGGCTATTTATAGGAATGCCAAAGGGTGGAGCATAAGACCTCCCCTCAGCACAGCCAAGTGCAGACCCTTTCTAATCACCTGGTAACCATGCACTTGGTCAAGCAACTCTCTAATGCAGCTCTGCTGGGTAAAGCAAGCTCAGGTCTCACTAGAAAACCTTTGTGGGCCTCCACAGTGGGGAGCAGACATTAGTGTCTGACTGGTGTTCTCTGCCATGAAGTGGGCTACGGCAAAGAGGAGCTCAGCGTTCACGGGCAACAATGGATAGGCCAACAATGGCTGCTGTGCAGTCAAGTGAGGACTGGTGAGATAAACGTGAAGTCACTGGCATCTCGTTCTTACATCTTTATCTATTGATTGGATTCCTTCTTCTACAGAGGCTTCCTTGCTCCTTTCCACTTCCACCCATCTACCACATCCCAGCCACCCCAAGGCTGGACTGACACAGCAATTCTCCCCAGAACCACCTCCCCTGGTTTCCAGGCTTTGTGCATGTCTTACAAAGTCACAAAGTCACTGAGGACAGCAGCAGGACTTGATTGTATTTAAAAAGAATGAGCTTGGCTTGGGAAGTGCTCAGTGGTTGCTGGTAGGGGACCTTACATTTGAAAACCCAATTTTAAATGACCATTAAACAATTTCCGGCTTCTTATCACTGAAGGATATTTACCTCATTCTCTGTGTCTACCCAAGGAGAGTGGCTTCTCCGAAGTTCTCAGGTTGTTCTTTCAGTGGCAGTCAACTCGGGCCACATCTTTTAACTTCTCAGTGTTCCTATTTTGTTCCCTTTTATAATGCTCCTATTTGGGAATTCTGAGCATGGACAAAAGTGAATGTGTTTTTTAAAAGAACATTAATTTAATGTTTTTCTAAGGCCCTTATAAATCATAAGTCAATTGTGGGATTTCTATTTGTCAAGGAAAAATTAGAATAATGGGTGATGTAGATTTTTGCATGAAGAATTCACATGCTAGTGAAAACCAAACTAAGATGGAAATGCTTTGGAAATGACAGCAAATCTATGTTTTTGTTTATATCCATTTATGTAGACACCAAGGCCTATATGTTTGTTAATATATTTTCACTAGGACTATTGAAGAAAGGAGGGGAGGTAGCTTCTGTTTTTATAGTTAGGAAAGAAATAGATTGGCATGGGATATCAGAGGGGACATTTTCATTGGGAGATATAAAGATAGGCATGATAAAGGACTTACCTCAAACAGAGAGGCAGCTCGTAAGTGTAAGGAAGCAGGCTAGTTGAAAAATCTCGTAACAGATATATTGAGGAATAATTCATTCATCCAACAAAGGTAATCTGTAAGAAATAATGGGGAAATAGGAAGAGAGAGCATTGAGCCGGAATGAATTGAACAACACAAACAAGGTGGGAGTGACCTGTGACAAGAGCCCGATGCTTGCATATTCAAAGCCTGCAGGTCAAACGCATTTTGTCACTACATTTAGTTCACTTCTAAATTAAACTAATTGAATTTTTATTTTTTAGATGCATTTTACTTAGGAAAATACAACAATAGACCCCGGGCCAGTGAGCTAGCAGGGTTATCAGCTAAGGGCTACCTATTACTGATCTTAATCGATAGAGAGTTCTGCTCTGTTTTTGAAGTTCAACCACTGTACACAAAATACATCGTTAGAACTAATAGTCATTTCTAGCACTGTTCATCTCAAAAAGCCTGTTACATATTAAGAAATTAATGTCAATACGATCCAAGAATGTAAGTAGTATATAAAATGCTTTGCACTTCACAGATAAAGGAATAAGGTGAAATCTCTTATGTAACATCCACTCCAGAGAAAGGTGGGGATTTGGGTAATTATATCTACAATGAAGTGAAAGAAACTCTTAGCTCACAAAAATGTCATGAGCAGTGTGTCTTTTATTTTTAAAGGAACCTCTTATCTTTAAACTAGATAGTAGGCTCAGACTCAGTACAAATGGCTTGTCTTGGAGCTGCTGTGGTGTGTCTGCTCACTGTTAGATATTCCTGAGCATCCTCCGTGCGCCCCGACTCACGACCATCTGTCCTCCTTCCCGTGTAGTCTCTGTAGCTGCCAATCTCATCATACATGACATCTGCAGGATAGCGTCACTCTAAAGTGTGTGAGTGTTTACACGCTCAGATAACTCCATATCTAATGTCTTATGCACCCACATTCTGACTATCCACTCCCAACTCCCCCAGAGACAGTGGG
Source organism: Peromyscus californicus insignis (assembly GCF_007827085.1). Lineage (NCBI taxonomy): Eukaryota > Metazoa > Chordata > Mammalia > Rodentia > Cricetidae > Peromyscus > Peromyscus californicus. The sequence continues at coordinate 25,595,727 of NW_026294447.1, read as the reverse complement.
GAAAAAAAAAATACATCTTGAACTGACTCAAACTAACAGTTCAGCATATCGGAGGAACTGTTTTTATGAATTCCAAGACTAAAGGAAGCTCTAAGGAGAAAAATAGTGAAGAGCTTGTAATATATCTCGACAAAAAAAAAAGAAGCCCCCGTTCCCGGGACCAACATTTCCGACTGCCTCGTACTACGACTGCTCCCAGGTGCCTTCTTTCTTTACGGAGGAAGACTTTCTGTTCCGACATGTCAGTGCAGCCCCCCCTCCCTTCCTCCTGCCTTGAATGTGAAGGTGAGAGAGCAGCCATCTTGACCACATGGGCACATGGCTGTGAATGAAAAGCCCGCCTTCAGAAGGGCACAGAAAGGTGACAGATAGAATTTGACAGGCGTGGACCTCCTAGGCCAGCCCTGAAACGGTCTGTCCGCAGACAGGACAGACAGCAAATGTTGCTACAAACCATCCCAATGACACAGAAACTGGGCAGCTTTCTATTATTTCAAAGTAAATTTTTTTTTATTTATCTGATTATAAAAGTAATTAGTGTGTCTTGTGAAATATATAGAAAGCCAGAGGTATTCAGGGGAAAGATAAACCCACACATAATCTCACCAGCCAGAGCTAATAATACTAATATTTTACTGCGTGTACTTCTGTATATAAATAGCCATATTGTATTTAAAAAATTTAAATTTAATATTTGTTTTGATATCTTTTCTACTTTTCATATCTGATATATCATCTGATTTAAGATATTTGTCTATGATACTATTTTAATGGCTCCATGGTATTTCATTTTATGGAAATATTAGCATTTAATTACTCTCTTAGTATTAGTCATATAGATTATCTCCAAATTTTTACTGTTAGAAACAACTCCAAAGTTATTCATATATGACTAAGATTATTTTATATATGTTCATAAAAGTAGAATTATTAGAGTCAAAGAAGTATACATATGGAGATATATAAATGCACAGTAGTTTTTCATGGGGTGCACAGACATACATTCAAACATTCATCATATAAAATAACAAAATAAAATTTTAAACCAGTATTTCTGGTACTACTTGACTTGTAACATTCAAAATTACACATTACAGTCTTTCATATGCCCAGAACCTTGTTTATCAATAAGCTAATGTGGATTCCGTCAGTGATCTCTACTATCAATACAAAACTTAAAGCAAAACGTCTAATGGGCAGTCCAGCCAAGCATGACCCATAGGCTGGAGGCAGAAGACGTTAACACAGCCACAGCCTGATATCTGCTTTCCAGTCAGAATTGCCGGGAGAAGTTGATGATGAGCTCTCCCCTGGCTGACTCCCTCAATACCAGCAAATGGTATTTTGTAGTTTAGACCCAGGATGGGTATCCTGAGAGTCAGTCAGACAGTACCCAAGGTTTACTTTCTAAAGCCAAATGAGTGTCTAGTTCTGTGAGCCAGGAGTCTTCAGGAAATATGACGTGTGCCTTCACAGACCTCGACGACACCAGAGACTCTAAATTGGTGGGTGCTAAACGGCACCCTTATATAGGATGACCAGCCTTCTAATCACCTGATTTCCTCCTCTTTTTCCTCAGTGCTTTTTGTCATTAACAATTAGATCTTGCTATTATCTATGCATCCTTAACATGCAGTCCCTTTAAAACTTAGCCGGACCCTTCTCTGGGCCAGTTATTCACTCAGTCCTAGAGTTTAAGAATTTCTCCTCTTTGATGAGAAGCAGCATACGGTTCTCTTGATTTTCAGCCCGTCTAAAATGGAAGAGAATAAGCTGTCGGCAAAAGGAGGTCATTTAGCCAGAATTCCTGTGCTCTGTACTTGAGCTATGAACAGTCATTGTAAGGGCCTCCGTGCACTTTTAAACTTTAATAACTCGGGGTGTGCGTGTTAGAGAAATAATCTGTAAATGGCACTCAAAAGTAAATGTATTAAATTTTAAGACAACTACATTACACAATTGCACACAATATGTACTCATTTCAGATCCTGTGACAAATGAAATATGGCCAGCAGAATTGAAGTTCACGACAGCTCTAAGAAGAAAATTGAATTTGCCTTTAAATTCCATTTACAGTTTACTATCATGTCTACCTCGTATGCTTTTGAAGTTAAGTTTGGAAATGGCACAGAGACTTCATAAAGATCCTCTACTTGAATTCAATGATAAGTATAGTTAGAGAGAACATCAGATCATCTCTTAGCAAAAATAATATACCTGCTTACTTTAGCTGCTTTTAAAACAGCTTCAGAAATAGAAAGTACAGTGAGTCTCCACAGTTGGCACAACGCAGTAAACAAGAATGAGATGGAGTATTTGAAACAGAAGACTAGCTCTCTGTGTGGGGAATAGCTTGCTGAGTGATTGGATTGATGAAGTTCAGGTTTCTCCTATCTTTTAAGGTTTTTTTTTTTTTTTTTTTTTTTTTTAACCCCATGCTAAAAGTAGGATTACCTGGGCCACCAACTGAAGATCAAATGGTTTTTATACGCACGTGCATGTGTGTAGACAAGAAAAAAAGGAATTCTCTATACTTCCCCGTTAAATGTCAGTCTCACTATGCCATGAGAAAAAACACAGAACAAAACAAAATGCTAGACTTTTCTGCTTGTCTCAAAACAGGAGGGTGCAAAATCAAAGGCCCTAAGTCTACCAAAAAAGAAAAAAAATCGGGTGTGTGTATTTGAAAAGGAGAGTAGGAATAAGGCTACTCTTCAAGTCCTTGCTGAATACATAGAGCCAAGAGCTGGGAAGAGTTATGCAAGCAGTAGATTGCTTTGGCCGGTCTCTGTGTGCAAAGTGATTCATTTCCTGTATTTGGTCAAGATAGGGGAAAGTTGGGCACACACAAATGTGATGGAGCTTTTGATCAGAAAAGTTTATCAGATAACTGGGTAAGATTTCATGATAGGTATGGAGAGTATTTTAGTGCTTGAGATCAAGGCTGGCCCGAGAGAATGCTGGATCCCAAAGGTGTCACATTTCTAGCTTGGGGAAATCTGATTTTTCCCTTACTGCTGTCCCGGAGCGACACTAAGTGTTCTGCTCAGTCACAATCTTCCTCATAAAGGATTTTGGAAGACATCCTCATGCTGAGTTAGGCATTGCTTTTAGATCCACCAGTGGTATTTCATTTTAACATAAAAGAAGCTCAAGAAGTAATCCTCTATCTGAATGATTTCAGGCATCTCCAGGGCTGGGAAGAATTTAGAGGAAGTGAATTCAAAGGGTCGGGATGGTTTCTGAAACCTAGCATTCTGGACTGGGGGAGTCCTCTTCTTGGTGAATCCCACATTCAGCAGCTAGCCTTCACCTGATGTCAGCCAAGGGTTGCATGCAGAGTTTTGGAGACAGCCTGGAAATGCAAAAGTTTAGGTGACCTATACACTTCAATACTGGAAGAAATGGGGATGGTAATGACACCTCTGAAGGCTTTTCTTTTGGCAGTACTTAGCAAGGCTACAGTAACCTGAAAATTTGCAGAAGCAGTAAATATTCAAATTGCTACAGTTAGAGAATCCCCAGTGAACTTGGCCTCTTAATTCAGGGCTAAAGCATTGATTCGAGAAATATAGGAGTTTCTCCCCTTAGTGGATCTATATTAGACCGAATCTTTGTACCTTCAAAGACGTGAGGAAAAAACAACAGCCCTCATCTGTATTGGTGCCAGTTCTGAAATGTTTTGTTAAAGTCCTGAGACTATTGAAATGTCTTAATGTCTCCATCCTATTGCAGATTTCTTCATTAGGAGATTGCCAAAATGTGATGTGTTCATTGAACTATTATCTGATTTGAATAATCACTCTAAGCCCTCATGGTTGGCTTATCTTGCACAAAATTGTGGTAAGCCCCTTTGTGAGTGGCACAGATACCAGAATGTCTTAAACCAGAGCCCCAGGCAAATGTGGCGTCAATCTCAAATGCCGGATCACAAGTTTTTTCTTCAAGCTGTCACTGGAAGAAGGAAATCAATGTATGTTCTGCCATCAGAGGAGATAACGTTCAGGCTGCCCAGGAAGGGTACAGCATCTGATACTTTTAAAAGCTTTAAATACATTCAGCATGCTAATTAGATTTTCTTACACACACACACACACACACACACACACACACACACACACACACACATCAGTTTTGTGGGTCTGACTGGAACATATTTGAGTAGCAATCTGGAAATTTTTGTTCTCAGAAGTGTTATACCAACAGTGCTGGTCTCAGCGATTCTAACTCTTGTTTTCCTACCTAATCTCTCCAAACTCCAGTTTCTTCCTCCATTACAAGTAAAATTAAGACAGAAACAAAGACAGTAGGACTAATGTGTATCACTGAAGATAAATTCCTAATTGGCAGGAAGAAAGCTGATCACACACACACACACACACACACACACACACACACACACACACACACTCATATACAGAGTACTGTAGTCACAAATGACTCTCATAGGGCAGCAATTTTTCTGTTGCCTCAGGTGTCGTCATGGGCTATTCTTCTGACACTGCCACTCTTTCCAGATAGCAGCCAGGAAGGATGCACTTGAACTATCGCACTTGGGAGAAGGAACACACGGTCCTGCCCAGCCTTGCTGCCTTTGCCTCTGTGGTGTCTAGAAAAGCCCGGGTCAACCACTCTACGTCTCCAGCTGTCAGAGAATTTGGTGAGATAATCCACATTGAGGCACCGAGCTTCCTAAAATGCTGAATTTTCACAGTTCTTGTCCCACGAGCCTTACAATACAGCAAGATGGTGGAGAAATGGAGTTGGTGTCAAGAATGACTTTGCTGTTGCACGTTGACTCAGGCTGAGCACATCCTGGTGCAGGAAATCTTGGGCTAGCATATTTTCATGGAGTGCTTTGGAATTTGGAGTAGATTTTAAAACACAAGAGATCATTCCATTCTTCTTGTCACATACCGAGTCTCCAAATTTGAGGCTACTATAAAACCACCAGTACCTCATTTATAATCTTCCTCCCTGTGGTCTTTGAGTTTGAGAAGGGGTGTTTGGTGGAAACATTCCTACTCTTTAGGATGCTTATTCCATCTCTGATCCAAGTTAAAATATGCCTCCCCGAAATTACCTTTAAAATCTTGTAAGACAAAATACATTTTTATGATGATAATATCCATTCACGTTTATTGGAGAAAGCTTACAAAACATTACACATTACAATAACACTCCAAGATAAATTGGGGGTCTTTGTTCATGTTCTTTCTCACACTGTCTGCAAACTACGTTATATTAAATATTCAACATTTTATCCTTACTTTTTTTTCTTTTGTGGTTTTTGGTTTTTCGAGACAGGGTTTCTCTGTGTCATTTTGGTGCCTGTCCTGGATCTCACTCTGCTTACTAGGCTGGCCTCGAACTCACAGAGATCTGCCTGGCTCTGCCTCCCAAGTGCTGGGATTAAAAGCATGCGCCACTGCTGCCCAGCCTATCCTCAGTTTTAAAGATGTTTTCAAAAAATATAAAAGAATTTCTTTTAAAAACAGCTTCCTAAATGCATTGTTACTATTATTATCATTATCATTATTATTATTATCGTTATTATTATTGATTTTTCGAGACAGGGTTTCTCTGTGTGTAGTACTGGTTGTACTGGAACTCACTTTGTAAATTAGGCTGGCCTTGAACTCACAGAGATCCGCCTGCCTCTGCCTCCTGAGTCCTGGGATTAAATGAGTGCGCCACCACCGCCTGGCCCAAGTGTATTATTTTTAAAACCTTGTAGCCTACAATAACATTGAAGGTTATGGTCACCAGCCATGTATACACTGCCTAGGTCCTACGGTCGGTCGCTGCCTGGCTGTGTTTGCAAGCTTCAGTGTGACTCGTCAGGTCTCCCTTCAGCCATATATTAATCAAGTTCCTCTTTCATGCATTTCAAAGTGCAAACGCCACTTACACTTCAGTCTAAATATTTGAGCATTCATTATTTTTACTGGAGTTCAATATTAACATTTGCTTTCCAGGCAAGATTTGCATATAATGAACTGTGAAATTCTTGCGAACATATACTGAGTTCTACTGATGTGCTTCTTGAATTCCTGTCAAGATTAGAACATTAGCATCCACCCCAGAATGTGCCAGTGTCACTTTCCAACAGAGCAGTCCTGCCTGGCCTTGAACTTCCCATCCTGGGCCACACAGGTGTACAGCTCTGTGTAAGGCTTCTTTCTTTTAGCGTGATGTTTTTGGGATATGCCATTTCACTTGTGTTGCTGGCTCCCTCTTACTGCTAGTTTCTACTGTGATTTATAATGCACCAATGCATCCACTTCCCTACAGATGAACAGTTTTTGAGTACTTTGAAAAAAAGCTGCTATGAACATTCTTATGCAAGTCATTTTGTGAACAGAAAGCTTATTTCTTTAAGATAATGCCTCAGCACAGAACTCCTAGGTCTAAAGTAGGTAGGTATATATTTTTAAGAAGCAGTCAAACTTCATTCAAAGTAGTTCTACCAGTTTACACTTACAGTACCCAGGGGTGAAAGTGCCTATCATTGTGCATCAGTAGATCTCATGATGATCTCTTCCATTGCTTCAGTATTCAAATATTTTGATACTGTTTTTTACTAGTCCCAAGATTAGTAAAATACCCTTACACCTTCTTATAGATTTTTGCTCCCTAACACATTTTACTATACTCATGAAGTCTTCAAAAACATTTTGTCTCTTTTATTTCTGTCATAATTCACCTTATGAATCTCCTAACCAACTTGGTGTTGATTGGCTAGCATCTTCTAGAATAAAGGGTATTCCTTGAACATTGCTGTGTAAAAATTCATCATAAGATGTGGCAACACGAGATGTAGAATGTAACTACCATTGTAACTACCAAACATGTACTAGCTCTAGTCCTGAGGAGCAGGCCGGTTGAGTGGTTTGAGTTCAGGTTTCCCACAGGGTAGTAATGAAGAGGTTAGCTCTAAGTCATGTAAAGGCTTGAGTAGGGTCTGCTTCCAAGTGGGTTTCTCAGAGTCGGCACCCATATATTTAAAATAACCACAAATGGTCAGTAGTGTTCAAAGTTGACATTGTTGTATCATAGTTTTCTTCTACTTCACTGTCTCCTCCTTTTTCTCTGCTCTCTCACATCCAGGACCTTACACATGCTAAGTTTGTGCTTTCACACTCAGAGATGGCCCTAGCCCCCTTGGTCTCTTGTGGTGATTATTTTTAATGTTCAATTTTTTTTAATTTCTTTTTTCAAAAAAATTTTCTTTCTTCTTTCTTCTCCTTGAGGGCAACTATTAGTGTTTAAAAGGAAAATTCCCAGGGCAGGCGAGCGTCAGACTTTGACAGCTACACAGAGGAAAATGGAGAAGAGAAGGAGATGTCATTTGAGCTAACAGTGTGCAGCTCCCCCACAGAGCAGCAGGCAGCTGAGTGTGTGTGGAGTTTTAGAAAAAGGCTAGGATGCCCAGAATATCAGGAAAAGCATATCTAGGTTCTGGCCAGCATCTGAAAGAAAAAGTCAAAAGAAGAAAAGAGGAAAAGTTGCATCTTTCTCAGAGAGCTCATCAGACTCAACAAGGGTCATGATATAGTGGCCTGTAGGGAAGTATGACAATGGAGTGGGAATTCTGGGAAGAAAAATAGCAGTATCTTATTTAAGGAATAATTATTTCTCTTGTTTCTTTGGCATGGGTGCAAGGTGAACCCACCTTCCGAGGGGTGCTACCTCCTCCTGGAGGGTCACCTCCACTGACCAGGTGACTGACCCGAGCACCTAGGATGTTAGGTCTCCACCTGGGCCAGAGCTTCTGTGGCTTAAACCAAGAGTTTTCCCTTGTTGGGCCTTTATTGAACTCTAATATCACCCCGAGAGGCGGCTCTAAAATCATTTAGGAGCCAGATCATCAAACAGAGCCCCCAGATTCTTTGGTCATCCCTGGCTTCAGGTAAGGATGAGGCTACCAAGGATCCCAGGGACATTTCTGGCTTTTAGCTGGGGAAAAAAAACTGACTGCTTTCTTTTTTTCTCCCCACACCCCTAAACTGCCTAAGCAGTTTCTGCCTCCTGTTCTCTTCATCCTCTCCTGTGAAGAGGCAACCCTAACTGACATGGAATTAGGGCAATGACTGATGGGGACATTGACAATGGCAGCTGGAATACCTTCCAGTGAACCTATCTGAACGACTCCGTCAGTGATATTTGTATCAGTTATATTTGTCTAACTGTCTGATGCAGGTAGAAAGGAAATCCTTGACCTGTGCTTGGAAAGAGACACAGAAAGATTTACTAGCATTGCACAGTCCTAGGCAGGAAACCTGTGAGGCCAGAACAGAGGACAGTTTAAAAGTCTGAATCAAAGTCCTTCAGAATCAAAGTCTATTTTGCCTACCTTTTAAAGTTCATTGTCTAGGAAAGTGCATGGCACATAGTTTTTGTTTTGTTTTTTTTCAAAGCTAGTTTTAGAGACATATATTCAGTGGATCACAGAATATATGTCAAAAGGTATAAATGTAGGGAAGAGAGTTGTAGGAAGTGGGGAGGTAGTAAGGCTGGGAAAGAGATAAAACAGCAGTAAGTGGGTGTAAACAATGTACTATGTAAGTATAAAATTATCAACGGACAAATTTAATCCATTAAAAATGTGTCTGAAGGAATCTGCAAGAAAATGAAGCCTGTTAACTTCCTCTAACCTGTGTTGGCCAACGCACCGTCTCTTCAGTTTGACAACACACACTCACCAGTGTGTACCGAGTAGTTCCTGATTTCAGCCAAGAGCAGGTGCCTGGGCTCTGTACTGATCAGTGTTTGGGAGAAGGATGGGCTTAGGCAGCTGTAAGGCAGCACTATCTAATGCACGCAGACAGAAGAGAGGATCCACAGTCAGAACTTGGGGACCTTGGCTAAACATAGTTACCATTACTTCAAGGGACTTTATTCACACTTCTCATGCACTGCTTATTTGGATTGAGCAATAGCCTATCCATAATATTAGCCACTTGTTATAATTCATAAAATATGAATTCATGTAAAGGCATTGCTGAGATTGTTGTGGCCTTATGGCTCAGGAAATAAGGTAGTACTATTATGTGTATGTGTGAATTAAGTTCACTAATTTCCACTTTTCTGAATAATATGTTAAGTATTTGCTTATGTATGTTTCTGTGTGTGTGTTTTAAGTGTTAGGGATTAAGCTTACAGCCTCACCCATGCTACACACATGCAAAACCTGATCTACATCCTTAACATTGTTCTCTAGTTACAAACATTTATTTAAAAAATAAGGTTTCATTTTTTAAAAATAAAAACATTAAGAAAAGAAAGTATCAGTAGCTTGTAATTCTTGGTCACCTTTTGTCTATCATGAAAATGCATTGTCTGCAATTCCCAAAGACATAATAAAAAGGTTTGCAGTGGAAGATGAGTGACATTTTTAGTATAATCATAACTATACTGTTTCCTACACTTTGCATTTAAAATATCATAGATGAAAGTTATGCTTTTTTTCATTTTGATGATTATTCTTTTTTTTCTTTCATTTTTCTTTATTAAGAAATTTTCTACTCACTCCATATACTATCCACAGATCCCCCCTCCCTCCTTCCACCCCCAGCCCTTTTTCCCAAGCCATCCCACATCCCCACATCCCCCAAATCAAGGTCTCCCATGGGGAGTCAGCAGAGCCCAGCACACTGAGCCTAGGCAGGTCTGAGCCCCTTCCCACTGTACCAAGGCTGTGCAAGGTGTCACACCACAGGCACCAGGTTCCATAAGCCTGCCCATGCACCAGGACAGATCCCGATCCCCCTGCCAGGGTGCCCCCCAAACAGTTCGAGCCAAACAACCGTCTTCCATATCCAGAGGGCCTAGTCCAGTCCCATGGGGGCTCCACAGCCACCAGTCCATAGTTCATGGGCTTCCACTGGTGTGGCCGGTCATCTCTGCACATCCTCCCATCATCATCTCGATGTCCCTCACCTGCAGTATCTCTCCTCTCTCTCATCAATTGGATTCCCGGAGCTCAGCCTGGTGCCTGGCCATGGATCTCTGCATCTGCCTCTATGAGTCACTGGACAAAGGCTCTTTTTCATTAAATATAAGCAGCCACAAGGATTTGGTGCAGGGGGGTGGGGGGTGGGATTTAAAGACATATTGACAAACACTAAGTCAACCATGCTTTGTTTGTTTGTTTGTTTGTTTGTTTTTTGGAAATCTGAGTTGAGCAAATTGTTTTTTCCAAAGGGTGCCTCTCTAGGACAGCTTCTTTAAGCCTAAGACTAATAATTACAATCACACTTGTACTGTGATCCCACAGTACAATTACATTAGCTTCATGTATCCAGGACTGAGAGCCCTGGGGATGACCTTTCCCCATCTTTTATTCTGACCTACCCAAGTGTGGCTTTGCTGGGATGGGGTCTGCATCTTTGAGGTGAGCTAAGAAGGGACTCCCCCGGAAGTGGAATTACCACTTTAATTTAATCACAGTGAGCTCGGGGATAAAGTGATTCTGTCTGTGTCGTTTTTGCCAAAAGTTGTCATCAGTTTGGTTATTCCTTAGGATACCAAAGCTCTTTCTAGAGTCTAGCTGTGTCGCCAGTACCTGCACAGATAGCCGTCAAGAGCTGTGGAAATGTGCTTGCTCCACCAACTGGTCAGCTATAATATTCTATTAGAGAAACAGAAAGGAAAATTATGTTGTTGACCTGTGGGAGACGCCAACCACAATTACAAATAAAAATACAACTGAGTTTTAAAACATTAGTTCCAAAATCTTTTTGGAAACCCATAATTGTGAAATCAACTATTTTTTTCTGGCTGATGGGTGTTTTAAAAAAAATATTTTCTGTCCAAGTTATTACTGAATTCTCGTGTATTTATGAAATTTCATGCTCTTGTTCCTTGTGTGAGTCAATAACTGAGGTGGATTTACTAAGACCTTTCCCAGGAATGTGGAATATTAAAAAGGAACTCTTAATAAATCCCAAAGTATACCAAATAGATTAACTTTATCATAAGGCACCCCCAAACTCCATTAATATATGTAAAGTTTCCATATATACATAAATATGTAGTCATATATATATATATATATATATATATATATATATATATATATATATATATACACCTTGATATATGTGTACTGCTCCTGTCTGGTGTCTTTAGCTGTTTCTTTGAGATCTTTCAAGGCCAGTTCCTTGAACATACAAGGCAAGTGTTATGGCCCAAGCCACTTCCCCGGCCCCTAAAGGGACTTATCCGATTGTAGAAAGTGTGGAGGATAGAGCCATCTCAGGCAGATTCATGTTATCAAGTAGTGATGTTTGTATTTGTCCATTCATGACCTGTACTGAGCACTTACTGAGTGCCAGTCTCCAAGCAAGGGACAGTCACATCAGAGGAAGAAGGAACAGATGAGGGAGGGAATTCTATGGCATAGGATGGCCTGGGTGGGATGATTTATTTTGGAGTTTCATCCACTAAAATGCTGCTGTGTGTGATCACTTTAAGTGCTGATCCTGCAAAGAAACCAATTTGAGCCTTTCACAAACTTTAAAATCAGAGACTGTGGCAGTTTTTGAAAGGTGGGGGTGGTATTTCAAAACATCTAGCTTGCCATGATCTTTGTCTGGAAAACAGTATAGACTACGACAATATGTCATTTAATGGAAGGCACCAAATAATTGCTGTGTCTGAAGAGTCCAACAGGAAGCACTCACTGAGGCAGGAAGGTAAACTCAAATGAACCTAAAGCCGAAATTAACACAAATACCCAAACTCAAAGCAATGAGGTCCTGAAACATGTTTCTTAACAGTGGGAGAGTCTTAGCAGAAGAGGATGCCGAAGGCCCCGAGTCCCTCCTCCTCTTGTGTTACCCATCTGTCACCCAGGGAACAGATTCTGCTGATTCCCACCCACACTGTCTCACCCCCTCTTGTATTTGAAGGTGCTGACCGTGACTCAGCCCACACCTCATCTTGCTTTCAAGCCTTCCTACACAATACAGGCTTGCCACTAGTCCAGGATCCAGCTTAGCACCATGATTCAGGCTGTTTCCGTTTTCCACATTATCTTTCTCCACCCAAGGACCGTCTCCTGCCCGCACTTCTGCAGCAGCTGGATCTGGGTGAATACAAGGGCCACTGAGTGAATGATTGCTCTCCTTTCTCCCTCTGTTCTGGGGCATTTCCGGCATTCTCACAGGGCATAGCTCGCCTGCCTTCCTTGCTTGTGCACAAGGTCAAATGTGAAATAGCCACATTTCAGGAACTGCTTTTGTGGGAACAGGGAATGCATGGAACCCAAAGCCAACACCTTGGAAGCCAGTATTTTGCAGAAGACAAAAGACTAGTAAGTGTCGGCCCCATTGTTCCTCTCTAAGCGCATCTCAGTTATCAGAGGCTATGTCTAGTCCTCTAGATGGGAATGACACACACTTTCTCTCTCCTCTTTCTCCCTCTCTGTGTGTTAAAAGTGAAATAACTTTAAAACTTTTTATCAAGCCGGGCGGTGGTGGCGCACGCCTTTAATCCCAGCACTCGGGAGGCAGAGCCAGGTGGATCTCTGTGAGTTCGAGGCCAGCCTGGGCTACCAAGTGAGTTCCAGGAAAGGCGCAAAGCTACACAGAGAAACCCTGTCTCGAAAAACAAAAAAACAAAAAAACAAACAAAAAAAAAAACAAAAAACTTTTTATCAAGTGTGATTTGTGTATTTGTGTGTGCATGTAGAGTAGATGTATACACATGTTCATGCGTCGGTGTGCATGTTGTGTGCATTTGTACGTATAGACCAGGCGACCAAATCATCTCCCACTTTTTCTTTGAGATAAGGCCTCCCACGGAACCCTGTGCTGACCAGTTGACTGGACCGGCTGGTCGGTGAGCTCCAGGGATCTGTCTGTCTCTCACTTGGCTTTCCATGTGGGTGCTGGGCATCCACACTCAGGTCCCCACATCTGTGCAGCAGACGTTTCACTGACTGAACCATCTCTCCGTCCCCCAAAACATCATTAGAGGGAACAGTGACACTTTCGAGACAGAGGATACATAGATTGCATTTGCCTCCAATTACCCACACGTGTTTCTCTTTCTCTCCCCACCTCCACATGCCCTCTTCCTAGTCCCTCAACTTTACTGAATGGTTTTCTTTCTTAAGCTTCCACATTGGAAAGAAACTCCATGACATTTATCTCTATGAATTTGCTTTATTGTGCTTAACAGGATGACCTCCTATTCCCTCCATTGTCTTGTCAATGACAAATTTTGCTTTTTCTATAATTAGGTGGACAAAATTCCATTGTATGTATAAATGTGTATCACAATGTTCTTTATCCATTCACCCACTAGTGGGCACCAAGGCTAATCCTAGGACCTGAGCTATTGTGAACAGGGCAGCATAAACCAGGGTTTAGGTATGTCTCTCATATGGTGCCTTGATGCTTGTGGGTAGTTACACAGAAGTGGTAACTGGATTATATTTTAGTTCTGTTTTTCATTCTTTGAGGAGTTTCCTCACTGAGTTCTACAGTGGCTAAACTAATTAACACTACCACAATCGTGTGTAAAGAGACCCTCACTATTTATTGTTTTTTGTTTTCTTGATGGGTTCATATAAAATCTTAATGTAGATTTAATTTTCACTTCCAGGATGGCTAAAGATGCTAAATGTTTTTCATGTACATTTTTGCCATTTGTAAATTTTTGCCATTTGTATTTCTGCATTGGACAGTGTCTGTTCAGTTCTTTTGCATATGTGTATTTTTATCCAAGCTTTGTCCTTCCAATTAGTCACCTCAGAAAGTCTGTCTCCCTCTCTCCTCTCCTCTCTCTCTCTCTCTCTCTCTCTCTCTCTCTCTCTCTCTCTCTCTCTCTCTCTCTTTATGAGACACACAAACTTATATTAAAGATATTTTTGAAATTCATTTCTTGGAATTTTTGGAGCAAATTTACTTATCTTAGGTTTTCCGTTTATTCTTTGAGAATTGCACACACTATTTCGTGATCATATCTGACTCAATCGCCCTCATCACCCCTCCCACTGCCCCACAAGGCTCCAATACTTCCATCTCCCATCACATGTCCTCTGTATCTTGAAACAACTCGCTGAACTCTATTAGTCCAACCTCCAAGCACATAGATGTTGGCCATCCACAAGAGTATAGGCACAACCCGAAGAAAAATGGCTCCCCATCCTCCAGCAGCCATCAATTAATTGCCAACAGTTCCTCGGCTTAGGTTAGAGTCTCAGGAGCCCTCCCCATCACAATGGGAGACTGCTTGGCTTGGTCTCCACGATCCTGAGAGCTCCATGGATGAAACGGGGGTGGGGTGGGGGTGGGCAGTGATGTCAGAGTGCTTTACAGAGGAGTGAGGAAGACAGACAGGGAAAAGAAGGGGGAAACGTGGCCTCTCACGACTGAGACCAAGAGGAGTGCAGTCCTCTTACATAATGCTGGGATGCAGTCTAAGGATGCCCTGGATTTATCCCGGCCAAGGGCAGAAGGGGTACCGGTTGTTTCAACCAGCTTCTCCAACCGGCATTGGCTGAGGGCTGTTCTAAATCCAAACGTGTCGACTCCTTGACATTTGTCTTACTGTACACGTGTACCCAGAGGAAGCTGTCAGCAAAGAGCTCCAGAAACTTGTCCTCAGAAGTCACCTGCACAACAATAATGAGTACCAAGGGGACAAGGGGATAAAGATGGAGAAGCTCTTGCTTCTGCTGCTGGCAACACCAACGGCGATGATGATGATGATGATGATGATGATGATGATGATGATGATAATGGTGATGATATAAATAGAACTGCCATCTAGTCTAAGAAATAGAAGCTAAGTATGATACCAGGTCTCCTGCATGCATCGCATCATCTAATTCTTATTTGTTGAGTACTCAGTCTGTGTCTAGGCTGAGTTCCTGAGGCAGGTCCTCTATGAGGTCTGTGCACACTCTAGGTTGATGTTGAGAGTTGTCCACTGTGGCATGGGTTTGAAATAGAAAATTGCAATTCCTGTGTTCCTACACTCTGATGTTGAATTCGTGAGTTAAACAGCACCCCTAAAAGTCAAAATAGCCAAGAGGAGAAACGGCACATTCTCCTCCACTCTTGTTTTTGTTTTTTCTTTGAGACAGAGTCAATATTTCAGTACAGACTGGCCTCAAACTTTACTATTTTCCTGCCTATTTCCATAAGTGTTGGGATCTCGAGACTGGACAGTCACACCCGGCTCTTTCTCTCTGACTTGGTGAATTCCTACTCATACTTCACATCCAGTTCAAATATCACCACTGTGGAGTTTTTCACACAATAAAAATAGGAGAGAAGTCACAGAACTATCTTAAACAGATAAAAATTAGGCTAAGATTAATGTAGCAGCAAATGCAGACAAGCATGTGCCAGTCTCTGAGGACATCGAAGGCTGCTCCCTCCCCGTCAAAACCAGCACTCTGTGTGGGTGGAAGATGGGCATCGTTTCCATAAAGAATTGCTTTATACAGGGAATATGCAAAGCCAGGTGATGTTTCTTAAACACAACATTAAAAGCTATCATGAGATTTATTAAAGCATCAGTTTTGTTCAGTCACCAGAATAATTAGGATACTCCAAAATCATAGTAATTAGCTGATGAATGATGTTAAACATCTCAACAATGATCTTATTTCATTATGAAAAAGTTCAAATACAAAGCTTAAAGGATTTTACAATGGACATCCATTTACCCACATCTAGATTTTACTATCACATAATTACTATACTTTTCTTACAATACACAAATTTATTATCTATTTCTCTCCATGTTTATCTTTTGAAGCATTTCAAATAGTTAACTATGGCTATTAGTACAATGACAGCATCATTAATTGTAGCTCAATTTTTAAATGTTCCATTTTAAAAGTAACATTTGCACACAATGAATGCATAGACAAGTGCACTCAGTTCTGAAAAATTCACACACTTGCATAGCCCAAGTTCCATAATAGGCAACATTAGCCAGCAAGTTCCATCATCACAGTTAATCTCTTCCCATTCCCTACCAGTTTTTTTAAAAAACTTCAGTATAGCCGGGCGGTGGTGGCGCACGCCTTTAATCCCAGCACTCGGGAGGCAGAGCCAGGCGGATCTCTGTGAGTTCGAGGCCAGCCTGGACTACCAAGTGAGTCCCAGGAAAGGCGCAAAGCTACACAGAGAAACCCTGTCTCGAAAAACCAAAAAAAAAAAAAAAAAAAAAAAAAAAAAAAAAAAAAAAAAAAAAAACTTCAGTATAACTCCCTTAATTTACTATATTCACTTCTTCTTACTAAGTGCCCAGATTCTGTAAAATAAGATATGATGTGCTTGAAATTCATCCAACTAGATTAAATTTTGCTTTACACTTATCACTGATGTCTGCTAAGGAAGAATAAGGCTAGCTTTACATTAACAAATTCTCAATCTCTCTCTCTTTCCCTCTTTCTCCCCCATTCTCTCCCTTTCTCTCTGTGTCTGTCTGTCTGACAAAGAGTTTCACTCTCTAGCTCCCAAGCTGCCCTGGAACTTATGGCAACCCTCTTGTCTGCACCCAAATTCTGGGGTGACTGGAGTGAGCCCCCATACTTGGATGTTAATGACAGTCTTTGCAAGATTACCAAATGAAACACACCATCCACATATCATACTTTGCTTACAGACTTTTGTCTGTAAAACTAAATTCTAAAAAATAAATTTCATAGACTATATTATTTAGCATCTGCAGCACGAAGTTACATAATACATAGAGATAATAAAATGATTACTATAGTGAAGTGAGTAAACATATTCATCATCTTCCAATTTGTAGTGTGTGTGTGTGTGTGTGTGTATGTGTGTGTGTGTCTCTTTGTGTGTGTGCCTGTGTGTCTGTGTGTGTGTGTGTGTGTGTGTGTGTGTGTGTGTGTGTGTACATTTAGAAAAAAATCCTTGCTACAATACACTACTATTTGGTACTATACTCCTATTATGTATTAGGTCTCTGCATTTGTTCATCTGTATACCTTCTACTTTGTTTCTTTTGTTACACATTTCCTTCCCCATTTCCTCTCCTCACCCTACCTCAAAACATCATTTATTTTCTGTCTCTGTATATTTACATTTATACAAATGATATAAGTCAAAGTCATGTAAGAAACCTTATTCAGCCTCATCTCCCATGTCTTGGGGACTATGATGAGAAAAGGTAGTTGTCCATACTCCTCAGCTCATTTCTCTCTAAGGGGGTCTTCCCACCTCTTTCCTCACCAGGCTTTTGCCATCTTACCTCAGTGTTGGAAAGGGAGGATAATAACCCCAAGAACTGCCTTTCACTCGGGTGGTATGGTGGGTCCTAGGAAAAGGATGTGTTAGCGACAAGAACGCTCCTGTAGCTGAAACAGAATGGGGAAGGAGGTGTGTGTGTAGATGAAATTCTAAACGGTCTTATTAAATAAGAAACACAGAGCCAAATGCAGAGTTAAAAGCCCAGAGATTAGAGCAGTAGCCAAGAGCTAAGACCACCTTATCTTACCACTCGCGGCCATCCTTCCCCTGAGAGAGAGATCTTCTTCCTGTGTCCTTTTTATTGTCTTTCTGTTCTGCCTTCTCATTGGCTCTAAACCCAACCACATGATTTCCTCGTCACTGCCTGTCTATACAGACCTCCAGGTCTCTATGGTTGGTACTGGGATTAAAAGTTCAGGTCACCTTGCTTTGGATGTGTCCTTGACCACAGAGACTCTGCCTGCCATGTGATCAGATCAAGGGCATGTGCTACCACCACCTGACTCCTGCTTATGGCTCTCTGTGACTTCTGATCTCCAGGCAACTTCATTAACATACAAATAAAATCACATTTCAGCACAAATAAAATATCACCATACATGTGTGTCTTGATGTGGGTTTGGACTAGAAAAACACCAGTGGAGAGAAAGGAGCATAAAGGTAACAATAAAGATTGAAGAAGCTTTTAAAAAGAGCGTCTTTGTTGTCTTACACTGTTATCTTCTGGTAGTTTCTTTTCAGTCCCCACATGCTGAGAACTGCTTGGACATTCCACAGTAACCTTTGGGTTTGTCTCCTGTATACAGCACACTCACCAAGACCCAGGAACTCTAGCTTTTCTCACTACCGACAGGGTGTAGAGTTGTCTCACTGTTCCAGCCAGAGAGCAGAAAGGTAAACAATGGAGCTGAAGCAGTCTAACATCACACAGCACTGTAACTCTGGATGGTATCCCTCTGTGGTTAGTGGAATCATTGCTTAAAGAAAGAAACCTATAGACCTCCATTGCACATCCATCTTCAACATCATAGCTTAACATGCTTACCAGTTCTAACGAATGTAACCAATTGCTAATTGAGCTATGAATCATCTGCCTTTGTAACCATTCTGAATAGATACTATAATATACATTATGGATGTCTGTATATACAATGTTATGATTGTTCAAGGAACTTACTTTCGATTTTTGAATTGGTTAACAGGTTAATTAATGCACCAAGGGGGAACAATGATACCACTCAGTCATCGAACACCCGAGTTAGATAAATTCAGACTCTCTTTGATCTGTTATCCAGTCTCTGTCTTTGGAGAGGACAATGGTTCTTCTTTTATTTCAGGAAAAACTGTTGGAAATGAACTCTTGCCTTTCATTAGTGTTTTTCAAAGAGATTCCTGGCAGAAAATGTTACAATCATAGAGTTCAATTTTAATTATATATCCTCAGCCAGTCTCCTCCTTAACCTCACAGTCCCCACCCACTCTCGCCAACACACTACACCTTGATTGCTTGTATTTTAGACTTTCCCAACAAAAAAATGAAATGCCCCAGTCCCAGTTCAACCTCAGAATTCGAAGGTCCTGTGAAATGTAGGGTCGATGAAAGCAACCGGACTTCTTGTTGTCAGCAACAGGGTGAGTTCACTGCCAAGCTCAGGAAGCAATCGATGAGCCTCAAGTTAATGGAGAAATGAGAGCCAGTGGGGACTTGACAACAGCAGTCTCTGCTCCCAAAGGACGTTTAGTCTATTTGGATAGTCAGAAAACACCTGGATATGTGAAGAATACTCTGAAAACAGCTTCTCAAGACATGCAAACCCATTTAGTACCAGCCTAGAGACGCCAATGAGCAATCTTAGAACTAGAACAAAGTCAATTACAAAAATTGCCCAGAGAAGGGGATTTTGGGTTGAATTTAACAATAGAAAGTGATAGTAAAAGATGAACAGGAAGGAAAGAGGGAAAGTTAAGTTATTGGAGCAAAAATTTCATTAATAAATAGCAAAAAGCGAGGATGGTGAGATGTGATACAAGGGGATGGCCTTGGAAAATCTTGAGCATATTTCTGGTTATGAAGAATCATGTGGGGAAAAATGCTTCTTTTTGTTGGCTTTGGATCAACTGACTTAGACTTAGCCCTGAATTTTCAATGGCCATGTGATTTCACGTAATCCTAACTCTTGCTTCTCTGTCTCTGAGACAGGAAGCACACAAGGGCTGACTTTTCAGAGCAGGGCTCTTAATGAGCTGTCCTCGGCTGAGCAGCATGGCGCCTAGCATCTCAATCTCCATACCAGACTGACTGAATCAAGAACTCGGAGGGTAGGGACCAATACTCTGCCTTAACACCCCTCAGGTGAATCTAACATTTGTTAAGATTGGAGAACCACTGTTGTAGGGTAGGTGTTAGGTACTTACAAGTCAAGGAGGTGTCACCCATATACTAGTGTAGGCCCGGAACAAACTAAGTATTCCATAATTGACAGGAATTTGGTAATGGAGGTGGTAGTGTAATCACCTCCACTAAGCATATTAGGGATGTAAATTAGACAATCTGGTGTGACATCTGTTACTTCATCATCACCAGGATTAAATCAGCTGATCTGACTGTCTAGGTGGCTGTGGCCTTTCTCCTTACTGCTCCACACATGTCCTTCCCAGAAGTGCACTCTTGGCGAAAGAGTTTGATCTTCTCTATGGAGTAGGACTGATCTTTAGTCAAGGGTACATGAGTAACTGTGCTCCTCCGCCAAAAGCTCCAAACAAGCCCCTCAAAGTAGATCAGGAAGGTTCCATCCCACTGGGCTACCAAATGGAACACTCTGTTTTCAAAACAGTGAAAACTCTTGGAGGGAGCCCACAAGAAAGGCAAGCAATGCTTCTTTTCTAAGTTGCTGAAACGCAAGTCTGGACATAACTCCCCTCTGAGATGGAGTCAGATCAATGGCCTCTGTCAGAAACTTAACATAGGTTCTCAGAATGTATTGTAACTGACTCAGAAAACAAGACAAAAAGCACTCAGTTTCTTTACTTTTCGTTGGTGGTTCAGGTTACCATTCTAGCACTGATATCTTCTGGTTGATTTGGAATGCAAATTTCTTTAGGATTTGGAAGCCATGATTTGCTTGTTTCCATGATGGTGTATGACAGCTTCGCTCCCTTGCACCACTGGTTCCTTTGGGCAGCATTCCTGCAGTATAAATGAAAAATGTGGGATTGTATTCTCATTTGTGGATAACAGATCAAGACAACAAAGTGTAGGCCAAGTAATGCTATATAATTTTATGGTCTTTCTGTCAATTTATTCATAAAGTAGTCTTGAACCACTGCAATGTCCCAGTCCTCATGCTACAGCAAAAGACTCTTAAAGGTATATTAACCAGATTGTCATATAGCTAATTAAAAATTATAACTGTGGTAAGTGATAAGAAGAAGTATGTGGTATTGTATGAACCTGGAGAATGAAATTAGAACCAGTTCTTAAGTTTGGGGAATGTTTCTTTGAGGAAGTAAACTGGATTTGAAATCTGTAGTAGGCAGGATTCTAAGGTGGGCCCCTGAGCTTGGTGCTTTGGCTTTATGTCTGTGTGATATCTTCTTTGGGTAGAGCAAGGGCCCATGGCTTGTTTCTAGTTAACAGAACAATGGTGAGGTGAACTCACAGCCATGATCCAACTGCATCTGCTCAGTAGAACGAGTAGCTGGCAAAAGTGATGGACAGAAATAGATTGGGAAAAACAAGCTAAGGTTGATACAACATTGTGAGTGTTTAAAGCTAATGGTGTTGGGGGGAGGAAATAGCAAAGATAACTCCTCCATTTCTATATTTGCTGTTTTTTGGAAATAGAACACTAAAGATGGCCAGATATTATACAAGACGCAAAGAGTTCTGTTTATACTTGTTGGGTCTGAGGTGCCCATAGGACATCCAAAAGATGTCAAGCACTACTATGTAGCAGTCCAGGACTCAGAGAACTGCTGGGCCAGAGGATGAGTATTTGGGGATTTTGCTAGGGGCATGGATTTTGTCTAGAGAGAGAAGTGAAGGGAGAAGACATGTGGATTTTGTGGGACTCTCCCACATGCTGCCTGGTAAAGGGAGTAGAGTACAGAGGGCAAAGTTGCAGCCAGAGAAAGAAGGAAATGAGCAGTAGCTAGGTGTCTCTCTTGGGTGCTGCAGGTTACCTTCCTCATGCACATTACTTGGACAGCCTCCTTGACTGGCTGGAAGCAGCTGAACTCTCTCCTTTCCTCTAGTTCCCTCAACTCCGAGCTCAGAGCACACAGTAGGCACTGGCCCAACAGTTCCTAAGAAAACGCAGAGGGAATAGATGTGGAGACCTAGTTCCTTCAAGCACGTAAATAAATAAGCCGAGTACAGGATACTGTCTCGTTGGGGAGAAGGCAAATATCCAGCTACGTGACTGAAATAGTTCAAAAGCCATTTCAACAGTTTCTGCTGCTGAAATATGCTTGATCAAATGTTTAATCTCTCGGAGATTTGGAGCGCTGATAACGAAACGAGCCATTTTGGCCCCGCATTACAATCAGAAGTTAATTATTGCTCACGCCTTTGGTGTTCTTCGTTTCAGGTTCTTCAAGAAAGTGAACTCCCAGGGAAAAGGGTCTTGGGGAAGATGGTTGACTTTTTCCAAAATTGCATAATGAACGTACTGCATTCATTATCTGCCTCTGACCAAAATCCACTAGCTGTCAGATCTCTTGGGACTGAGTCTTAAAATCCCTCGATGCCTCATTGGGTTTTAGAAAATAATAAATATAACCAGACAAGCTAACTCAAATCCGACCTCTCAGAAAACAGGTGAAAGGTAACCCACCCAGACCCTGCAAAAAAAAAAACTCATGTTGCCATTGTGAGCCAAGACCTCCAAGGAACATGTTTGTGTTGGTTTTCTAGCTTCTGTGATAAGTCACCACAATCCACACAGGTTAAATCACTAGACGATGTGTGATCTCACAGTTCCAGGTTACAGTCCAACATAAGATGTGAGCAAGACTGTACTGGATCCAAAGTTAGGGGAAAACCTGTTCTTTGTCTAGATACTAGTAGCTCTAGATAGTCCTCAGCTCTGGGTTTATAGTGTTCTTCCCCTGCCGCATATCTTTCTCTGTCTCTGTCTCTGTCTCTCTGTCTCTCCTATGTCTTCTTGTCTGTCTTTGTCTCTGTCTCTGTCTCTCTGTCTCTATCTGTCTCTCTGTCTCTGTCTCTCTCTGTGTCTCTCTCTGTGTCTCTGTCTCTCTCTGTGTCTCTGTCTCTCTGTCTCTCTGTCTCTGTCTCTGTCTGTCTGTCTGTCTGTCTCTCTCTCTGTCTCTCTTTCTCCTATGTCTTCTTGTCTGTCTCCCACAAATGGCAACGGTCACTGGACTTACATCCTACCTGGGAAATCCAGCCTGAGTTCTTCAGGACGTCTGTCCCTTAGTTAAATCTGCAAAACCTTTATTCAAAGTCAGATGACATTCTGAGGTTCTGGATGGATATACCTCCTGGCCAGCATCCAGCCATTCAAAACCTCATAACTGCTCATATGGTAAGCAAACCCAATTACTTTTATATAAGAGATAGGTAAAAAAAAATCTGATTTTCCAGAATATATTAAACAGATGTCTAAAACAATGAAGATCTCGACTCTAAACTAATCTCCCCAAATAACCTAATCTATTACTAAATAATAACCCATCTGTTTAGGGAAATCTAGTCCATGCTATCATTAATGTTTAAATGAGATATAAAGTCTAGTCAAGATTAACTCAGCTTATAAATTCATCAGACTGTACAACCCACTCTGCCTAGTGTTCTGGGATGCTGTATTGGGAGAATTATATATGGCCAGAGAAAGGCTTCTGGTGGCCTGGAGGAGGATAAGTGTGCCTGTGATGCCAAAGAAAATAAGTGACCAACCTGCCTGCTATTAAACTTGTGCCAGGAGGCAATGCTTACCTTTTTCTGTGGAGCCAAAAGATAGTACCATGATGTATCATGATATTGAGCTGTGGTATCTCAAAAGAACCAATTGGCTTGAACATGCTCTTCTGTGATTCATGTTTCTGACAACACCAAAGACCCTCAGGGAGGAAGGAACATAGCTCAGAGACTCTAATAAAACCATAAAGATAGGAGCATATAGGTCACCGCTGAACAATGGCTATGGTGTTTTAGTCTGGGAAAGTGAAGCCCGAAACCCTCTTAGGCCAATGAGAATGGCATTGCCTGGAAACTCAACACAAGGCAGTTGGCTCATATCAATTGTATCAGCAAGCATTTAGCTCATGTCTAAAAAACGTGGGATCAGTTACTCTGAGTCGAGGGGGAAAAAAAAGCTTAGTTTAACTGAAAGCAGAGTGTAAGTCCTCACACTTGGGTGGAAGACAGCACCTTTGATTCTGTATCCATTGGAATTGGTCATGCCAGCCCCTGCTGGGAAGACTGAATAAGGTCCCCAAGTACTGGCACCTTTGTGAAAGAATGCTATAATGTGAAATGCGAGAGCATATTACCTATACTCTTTTCCCTGCTTGAACAAAAGAGGATAAAGGCAAGGTTGCACCCCACCATCACCATGCTGAATAATCTAAAGTTGCAGCACACACATGGCACTCCTCAGTCTAGAAAAGATAGCGCCCTCCACCCTACAAGTGAAGTCACAGCTTTCTTGATGAAAACCAGGGGTGTTATGTTATTATGTGTAAATCTGTAAGACTATCCAGAAAGCACATGATGCCACATAACATTTGACATGTTGTTCCTGTCCTTTTGAAACGTCACATCAATTCGGAAGTAACAAGATGAAAATGTTGGTCTCCCTTGCATTAACTCAGCCACTGCATGATAGTGGTGAACACTTACTCTGTACTAGAGTAGACACTGAGGTCACGGGGTGAGCAAAGCCATGCCGTTTCCTCCATATGTTCTCTAATCTAACAGAAGAGGCAGATGTCCCTACAGAGGTGGGAACTTTCCAGGACAGTCTTGGGGGCCAGAGGTGCTAGCTCTCAACTCCTCCTCTGAGGCCACCCTTCTCAATTCACCATTACCACCGCTCTCTGCCATGGCAGGTGCAGGCAAAAGCCTCAGGCAATGGCTTGAGGAGAGGATGGGGAACAATTTTCCTCAAACCCCTATTCATATCTGCTTGCTAGTTACAGAAACAGGCCTCTTTCGATGTATAAGAGTCCGTTCTGTCACTGGATATTGTGGGAGGTCGTGCATGCGCTTCTGCATAGGTCAGTGCCTCATCCTGTTCCTGGAGATGTGGACAACTCATGTCAGAGCAAAACAAACTTCTCACAGTCCCAGGAGCCCAACAAGCCAGCGAAAGAAGTAAAGAGACGCCAATGTTAGGTGAAAGCAAAGAGCCCCTGAGGCCCCTTAGGATGGAAGAAAGCCACAGTGAAGACAGTAACACTTCCTGTTAACTGGACACTTACCATGGGCCAGGCATTGTGTTAAAAGCTTCCCACAGGCCGTCTCATGTAAACTTTCACAGCATAGTTCAGGACTCACTATTAGAACAAGATAAAGTGGTATTATACAGATGAAGTGTCGAGGCTGCGGAGGTTAAATAACACATCTATGATTACCCAGCCACAAGGTGGCCAACTATACCTTATGCCTCTAGACCACGGCAAGTGCACAAATTACAGGTGAGCCGTGGCCAAGAGATGTAGCGGTGTGGCAGAGGCAGCCAGAACTTCAGATGCCTCTCTCCCAACTTACTTTTTTCAGGGCTTTTCAACACCTTCACTGCTACGTTTCTCATATTCTGTAGAGGAGCCATATAGTTCTCAACATCTTTAGGTGACTGCCAGCCTACAGCACACACTCACCGATATTGTGCTGAATGAATGAATGAATGAATGATGGATGATTACATGAGTCCAGGCAGGAGGAGAGCATAGGCAATGACAGGAATTGAGCTGTTGCTTGCACAGTGAAGACACTTGTCACTGGACAGTCTTGTCATCCTACAGTGGAGGAGCAGAGGGGGGACGTGTAACTCACTCATTTTCCTCCTATGTCTGAGTTCTCAGTGAGTTCCTTCCTTCAGATATATTCTAGAATGTGTGGGACCAACCACTTCAGGGAAATAAAATAGGGAGAACCCGGGAGGAATGAAGTCAGTTTGGGAACCTCGTACAAATTGCCATCCTGCAGTGAATTTCCTGGAATGTAATGACTCCTGCCTCGATGCGTGTGCACAGAGCCGCCGGCTCCGTGAAGCATTTTCAGAGCTCAAGGCGATGCCAGGCTCAGTGTTTGCATGCCTGCACTGTTCTCCCGAGGCAGAGGGGAAAGTCCTTTTTGATTCCCACTTCATCCATAGGGGGAAAAAAAAGATACATACTAGAGGAGTCCTTAGGGGTGACGACACTGTCACTGATCATAATAGAACTATTTAAAAGATACATTTCTTCCAGTTTCTGTGGCCTTTCATCTGGCAACCCAGAGGAGGGTGTTAAAACTGATAAGCAGCTTTTCTTCTCAGTCAAATAAAATATCAGAGAATGGCCTTGGTTATTATTATTATTATTATATAAATAAAAGGGCATGGCTTTTGCAAAGTGTAGGTCGAGCTATCACTGTTTATCTCCCCCGAAGCTGATTTAGCTGTTCTCTCTCCCTTGAACAAAGATCTCATAGAACACTCTTGTTTTTCATTTGTATTTTGAATAAAAGCTCCTGGCAGCAACTCCCTAAGAGAACCTGCACCTGCACCTAAGGAACCTTTTCCTGGTCCAGTTACCAGCTCTCTGCCATGCAAGTAAGAAGGTCTTTAGGATGAACAAGTATTCGGGGCAGATTCAAGCCCTTTTCATAATGGTGATTTCCAAAGAAGCCGTGGTATCCTTTCAAGAACTTAGATCTCCCTTGTGTGCTCTGGAGAACACGAACTTCTCCCTTTCCCTCATCCCCATCCCCCCCCTCATGGCTCAGAATGGGTGTCATCCAAAGGCAAGAGGACATGTCTCACAAGGAGGGCTGTCCTCAGCCTTGCAAAGTCAGCGTCCTGTGGCTTCTCATTGGCCGCTTCCCACACCCCACTTCCTAGGGCCAGGCACCCCCATGAAGGAGCAAAGAGCCAGGAAAAGACAGCCAGCATGACTTCCTTGAAGTCAAGGAGGGCTGTGCTATCCATAGGGTCTCTCTGCTCAGTCTCTGGAACTCAGGGTTAGGCATTCTTTGTCAGGATTTCGTGTGTGTGTGTGTGTGTGTGTGTGTGTGTGTGTGTGTGTGTGTGTGTGTGTGCACGCACACACCACAGTATATATGTAGAGAACTGACTCACTAGTGGGATGCTGTTCTCTGCTTCCACAAATGAGTCCAAAAATATGACTCAGGTGGCCAAGCAGGCAGCAGACGCCTTTACATGCTGAACCCTCTGGCTCATCTTCCTCAGGATTTCTTGGTAATGTTTTCTTCACTGACCATTTCATGGCTTCCCCCCCCCCCCCCCCCCCCCCGTCTTTTAGTTTGTCCTGATGAGTTTGTTTTATTGACCTCCATCTTGTACAACTTGTCACAGACTTGTTTTGAGAAGTTGAGGAGCTGTGGGTAGATAGTTCCACATTTGAAAAGTAGCTATCACCATCCTTGATCATGCTGTTCATCACCTAAGGAAAATTAATCCAGGAAAAACAGTTCAGACCAGTGGTTCTCAACCTCCCTAATGCTGCGACCTTTAATACAGTTCCTCATGTTGTGGAGACCCGCCCCCCCTCATAATCATAAAAGTATTTCATTGCTACTTCACAGCTACTTCAAAACTGTGATTTTGCTACTGTCGTCCTGTAAATATCTGATATGCAGGATCTCTGATATTCGACCCCCCAAGGGGTCACATCCCAGACGATGACAACTGTTGACTTAGTCGCTGTCCTGATAAGAGATTTCCAGCCTAAAGCCTTTGGTCCTAGACCAAGATCAAAACCAAGAAAACCATCCACTCATCCATATAGAAGTCTCAGCATCAACAAACCTTTCCAGTGGGGCCCAAGTCACCTCACTTTGCTGCCTCTTCTTTCTGGCACCCATCTGCATTTTTTTTTAATGACAACATAAAATAAAAACGCATCTCATTTTATAAACCGAGTCACAGGAAGTAACAACGCTCTAGAATAAGAGAATAAACTGTGACAGAGTCAGTAACAGAGTCACTGACAGCTGAGGGCTGGGGGAGGCCCAGCTCACAGCCTGCAGATGGGAGGCTCACAGCTCCATCTGAACACAGAAGGTCATAACCGGGCAATGGACAGGGTTGGGTCTCATTTCTTCTCAGCTCCAGTGAGGATGAGATGATTGCACGCCATTCCTTCATGCTCTTCTCCTGTTTTTTTTTTTTTTGAAAGGAGGTCATCAGTTCCATTCACAGATTAATAAAACAATTTTAACTAAAAATTTCTGTCAAAGGGACAGAAAGAAAAATTTGCCTTTGAAAGGCCTGTTACTAAAACCAGATAATGTGATTCAGTAAAACGTCCACCAATTAATGAAACACAACATATAAAGAAGTGAGAAAAGGAGCCTGTTGCCAAGCCTAAGGTCCCGCGTTTAATGCCTGGGGCCACTCGGTGGAAGGAGAGACACCTGCCTGCTGTGGGATGTGCACATCCACACACTTACAGATGCACACACATTCACGTACACTAAGTGGATACAATGTAAGGCACAAGTAAGAGAAAAAGAAGACAATTGGAGGCAGAAGTCAGTGTGTGTGAAGTCTGCTCACAGCTCAACCACCTCCATCTATAGTCAAGAAGTTACCAACAGAAATGCCACTTAAAAGAAGCAAACATGTCCATTATCCCGAAGCCCTCAAAAGTGAGGAAAGAATTCTGAAGGGGGTAAACTGAGGCAGCCGCGGAGGTGGGAAGTGATGAAAATGCACTCATGTTATCTGGGCACCAAACAATCCATCACGACCCTGCCCGATTTACTTTCTCCAGACATTAGAATTACCCTGGGTAAGATGGTAATACCTGCTTTTGTCTGCAGAAATCAATAGACCCCGGGAACGTGCCGAGAGATGTGAATCCCATATATTTCTGACGTGAAGCTGGATTTTAAGATCAGGTCAGCCACTAACCCGCTGCATTTTCCTTTTATTTGTGCCTATATATTTGAAAAGGGGGGAGGGGCGCATACCCCAAGTTTACTTTTTTAAAACTAAATAACGTTGCCTTGTGGCACTCATATTGTATCTATTACACATTTCACTTCAAAACCTCATCTCCCCTAAACCCTCTTCAACGCGCTTGAAGTAGCACTGCCAAAGGAAAGGAATTTTCTATTTAACTAGAGCGCTGACATTCTGTTACACAATTCGATCTTATCTATTTACCTGCTCTCAAAAACATAAGACACTAAACACGGAATGCTGAATGCGTGGAGTCTGCGGAGCCATAGGTGTCTGAATGCATCCGTAGCCTCCCTCTCACTCATCAGTGTAATTGTTGCCATGTTATTTCATTTTTTGATTAGTCTAGTCCCTCAAGCTCAGTGCTTTTTTCTGGCCCCACGTTCTCCTGCTGGTTGTCATGGTGACTGGATTGTTAGCGAGGAGAAAGGCTCTGTTGTCTGTCATTGTTCTGTTGTGGTTTAGGTAACGCAGGAGGCAACACAAGTGAAGTGGATGGACCTTTTTTTTACTCCGCATCATTTCAGAGTATTGAAAAAAAAATCTCACATAAAAAAGGAGCAAATAGGCCCAGCCAAAGAAATAACCAAGCTGTTTCTAAAGGGAAGTGCATGTTATTATAAAGAGGCAAAATGGCATTAATGATGAACTCAGTAGCCCATGAAAAATGCTGCTGGATATTACATTTATTACTAGAACAAGCACCGTGACTTAAATATTACATACAATGCCCACCATTTTGCAATTCAGAGTAAATATGGTTTTTAACTAGACAATTGTCACATAGGCTTTTGGACTGGGGAGGCTGCACTACTTTAACCTTAGGTTGTGTTCAACCTGAAAGACACCAGGTTAGACATCAAGACTGAACCAAAATTAGGCGCTGGGCGAATTGTCCTGGGGTGGTTACATAGTGTTATGGTCAAATTCTACTTTGGGAAAGTAGAGTTTTTTTTTTTTTTTTTCAAATTTGAGAGCTAACTACAAAGGATTTCTATTTAAATGATAGAAAAGTCTTTTTTGAAGGTAAGTGATATAAGCACATCCCATCTCTATTTACCTGATTTTTAGAATTAGGAAATGGAAGTATGTAGCATCCATAGACGATGAGTGCAAACCTTAGGATAATTAATCATGGCTCCTGTAAACACTGCACTAACTCATTCCCATCACAGCTTCATTAGACACACACCCTTCCTAATCAGTAATGACTCGCATTAGTAATAGTATAATTTTTCACTATAAACATTTTTTTCTAAAATTTAGAATGATATATTTTTATTTAGCTATTTCATTTAATTAACTAAATGCTGCAAAGTTTTAAGTAGATACCATTTAGTAAAAATATTATTTGAAAATAAAAAGGATAAAAGGTTTCCCGTGAAAGTATTTCTTCCCATGTCTGAAACTTGTCCATCTAGCTTTCTCTTTCTTCTCCGTGTATAACTATTGCTTTAGGGATTTTTGTTTGTTGTTTTTGTAGTTTTCCAGAGTTTCCTTATGCAAGATTTGAAAATGCTAACAGAGAAACTTATTTTACTTATTGCATGCACTTGGCATCATACTATTCACATGGCAGTGTGCTTCTCCATAACATCGTATTTGATTGCTCTTTTGTCCCAGAATACACCGCTCATTTGGCTTTCATTTCTTTTTTCTTTCTTTTTTTTTTTTTTTTTTTTTTTTTTTAACAACAGCGTAGTATTCCACTGTCTGGGTGCACTGTAATTTATTTAGTTAGTCCCTTTTGATGGACATTTGAGCTGTTCTCCATATTTTCCTTTTTAAATAAACACGTGTAATTTTTGTGTCTTATATATGCAAAAATATGTGAAAGATAAAATCCCGGAACTGAAATTTCTAGGTTAAAGAGTATATTTGCATTTGTAATTTTGATGAAAATTGTTAAATTCCCTTCTGTGGAGATTCATTCCAATTCACACTCCCATCAACTGCAGAGAAAGTACCTGTTTTCCCATTCCTTGCCAACAAAGGATAAATTAAACTCTTGAAATTTTGCTGATCTGATGGCAAGAACCATACATATTGTGTCATCATTTTAATTTAAGTTCTTTTGTTAGTGATGTCAAACATCACTTTCTGTCCTATAGAGTCAATTTTTTATGTTAATCATTTTTATAGATATTTTGTTCTAATTTCTTGAGGGATGTAATTTTTATATTTTAGAAATTATACATTTGATTGTGTTATGTTTCCCCAATTTGTCATCTGACTTTTGAGTATCTTGAGTTCCTTCTAGGCTAAAGTCTGATTTTAATATAGTCAAAGCAGTGTTTTATGTTTTGTGGCTTTTGTCTCCCTTTATTACATCAAAAACACAGAGGATATTCCCATGCATTTTTCTATTTGATGGTTTCTTTAAAGTTGTACTATTAGCACTTGAGCTTTCCCCAAAGGAGGTAGGAGAAATGGACTCAATTTTAGGTTTCCCTAGATAGTTACGGACTCATGCCGCCATTGCAACTATGACATAACTTTTTTTTCTGCTACTGATTTGTGATCTTCCTTCTGTCAGATATTGGCGTTCACATGGTTTCACTTTAGTCCTGTTCTTCCTGTGAGTTAGAGCTGCCGAGAGTCACAGCCCCTTTAGTGCAGTATGGTCAGAGAAGATCCGAAACCGCACTTCATGTATAAATATATTTTGGTCATTTCTGGATTCTAGACCACAAGTCCTTTTGTATGGTTAGTCCCCGATTAAACATATAAATCCATAAAGGCCCATCTGTGAACATACATTCCCTCCCTGATTCCCTAAGGAAGTATGTCTGTCTATTATGTTAAACTAAACATTGAGTGTTATCCAGTTTCTGAGAAAATATGGCTGAGAGATCACCAATTTTTCTATTAAAACTATAGATTGATAGGCATGGCTGAAAGCATTTGCACTCTCTACAGATGCTTTTCAGGGACCAGAGTTGCAGGGCGTTTGCAATTCACAGCCAGTACTCCTTCAGCCCCTCGAGGTGGTTTCCAGAGAGGCACATGCTGCTCTTGGATTGTTAGGGTGCTCTACAATGACTTTAAAGTCTGTCCATTAAAGAGCATTTGAAAGGCACTTACTATTTAGTACCCGGTAAACATATATTTTGATTTTCTCTCACACTGTTTAATGGCATAATATTCAGCAAGGATCTGTGGAAAGCAGCTAGCAATCACAACAGACACACTTCAAAGAGCAGTGCCAGCACTCCCCGGATCATGCTCCCTTCCTCCTTCGGCAGCCGAGGGGCTGCGGCCAATTTCATCATCATACAAAACATTCCCAAGCTTGTTGTCTGTTGTTGGCTTAATGTAGTACCTTCACCCAGATTGGCGTTGATTCCCAGTCACAGCCTATAATATTCCTTGGCTGTGATCTTGAGGACTCAAGATCAGCTTCTTGCCTCCAGCTCCTTTCTTCTTCTTAATACCGTGGGTGGGGGAGAGCAATGTCCTCCAGACAAAAGATAACTTTTGGAACAGAATCCACCCAGTGATCAGAAGTGGCGGGTGGGAGAAGGCAGGTGGTGACCCCCTCACGGACATGAGCAAGAGGCTGCTTGGAGAAGTCTTCCCTTTCGCTGAGAGAGTGTCCAAAGCACTCATGGCAGGAAGTGTTTGGCTACAGATCACTTCTCCAAGGCCCATTACAGGAGGTGAGCAAACGGAGAGCTCGCCCCTTCCCTCCCAATTAGCTCAGATTGCGGTCGACCTTCAGAGGTATCTATTGCACGGGTGTTTTTCTTGTGATGATGCTGTGAAAATAATTTTCTTTTTTGAAGAGCTTTCTTGCTATTCTCTCCCCATGGCAACTTTTGAAAATTTGTTAAAACGCACACACGCACACAAACCTCTCAGGCTATCCACAAGCTCTCTAGGTGAGTGGGGACAAATGGCAGCCTATCAAAGAAGTGTACCCAGGACAATCACACAGTTGTGATCATTTGGGGATTCTACACACACTCAGCTGCAGGCCCTACTGCATCGGCTTTTTTTTTTCTTTTTCTCTCTCTCTCTTTCTTTTCCCTGTGCACAGTGAGAGAAGGCAGGCTTAGGCCAAGAGGAGAGTAGGTGTCGGCTTAATTAAGTAAAAAAGCCTAAGAAGCAGTTTGCTCCACATCCCTTAAAATTGATGAGGGAGATTCCATGGTGCCAGCCTATGCACAGGAGGGGTAGCAAATGGGTTCAGACACTGGTGTCTTCCGAGAACTTTGTCCTATGATGCGAATGAATGGCTGAGACTAGAGATCTAATAGAAAAGTGTGCTTGTAGAAAGCGAAAGGAGTCTGCAGAGCAGGTATGCCAGGGGTCTGAAGAAACCCTAGGCTCTCCTGAATTGATGGAATGCTCCAGTGTGAGGCACAATACCCAAGTCACAGCAAGGCTCATTATGTTAATGGATGCCTCCCCAAATAAAGACATATCTAATTGGCACCAGGGAAGAAATCACTCTTGCCTCAGATTTTGGTAAGAACTGGGCTCATTTCAAACACCCCGACTTTTCATGGATGTTACTTTGCTGTGGGCCCTTACCTAAAAGCACCTTGAGTTAAGTCTACATAGAGAAAGCAAGAGCCACCGTGCACTGCCGTGTAGTATCACTCTTGGAGAGATAAAGATGCCTGTTTCTGCCTTATCTTTTTGGTCTTGACATGAGACTGTCAAGCCGAGAATTACGCCGGAGTTAGGATTTAATGGCAATGCCAGGAACTGGAAACAGCACCTGAGGACCAGAATTTAAATCCCATGGCTGGTGTCTCTTGATGCTTTCATGGAGCATGGATGAGGAGGTAATTTAAAAATAAGGCCTGCATCCTATTTAAAAAGATAAGAATGAGCTCAGATGTGTGCAAATGTTTGGACTAAATATGACCAAGGGCTGTACCGTATGTAAATGGCTTGGCACTTTGAAAATGATGGAATCAGGCTTCGTAATGATGCAAGTATCCACCTAATGGAACTAAATTTGCAAGATAGGTGCACAGTGGAAAAGAAGGTAGACAAGTGGTGCTGAGAATCTGAGTGAAATGGCACCGAAGAATGAAACACATTGAGTTTAATGACTGACCTGGTCAGGAGCCTTACCGCTCTGACAATGGGGATGTGGATTATCCTATTATTACAAGCAGGTGGATCATCTTATTAACGTACCCCAGCCTTCCACATTTGTATTTAACTTTAAATCGAACGGAACAGTCTGAGACACACTCTCCCATCCCCTAAAGGAAATAGAAGCTAATGCCCAGACATTTTTCTCTGTAGCTTCATGCATTTTTTTTCCCCCTTCCAGAGACAGACGTTCAGTCCTGTCAAACTATAATGCTTTGGCTTTCATTTGGATATAGCTAAGGTGTCTTGGAAGTTTCCCTGCAAATTCCTTTAAATCCAGAGGGGCTGAAGGAGATTCTAAGAAGCTGTGCCCCTCTTAATGACTCCACACGACAGCATCCTTGGAATTCTGATTTGGAGACCGTCAGCCACTTGATGGACTCTACTGTACGAAGTGGCAGATGAGCCACGATCAAATGTTTTCTGAATACATCCGCAGTATAACTCTCTCCTTAGCCCCAAATTAGGCAGTGAAATAATATTTGTTTAGCGACAGTTACCAGTCCCCTGCTTAATACCATAAATTCTAGCCTGGCGAAGCCTTCACACAAAGAAAACGCTGTACCAGAAGCTTGATGCCTGTGAACACGGAAAGGGACGGGCTGTTTCAAACTCCCCAACAAAAGCTTCGGCCTTATTCCCCACTCCACATCTCTCTCCCCGCTCTTGGTTTTGTTTCCTTTCAGCATATTTTAGAAACTAATCATCCCTATAAAAGGTACCACTGTTAATCTACCGTTTGTCTTGGTCTTCATTGCAGCCCCTTAGAAGATAGAGTGCAAACAAAGAGAGAATTAAGGTCATTCCATTTAAATCCTCCAGAGAGGAAGACAGGGCTAAGTTGTTGCTGAGGGCTACAGACAGGAGGGCTGAAAGAACCGGGATTTAATAAAAAAACAAACCTCATTGTTTATTATTTGCCGTCCGCGGAGAAGCCCCCATCCCCATATTTGTGAAGGGATTACCTCTCATCTTCAGAGATTAATAGAAAGCCTAGACAATTCCCGGGCCCACAGTCTACCCCGCTTCAAAGAGCGTTTTCCAAGAAGGTAGACGTGGGTGTGCATGCTCAGACCCCAAAGCTGCCAGAGGTACAGCAGCGAACAGAACTGTAAGAGGGACCCCACGCTGGGCAGAGGCAGAACCACTCCCTCGGCATTCATCCAAGGTAACAAAATAATCCACGAGAAAGCATTGTAGCAGCAGTGTTTTAAATACCGGCCCTATTCACAATCCTGATTCCTGCATAACAGTCAAATGCCAGAGCTCTCCACCAAATGTAGCTAAAATATACCAGCCTTTGATTTTAAAAAAAATGTGGCAATCAGCTGGTCTGCCTACCTGAGTGATACACTGTAAAATTTTGTCTTTAAAAAATTAAAGTCGAGGGGTGGTGGTGGTACACACCTTGAATCCTAGCTCTCAGAAGGCTAAGGCAGACAGATCTCTGCGAGTTCGAGGCCAGCCTGGTCTATAGAGTGAGTTCTAGAACAACCAAGGATACACAGAGAAACCCTTAGTCCAGAGAAGTGGAGTAACTCATCTAAGGCCATTCAGTCAACAAAGAGGAAACCTGGGATCTGAATGTGAAGGATTGAATCTTTGTGTTACATTCCCTCTTCAGCACATTAAGCATTTAATCTGTATTCCTTACTACACGCCTGGAAGATAGGCACCACTCTCCTAACTTGCATTTTCTCTTGTGTGGTCCTGTCAGCATCCATGAAATGGGCATAAGACCAACATCCTCATGAATGGTCGTGTGCATCACATGAGAAGACACTGGTGACATTTCATGAAGGGCTTCACATAGGGTGTGATGTATACGGGGTATACTTCCCTGGAAGGTGAGGTAATCAGAAAGATTCATGCTGAGTGAGTCTCAGGACCACAGTTCCTGCCTCACTGCTTCCTCTTGGTACCCAGGTCTTCGGGATAAGACCGTCAGCTCCAACAGGGGATGAGGAGATTGGCAACTACCAAGGCACATTGAAGATGCTTTCCACTTTCAAATATAAACAAATGCAATACACAAAAATGAAAACAAACCAGTAAACCTGCTCCCAACAACAAAAAAAATTAAAGTCAGGAAACAGAACCCCCAGTCATTAGCAAACAAGATAGTTCTGGTCTTGGTTACTGTACAAGGCTTTTATTTTTTTATTTCTAGAACTTGGTCAGTTTGGCATATATTAAACACACAGTGGGCATTTCTTGGGTGATTGTAGAAAATGACTACAAACTGACCACTCTGAAGGTGGAGGCAGGAGGATCAAAAATTCAGGCCAGCCTTAGCTACAGAGCAAGTTCAAGGCTATCTTGAGCTAATGAAACCCCATCTAAAAATAATAACGGTAATATAATAACTGCCACTGTTTATTGAGCATCTACAGTGTGCCAGGCAGTACACTCTACACTCTGCCCCCATCACCTCACTTCATTCTAACATCAATACCATGGTGTTTTTACCCTCACAGATAAGGAAAAACAAAGTTCAGTGACTCTTCTAAGACTACAGTCAGATGCAGTTTCTGTCCCTGTGTTCTTACACGGCACTGTCACCCCTTCAAGGGAGAATTTCTTAGCTGGAGCTGAGAAAGACACGGGATTGTCCCAGATTCCACATCTTTTTATTAGATGGGTCAGTTATCCTCAAGCAGACCTTGAACCAAGACATGGGTTCAGAATAGCGTTCTTCAGAATAGTTCCCATTGTTTGCTCAAGTCCCCAAAAAATAGAGTTATCAGTTTGGTAATGCCTTTGGGGAAATCCCATTCATGCACAGACCTCTGGGGCCCCTCCTCCCTCCACACAGCATCTCGTTTCCCAGGCAAGGTCTGACCTGTTTGCAGTACCCTTGGCATTCGCTGGGTCTGCCCAGCTCTGTGCAGTGTTTGGTTATGGTTTGCCTTGCTAATTCATCTCATTGTATGTTCAGCCTTTCTTGGAAACTGGACAGGATTAAATTGCATTCTAAAGCCTTAACAAATTACCGTTGATTTAAATCAAAGTAAAGACAAACACCGAGGTAGGTTTTCTTTTAAAAATGAAATTCTAAACAACATTTCTGGCCCTGCAGGCATGTTTGTCCCGAGACTTTGCCATTCTCTCAGAAATTGTGACACCTAGTTGTAAGCATGTTAACTCTCGATAGCAAACACAAGAACCACAATCAAAGATGTTATGGCTGGGGAGAAAGCTACGCGTGCAATTGCTTCTCCTTGAATAACATAAAAAACCATTTATCAGACAGTCCAACTTGTTCTGCAAACTTTCTTAGCTTACAAACTAGGCTAGAAATGAATTCACTTACACCTATTTATGTAACACCCCTTCTTCCTCTGAGGGAAATGCTCAGAAGCATTATGGGGATCAAAAGGAAGAAAGGGGAGCAGAAAGCTAGCATTAAAAATTTCTAAGGAAGATAGCATGCTTCTAAATATTCCTGAAACCAAGAGTCAAGCATTGCTATTATTTGAAGTATGTTTTAATAAGGGATGAGGTACCTCGTGGTGTGGACCAATTTCACCACGATTCTTTGCCTCGTCACTGTGTATCGGAAGCTGGAATTCTACTGCACTTCCAGGAGAAAGGAGCAAATAAGGAACTAAGAAGCCGTTCCATTCTGGTAAGCCTTCGCAGTCCTACACAACACTGGTAGGCAAATTGGTGTTATAGATGCCACTTTGCCAATTTCAGAACATGGTGATTTGCTTAGAACTTTTGGATGTTCACTTCATTTGCAACAATTTTTTGTAGCATTTTCATTTGATCAGCACCAAACTTCTGAGGCTGAGAAACTAGAGCCCACAAGCCAGTCCAGGAATGGTGAAAGTGTCGTGGAGTCTGTAGTACACAGTCCACAGTGTTGGCAAACAAGTTGGTATTAAGCTTTCAGGGAAATACATCAGTCTAGGCATTAGATGAGTTTCAGGGATTTCATGTTGGCATAGTCTCTCCTTAGGGTGAGCTGGATAGGCAAATGAGTCTAATACGGCCACATTATGACTTCTTTAATAAAACATTCATTTCAGAAGACAAGAAAAACTATTTATACTACCTTTCTCTACTTGAAAGAAAATAAAAACAAAATTCAGAAAATCGAATCTCTCTTATGATTTCTAGGCATTAATGTTATTGAATAATCACACTTAGCAAAACATTATTATTAGAAATTACTCAAATTAAAAAAAATAAATTGTCCCCAAGATGGAGTAAGTAAATAGTACAGACAGACAGACCGACCATGATTTTATGAGTGTAGCAGAGGGAGAGACATCGGCAGGGGGGAAACTGAACTGGCATTGTAGAAGATCAACATTCTTTTTTAGTAAGGCCTATAAAAAACACAATTATACACCAAACAGACAGCATTGTCATCATTAAGATATTTTGAGAGTAAAGTATGGCAACTTACCACTGAGTTACCACACGGCTATATGCCTGCCTGCTCTCTGAATATAACTCTGGCTGTATGTAAATTACCTGTAAACCACTGTATCAATATCCCTTTAGGAAATGAGACATCAAGACAGCAGACAAAAAAACATGCTTTCATTCCTGGTCCCAACCTTCAAAAATACAGATACTTTAAAAGAGTAAGTTCCTGAGCATATATATATATATATTTCAACCAACAGATTAAAGCCTCTGGGAAAAAAATTCTAGGAAGTAGATCAAAGGATATGGTATTGATGGAGAACCAAGCAAAGGGAAGGACCACAATTTGACCACAACCCATTTTAAACTGAAAATATTAAACACCAAACATGTATTTAATACACCTAGCGTATTGAACATCTTAGCTTAGTAACACAGTACACTGTAGGGTATTGGTTGTTCACTTGGTGATGGTGGGACAGAGAGCTGCCCACCCAATGTAAGGTATCTGTGGTGGTTTGAATGAAAATGGCCCCCACAGGCTCAGGTATTTGAATGCTTAGTCACCAGAGTGGAACTATTTGAGGATCAGAAGGATTAAGAGGTGTGGCCTTGTTGGAGGAAGAGTGTCACTCTCTGAGTTTAAGAAACCCATGCCAGACTCAGAGTCCCCCTCTTTCTCTGCCTGTGGATCAGGATGTAGATCTCCGCCACAGTTCCACATATGCTGCCATGCTCCATCATACTAATAATGGACTGACCATGGGAAACTGTAAGCAAGCCCCCCAATTCAATGATTTCTTTTATAAGGGTTTCCTTGGTTATGGTGTCTCTTCACAGCAATAGAACAGTGACTCAGACAATAGCCTACTACTTACTGTTATCTCAGGAAAAGTCAAAACTCAAAACTGGAAGGCTTCTAGTGAATTTGCATGGCTCTTTCACCACTGTAAAGCAGAAATATTTTAAGTTGAACTATCCACTAGAAGAACCATACACCTCTATCCATATTGAAAATATACAATGCGTTTTGATACCCCAATATTACATTTTTTCTTTTAGCTGTTACTCGTCGTTACAATCAATGTCAGAAGAATAATCTAAAACTGCTTTCCCATCTCTCACTTAGTCCTTGACTTTCAATAGTGTTCTCAGTACATTCACTCCACCCAAATTCCAATGAAATCTTCTGATAGGAGTCTTTAACAACAGCCTAATTGTCTTGGGTAGTGAAATCTCTTTAAGAGCATGTCTTATTTGTTCTTGACACTGGGGACCATGCCTTTCTTAACATTCACTCTTCCTTTGGGTTCTAAGATTCTCCACTTCCTTTCCCCATCTCCTAACTCTCAGTCTCCTTTTCTCTGGCCCTTCAAAGCTGGTTTCCCCCCCTCTGCTTCTTCCTCATTCTGTATGACCCCATTGGGTAAACTCAACCAATGACTTTCTCCTTACAGGCTCAAATTCTAAAACAAGCAATGTTTTCAGCATTGATACCTTGGCTGACTGGATTCTTACAGTTCTACTCTGACATCTTTGCCAGGAAACTCGACGGGTATCCTAACATTCTCAGCCACATATCATTGCCTCTGGATTCTTTGTCTTGGTGAAAGTTCCTTGTCTACCTGGTCACCATGTCCCAAACCCTAGCACTCATCTAGGAGTTGATCATGATTTAGATGAAATCCCCCCCACGGGTCCATGTGCTGAAGCCTTGGTCCACAGCCTATGGTGTTATTACAATGTGGTGGTACCTTCAGGAGGTGGAGCTCAGTGCAAAGAAGTGAGGTCAATCAAGAGGACCTTTAGAGGAAATCAGGTCACTGGTGCTCCTCTCTCTCTCTCATTGGTTCCCAGCCAAGGTGAGTTAGCAATTTTGCTCTGTTATACACTTCCAGTCATGATGCTCTGTCTTGCTTCATGCCCAACAACAACAGAGACAATTACAACTACAGAGAACAGAAACTGGGCCAAAATAATTTTTTTTTTTTGTCCTTTAAGTTGATTTCCCCAGGTATTAGTCACAGGGACAAAATATAGATTGAGCCAGGCTTCCTGCCATACCTCACTTCTCTACTGAAATCTTCCAAGTCCTGTTTTTTCTTTGTTCTTTATTTTGTATGTGTGTTGTTTATGTATGTAGGTGCACATGTGAGTACGGGTACGTGTGGAGGTCAAAAATAAAATGGGCTGTGTCTTTTGGGGATTGTGAGCCTTTTTTGACAAGGTGTCTCTTATTGACCTGTTACTCACCACGTCGGATGGTCTGGCTAGCCAGCAAGCTTGGTCTCTGCCTCCTTAGTGCTGGGATTGCAGACACTTCCCACCACATCTGGCTTTGTAGAACTATGGATTCTGGGGGTGGAGCTCT
Organism: Peromyscus californicus insignis; assembly: GCF_007827085.1. Lineage (NCBI taxonomy): Eukaryota > Metazoa > Chordata > Mammalia > Rodentia > Cricetidae > Peromyscus > Peromyscus californicus. The sequence goes on along the minus strand of NW_026294447.1, from coordinate 25,555,474 downwards.
GCTCCTTGTGCTCGCAAGGCTGTCCACTGAGCTATAGCTGTAGTAGTTATTGTTTTAAGATAAACTCTCAAAGTATTCGTAAGGTCCCATATCATCTAGTTGCCTGCCAACTTCCGCAGGCTTTTCTGTCTCAATTTTCTTTCCATTTTGTATTTCAATCCATAATAAAATTTCAGTACTCGAGTTTCTTCTGACGTCCTGGTTGTCCCCTACCTCACTTTTCCTCACATTGTTTTCTTTGCCTAGGTGTTCCTTACAAACCATTTCCTGTGCTACCACTTCCTCTAAGCCCGTGAGACTCCAGCACAAAGAACCGAGCCTTTACATCTGTCCAGAATACACAGTAGAATGAGTTGTCTCACAGTCCCCCTGTTTCTGTGTGCTGCTACTGATGGAATAGTGCTTACATCCCAAAGTGTAAGAACTATGTCTTGTCTGTTTTTATTTCTTCCAGTAAGTATCACAATGTTTGGCCCAGAAGACTCTTCCATAAGTGTTGATTAACTTTAAATGAGATACCAATTTGGCTTTTTATCACTATCCACTTCCGTTCATATACTAAAAACATAAGTTGATTGCATAAGAAAAGACCATCTCAGATCATAATATATGAATGGAAATATTTGCTAGATAGAAGGTTACCCCATGAATATAAATCATCATTGCAAAGGCCCAAAATGCTAAAAATAATGTGAAATAAGAAAAATGAGAGAGAAATTTTCAACTTTTGATGGGAGCTTCACATAACTTTCTATTGCTTACATTCAAATACTAGTATGATTCTTATGTATAGCCTTTGAGTGATGTTAAAAGATATACTAGTCTGAAGTCTATATAGAAAGTAGAATCAAAATGGCAGTGATGGGCTGTTGAGATTGTGAGTGGGTAAAGGTGCTTGTCCTCGAGGCTGATGACCTGAGTTCAGTCCTCGAGAGCCACACAGTAGAAGAAAACCAACTTCTGCAAATTGTCCAAAGCTACACACACACACACACACACACACACACACACACACACACACACAAATAAATAAATAAATAAAATATATAACCTTTTAAAGGCACTAACTCTTTGTAGAGGTAGGAAGAGTAGAGAAGAGGGAGGAAAGATGGAGACTGAGCAATGGGTCAGTCCAAAACTACCATGATATAGAAGTTCTAAGGCTCTGCCACCCAACAGGGAACTGTAGTTCGCAACAAATTCCTATATAGTTTCTAAAGACTAGAAGACAGGAGTTCAACATTTCTCAACACAGAAATAGTTAAGTGTTTAAGAAGATTGGTGTGCTAAGTAACCAGACTTCATCATCGCCCGCTCTATGCATGAGCTGAGTTATGACACTGGATTTCATCAACATGTGTACATGTCAATTTCAAAACTATAGAAAAAGGCAAAGAGTGTCTTGAGTTTATAAGTCAATTAGCTAAAGATCAGAGAATCGAAAAGTAAAACTTCCACTTTTGATAGTGTTTAAGGCACATAAAACCCAAACAGGACATTCTGATTTTAAGATTTTGATAAATTACTAGCAAGATAACTTCAACAAATTCCCTTGCACATAAATTTCAAAAAAAAAAGTAAGAACTCCTCCAGTGTATGACTCACTGTGTTGCGTTTATGTGTGGTCAAGTGTTGAACGCAGGAAGAGGAACAGAAAGATGAAAGAAAACATTCCATGTATGAACCCGAGAGGGGAAGAGAATTTCTAAAAAAACGACAGCACGCCCTTGGAAAGGAAGCTTCCTACACATTTTGGTGAAAGCAGAGTCTAACATAAAGACAGCATTATCATTGGATCATGCAAATATTGACCGTGCATCAACAGCCTCTTTCCCCGGAGTCTGCAGAGGCTGCTGTGTGTACTCCACAGTCTCCTGTGCTGGAGCCAACAACTAAGGGTGCCGAGGGTGGGTTAGATCAAAGCCTCGATACGCAGATGCCCAGCCATTTGCCATTAAACAATTGATAAGAGCACAAAGGAAGTCTCTGTGCACTTTCACCGCAGTTTGAACAGCAACTAGTGAAGAGGGTTGGTAACAGATGTCAGTGTCCCCTATGATATCACGGCTCCAGAACGTGGAACTTCTCTTGGCCCGCATTTTGGAAAACAGAACTATTTTTTTTTAAAGGAGCAAATTTGAATACCATTTCATTATTTATGCTCTTTCTCATCTGAAGAATTTGGTTAAACATAGTTTTAATGATATCTTTGAGGTTTTTTTTTAAAGAAAGAGATAGAATATAATTTTATCTGCATAATTTAAGTAAGGTGTCTCAAGGTGCTGATCAGCCAGTAAAGGTTTGCATTCAATGCAAATAATCAAGGCATGAATTCATTAAGGATTCTGAAGATGCTGTTGTTTGCAGGGTTTTTGAAGAGAGAGAGAGAGAGAGAGAGAGAGAGAGAGAGAGAGAGAGAGAGAGACTGTGTGTGTCTCTGTGTGTGATGACACATCTTGTCTATTCATTCCAAAACCATAAAAAGTAACATGAAATAAAGACCACTCTTATCCTTTTGATATTTTTGCCTAATCAGTAAAACATTCAACCACCTAGTATTTCAAACTAAGTCAAATTTCAGAAAAATTGAGTGTGTACATGTTTTTTTTCTAATTTAAGCATCATAAAAGTAAGTAAAAACTATGAAATGAGTCTTCAAAATCCATTTCTTTGTCTAAGAAACATATGATGGTTTTCAGAGAGACCCTAAATCCTGACTTTCCAGCACCCCTGGAAGGGTGAAGAAATGTCTTCCCCAGGCCCAAGGAAGTAGTGAACCTTAGAGGTAAAGTTCACCAAGTTGCACTGATGATGTATGAGGAAAAAAAGCTCCCAGACCAATCTACAGCTAACGCTGTGAAGAAGTTGGAGATAAATATTCTCGTCAGTAGATCTTCAACGAGCAAGTATCTGCCTTCACTTAGAACAGTGGCTCTTGGACTGTGGATCACGACCCTTTGGGGTCGAATGACCCTTTCACAGGGGTCATCTAAGACCATCCAACAACACAGGTGTTCATATTACAATTCATAACAGTAGCAAAGTTACAGTTATGAAGTAGCAACAAAATAATTCCATGGTTGAGGTCACCACAACATGAGGATCTATATTAAAGGGTCGCAGCATTAGGAAGGTTGAGAACCACTGACTTAGAAGGACCATAGAGTAAATCTCAGGAATACTACTTCCTCTTTCCAGGTTTTAGAATAAAAAAAAAAAAAAAATCAATGTATATTCACAGCGCCACCTACTGCTTCGTGCTATCACTACAGCGCCCAGTGAATCGAATGTGACTCCCTTTATAAGGGGCATCTGCAGTGCTGTTCTTAAGGCGCTGTGATGTGTCATTATCCACGTGTGGCCATGGGCCAACTTCTTCTTCATTTAAAAATTCATATTTGCTTGCAACGAGCTATGGTGTGATGAAAAACGATCTTTGCAAAGGTGAGAAGGGCTGTGCTCTTGATTAGCATTGTTTGACCTCGTTTTCTGGTTAGGCTGCACCGTCGTGCCTGGTATAAAGATAACGAGACGATCATTACGATCTCCTTTCACATCATCACATGCGCTCCCAAATGAAGACACACAACTTTCAAACTTGCTGAGATTTCTTTAATTGAGAGCAGGAGTAATTAATTTTTAGGCTGTTATTATATCATACAAGTAAAAATTTCTAGGTAGAAACTAAAATATATAAGCCATCTGTTTAATATATAAAATTCCAGCATCTGGATAATTTGGTATTTCCTCTTGCTTAGAGTCTTGTTGGTAAAGCCCATATCTGATGAAAATGGAAAAATTTCTTCCTATGAAATGATCACATGGTGATTTTTTTTTACATGCCTCCTGATGTGAAGCACTGAGGGAACACAGAATCATTTAATGCAGCATTCTTGTCAGATAAGTATGATCTCAACATGACCGCAAGGAAGCAGGCCGCCACAGCGGATTGCAGCTCTCAAAAATGTCAATGTTGTGTAAGATGAAGGAAGACTGGGGACTGTGTCAGACTCAAGGAGGCTAGGGAAAGAGAAACGATAAGTAAATGCGGTGTGTGATCTGGGCCAGTTTTTGGAAGAGGAGAAAAACTCATCTAGAAACACACTGGAACAATCAGTCTTTAATGTAGAGTATCAAATCAATGTTGACTCTCTTGAATTTGTTGTTATGTAAGAAAACATCACCATAATTCGTAAATACATTCTGCAGCATATAGCAACAGACAAACATGTAGACATGACTAAAGCTAGTCTCAGATGCCGTCTCGGGAAAAAAATATGCTTCAGAAAGAGGAGGGTGGCAAGACAAACAGACAAAAAAATTAATAACTGGTGAACCCGAGTAAAAGCTAACAGGACTGGTTTGTACTGTTCTTGTAACCTGGTTGTAAATTTGAAAATATTTTAAAATGAAATAAGTATTAGGTACACTTTCCTCAGTTTCTAAGATGTTTTTAAAAGATGAATGATACGGAAGGATGCTAGCCTGCTTGTTTTCCTTTACAAAGAGTCTTTCACCTCTTAGGGCAGCAGGAGCTCAGCCAGAGGTTGCAGCATCAACAAAAGAGCTGGTCCTGGCCCCAAGTGCAGCATCCTTTCCAGCAAGGCACCCTAACTCTTCCAAAAACGGCACATCACAGGTGCCAAGGACCACTTCACGAGCTCCGCTGTGGCTGCCCACATCGTCTCACAAGGCCTCACAGTCAGGCGATTCACCCTCAAACACTGTGTCAGGGGCTTTCTGGGGATGAGATAACAATGATAAAACACCCAGTCCTCTCCCTCAGGGAGCTCAGAGGTGGTGAGGAGGTCACCGTGTACACAGAGCCCCAACTGCGGCCTTTGATCTGATTTTTAAGCCTGAAACTACATGTAAAGAGGTCAGCCCGTGGGTTAACAAAACAGTTACAGGGATTTTGTATAGATAGTGCATTCTGTTCATTTGTGTCTTTTGTCATGTGATAAAAGATTGTAGAGTCAAAAGTACAAATGCCGGGGCTCTTAGAATCCAACATTTAATGCCCTCTCCAGACTACAGGTTTCCTTACACTGTACAATCAAAGCTCATTAGGAGAGAAGATGGATGAGCCTGCCTCCTCCATTAAAGTGCCAGGAGCCACAGAGAAAGAAGAGAGAAGAAAAACATAGATCAAGAAATACGGCAAAAGTAAGAGTCTCTTCCGTGACCCGTGGGATTTATTTTTATTTTTAGCTGTTGTAAAGTATACTGATTAAACAGCAAATTCTAAATGAAGTAGAAATGCATCTGTTAATGTTTAAGCTAACCATTCCTCTTGCTGGTGCCATAACATACGTATTCCAGTTACGCACCTCAGACTCTAGAAAAGGGCTCATTGGATACTTGCATATTAATCCACATGTCTAAAAGCAATAATTAAATGTTAAAGGAAAATGGTTGTTTTTCCTAATGCTTAAATGTCTTATTAATTAAGTGAAAATTTTGTCAGTTAACTAATGCCTCACCTACAATTGTTTCCGCAGGACTTACATTCCACATTCCCTTAGTATCAAAATTTGGAATGATAATCTTTCATCCTCATGTGTTTTCTTCCTCCGGAATTAATGGGCAGTTTAATCAACACACGAATCAAAGACTGGGGGCAAAACGCACATCCTCCATGTGATGTTGCAGACATGGTGTTTGTACCTCCGAGGGTCCTCACATGCCAGCTGTGCTCACAATCCTGAAGACCTTCCCCTGTGAACCAATAATAGCGGATGACTGCACTAGAGACCATTTCACAAGCATCAATGTACTTTTGGAGTCTACTGGAAGCCAATTTACAGGAGAAAGGCAAGATAACTCGGTTGTGATGCACCGTTTCCTATTCTCTCAGTATCTTGGTTTCCTCGTCTGGAAAGTGGGGTAAGATTCATTACTCAGATCCCAAGTCAAGGGCACAGAACTGGTGAGTGTTCACTACTACTGTGAGAAGTACCAACAACTGCAAATTCCTCACAGTCCTTCACAGGACTCTTCTATGCATAGGAGTCCGCAGGTCTTGTGTGTCAAGTACATAGATTCATTAATATTCTAGGGCTCCAATCTAGACTGAATTATTAGACTTTTTAAGGGGTAGACCCCTGTGCTGTCTTCCAATATTTTACTCAGGATCTTGAGACCCAAGACAACATGTTGTTTAGTTTTACAGGCTACTTACTTTGCTGGTTGTTTTGCTTTGAAAGGAACATTTTATTATGGTAAGGATGTGTCACATGAGATGTCCCTCCTTAACACATTGTTCATGTGCAGTACAATCCTGCTGACTGTGCACAGTGCTGTACAATGGACCTCTACAGCTTAGTCATATTGCATGACTGTAATTTTATGTTTATTGATTAGCAACTCCCTCATGCCCCAAGTCCTGGCTCCTGGGATTTGCTACCATTTGCTATTTCTGGGAGTTTGACTGTCTTAGATACCATGCTCTAAATGGCCCATGCTATGTCTGTCTTTCTGTGACTGACATTTTATCTAGTGTATTGTTCTCCAGATTCATCCCTATTGCCACGTATCATCGAATTTGCTTTTCTTAAAGGTAAATATCCATTCATCTGACAATAAGGGGATGAGCCTGTGTCTACAGCTTAGCTGTCAGGCATGTGCTACAGTGAACTTGGGAGTATTAATACTTCTTTAGAATCCCAATTCAAATTTCTGGATAGATATTCAGAAGTGGAGTTGAAAGGTCATATAATAGTTCTGCTATTTTAGTCTTTTGATGACCCCTCATGCTGTTTTCATAGTGGCTACATTTTCCCATTGTATAATAATTCCAGTGTCCATTTGTTCCAATCACTAAAACTAAAGTCTTCTGGGGTTTTGATAGCAGCATCCTAATAAGTGAGGCATTATTGATCCTTGATTTGTGACACTGACCATCTTTTCTATATTTGCAGCCATTTGTAAAAAGCCAATCCAAACAACCTGAAGGGAAACTGTAGTATTGCCAGTCAGTTGTATCTTATTTATAGAAATGTTTCTCCAAAGCCATAGCTCGAGTTTAAATCGGATTTTGTTGTTGCTGTTTTGATGCTGGGTTAAATAGGTTATATTTGCTATTGAGTTACAAGCAGCCTCTTGTATTTTGGCAGGTAGCCCCGTATCTGATATACAGTCTGCTAAGGTTTCCTTCCACCCTGTCAGTTATCTTGTCTTCGTCTTCTGCTGTACAGAAAGCTTTAGATTTGACATGTTCCCGCTTAACCTATTTTTGCTGTTGTTGTCTTGTTTGCAATATGATTACCAGGAAATTACTGCCAAGATCAATGTCATGAGACGTTTCTTCCAAGAGTTTCACAGCTTAAGGTCTTAGGCTTATGTCTTTGAAACGTTTTGAATTGTTTTATCTATAATACAATTGTCCAATTTCATTATTTACTGGTGAAAATTGGGGCAACTGGTTGATTGGTTGAAGAGATTGACTTTTCTCCACATAGGTCCTTCTTGTCCTTATTAAATTGCTTGTTATATGTAAGGTTGTATCTCTGTATTCTTTACTTGATTCCATAGGTCTATATGTGGATTTTCATGTTGATATTATAATTTTAATTACTGTTGTTTTGTAATATGTTTTGAAAGCAGGAAATGTGATGCTTTTAGCCTTGCTCTTCCTTTATGAGATTGATTTGGTTATTTGAGGTTTTCTATGACTTCATGTAAATTTTAAAATCATTTTCTATGTCGTAAACATATCATTGGAAAATTGATAGAGATTGCTTTTAATATATAGATCACTCTAGGTAGCATGAACATTTTTTTAAAACATTCAGTTTTAAAACCATAAACACAAAATAGCTTTCCATTTGTTCATATTTTCTCAAATTTCTTTCATTGATAGTTTTACATTTTCAGTGCATAAGTCTTTGACATTGAGTTTCTTTCTAAGTGTCTTACTCTCTTTAATGTTCCTATTAGTGAAATTTACCCAATTTCCTTTTCAAATGGTTTGTTGTGAACGTTTAGAAGCACAACTGATTCTTATATTCTAATTTTGAATCCTGCTACTTTACTGAATTCACGTGTTAATTCCAATACATTTTTGCTTCTGTCTTGGAAGTCTTCTATTTCATTTTCTTGCATAATCACTCTGCCCAGGACTTCCAGTACTGCGCTGGTCATCCTAGCCTTACTTCCAACCTTTTAGGAAAAGAAGTCCTTTCTCACTGTTGTAAGTGATATTCACTCTGAGCTTTTCATTTATATTCTTTGTTTTATGGAGGCAATTTTCCTTTGCTATTCTGTTGCACATTTAAAATATACTTGCAGTGAGTTTCATCGAACCTCTTCTCTATCTTGGTTGGTCCTTCATCCTGTTGGTGTGGCATACCACACTGATTGGGGTCATATGTTGAAGCATCTTTCATCTCAGGGATGGATCCCACTTATTCAATTTTTTTTTTTTAAAGATTTATTTATTTATTATATATACAGTGTAATGTCTGCATGTATCCCTGCAGGCCAGAAGAGGGCACTAGATCTCATTACAGATGGTTGTGAGCCACCATGTGGTTGCTGGGAATTGAACTCAGGACCTCTGGAAGAACAGCCAGTGTTCTTAACCGCTGAGCCATCTCTCCAGCCCCCCCACTTATTCAATTTATGTGATGGTGAGTTTTGTTTTCTAGTGTTTTACTTGAGGATTTTTGCATTTGTATTCACTATTTTTTCTCATTTATAACTTAAATTTAATATCTCACAAACCAGTGCCTAATGATAAGAAAGGTAAACTTAAATCGACTTTGCGAAGGAATATATATATATAATATACCCAAGCCTAACAATGACATTCTGGCTGGAAAGTATTTAGATGGTAAACTGAAATTAAAAGAAAAACAGTTAACACTATTTACTAGGCTTATGAGTCTGCATTAATAGCTGATGTTTACTGCCAAAAATTAGCATTTTTTTCCTCTAGTAAATAATGTGCTGTCCACAAGGTTAGTTTAAAAATGAAGAGGCAATTAAGTCTGCACTGAAGAGGAGCTTCACAGTGTTGGAAGGAATGAAAACCCTGAACTCTCACGCCTGGCTCCTTTGGAACGCTTTTCATGTAGCTTACCAAAATAAATAAATAAATAAAATCAAATGCTTAATTTGTGGTCCTGTAGATGGCAGATAGCCTGAATCTGTTTACTAAGGCCCTTCTACAACCACATTTGTGAATCAACTCCAGTTCTGTATAAGATGTTTGTGAAAGTTGCATGCTTATTTTGAGGGAGATAGAAAACAGATCTTTAAATAAAGAAGGAATTTGCAGAATTGAGATAAACATGTTAAAACCCATTGTAATGACACGTGTTCACATCTGTCTCCCTAATCACAGAAGAAACAGAACAAAGGTTCAAGCAGTGGTGCCTACAGCTTCAGGAACTACGGTGGGACCCTGCGGACAGCACCCTCAGATGGGAATGGAAAAGGGAATCCAGTGGGGTTTGCCATCGTATCTGCTCTTTCCGAATCAGACTATATTCCCTTCACGGTTTCCCTTATTTAGAAAACCAAGAACCCAGGAGGCCTTTAAAAATTATTTATCCCAAAGAGTAGTCTATTCCCCAATTCTGACAGTGACAACAAGGTAGAGTTAGAATGACATCTGACATTGACCTCTGAGCCGAGGAAATGGGCCTAAGTGACCTCAGTTCTTACTAAGGGCAGGTTTAACTTGTTTGCAGAGAGTAGTTTGCTCAGTCCAAAAGAAATAAACAGCATCAGGCTTCTGCTGTTTGCTTCTGATCTTCCTTAGATAAACTCATTTGTCTGAGTTTTGAGTGAATTGTGTTCGTCCCTTCACAGACATGAAATTGTGGTGCTTTCATTGATTTACCAGGAACATTAAGTACTTTTCCTATTTACTTTTTTTTTTCCATGTGTATTTTTAGCTGTCACTGAAAATCACCACTGTTGCCCACGACGAATGATGCCTTGCAATAAAAAGGGCAAACAACAGAGAAAAGATAACTTAAAGTCCCATGCATTTTAGAAAGCACATTGGAGAGGCTTAACTCCCCTCCCCCCTCAACTTACAAACTCCTCGGATAAGTTCGGTCTGGAAAACAGTGAGGAGATGTGGCAAGGGCTTGCCGCACTAACTCTTGTTGGACATCAGAGACGGTGACCTTCGCAGTTTGTTGCCGATGAGTCTGTCAGCTGGCATTTGTAGTCCACACCGCCCTGGTGTTCTGCATTAAGCCCGTCATTTCTTACCTTCTACACTCCTGGATCAATCTTTATCTGAAATCAATTTCATGCTTTTCTGTGTAGAAATTGGCAGCCAGAGCTTATCCTCGCCACCACATGGTCTGTCACAGACTCATCTCTGGACATATGGCGGCTTCAGCTGGGTTTGTTTCCCCTCTTATTTCATACTGTTCCTCTGGAGGATAGGTTTCTCCTCCACAGCATCTCAGTTTGCTTATTTCATTAATGGCGTGGAGGCCTGTAGTGGGATTTTCATTTGTATACAGCATCATTGGATATTGTGAGAAGCATACAGAAGGGGAAGCGGAGGCCAAAACATCGTTGTAATTGTGTTTCCACACTTGGAAAATGTTTTCCCTTTATATTACCAAAACAAGACCTCCTAAAAGTGACATTAAAGAATATAAAAGAAACTGATAGTGTAATCAAATGGAAAAATCAATGGAAGGTGCCCACAGCACAAGCATAGGGCCTGCATTTGGATCCTTAGCACCCACCAGACAGCCAGGCATGGTGGTCTTGCCTCTGTAACCCTAGCACTGGGAAGGGGCGGCGAGCCAGGTAGAAGCCTGAAGCTCACTGCAGCCAGTCAGCCAATTGGAGAACCACTCTATCTCAAAAATCGTAAGATGAAGAGCAATAGAGAAAAACAGTGGACACCAACCTCTGGCCACCACAGAAGTGCACACATGGGCACATGCACCCACATGTACATGAGCACACACACTTACTCACAATCTACATATACATAAAGTAAGTATTAAGAGGTTTAAAAATAAAAGAGTTGGTACCCTTTATGAGCAACCTGGTGTGGTCTATCCTGTGTCAGTTCTGCTGCTCGTCTTTTGTTTCCTCTTCCCTTTCCTCTTCTCCTCCCCCCTTTTTGTCCTGTCTTCTCCCCTTCCTCTCCTCTTCTTCCCTCTCCTCCCTTTCCTCTCTTTTCTACTCCTAACAGCATCTACTTTCCCCTCTTCTTGCCTTACTGGCTAATCTCCCTCTCGGATGTCAGAACCAGTCAATGGCCACTCATTCCCAAAGAAGTGTCTCGCATTGCTCCTGAGCTGAGAGTTTGGAGGGAAGTTGTTCAGGCAAACAGTAGATCCCAAAGAATGGCCATGGATCAGTAACAACAGCAGAGCAGCAGCTGAGAGCCTGCTAGGGAAATAAACTCTCAGTCCCCTCATGAGATCTGCTGAATCCATGTTCTGGCTAGCAATGCACACTGAAGTTTGGCGATGATTGGACTAGAATAGGCAGGGAATGCTACTGCAATGGTTCCACGTGGTGTGGTATTGGGGGTAGGGGCTGGCTTAGATCCTACAGTCAGACAAACTACTTTAGGTAAAACTGTTTTGTAAAACACGACAGTGGAGCTGGAGAGATGGCTCAGCTGCGTTTCCAAGGACCAGAGTTTGGTTCCCAGCACCCATGTTGGATGCTTCATAATCATCTATAATTCCATCTCCAGGGGATTCAACACCTCTAGCCTCTGCAGGCACCTGTTCTCCCGTGCACATATCCAGGCACACTCGTACACACACACACACACACACACACACACACACACACACACACACTTAAAAATAATACAAATACAAGTTTTGTTTAAAAAAGGAATGGAATGCAGCATGTACATGACTCCATGTACTCATGTACTTGTGGTCAGCATAAACTTCTTGTGACCCCCTACCTTACCTCCATCACTGACATTTAACACCAGGACTCATAGCTACACAAAAATGGGAACAGCATTCAGGATAAAATGTCAGTGTGAACTTTGTAAAAGCAGGTAGCACCGGGGTTTGTCATTGACACTTGAACTTGGGTCCATTTGGTGGTAGAAGAACCTCAGGCTGAGTGAGCAGCTGCTGGGCTTTTGAGCAAATGGAGACCTTGGTTTCTTCTACAAGGTGCTTGCTAGTGACAGCTTCTCTGAGGTCACATTCAGCTGTCAAATGTTTTATTATCCCATGTTACTCTGAGATTGATCTAAAAGCTTCCTTGATGATACTCACTTCAGATTTTGTGGTTTTACATAGGGCATGCTATCTCCCCAGGAGGTATCAAAACTTGGCTTGTAACCAGTTCCTTTTGTGTGGGTAGGGGAGGTAGCTTAGTGTTAGTGTGCTGGCTATGAAGCATGAAGAACTGACTTTGGATCTTTAGCACCTACATACAACTTAGGCATGGTGGCATGCATCTGTAATCCCAGCAGCACAGGGGGAGCAGAGGCAGACAGGCCCTGGAGTTCTCTAGTGAGCCAGTCTAGCCAAAATAGTGAGAAACCCTGTCTCATGAAATAAGCTAGAGAGCAATAGAGGAATACACTCAATATTGACCTCCAGGCATGTGTGCAACACACGCTCAAGCACACACACACACACACACACACACACACACACACACACACTCACATTCACAAGCACACATGTGTATGCACAAAGTTCCTTTGGTATGAACCAGCTATCACAAGGGATTCTGAAAGAAATCAGGACCAGGGGGTCTCAGGAAAGACTCGAGGGGAATTATCTGAGTTATTAGAAAAACATGTGCCAAGGACTGGTGATACATTTAGGGCACGATTCCCTGTTCTTCCTCCAGGCTTTACAGCTGGGACTCCAATTTATCGTAAAAAATCCTGGCTGGAGATTCCTTTGGACTCCCCAGTTCAAAGGCAACAACCGAAGACAAAGAGGACAAGTAAGACAGGAGCAAGAAATTAAGTGAAAAAATGTGAAAACTACAACACGATTTGACAAATTCACAAGTTCTGTGAGACACTCGGGGGGGGGGGGGTGGGGAGAGAAGATAAAAAATGAGAAGGGAGGGGAGGAGGAAGGGGAGGAGGAGGAGGAAGGGGAGGAGGAGGAGGAGGAAGGGGAGGAGGAGAGAGCAGTAGTCAAGGTTGTGACAAAACTGGGTTCTAGCACAGTTCTTGGCACAAAGAATCTCGTTCCTCTTCCTCACTCTCAATCCCATAAAACCTCACCAAAAGCCACAGTGCAGAGGAGGCCCCCAATATCAGTCTTCACATTCACAGAAACCCTTCCCGACAGAAACAGCCTGTACCCATTCACCCTCCCATCCTGTTACCTACTTGACTCAAGACATCAACCTGATTTCATTCCTGATTCATCTTAAACCACACATAAATTCATCCCTATCTGGATCACATCAAGCAGTAATGCATACTCTGGCTTCTCCCAGCACCAACCTGGCATCCCAGGCTGAATATGGGAGGAAAACATCTGCCACATTTTTTTTCTCATTGTCCATTCCAGGAGTAAATAAATTTTATTAGTGTTTATAGTTGAGGTCAAAGTTTGAGATGACTTTTTCAAAGGCTGAATTTTCTCAGAGTTTATTGGGATTAGCGATTCTGACAAGCTGTTATGCATTTATTTTAATCTCTTGCCGAAGAGAATAATTTCTTCACAGATAAAAGCATACGTGCAAAGCAGCTATTGTGTATGCACAGTAGCGTATTTTTAAACTCTGTCCTATTAAGGAAGAGAGGATAACAACCAAATGTGCCCTAAGAACCAAGGTCCATACTTTACATTACTGGGTGTTAGGCCATTAAATCAATGCATGCTGGGCGGGAACTTTGCTTCTAATGTGTGTACAATTTTATAAGTTCTTTGACTACAGAGCAAATTCACAGGTGCTGTGTAGCTTCTTAAGTCTATAATTCTTTAATAGCTTTTGCTTTTAGCGTTTCCCTCCCTGCTTGCTCAGTAAATGGTTCGGTTTGGATTGAAAGTCAAAGATAATTGAGCACGGAAGTGCTGAGTTGTGTTCCTTTCTAAAAGGGTTAATGGCCAATAGTCAGTGAGTTGAAATTAAAATGAGAGGATATTAAAGGAGGTGCCGGGTGTGCCTTAATTTTTTTCTTTTGAGATTAATTGATTGTATATATGGTGATCTATATGCTAAAGTCAATTTTAATATATGATGTTGAAAACCAGGCTTGGCCAAGGGAGGCAGATCTTTCTGATGTCTTTATATTAAAGGGGTCAAGGTGACCTGGAGAGATTCAATATTGAGCAAGAGGGTGATTGAAGAACAGGGAAGAAAGAGAGGCCTCGAAAGGCTTTAGAATGAAGATGGAAATCCAGCGTTCCTGTTTCTACTTGGGAGAGGAAAGACCACAGCCTAATGGAGTGTTTACTGGGCTTTGGTTGGAAAGACTGCTTAAATAAAGAAAAGAAAGATATTATTTGATACAAGAAAGGGAAAGAAGAGTCAAGATAGCGAAATTATGGAGGTGATGTAAGAAGAAAGAGCTAAAGGCCTTACTAACTAGAGAAACTACCAAGGTTTTCAAATGGGAGAGTCAGGTCCATCTTTAAAGTGTCCGTTCTACACAACCTGCCAGGTGGAATTTGCATATTCATGGCAAGTGATCCCTCAGTCACCCTCAATTATAGCAAAGCTAAAGACTGACTTCCTACTTCCTGTCCAAACCAAACACCGAATGGGGGCTCTCTTCTCAGATGTTTGGGGATACTTTTTCACAGCAGGATTTCTAGCTCTGATCGTCCATGGATGTCCAAGAGCTGACAAGGCTCCAAGAACTAGGCTTGCAGATCCAACAAAGGCTGCTGTGATGACATTCAGCCCTCAACAGGACAGTTTGCCCATGACGCCAGACAAGTGGAACTGGCACATGTTTACTATAGGAAGAGAAAAGAAGTCACTCAAGGCAGAAGTGGGGAGTTTGGGCTTCATGTTTAATTAAGATACTTCTCTGTAAAGCCTTGAGAACTGAAATAGGATGGCTTTCATTCTGCCCTCCTTTAATAGTCCCCTTTACTCAAAGTCTGCTTAAAGAAAAAAAAAAGAAATACAGACTAGATAATCCAAGAAAAGAGTGCTCCCTGCCAGCATCTCTCAGCTACACCCACCTTTGTTCAGCTGAATCTAAGAGCCCATCCGTGCACTCAACTTCCGATGGATTCTGCAAGCCAAGATGTGTTCTGAGACTGGCTGAATTTGCCAAGCAGGACGTGGGAACGGCAAGGCGTGGGAGAAAGTTATGAACCCTGGGGCCATCCTTAGTTCTGTTCTTGTCTTCGGTTCTATCTTCTGTGCCTATCCTTATTAAATGTTCTAGTCTTTCATTTCTCCCCTGGGGGAAAACATAGTACTAGTCGATCTCTGTGCTGCCTAACATACAGAGATGCTGCTGCAAGACCCAGCCGTCACTCATGAACACCTCAGGGTTTCTGATGAAAGGAACAGGATAAATTAAACATTCCATTATTGTGTTCATTGTTCATGTGCTTCCTTTGGCCCCAGCCTGTGCACAGCATTTTATTATTGTCACATGAGGTTAATAACAATGGTGTCCTCTTCTCCTTTGCTCTCAGCAGCCAGTGCAGAAACAATCAAATGCCTATGATTTTCTAATATTTTTGCTGCTGATCACTATTAAGCTATTTTAGTCCCATTTTTCACTCATGAAATCATATAGGAATACTATTAATGTAACACATAACTCAGAAACACATCACTGTGCTAATGAAAATAGAAGGGTCCATTTCTCTCTCTGTGACTCCAGACTAAGAAAGAATAATATGCTTATTGTAGACACCTAGTACAATCTACAAGTCCCGGGTCCAAGTGAGAAACCGTATCTCAAAATCAAAGCTGATGGCTCCTGAGGAATGATACCCAATGCACATGTCCTTGCATGTGCAAACACTTGTGCAAATGTGCATGTGATCATGTGCGCGCGCGCACACACACACACACCACATACATGAAATGAGCCTAAACCACTCACTAGAATAAATTAGATCATTTCTGGTTGACAGAGAGAACTGATACGAAATGATAAATACTGGAAAATTATCAACAGGACAATTTCTCAAAGTTGGTCAATGACCCTCAAACATCAGAGTGTCCAGGGGAGTCACTTAACAGCCTCCTGCCTGTGTCCCCACCCACTCAGCTTAGTGAGGCTGGAACTATGTTAGAGCTTGAGTTGCTCTTGCCTTTTACAAAGGAGGAACACAGAAATGCCTATTCACCCAAGATAGGACTCCGACTGATCAAAGAATCCAGTCTGATAAATCCAGGGAGTGTGGGAGCTGCTTCCAGCAGCACAGTGACACTTAAGGCATCTGAAGTACTAAAAATCTCTACCCCTGCATAAGCGATGAGTCATGGGAGCGACACTACTAGACCCCCAGTAAATCTTCTGTCTTCTATATCCTTCCCCAAGGCCACACAAAGCTGGGTTAGGATTATATGCAGCTCATGTAGGAGTGAGTGGTGACTAGACTCTTGACTCAGGATCTAATGACCCCTTCTACAGGGGGATGATAATAGGCACAATCTCACGGGGGTACACTCATGGTTTGGTGATGCCATACTCAATCCACTCCACTCCTTCATCTGACTCTTACATTCTCACTTCCTCCTCTTCTGTGATATTTCCAAAGCCTGCCTTGAAAGGATATATACAGTCTCAGTGTTCTATTGCTGTGAAGAGACACCTTAACCAAGGCAATGTTTAAAAGAAAGTATTTAACTGGGGGCTTGCTTACAGTTTTAGAGGGTTAGTCCATGATCATCATGGCAGGGAGCAGACAGGCATGGTACTGGAGCAGGGGCTGAGAGCTTTACATCCTCATCCACAGGGAGGAGAGGGAGAGAGAGAGAGGGAGAGGGAGAGAGAGAGAGAGAGAGAGAGAGAGAGAGAGAGAGAGAGAGAGAGAGAGACTCTGGGCCCAGCATGGGCTTTTGAAACTTCAAATCCCACCCCCAGTGACATACCTCTTCCAAAAAGATCGCCCCTACTCCAACAAGGCCACACCTCCTAATTCTTCCCAAGAGTCCACTAACTGAGAACCAAGCAATTAAATATATAAGCCTATGGGGCCCATTCTCATTCAAACCACCACAATCAATGTAGACTACGGCAGCAGATATTTATCCCCAAGGTTTGATCAGTTAGGAATTTCTACTAAGAACCACCACCCACTATAAAAATGTTTCCTTCTACTATAGACAACAGCAGCAGAAATCTAAGGTTATAAGCACAAATATTTAGAAGGCAATGTGAAAGTTGATCATATCCACCTAATAAGATAATAGCAGGAACTTCCCAATTAAGGCCTATGGTGCCTGCAGATACAAGTTGTTACCTTGACTTAGAGTGCCAAATTTGCCTTCCCCACTGTGGGGCAGGTCTTAAATCCAATTAGAAGGCCATTGGCTGCACCTAGAAACAGACTTGCCACAATTTCTCTATTGGGGCACGTATTGCCTGGCATGGTGATGGTACCAACACACAGAGTCCATAGCATAGCTGGACCACAAATGTAAATCTTGCCCCCTAGTACCTTCTGGCCCTATAGATTTTAGCCCACATAGAGAGGGCTTCCAGTTTAGTCGTAGCTTAATTTCTCTGTGTCCTGAAACCAGAGCACACACTGTTTTCAGCAACAGGGGTTTGCCATTGAATTTTAGCATTCACCCAGTGGCAGTGGCAATAACCTACAATGCATGTGTAGCTTCAGAAAACTCCCTGGCCAACAACTCAACAGAGAGGTTAATTCACCCCTCCTGGGGATGTCTTTCTGAATGCTGTGAATGTGCTGCTCTGATTGATTGATAAATGAAATGTTGATTGGCCAGTAGCCAGGCAGGAAGTATAGTATAGGCAGGATAAGGAGAGAGGAGAATTCTGGGAAGTGGAAGTGTCAGGAGACACTGGCAGCCACCACTGCTATGAGAAGTAAGATGTAAAGATACTGGTAAGCCACGAGTCATGTGGCAAGGTATAGATTTTTTTTTATAGAAATGGGTTAATTTAAGATATAAAAACTAGATAGCAAGAAGCCTGCCACAGCCATACAGTTTATAAGTAATATAAGTCTCTGTGTGTTTAATTGGGTCTGAGCAGCTGCAGGCCCAAGCAGGACTGGAGAAAACTCCAGCTACACACCCCAGCATTGAGATTTTCATTCAATAACCTATATCTTACAGGCATGCCATTTCCCATCCACACAGGCTGCCTTCTACTCTTAACTGGTTAATGGCTGCTTTTATATTTACAGGCACAAGCTGTCATTGGATTTTCCAAATACCTTGCCAGGTATCATCTGCCTTACCCAACCATGAAAGTCCCCAAGACTTTACAGCTGGGCCTGGAACTTGCACCTGGTATGCGTTGAGTTCCCATCTTCATTCATTTTACTTGTCTTTTAGGTGGTTTGCTAAATCTGTAAGGTACTCAGAGGCTGGCATTTTATAAAGAAACCTATTTTACAAAAGGTAGGCAGGATCCCTGGCAGCCCATTCCAATCAAGTGCCAATTGGTCTTGGGATTCAGCAGATAAGAGGATAATAAAAGTTAGGTCTAATAATACAGCGTGAGAAGCTCCCATCTATTTTATCAATTGTCTGTCCTGTTTATAGCCAAAGGCCAGTGCTGCCCTCAGCCTTGATCGAAGAAGCTTACTTGTGCAACAAACAGTGGTTAAGGCAGAGACTCATGGCTGATCAAGATGCCGACAACAAGTGACTCTTGAGTGCCCCACATTAAAAGGGACACATGTATCCCTCCTCCAAGGCTCAGGGCGCATTGCAGAACAGAGTCGGGGAGAACGTAAGATCAGAGCAGTGAGGAGGGCTGGGAGATGTGCTTCCTTGAAGGCACAGCATGGCATAGCACAGCACTCCAACTCACAAAAGCTAAAGTGTCCTGTGTAGAGTCTACACAAGACTTAACCCCTAGACATTCAGTTATAGACGGGGTGGGGGGGGGGGCAGGCAGGAGTTGGTGGAGCCCTGCCTGACCCAGGGGAATTAATATCAGTCAGGAGCTACAGAGGAGAGGCAGTAGTAGTCTTCAGTGAAGTAGTGCCTGGTTTCTCATGTTCCAGTGGATAGTCTCACACTTGTGTTCGTACAGATAGCCTAGTAGGGCACAAAGAATTAAACAAAAATATATAAAAGTGGGATAGGGTCGTGATGGGAGGAAGGTGGGGAGAGGTTGCGGGGTAGGAGGAGGGTAAGAATGGGAAGTGTGATCAAAATGTTTTATGCACAGGTATAAAATTATCAAAGAATAAATATTTAAGAAAAAGAGTGATGTTAGGTACAACATCATGGGTGGGGGTTGTGCCTTCTTTAGCTCTCTAAACACATATTTATTCTCAGTGAGCCATTTGTCTGTTACACTGGCCACACCTGGCTGTTGAAAGGGCCCCATCTATATGAACAATTAGTCAAAGACCCTGCAGTTCACATTCTCAACAAAAAACTCATCAGTGGTGATATACAGGGTATGTCCCAGCAGAGGAGAAATTCATACAGCCTAATGGAGGCAGGAGGAACTGTCCACCTCTAAGACAAGCTTAGCCCTTTTTTAAATCTGTACCACTATACCTCTGTTTATATCTACTGCTTCCCACTGCTCCAGGTGCTCTAGAGGCATCCACTAACCTAGAAACACCTGGCCCCTCCACCACCATCCACCAGAGCCCAAATATCCTGTATATTAGTACAAAGCCAATAAATCCACAATTCAACCTGTAGCTTCTGGCCACCTTGAATGGCCCTCACCTCTAGGCACCGCTGGCCACCCTGTCAGGGAAGAAGCTGTGACAGTTCCATCCTGTGATGTCACCTTCTTCTTCTTTCAGGTCAATGGGGTGGGGGATGCAGTGGGATCACTGAAATATCCCTGTCACTTATCCACTTAGTGAACCTATCTCTCTAGATAAGAGATAAGAGATTTCATGCCAAATCACACCTGACTATGGAGGATACACCCTATATGTTTATCTCCCACTTACATTTGTGCAAGTTGCTGCTGGGAAGACTGTTCATATCAGTTGCATGTTCTGCCATTAATAATAGGAACTGTGCAATTGTTGCTTCAGATTCCTCACAATACCATTCCATACATGTCACTTTCAGGGATTCTAATACTGTCTGTAATCCATCTTTTTCTTGAATTGTTGTTACAAAAATATTCCTAAGCATACAAATACAATCTGCCAGGTCTGTATAATGCTAGCTGTACGTATGTTTTCAGGGCTCACATATTTTTGTGTTGGATAACTAATTGGTGTGCTCTCTCTGAGGAAGAATATTTCTCTCACTTTCGGCATTCCTTGGTTGCCTGTAATTCTTTGTCTAGGGTCAGGGCCTCCTTGGCATTCTGTCTTCCACATTAGCATGTTAATATTGTAGTCCTTGCTTAGGTCATGTTTAGGAAGTCATGTTGGTAAGATTTCACGGGTGTAGATTCTCTGACATTTCTAGGAAACACAATCTCACAGCAAATTCTCTGATCCTGGCTCTTACAACCCACTACCACCACCTTCCACAATGATCACTGAGCCTTAGGTGGAGGAATTGTGTTGTAGATGTATCAGTTGGTAGTGGCCTTATAACTCTACATTTTTATTGGTTGTGGTTTTCTGTAATACTCTTCACCTGTTACAAGGAGAAGTTTCCTCGATGAGGGGTGAGGACTACCCTCGTGTTGTGGAATATTAGTTAAAGATGTGTTACATTCTTTCATGCTATGGAATATTTGCTCAATGATGCAAAGATGTGTTGGATTCTTTTATGTTGCATTTGTTTAACTATGTGAAGCAGTGTTACTTTGCCTGTCTAAAACAACTGATGGTCTAATAAAGAACTGAATGGCCAATAGCTAGGCAGGAGCGAGAAATAGATGGGGTTGCCAGGCAGACAGAATAAATAGAAGAGAAAAGGGAGGAGCAAGAAAAGGAGAAGGAAGAGGACACCAGGGGCCAGCCACCCATCCACACAGCCAACTACAGAGTAAGAAAGAAAGAAAAGTATATAGAATAGAAAAAAAAAAAGGTAAAAGCCCAGAGGCAAAAAGTAGATGGGATAATTTAAGTTTAAAAAAAAATGGCTAGCAATAAGCTAAGCTAAGGCTGGGCATTCATAAGTAAGAATAAGTCTCTGTGTATTTGGGAGCTGTGTGGTGGGTCCCCAAAGAGCAAAGAGCAAAAAAAAAAAAAAAAAAAAAAAAAAACACCTACACCCTCATCAGTGGGCATAAGGACAGATAATTAGAATAGAGTTATGCTGGTTTAGTAAAGTGGCAGGTGTAGGTTCTCCTCTGAGATCCATGACTTCACTAGCTCCCAGACTAGTACCGGGAATACTTTCCCTCATGCTGATCATATCTGAAGTCCAATTAGAGAGCTACTGTTACCAACAAAGTATGTGTACCACAATTGCATCCTTGGGGTCTTCAATTCATGCTGGTCATCGTTGTGATTCATGGGAATTATAGCTGGGTAATACTGTTGGTTCCTTCTCCCTTTGGAAATTTGCTTAGCACCTGGTAGAGCTAGTCCCCAAGGAGGAAGCTTTCAGATCAGATCTAGCTCAGGTCCTCTGGGCCGGCCCTGTGTCCAAAGTTCATGATGTCTTCAGAAATAGGGAATTGCCTTCCACCTCTGGAGACAAACCAAGGGCAATAGCAGTAGCCTATAATTTTTTCAGTCTCTTCGACAACCCCAGACCAACAACTCAAAAGAGGGCTTCTCTCATGCCTAAGTGTTGGGGTTTTGTTCATCTCTGGCTCTTGAGGGGTGCATGTCAGCTCACATGAGAAAGTTTCATTAAATTATATATGTTGATATTTATACCATCCTACATATATTATAGGTAGTCCCCCTCATTTTTTCCATGTCTCCCTTCAGATCACTTGGACTCTGCTATTCCCCTCTCTGTTACTTCTCTACTGCTCCCCCCCCCACCACCACAATGGTCCTTTTTTTATTTTCCTGGTTTCTGCAGTTACTCCAGGCTATATACTCATAACTGAAGATTTGGAGCTGGTAACCTCTGAGGAGAGAACATGTCCTTCTAGGTCTGGGTTCTATCATTCAGTTTGATCTTTTCTAGCCAGTGTATCTATACCACACTTTTATTATTCATTCATCTGTTGGAGGATATGTAGGTTGTTTCCATTTTCTAACTATTGCGAATAGAGTAGCAACAAACATGGCTGAGCAAGTATCAGCGGAGTATGTCAAGCCCTTTGGGCACATGTTGAAGAGTGGTATAGATGAGTCATATGATAGGTTGTTTCAGCCTTTTGAGGATTCTCTACACTGGTTTCCCGAGTGGTTGGACCAGTTTACAATCCTATCAATAGTGAATGAGGGTGCCCTTTCCCCACGTCTTCTCCAGAATTTGTTTCGTTGATCTTTGCCATTCTGACTGGGGTCTAATGAAATCTCAAAGTTGGTTTGATTTGCATTCCCTAATTGCAAGAGAAGATGGGACTTTTTTTTTTTTTTTTTTTTTTTTTTTTTTTTTTTTTTTTTTGGTTTTTCGAGACAGGGTTTCTCTGTGTAGCTTTGCGCCTTTCCTGGAACTCACTTGGTAGTCCAGGCTGGCCTCGAACTCACAGAGATCCGCCTGGCTCTGCCTCCCGAGTGCTGGGATTAAAGGCGTGCGCCACCACCGCCCGGCAGGACATTTTTTGAGACCATTCTTAACTATTTTTATTTCTTCTTCTGGGAACTCTCTGTTTAGATCCAAAGCCAAGTTTTTGAATGGGTCATTTTCTTTCTTTTTTTTCAGGTCCTTATATATTCTGGATATTAATTCTATGTCAGATATATAGTGTTACACATGTTTCACGAAACCCCCAGAGACCACCAAGGAGCCAATTTCTGATGCAAGCACATAAGGGTCCTTTTATTCAGATTCAACCTAGGCCACTGCATGGCAGATGGAAGGAAATGTGGTGGTGGCCACCAGCCCAGGTGTAGAGAGTTTTTATAGGGAAAAACCACAATCCAGTAACTGGCAACTTGGGATTGGATAGAAGGGATATGGGACAAGGTGAATTTTTTGAAACTATTGGTCTAGACTTTGGGCAAGAAACCACATTTGAAACCATTGGGTTAGACTTTTGGCAGGGAACCACAACCTGCTGAACAGAATTATCTGGACTGCTTAGCAGGATTATCTCGATATCTTCAAGGGTCATAAACCACAGACAGGATGTCTACAGGAGGATACTGCTCTGTATCTGTTCCAGTTGTCATGGCACATTCCTGAGGGCCTTCCTGGAACTGAGTACAGCAGGTGGTCTGAGATGGTGGCCCTTTCCCTAAGGTAGGGCCTGTAAAGTCAAGTCCAGGCCTTCACAATGGCTGACAAAGATTCTCTCCCATTCTATGGTCTTACTCTTCACAATACTGATTGCTCCTTTAGCTGGGCAGAAGCTTTTTAGCTTTGTGAGGTCCCCACTTGTCAACTGTTGGCTTCAGTTTTGGGTCAAATAGAGTCCTGTTCAGAAAGTCCTTTCCTATGCCTGTATCATGTAGGGCACTACCTTTGTTCTCTTCTAATAGTTTCACTGTTCCAGCTTTCACATTTAGGCCTTTGATCCATTTGGAGTTAGTTTTTATTTTTGTTTTTAACAAGGTGGTAGATATGTGTCTGATTTCATTCTTCTAGATGTGGACATCCAGTTTCCTCAGCATCGTTTGTTAAAGATGTTTTCTTTTCCCCAGCATGTGTTTTTGTCAGCCCTTTACAATATTAAATGAATGAAGTTATGTGTATTCATGTTTGGGTCTTTGATCTTGCTCCATTGGTCTATCTATATGTCTGAGTTTGTGCCAGTACCATTTTGTTTACTGTGGCTCTGTAACATAGCTTGAGATAGGAATCATAATCCCTTCAGTATTGTTCTCTTTGCTCAGGATAATTTGACTATCCAGAGTCTTTTGTGTTCCATATGAATTTTAGGATAGTTTTTCATCTATTTCTGTGAAGAATAATGTGTAGATTTTGATGGGATTGCATTCACTCTATATAACTTTTGGTAAAATGATCATTTCCACAATATTAATTCTACCAATTCACAAGCATGGAGTATCTTTCCATTTTTCTAGTGTCTTTATCTCTTTCTCCAGAGGTTTAAAGTTTTCATTGTAGAGATCCTTCACCTCCTTGGTTATGTTTATTCCTATTTTATTTTCTTTGAGGCTATTGGAATGGACATATGTTCATGTGTGTTGTTAGTTTATAGAAAAGCTACTGATTTGTGCAAATTGATTCTGTATCCTGCCACATTGCTGAAATTGTTTATAATTTCTAGAAGTTTTCTAGTCGAATTTTGGGGATCTTTTTATACATAATATGTCATCTGCAAATAGATATGGTTTGGCTTATTTTTTTTCCTATTTGTATCATTTTAGTTTCTTTCTCTTGCCTTATTGCTTCAGCTAGTGCTTCAAGCAAAATATTAAAAAGGAGTGGGGATAGTGGATATGCCCATCTTGTTTCTGATTTCAGGGAAACTGCTTCAAGCTTTTCTCCATTGAGGATGATGTTGACCATGGGTTTCTCATATATAGCTTTTATTATTTTGAAGTATGTTTCCTCTGGTCCTGCTTTCTCTAGGACTTTTATCATGAAGACATGTTGGATTTTCCTGATCTATTGAGATGATTTTTTTTATCTTTATAGTCATTTATGTGGTTTATTACATTTATTGACTTGCTTGTGTTGAACCACACCTGCATTTCTGGGATAAAGCCAACTTGGTCATGGTGTATAATCTCTTTGATGTATGTCTTTATTCTGTTTGCAAGTATTTTATTATTTTTGAGTCTGTGTTCAACAGGGATATTGGACCTGTATTTTTCTTTTTGATGTTGTGTGTTTATCTGATTTGGGTATCAGAGTGATATTGGCTTCATAGAGCTTGAAAGTGCTCCTTTTGTTTCTATTTTTTTAAAAATAATTTTAGAAGGATTGGCTATAGATCTTTTAAAGTCTGGTAGAATTCTGCTTTGAATCCATTGGACCCTGGACTGAATTTTAGTTGGAAGCCTTTCTATTACTATTTCAACTTCCTCATTTGTTATGGGTCTGTGTAGGTTGTTGACTTCTTGGTTTAATTTTGATGGTTTCATCTATTTTTTTTTCTAGGTTTTCCAACTTAGTGGAGCACAGGCTTTAAAAATATTCCTTTATAATATTCTGAATTTCTTTGGTGTCTGTCGTAATGTTTCCGTTACCTTAGTTACTGTTTTATTACTGTGAAGAGACATCATGGTCAAAGAAACTCTTATAAAAGAAAGCATTTAATTGTGGGCTTGCTTACAGTTTCAGAGGGTTAGTCCATGGCCATCATGGTGGGAAGCACACAAGCATGGTGCTGGAACAGTAGCTGAGAGCTTTACAACCTGATCAGGAGGCAGCAGGCAGAAAGAGAGAGAGAGACTGGATCTGGTATGGACTTTTGAAACATCAAAGCTCACTCTCATGGGCCCACTTCCTCTAACAAGGCCACACTTCCTAAGCCTTCTAATCCTTCTCAAGCAGTTCCACTCTGTGGTGGCCAAGCATTCAAATATACGAGCCTATGGAAGACCATTCTCATTCAAAGCATCGCACCTGTTCATTGCTGATTCTGTTTCTTTTGGTCCTCTCTTTTGGTTAGTCGAGCCAAGGTTCTCAACTAACCAAGGTTCTTTTTAAGAAGATCTTGTTGATCTTCTTAAAGAACTAGGTTTTAGATTCGTTAATTCTTTGTATTGTTTTTTTAAATTAATTTGTGCTCTGATTTTTATTATTTTCCCCTTTGCATACAGTAGATAGTTTAGCAGAGTATATTAGTCTTGTTTTATGAGGCCTTGAAATGTGCTGTTCCAGGCTCTCCTGACTTTCAAGGTTTCCATTGGTGAGTCAGCTGTTACTTTAGTGGATTTTCCTTTATCTGCAAGCTTCATTTTGTCTTTCTCAGTTTTCAAAACACTTTCTTTGCTTTGTATACTTGTTTTAGTTCTGATATGCCATGGGGATTTTCTTTCCTGGTCTTGTCTGTTTGGTGTTATGCTGCTTCTTGTTTCTATATGGGTGTGTCTTTCCTTACTTTGTGGAAGTTTTCTGCTCTAATCTTGCAAAAGTTCTGGTCTGCACCATTGACCTGGGATTCTTCTCTCGCATCTATTCCTATGATTTGAAGGTTTGGCCTTCTTATGGTGTCCCAAATTTCCTGTATATTCCTTTACTGTGCTTCAAATAATATTCATATATTTTGCTTATTTCATCTAGAACCTTCTAATATTCAAACTTCTGCTTGAAGTCTACTTGTCAGTCTTTCCTGTGAATTTCCTAGTTGGGTTACTGTGTTTTTCAACTTCATCTTCATCTCAGCTTGAGTCCTCTTCAATGTTCCTGAGATTTCATTAAATTCTTTTTGCAAATCCTGGTTTACCTTCATCATTTTCATTAGCCTTATGTTTGTGTTTTCTTGGACCTCGCTCAGCTATTTATTCTCTTTAATTAAGCTGTTTGTGTCTCCTTAAAGACCTTGAGTTCTTTGGTGAAGTTTATGGTTGTCCTGTTAAATTCAGAGGCTCACCTAGGTAGTTCTCGATGGCAAACATTTCTTCATTTGGCACCAGAAGCCTGGCAGGTTCCTGGAGAACCACTGGTCTCTAGTCTATGATAAGCATCTGAGATTACCCACCCATGAGACTCTTTTAGTATGGGGTCAATTAGCATTTTCTCATACAAGTCAATAGATAATCATGTAAATTCTAGTCATCATTCTCTGGTTGGTTCTGCTATCGGAGAAGAATCAACAGCAGTTGCAGCAGCAACAACAAAACAGAGAAAATCAACTCAGTGGCAAGAGGGAATGCCAAGTGAGCAAAAGAAGAGCTCCCGTTCCTTCAGAAGTACCCTTCTTTCCACCAGGGCTGCTATGGCAAGGTATCACCCACAGTTGTGCTGGGTCTTCGCACATCAATTAAGGCCAGCAGGACAGTTCTTCAGGTGAGGTTCCCTACTCAAGTGACTCTAATTTGTGGAAACTGATGTTAAAAGCAACCACCACAGGGACCTTGCTGAAGAAAGTGGATTCTGGGGGGTGGGTCTCATAGATTATAGCCCATTCTCAACTCTTTGCTTCTGGAATACTGACCAGATGTAACCAGCTACCTCACACTCTCACTGCCGCAGCTACATAGTACACCTTTTCTAAATTGTACTTCCTCAAATCATGAGCAAAATATATTCTTTATCCCTTTTCACCTTAAATTGCTTCTGTCAGGTATTTGGGTATAGCAACAAGAAACAGAACTGATACAGGAAATTGGTACCAAGAGTGGAGTTGTTGCTATAATAGATTATGTGGTTCTTAAGTCTTTGGAACTGGTTTTCAGGAAGAATATGTGGAGATGCAGACTAGAGATGTCCTAGAATGCTGTAAGCAGAGTTTTATGGGTCATCCTGGTGGAAGTGCATAAACCCAGAATGCTTATAGCAATGTGGAACACAATAAGGACTTTGCTCATGAGACTTGAGAAGGTAATAAGGAGTCTATTGGTTGGAGTACAGGACATTCATGTTACATTATGAAAAAGCGTCTAGGCATGTTCTGAAAATGTTCTAAAAATTTAAGTGAGGTTAGATGAAAACACAATGGACTAACTTATTTGGCAGAAGAAATTTCAAGGTCACATAGTATTCAGGTTGTGGCATAGTTACTGCTCATTGCTTTTGGACAGGTTTATAGTGAAACGGAGCAGGAAGCAGAGCAGAAAAATATGTGGTTTGGTTAGGAAAAGAGCATGATCCAATTAAAGGTATAGATAAGGCTGGTGAGGACAAAGCCATGCTTGTAATTACTAAAGACATTAGCACCACTAAAGGGAAACATTTCGCATCAGGACAACAGGAAAGGTGTATTCAGGGAAAGATGCTACATATTAACGCATATAAAAATATAAGTGCATTTGACAGGAGACGACCTGAAAAGGGCACCTGAGAAGACAGAGCATTGGGATACCTTGTTCCAAGGATTGCCTACAGAAATAGAGCCCCAGGTCAGTAACTCATCCTCTCAGCTACTCTAGCAATGATCTAAAAGATCTGTACCTCAAGCTAGTAGCAGAATTAAGCATTATTGTCTACATAATGCTGACTTTACAGGGATGCAAAATGTAAAATGCATTATGGGTCCTTAGAGGCTCTCACCGAAATTCCAAAAAGCCGTAGAGGCCATGAAACACATAGCAGGACCAGACCCCTGCATAGACCTCCCAAGCAGGCTTTCCCAAACTGTGAAGGAAAAGCCTAAGTTTCGGGGGAGACCTTAGGATAATAGAGATGCCAGGAACATGGAACTTCTGTGACAGAAAGCTACAAGTGCGAAATAGCCCAAGAGAGTATACGTATGCTGCAGATGACAGGACCAGAGACACAGAGCTATCAGCTCATCAGGGCACAGATGGCACCACCATGAGCTCCAGATGCCAGACATGGAGCTACAGGGTAAAACCCTCTCTCTTCTGCATGTCAGATTGGCTTTAGTTCTGTCTTTCATTGCTCTGTCCCTATTCCTTCATTTGGGAATGGAAACGATTACTTTGTGTCGTTGTTTATTGGAAGTATGTAGCTTATTATTTAATCTTACAGGGATAGACAGCTAAGACTTTGCCTTGAGGGACTAGGAAAGTGGCTCAGTTGGTAAAGTTCTTGCCATGCAAACATGAGGACCTTAGTGAACTCCAGTATCCATGTAAAAAGCTAGACATGATGAAGCATCGGTTTGTCATCCTAGCACAAGGGCAACACTGATGCCTGGAGCTCATTGGCTACCCAGCCTAGCTTAGTCAGTAAGCTCCAGTTGCCAGTGAGAGACCCTGTCTCAAAAACACAAGGTACACGGTTCCTGAGGAATGACTTGACAACCATTCAAGACTGTAAGGGACCTATGTCATCTGCACTCATTTTCTTTTTCTTTTTTTTTTTTCTTTTTTTTTTTTGGTTTTTCGAGACAGGGTTTCTCTGTGTAGCTTTGCGCCTTTCCTGGATCTCGCTCTGTAGACCAGGCTGGCCTCGAACTCACAGAGCTCTGCCTGCCTCTGCCTCCCGAGTGCTGGGATTAAAGGCGTGTGCCACCACCGCCCGGCTGCACTCATTTTCTTATGGGAACAACCAGTCACATGACACTCTGCTGTAAATACAAGTTCAAGTGCATACCAGACAGGAAAGCATGGGTGTTAGGCATTTGTCACCAACAAGCATAATTTAAAACGTTATACAGCATTGTGGATGACATGCAAAACACATCCTCCTGCTCATCCAGAGACATAGCGTCCTGGCTGGAGTCCTAAAGTGACCCTAGACATATTCTGGCCTCTGAGACCAGTGTGTTGACTCTCAAGGCTCCAACTGCATTACCAGAGTATGGAATCTGTCAGCTACTTCTTCTAAGCCACCTCACCTCCTGTTGAGCCTTGATGACTTCTGATGGGCTCTTGTTCATCCCTCAGATACTTAGCTTTAATGTACATCTTCCCCAGGGTTTCAGAAGCCATGAGTAACAATTATTGCCACTCACCTAGTCAATCCTTTTCCACAAACTGCTGAGGTCGCTCAAAAAAAGACAGAGACCACAAACTTCCCCCTTCTCTCTGCCTCAGATAAAAATCACCCGTCTTAAAAACTGGACGCTCTGTGTTGTCTACCACTTCATTGAACTTTTCGTTAAGTCTTTTGCTGGAAGTTATAACTTTGCTATAAACACATTTTTAGAGAAATTACAAGAAGAAAAATCAAGACATTTTAACCATTTTACTCTAAAAGTCCCTCTTTAAGAGAAACTCACTCTTTTGTCTGGGAGATAAGTCAGTAATTTTTTTTTTTTAATGAGTGTGGGTAAACACCAGGAGAGCCTGGGCAGGGATTACAGGCCTAAGAGAAAGCCAAGTTTCTCTGCATCAGAAAGTCACAGGAATTTGGAGTGGGTTCCCCCTACCACTACAGGGCTGAGGAGAGTCAGACCATGAAAGAGGTTGAAACAAGAAGCTTTCTTAGAGTCTCAAGTAAATATCGGGTCCCAGAGATGCTGAGTGAGGGGGGAGCAGACAAAGACTCCTGGAGGGGAGCTCCCAGGTAACAATAGTGAAGCTGAGGCTACCATTCCTCTGTGTCATGCACATAAGGCAACAAATCCATCCAAACACTGCTGAACACAGGAGAACGGGCACGAAGAAGACGGTGCTGAGTCCGTATCTTGAAGCCAAGAAAATTCCAAGAGCAGCCTATGGTAGTGGTGAGGGAGAGAGAAGAAGTTGAGACAGGCTAGGAGCAAGAAAACGATAGTAAGAATTAAGTTGCAACTCCAGAATCTGCAGAGGAATGAAAGGTTATGCGTGAAATGGTTACTAAAGAAAGGCGAGGCAGGGGAACCTTTAGAGTTATGTGGGTCGCTCTTCCAAAAAGTCTGTTTTCATTACTGAGAACCAACGGGCCCTTGGCATGCATTTACTAGCACTAGCCTGTCTCAGAAAAACGGGCATAGAAAATGAGACAGGACTGTGTACCTAAAGTTTGTCCCATTAAATTGTAGCAATGAAGGCAGAAACAATAACATGCAATTGTGTGTGTGTGTGTGTGTGTGTGTGTGTGTGTGTGTGTGTGTGTGTGTATTACACATAGAATAATGATGAGAAGGAGCTCACCAAGGAGTGGACACGCAATACCCAATTTCTATATAGTACTCGAAGACTCCCTTGTATCCATCCATTGTGATGTTGCCATTTGTTGCTTTCTCTCTTTGTAGCCTAGCTG
Source organism: Peromyscus californicus insignis (assembly GCF_007827085.1). NCBI lineage: Eukaryota > Metazoa > Chordata > Mammalia > Rodentia > Cricetidae > Peromyscus > Peromyscus californicus. The sequence goes on along the minus strand of NW_026294447.1, from coordinate 25,524,631 downwards.
TAGACATGGCCACCCACGACCTCTTTCAGTACCAGTATGGAATAGCCTTGTAGGCTCAGTTCCAGAAGTTCTCCAGGCAAACCAATGGTGTGCCCTCACCTTCAAGCATGGAGAACCAGTGCATCCAGCAGAAATAACAAATGCTGCCTTTCCAGTACAAACTTCCTCCTCCGACTTCACAGTGCCTACCACATCTGAAAATTTCCAGCACTCAACCAGGAGATACGGAGACGTAGGACAGACTGTTGATGGCCCGGGGGAAAGCCTTATCTCTAGAGAAAAACAAACTTCATAACTGAAAGAGGAAGGGACTCCTGGTATGTTTATTGTCATCTGGCTCCTGTTTTGCCTGTGAAAGAAAATTGTTCTGGAAAAGTCAACTTGAGGGCTAAGGAAATAGTTCAGTCCATAAAATGTTTATCAGACAAGTAGGAGGACCTGAGCATCCATGGAAGAGCCAGGTATGGTATCACATGCCTATAGTCCCACCACTGGGGAGCTAGAGGCAGACAGATCCGTGGAGCTCACTGGCCAGCCAAGACTAATCTGTGAGTTCCAGTCCAATGACGGACCCTGTGTAAAAAAATAAACACCTAAGAAATGACACAGCCAGGTGACCTCTGACATTCATATACATGCACACACATATAGACACATACCAATACACACATGTGCAGAGAGAGGGGGAGGGGGAGTGAAGGGGAGAGGGACAAAGAGATGGATCAGACTGAAGTACAAGGTCAGAAGCCAAGCAGAACAGGTCTTGGGTTTAAGACATTATACTGAGAAGACCGCATCTGCATTCATGCTTCTGCTGACTGTAACCAGCGGCCTTTCACTGTGGCCTCCTTAGATTGCGGTCATTGTCTCTCTCTTTTTTTTTTTTTTTTTTGGTTTTTTCGAGACAGGGTTTCTCTGTGTAGCTTTGCGCCTTTCCTGGGACTCACTTGGTAGTCCAGGCTGGCCTCAAACTCACAGAGATCTGCCTGGCTCTGCCTCCTGAGTGCTGGGATTAAAGGCGTGTGCCACAAAGGTGTAGTTCCAGTGCATCCGTCTACTATCTTAGCCCACTGAGATCTTAACGTCGCTCTCTAGAGGAAGGAAACTTAACTGCCCAGGCAGCAGTACACATGTGTGCATGTGCTTGAATCGTTTCCTTATGAATGGCTTCTCCCACCTCGGCTCTCAGCTGCACAGATTTTTCTTCTCTCATTGGTTCCTTTCTAGGTGAACTGAACACAATTATAGGCCAGAAAGCTCTTTCTGCAATTGGGAGAAACCCTCCAAAATTATCATCCCAGGGCCAGGCCTCATGCCAAATGCCTGTAACTTCAGCACTCAGGATCATGGTCAAGACGATCTGCATAGTGAGTGAGACCCTGTCAATCAAAAAAGTCAATCTACCAACTCAAAACCCTACTAAGTTATTATTCCAGTCGCCAAACATGAAACCCATATAATTCAACAAGAAAATTGCTCCAACAATCTTCTATCTCAGAAATTTCAGAAGATAAAATCCAAGGCAAAATAAAAATACAGATTTACTACTAAGGTTTCCTGAAGTTACTCCTGTTACCAAAAGTAAATGCAGTTCAAATATTGTGTAGCGAACAAGAGCACAGAGTCAGACCATATGAGGTAACTCTGTAGAAGGGTTTTTTCTCCTATATTCTGTTCGCTCTAAAAAGCAAACAATTTAATATTTCAAAAAATAAGTTGCTTGTATGAGGCACTTTGCTAAGTGTGGCCCATGTGACTTTGAATTTCAAATGATCTAACATAAACCTTTAATTTTTTGCAATTTGGATGGGAGTCATTTTATGACATTTCATAAATAAATTCATAAAGCCCATGGGGGTTTTAGTTTCTTCCCAATATGGGAATATGATTTCAGGTAGGATTGAAAAAATGTAACTTCCCACCATGACTGGGTGCCTAAGACTGGACTAGCCTCCAACTATAAAATTAAATAAGCATTCAAATAATCTGATTCAGGAATGAGATAACAAGACTTTTGAGAAAAGAGAAACCCAAGAAGTCAGCTTTCTTTCTGGAGATGATTTCCTGGCCATGCCTCAGAGATCTGGAGTCTTAGCAGAACATGGTGGTCCTGTTCAACTAAGCAACCATACAGCAGAGTTCCTCAGGCTGGCTGAAGAATGCTGTGGAAGCTGAGCTACAGATGTGCAGGGTAAAACAATCGGAGACTTCATAGATATTAGATGCCATGGAGTTTAAGGCACAATTAAGACACTAGAGGGTGAACAGTGTTTGGGGGAAAACAGTGATAAACTATGTCAGAGTTCAGAGTTCTGACCCTGTCAAGTGGAGAGATTTATTAGCACCTCATGAAAACTCTCAACATACAGCTAAACATCACAAAGACCAAAATTTAGGAATAAAGAATATGCTCCCCCCACCTCAAAAAATAAAAAAGAGTGAGTACTTTTGAGGTAGAAAATCTTGAGAAAGACTTTGGAAATTTTATAGCTCTCTACTAGCAATGCAAAACACCAGGCCCAGATATTAAAGTAATCAGTTAGTAGACAATGTAGTAGTTCATAAGAGAACTTGTAAATGTCTCCTTAAATAAAAATGTACCCTCTTCAGAGGGCACTATAGATACTAGAATCTCTATAATATGCTAGTTGAAAGAAAATTGTGTTGGAAGAAGCAAACGAAAGCATGGTGTCAATGAAGTGATTAGACAGGAAATAACAGAAAAGTGAAAACTATGAAGATAGCCACATGAGAATTCTAGAAATGAAAAGTATAGTAATTGAAATAAAAAATTGATGAGCTTGACAGCATATCAGAGTCAATAGTACCAAGAGTCAGTGAACTTAGTCACAAAACAATAGAAATTACCTACCCCAAAGGAGAGATAGAATAAAGATTAAAGAAAATAAACAGAGCCTCAAGGACCAATAAGACAGTATCAAGTAACTTATATCATAGGTAACTGAGTCCCAGAAGAAGAAAATAATGCAGAGAAAAAAATGATTTGAAGGCATAAGGCCCTCACACTTTGCATTTTAATAGACTCCAACTAACTAGGAATTTAAGTGAATCCATCTAGGGTAAAATAAGGAAAACCACCAATGCACAACCAAGAAAAACTGTTGAAAATCAACTTTAAAGAGAAAATTGTAAGAATAAAAGGAGGGGGGAAAGGGCACATTTATACAAAGACAAGAATAAGACTATCACTGAGTTTCCATCAGAAACAATGGATTCCGGAATACAAGAAATGACTTTAAGATACAGAAGAAACAATTGCTCTCATCCTAGCGGTTCACATTCAACTACAACAGTTTTGAGGCCAGTGAGGAGTCTCAGTGAGTAAAGACGCTTGCCTCCAAAACTTCTGGCGTGAGTTCACTACCTGGGACCTGCTTGGTGGAAGAAGAGAACCAGTTTTGGTGAGCTGTCTTCTGGTCTCCGCATATCTTCTTCCTTCCACATAAATGAATAAGTGTAATTTTAAAAAAGATCTGCACAGGTTCAAGCCAGACAGGGTCCCAGCACTGAGTGAAGGAAGTGGACATGGGCGCCTACCCCTAACTGAGAAGCTATCTGCAACTGATGCTCACTGCAAACAGAAAAATCTGTTTTCTTTACTGGAGTGTCGCTGGGTATATCCACCACACTCCAAGGCAGGTCTCATACCCATGTGTACGTAGCAGGCTTTCTTGAGTCTCCAGCCCCCAAATCATGACATAGAGACTTTTTATTAATTATGAATGCTAGGCCTTAGCTTAGACTTGTTTCTAGCTAGGTTTTTTTCCCTTTAACTTAAAGTAACCCATTTCTATTCATCTATGTGCTGCCCGAAGATTGTTTACCTCATCTATGTACTCTCCATCCTGCTTTCCTGCTTCCTCTGTGTCTGTCTGTCTGGCCCCTGGGGGACTGGCCAGCTCCCATTTTATCTCTGTCCACCAGTCCTGCCTGTCCCTTCTCTGCCTAGCTATTGGCCATTCAGCTTTTTATTAGATCAATCAGGTGTCTTAGGCAGGCAAGGTGAACCAGCAGCACATCTTTACGTAGTTAAACAAATGCAACACATCTTTCCATAGTTAAAGAAATATTCTATTCCACAACACCCAGGAGTTTTGTTTTATGGGGGGGGGGATTGCGCAGATTTTTGTTTTGCATTGACATTTTTGTGTCACAGTTTTTTGTTTGTTTTGATTCTCATTTTTGTGTGTGTGCATGCGAGGGGAAAGAGAGAGAACATAAAGAAGAGTGGGTGGTGAGATGTGAAGTATCTGCGATGAGTTGGGAGAGGAAAAAACATGACCAAATGTGTTATATGGGAAAATTTAAATTAAAAAAAGCAAAAAGAGAAAAAAACAGTTACTAAGAGTTAAATAAAAACTAGTGAAAAACTAGCTAAGATGTTTCCAGCCCACCTCCCCCCACCTTCTCCTACAGCCTTCCCCCACCTTCCCCCACCTTCTCCTACAACCTCCCCCACCTTCTCCTACAACCTCCCCCACCTTCTCCTGCAACCTCCCCCCACCTTCTCTTACAACCTTCCCCACCTTCTCCTGCAACCTTCCCCACCTTCTCCTGCAACCTCCCCCACCTTCTCCTACAACCTTCCCCCACCTTCTCCTACAACCTCCCCCACCTTCTCCTACAACCTTCCCTCACCTTCTCCTACAACCTCCCCCTCACCTTCTCCTACAACCTCCCCCACCTTCCCCCACCTTCTCCTACAACCTTCCCCCACCTTCTCCTGCAACCTCCCCCACCTTCTCCTACAACCTCCCCCACCTTCCCCCACCTTCTCCTACAACCTCCCCCACCTTCCCCCACCTTCTCCTACAACCTTCCCCCACCTTCTCCTGCAACCTCCCCCCACCTTCTCCTACAACCTCCCCCACCTTCTCCTACAACCTTCCCCCACCTTCTCCTGCAACCTCCCCCCACCTTCTCCTACAACCTCCCCCCACCTTCTCCTACAACCTCCCCCACCTTCTCCTACAACCTTCCCCACCTTCTCCTGCAACCTCCCCCACCTTCTCCTGCAACCTTCCCCCACCTTCTCCTACAACCTCCCCCACCTTCTCCTGCAACCTCCCCCACCTTCTCCTACAACCTCCCCCACCTTCTCCTGCAACCTCCCCCCACCTTCTCCTACAACCTTCCCCCACCTTCTCCTGCAACCTCCCCCCACCTTCTCCTACAACCTCCCCCACCTTCCCCCACCTTCTCCTACAACCTCCCCCCACCTTCTCCTACAGCCTTCCCCCACCTTCTCCTACAGCCTTCCCCCACCTTCTCCTACCTTCATTAGCTGAAGGATGTCTCTAGATCAAAGGAAGCTCATACCTATAAGAACTAAGGTCACCACCTTTTGTAAATTAGAAACCATCCGCTAAAAATTGAAAAGTTGAATGAATATCTTTAGGACAGTGTTAAAGATTGAGAGCTGGTATGCTCATGGACTTAATTTCAAGTGACTTCTATCTGAGTCAATGTTCTTAATATTTGGCTCCTGTAATCAGGATAATATTAAAAGCTAACAGGAAAGACATTTTAATGGAAGCATTCTTTTCCAGTGTTTGGAAGTTTAATGTTTAGTTTTTATTTCACATTGCAATTTACAGTTTCAAAGTTTCCAAATGTTTCCTTTTGGCAGAACAGGGTTATTATTTAGAGTTAAACTCTTGGTCATTTCTACCAACACTAGGTAGGAGATTCTGACTTTTCTAAGATGTGTAGGAGAACAGGGGGGATGACTCAGTAAATAAGTGAAGCATTTGACATCCAAGCCTGATGACCTGAGTTCCCTCAAGCCCATCTAAAACCTGGGTTTACTAGAGCAAACATCTGTCATCCCAGTGTGCTAACGCTGGGAGGTGGGGGCAGAGACATGAGACTCTCCATGCTCACAGGCCAGCTAGCCTTGTTCACTCACTGGCAAAGAGATCCTGCTCTAACAGGTTGGAAAGGCAAGAATTGACAGACACCCAAGAGTTGTCCTCTGACCTCCATACACATACTAGCATCCCCTTATGAAAATGCACACACAAAAAAGATGTGCTGGGTTTTATATTTACTCAGGTGCATTTACATATTTATTCTATAAGCTTTTAAATAGCCACAAAGCACTGTAACTCAGGAAAAGAAATGTAGAAACTGATAGAGAAACAAATGCTCCTCTGTTCAAAATGGGCCATCTCTGTTAAACATCTAACGATGCTTTAAATAGCACACAGCGACTTATGCTTTACCTGCAAACGCTGACAGAACGTCCAGCTACAATAAGTTCAATGTTTTTATTTCATTTTAAAGCTCTCCCTACTTCTTTTTGTTCCCTTTCTTTATTCTAGTCATTCCAGAGTAATTTTTCTGCTCTCAATAATGGTAAGCGGAAGATCCAGAACTACTGTATTACGAATACAACCATTCTTAACAACAACAACAAAACTCAAGCAAACATTAAGCCTTTTGATTAATGAAAGCCAATCATTTTTAAATAGTCATAAAAGAATTTTGCTCCTAAGACAAATCAAAATCCAGCATCATAAATTCGGAGATCTGGGGCTGGAGAGATCGCTCAGTGGTTAAGAGCACTGGCTGCTCTTCTAGAGAACCAGGGTTCAATTCCCAGCACCTACACAGTGGCTCACAACTGTCTATGGCTCCAGTTCCAGGGGATCTGACACCCTCACTCAGACATACATGCAGGCAAAACACAAATGCACATAAAATAAACAGATCAATCATCTTTAAAAATAATTTTAGGGATTTGAGGGGCTCTCAGTGGTTGGAGGAATCCCAAGTTTCTGGGGGTGACGATGCTATGAGGTTGGGAGGAGACTGCAGAGGACCAATCAGGTGCTGCGGGATTTTTTAAAAAGTTAATACAGATGTCATGAGAATACAGTGGAATACAGATGTCATACAGATGTCATAAGAAACAACAGCAAAGCGTATAGTGTATGAGACGCTGAAAACACAGCACTTAAAATGTAATACATAAAATGTAGCTGGAAGGCTACAGTGCGATCATTTGAAAAGAAGGAGCATTAAGCAAATGCTCAGAATTGGGGAGGGAGAGGAAGGAACCTCTTCAGCTATTACCATAATTTTCTATAAATTCCCAGTGGCTCTAGTAGTTACGGAGTTATTTACATATTTTTATGCTCTGGAAATTAAATGACACCGTTTTTTATTTTCCTGTTAATTTAAGAAAAGAACTAATCAAAGATCATTAGAAAAAAAATTGAGCTAGACACTGATACAAAATTTTTAAATTCTAATTAGTAAAGATCAAAATCAAAATCCTCTATATTTTTAGTTGGCAGAGTGGATGAGCACAATAAATAGCTTATACATTTTCATGGGTTTGTACATTAAAAATACTAAAAACTGTCTTATCATCTATAGTTTTTAATGTATTTACGGGTCCGACCCAACCCTGAAAGCCCACAAAAACACAAGTTCAGATTGCAATCCTGTTACAGTGTAAGCCGGGCACAAAGGCCTTCTAATGATCTTTGATTAGTTCTTTATTAAATTCATCAAGGGAGCAAAGAGAATTTAATAATCTTCACCAGTTGTCATCTTTCTGATTAGAGTTTTGATTAGAACTTTCAGCTTTTATTTTCTTCCTTGCTAGCCTTCACCAGAGGCTTGCTGTTGCTTCCCGTTGGGGAGGAAGAGCAGGGCAGATGGAGCATGTTAAATGGATCCTTCTAGTTAGTATTCCCTGGGGATGGTCACACGTGCCAGAGGCTCATGGAGGGAAAAAGTCGGGAGAGCTTTGTGTGTCTCTTGCCTGCTGCGGAGCCAGCCTCTGGGTTTTTTTTTTTTTTTTTTTTTTAGCAACAAACTTTCTGCTATCACTAGCTCCATATCTGAAAGCAATTTGCTTGCTTTTGAGGGTTATACCCGCCAGGGGTTGAAAGTCATTTTTTTTTTTATAACTATTAAGTGTACAAATAAACATTATATTGGGAGTTGGTTACGGATGTTACATACATCGCAGGTATGAAAGCAATGAGATTATAGAAACCACCATCCACAGGTATTCGAGAAATGCCCAATTAGATTTCTCAGAATAAAGGGTTCCGAAAGGTCACTCTGTCTGGGATGAAGGGAGTGCAATGAGCCATAATGGTGTTTACATTTCCTTTCTTGTGCAACCTATGGGGGGATAATGACATTCAGATTTCTATACACTGCATCTCATCCTAGTATTCAGAAATATTGCCTCAATTATTTTCCTATCATTGTTGAAAAGTAGGAGATGTGTAGCTATTATCATCTCCATTTCCTATTATACTGTATCAAGCTATTTTAGTTCTGGCTACTGGAAAAGAAGAATAACAATGGAGTGTGTTTATAATCATGTTCGGTCACCGTTAGACCTCAGGGTTAGAGGGAGACAATGGGAAGGAAGGCAAAAAGAAATGATAAAAAATGTAAACATGGGAAATTCTTAACCTACAAAAAGATTGTGTCCCAAAAGTTCATTCACTATGCTATTGTTTGAAATGCAAAATAATCTGTATTTCCATGGAAACACTATTCTCAGTGCTAGTTAAGTTCCTGGGTTAGCCTACCCAGCCTGTTTACAGAGGCAGTTGAAAATACAAGTTGGTCAAATTATAGTGGGGGAAAATTATTCTGTCAGAAATACATGCTGTTTTAACTACATACAATGTTAACTCAACTCTTACGGGCTAATCTAGTAGCTAATGTCATTTTATTGCCCCAGCTCAATACTTCATACCCCCCAAGTTAGTATTTTGCTCCTTGCAAATACAGACACTGTAGGAAGCACTTAGAATCCAGCATACTCCCCAAATAAACTCTCAAATGCAGAATCCTCAGAGACAAGCTAACTGACTCCCCAAACAATAGACATTGGGTGGCCTAAAAAAAGGCAACCTGGATTCAAAGAATTCTTCTGTTGGAGTCTCTAAGGAAGTTCTACTTTAAAAACAGATTGCTCATTCAAATGGGAACTGTTCCTTCACTTAACCTCTAGGTTGTTATCAAAATACACAGGGAATAAATAACACAGCCAGTGATACTATACTGAACAGAATACTAAACATAGCAACTGTGAGCCCCAGTTAAAGTATAATTGAAGTATAAAGAACATATGAAGACTCTTAAATACCCTCCCTTCCTCCATCTCCTCCTTCCTCCCATCTTTCTTCCTCATCTGCCCTCCTTCCTCCCCATCTGCCCTCCTTCCTCCCTATCTGCCCCACTTCCTATCTACCCTCCTTCCTCCTTGTCTGCCCTCCTTCCTCCCGTCTTTCCTCCATATCTGCCCCACTTCCTACCTATCTACCCTCCTTCCTCCCTTTCTTCCTGGATTAGCCTCGGAGCTTTTGTTGACATTATTTTACTCCAATAGAAAGAAGTAAGTTGTTTGGAAGGACTCTAAATCTGGCATCTAACTAAATGTTTCTGAAGCCTTGTTAAAAACTAGAACACATGTCATAAAAATCAGAATTGGGAGCCTAACTAAACATCTAATAATGTTTTAATAGAAGAAATCCAGGGGGATAATCTTTGTCAAAGAAGAGGAAATGCTTTGCATTGGTAAGTAAGAACTAAAGGAGGACTGTTAGTCGAGCTGGGAGCGGCAGAGAGGGCAAGCCAGCTGGAAGATGATGAGGAGTGGATATGGTCAAAGCACACGATGTGAGAAATGAAAATGTCACTGCAAAATTCATCACTTTGCACAATGAGTAAGCACTAATTAAAAAATTTTTAAAGAAAGAAAGGCAATAAGCAGATGGTAGCAAATTCTACTTTCTAGAACACAGAAAACATGTGTGAAACTGGCCTGACAAAAAGATGACCTATTCAGCTATCATGCAGAGAAAATTATCAAGACAGAAGATGAGACATTCAGCAGCAATACTGGGAATTGGGTGCAGCAAGAGTATTATCAAGAGTTTTACCTCAAGCCACCAGCCTCATGGGAACTACAAGAGCGTATGAGTCACACGCCTCTGGGAACATGCAGGCCATCAGCAGGGAAAGGAGTGGGTATCTTTTGAGAAAGCATGAAATTTTTCTGAGGTGTGTTCTCAACCGCTTTGGCAGAACTTTAGTTAGCATGTAAATACTAAGGTAAGCACGCTCTTCTTTGCAGCTCTACAGACCGCTAAGCACTGTATTTTAAAAATCTTAACAGTCAGAGTGCTTAAAATGAGTACTCTTCCCAGTTAATTGGCGGCTTTCTCCCCCTCTGCTAGGTGTACTATGAGCTTTCCTTAGTGTTTTTCCTAAGTCTCAGAATCAAAGAGCTTTGATTGGTTCCTTCCTTCACCAGCTCATTTTATTGTGTTGGATGATGACTTGGCTTTTCATGCAACCCCCAGAGAGAGGGATTTGTTTACACTCTCTGGACTCTAGGAGGGGACTTAGGTCTCTAAGGAAGAAGGCAGCTTTAGATAACACAGAGAGGCTAGGAGTCAGTGGTAAATAGTGAGACTACCTTCTTCTACTCAAGACTTAACACAACCACCAAAGTCACCTCCTTGGGAACATTTGATGTAGGACTGAAAATTGGCTCAGACTCCTGTGTGAAAGAAATTAAGTTCTTTCTTATGGTTCTGGAGGCCTAAATAGCATAAATGATTTATAACAACATAATTAACTGTGGCTGTAGAAGTATCAATATATTTTCATCAATGCTCAAAGAAGGCAAAAGACCCAGCAAGCCAGAGTAGGGCCTGTCATCCTCTGCCATCCCAGTAATTAGTCAAAAATGAATATTTCTATATAACATAGATACATGAGATACTAATAGTCTCAGTCATCCTACAAAAAGGAAAAACATCATTATAACAATTTTACCTTTCTGTCGCTGGCTTCCCATGATTTCTTTTACACAAGTGCTTGTTACAACATGCAGTAAGTTGACCTTCTTAGCCGAGGAGTCACCAGCCAAAGTCATTCTATGCCACAGAAAGGAGGTATTCTGTCATCTTCATTGTCTGCCTGAGACTCCGTGTCCAGATGATCTGAACTGTCTGTCCTGAGCCAGCTTAGTGGGCTAGTATAAATGACAAGCCGTGTCGTCTCTGATGCTCTCAACAACCCTCCCTGGAGAAATGCTCTCTTGAGCTCTCGGGGCTGGCCAACCATGTTCAGAGGTTTGTTCATATTAATATCAAGCCTCCATCAGAAGGATCCTCTAGAAAGGAAACAACCAGAAAATGCTTTCTTCTAGCAACTCAAGAATCTGTCTCCTAAACAGAAAAAAAAGGTGTATTCCCTAGAAACCATAGAGAGAGGTGGGAACAATGGCAGTTGTGAAGTATCCCTCAGATACGTTTAGGGTAAATAGCCAGGTGTAGGGTCTTAGGGTTTCTATTGTTGTGAAGAGACACCATGACCCCAGCAACTTTTATGAAGGAAAGCATTTAATTGGGGCTGGCTTTCAGTTCAGAGGTTTAGTCCGTTATCATCATGGTGGGAAGCAGTCCAGCATGCAGAAAGACATGATGCTGGAGAGTAGCTTAGAGTTCTACATCTGGATCCACAGGCAACAGGAAGGGAGAGACACATTCGGCCTGGCTTGAGCATTTGAAACCCCAAAGCCCACCCCCAGTGACACACTTCTCCAACAAGGTCATACATCCTAATGCCACTCCCTAAGCACTCAAATATGAGTCTATGGGGGTGCCATTCTTATTCAAACCACTACAAGAAGAAAGCCTTTTTCAGTCTTAGTTCAGGAACATAAAAGCTGTGTAAAGTGTCTATTTCAGTAGAGGGACACACCACAAATGCTTGTGCTTGAAATGGAACTTTTGCTTTGTCTGGGAATAGTGGACTTCTTAAACAAAAGAAATGTATTAATATGATACTTTCATTGAAATAAAACAATTTAAAACAGATGGTATTAAAACTTCAGACATAGTCACACCTTAATAATGCCTATGCGATTTGCTTTGCATTGGTAGGGCCATGTATTATCATTATATTCTCTGTATTATATTTTGCTGAAAAGGCATGAAGGATTTAGGGCTTGCTGAGGTCAGAGGAAATTTGTGAGCAAGTTGTTTCTTCCTAGTACCTAAAATACTTTAGTATACCATCTAGCAATAAATCACACACACATAGGCATTGGGTGGATGGACAGATAATTGGATAAATTGATGAGTAAAGCAATAATACTAAGACCTTTGACCCACCATTTGTCCTGATTGATAAGAGAAGCAGAAGCACTCTGGGATACAGTTCATTTTAGTAATTTTGATTTTGCCATGGGCTTAGAATTTCTGGTTTCTATAGTGTCTCTGACCACACTTGAAAGCAAATTTCTCATTTTGTGCTCTGACAGCTTTTCATTATTTGGTATGCTGAATGAGTCACATGAACATTATATAAATTTAAAGGAATTTTGAAATTAGGAAGCCATATAAAAATTGGGTTCTCCTCACCAAACATGGAACGTCATTCCCATGCATTCTCCTGCTGGTCCCCAATCACGAGTTTCACCATCACCCTACCACAGGTACTCAAAGCCCCACTTGCTTCTATAAAAGTTTTTTTTTTTTTTTAAAAAAAGGGAAAATAAACAGGTTAGGAAACACATGTACAATTGTTTCATTAAATTAACCTTAGATAACACTATGGTTGACCTAGTGTTAATAGAAATAATATCTAAAGCATTAACTTTTTAACAATGTGTGATAACCATTTTCATTTGGATCTATCTTTAAGTATGCATGTTTTCACCTAGAGATTGAGGCAAGAAGTTTATTTTTAACTCTCAATCCTTGCAATTGTGTCAAGGGTACACAAATGAGGACAGTGACAAAACTTTAAATAATGTGAGAGCAAGAAGGAAAAACAGAGACTGGTGAAGAAAGGTGAGGTGGGCAGGGAAGAGAACCAGGACAGACTGACAAAACACAGAAGCAAACATGGAGTTAGGTCCTGATTTGGTGGAGGGCCAGCTGTGTGTGCCTCGATGAAGGCAAGCACAAAAAGAGACCTCTCTCTGATGGCCTTCTCTGAGTGTCACATAGACACATCTGTTGCATCCTGTAGTATAGAGTGTTCTTTCATCAGAGTCTTAATGTTGTCTTAGGAACAGTTCTACCTGCTTCTCAGTCTTTCTGCATCTAGCCAACCTGACTGACCTGGTATCCCAGTGAAAAGTCCCTCACCTGTGCAGACCCCTGAGTAGTCAATGAACCACTCGGGCTTCTTGTTTGCAAAATAAAGCCATTGATTTGAGTAATTCAAGATTACCATCACATCTAACATTAAATATTTTCCTCTCTTTGTAGAAGGATTATTTCATACACCAACAATACAGCTAATCACTTTTAGTGGTTTATTGCCCATTGTCTTGTTTTTGTTACTGCTATGAAGAGATACCATGACCATGTAGAGCATGGCAGTGTGCAGACAGACATGGTGCTGGAGCTGAGTCCTACATCTTGACTCAGAGGCAACAGGAAGTTGACTGACTCACTGGGTGATATCCTGAGCATAGGAAACCTCAAAGCTTGCCCCCACAGTGACACATTTCCTCCAACAAGGCCATACCCACTCCAACAAAGCCATACTCACTCCATCAAAGCCACACCTCCTAACAGCACCATTCCCTATGATCTTATGGTGGCCAAATACATTCAAACTACCACACTCATCATGCCAATGATGTTCCTGACAGTTTCTGGCAAACTGAAAACTATCCTCACAAACACTGTTTCAATAATTGAAATGATTGGGTGGTCTTTCATGGTGACTGAATCAAATCAGGAAGGCATACCACTGGCTCATGATCACAAGATTAGAAGACAACGTATGTGAGCATGTGTAAGATAGAGTGATGCTCCTGATTAATGTTCAGTTGTATCACCATCAAAATAAAAATGATAATAGGTTGGCTCAAATTAGGTCAACACATCTTTAAGGAAGCTATACTCAATAAATCTATAAACATTGTTATTGAAAAGTGTCATTCTCTGTCCCTGGTCTATGGGCAGGCTTCTGGGAATCCAGTGCCTGTGGTGTGACGCTTTGCACAGCCTTGGTGTAGTGGGAAGGGGCTTGGACCTGCCTAGGCTCAGTGTGCTGGGCTCTGCTGACTCCCCATGGGAGTCCTCGATTTGGGGGATGTGGGGATGTGGGGTGGCTTGGGAAAGAGGGCTGGGGGGTGGGAGGATAGAGGAGGGGGGATTTGTGGATGGTATGTGGAATGAGTAGAAAATTTCTTAATAAAGAAAAATGAAAAAAAGAGAAAAGTGTGATTCTACCAATGTACATCTCTAATAATAGAGTGAGCTAGCTGTGATTGACTTTTGCAAGTTGATCAAAGGAAAAATCTAAACTGTCCAGAGAAACACAGTGTTGTATAACATTAACTCAATAAAAACTATATTAGGACAATATTTCAAAATATTGGTAGCAATGTAGAATTTCTGAACATTTTAGTTGAAGTCAGAGGGTATATGGAGTAAAAGGAAAAATGTATAGTAGTATCTGGTACTTTAAAAATCTCAGTCTAGATCAGAAAGCACAATCAAATTTACAAACATCTGTGTGTAGTCATTTTACAGAATATTCCTAATTTAATTCACTGAAAAATTTTTCCTGGAAAATTTTCTAATTATTTTGATGAAAAGAATGACTGATTTTGAAAGTGCTGTTGAAGAAGTGAATTCCCTTTAAAATAAGACATAAATGCAAGCCTAGATCAGGATTACAATGTTAAGATTGCTTGAAATCTTTTCCACCAATGAATGCTGAAATCCATAACAATTTATAGTCTTGTCCTCAAACAAATGTTTTAGTCTCAGTATTTTATAACCCCTCCCATTACATCTTCTTCAGCAAAATTTCTATTCCCATGACAGACATTTAACGAAAGTAGGATTCATATTACCCATTTCATTCCATCTATGTAGCCACTGTCTTGAAGAAAGATGGAAATTGTCCAGAGCTGACTGCTCCTCCTATAGTTTCCTGAACATTTCAGTGTTCAATTAACTACAGTTTAAATTAATCAGAACATGCAGAAAATGAACAGTGGTAAGACTGAGTAAGGCCGGGAACTTGATTGTGTTATACATGAAATTCAGCTATTCAGTGAAATTCTCCAATTGTGGTAATTCTTCTGTCCTGATTACAATTATTTCATCTATGTGGTGCATATATATTTTAATCTTCTCCTGACACTGTCTGTTGTTATAAATGAATTTGTCTGCCCAGCTATTCACAAATACATTTGCATTATTGAGGTCATGTCTGACTATGGGTCTTAGCTCCATGATTTAAACAATACTTAATCTTCACTCCTGGAATTATTTTTGCATTAGATCTTAATTGATTGGAACCACTGATAATAATAAAGATATCATTTTCTATTAATGTCTTTGACAAAGGAGGTTTCATATCCTTATATTTTTAAGAAGAAACATTTTTGACCTTGAATACATTATTAAAATTACTTTATATTTTTCAACAACAATAGGGTCTTAAGAGTTATCATTTTAGTCAACAAGCCTCCAAAATATATGTATCATTCCTCTAAAATCAAGGCTCAAACATATTATCAACTGATAGGGTCCTGACACCCAAATGTTAATCCCTTCTATTAGATTCTACATCTGTATTTTCTACCCTTTCTCCCCTTCTCTATATAATTTTATTTTCCTCTCAGTGCTGGAGTATAAACCTAGGACTTCCTGCTTTCTAAGCCACCATGGATCACCAACCTAAATCTTCAACCTCTTCCCTTCATTCCCTTATTCTTCCTTCCTTATTCTCTGCATTTTTCTTTCTTTTTGCTTGGTTAACTTATTATTTTCTCGCTTAGTTATTATCAGTCTCCACTGTTAACATTGTTAACATCATTAACATTTCTAACATTGTTAATATAACTAACATTGTTAACATTCATAATAGGATTAATACCATTAACATTGTTAACATTATTAACATTGTTAACACTGGCTGTTAACATCCATAACATTGTTAACATTCCTAACAGTGTTAACATTCCCAACATTGTTAACATTAATAACATTGTTAATATTATTAACACCATTAACATTATTAACATTGTTAACATAATTAACATTACTAACTTAATTAGCATTGCTAACATTGTTAATATTGTAACATTAACAAGGTTAATTTCTGATCATTATTATTATTAACATTAACATTGCTGACATTAGGAATGTCAACAATGTTAATATTAATAGTGTTAAAATTATGACCGTTACCATCATTAACATTGCTGAAACAGTTTCATATAGAGAAAGGGCTAAAGAAGTCAAAACAAGCAAACAAATAAAAAAGCTATAGTTTAAGGAGAACAGATGGGAAGACTTGAGGTAAGCCACATATTCTCCAGCATCTCATCTTTTCTCCTTTTACACTTATTTTTATTTACTTTTCTTAGTTACACTAGAAAACTGGAAATAAGCATTCTTGCTATAGAATATAGTCTTGTTTCATTTTGTAATCTTCGAGCAGCGACTGAGATAAAGATAATGTTCCTCCAAAAATACCTTTCCATTATTCCAATCTAAAGCAAATTTTGCAAATACATCTGTTGAAGCAAGTCCATATCATATAAGCATGTGGCATGGAGTCAAACTTGTAGGCCCTGAGTATCAAGCCACACTCACTCCATTGCTTATCAAATCACTACCTAATTTTGAAAAAGTGTTATTAGTTTTTCACCTAAAGTAAGGACAATGATATCACTTTGAAAATGAGAAACACAAGGTGAACTGTCACTGATTGATTTTCTATAAATAAAAATCTCTTTATCAACAATGTGGCCATATGATTAAATTTAACAACTTGGATGTCAGATATTGACCCAACCCTGGGCATCTGTTAATCCCACAGATTTAAGGAGAAAAACCATTGACCCAAATCATCACGGCCAAATTAAAGCAAGCTTTTTTTAATTCATGTATATGGGCTGTCTCCCCCTAAGGTGGGGTTCAAGAGATCATCATTAGATGTGAGGAGAACAAGGTTTTTATAGATAAGGAGTAGGGGATTTCCAACTGGGGGATTTGACATGCAAATAAGCAAGGGTCTCAAAAGCAGAACATAAGCAGAACAAGTTGGTCATAACAACCTGAAACAAAAGCATGGTTGCAAGGTGGTCATAACACTGTGGTCATAACAACCTTTAGAAACAAAGGCATTGTTGCCATTTCCTGGAACAGGCAGAACAGAACCATTTGTACTTAAAATTATAAGTGAGGCCCTCCTCAGTCTTTAAGAAACAGATTTAATCATAAACAGGATTGAACCTAAGTTTATCTTTACTATAAGATCTATCATTTGATCTATCATTCCAGCTTTCTGTTGAGGATAAGGGGTGATGTTATCTTTTGTAACTGCTTCTCAGTGTAAATTAGGAAGCTACTGTAAGAGTCCAAGAAGGCTGGAATGTTAGTCAAAGGCTGGGAAGGAATTAGGGCAATGAATTAGAAACATCTGGTTTGCTGACCCAGCTGAAGAGACAGGGAGCAATCACATCGACTGGACTGGTTTTCAGCAAGTCCAGGGCTTCCTGGCTTTGTAGGACTATGTGGGCTGGCATGGCATCATCTTTGGAGCAGTTTGTAGTCTACAACTGATTTCTGGATGGTGTCTACCAGACAAGTGGAACTCTGCCAAGACAGATATAGACTAGGGATAGAAGTTAAAGAATGTAAAGGAAACTTTTATATTTGGAGCATCCCCCCTCAGGAATAGGCAATAGGCTGGGAAGCTTAGGTTGTTGATTGACAGGAGTACTTATCTGGAGTCCATTCGACCTATGAGAAATGGAACCAAGTCTTATAACTTCTGAGACTCCCAGGAGTTTACATTACCATTCTTTGTAATCTCTACTAAAATCCCTATTGTAGAAAAAGCAGCTAACAGGTGTCTGTAAAACAGATGGAACAGACTCATGCCTTTGAACTACGGCAAAAGCTATGGCTTTGGGTTAAAAAGCATTAACATTATTTTTCTGTCCAGAGGTTGGATATATAGATTGGACAGAAACGTTTTTTTAGCATTATGAAAAACATCTTTCAGTCTATACTGAGAAGGTAACCAGAAGAACTTTAAAATCTTGAGCTTGTGACTGATAGTTGTCAGTGCTTTATCAGATTGTCAGAACTTTATTGATTAATGTTAAAACTTTGAATTTTTGAAATCTTAGTATAACAACAGCATAGAAGAGGAAAGAAATATGAAATATCTTTTATTTTAAATTGTTTTATATATCTTTATAACCTGCATTTATATAACTTAAATCACTTTTAGACCCTTATAACTTACTAAAGCTTTTATATCCTTAGACTTTTTTATTCAATCATTTATGAGACACAAAGTAGCTGATTCAATAATCATTGAATCATTGTAGTCATTGTAAAGAGAGTTTTTTTTTAAATAAATGAATATTAAAAGTTACATCTGAAATGTGTCTATCTTTACTATGAAGCCTATTGGTAAAGCAAATCTGTCTATGAGTTTGCCTTTTTCATCAGGAAACCTAATAGCTCTAGAAAAGTAAGGCCTGGTTTTTATATATAAAATTCATTGACCAGGCAGTTGCTACTAAATGGATAAAACTATAGTTACCTGTCAACACCATCAGAGATCTGAGAAGGATAAATTATAACAGGTAGTAAAAACTAAATGGTCATGTATTGACTAAAGTGACAGAGACTTACCAGCTATCTGGAGTATTACTGAGGCTCCTGTGGTGGTCTCAATAGTTTCATAGGGGCCAGAGGCCATAGGTCATCTGCTGTCACATAGGACAGCATTGCATCTTTAGCTGCTGTACAGGATATCGTAGGCCTTTAGCTGTCAGACCCAGAAGGTCCAAAAGATTTTTCCCATGGTGGAGGAATTTGGAAAAAGTGACCCACCTTGATGAGGCAGAGTAGGGCAATCGACCCAACAGTGTCCACAGTTTGGGCAGAGCCCTGGTAGTGGGGCAAGGCATAGGGTAGTTCTTTGCATCGTAGTTAGCATTACCACAATCCAGGTGAAGTTATCCGTGCCCCATTATCTTCTTTGGAGATCTTTGGGTTGCCAATGGGAGCTAGCATCTCTGTTTATCATGAGAACTTTTTTATTAGACACTTTAAATGCCATATTCAGCAGGTCTCTGAAAAGTATTGAGGGCCATTCATTAAGTATACTATATATTAAATAAACTTTATTTGTTTTTGGTTACTTGTTTTAGGCTTGACTTTGAATATATATATAACCAAATAAAACTTATTCTTGTAAATAAATTACATTTGTATATAGCATAGCAACATGTTGTTTGTTTTTTTGCTCTTTTGGGGGACCTGCCACCCAGCTCCCAAATAAATCACACATGGAGGCCTATTCTTAATTATAGATGCTCAGCCTTAGCTTGGCTTATTTCTTGTCAGCTTTCCTTAACTCTAAATTATCCCACCTACCTTTTGTCTCTGGGCTTTTCCAGTTCTCTTACTTCTATAAATCTTACTCTTACTCCATGGCTTGCTGTGTGGCTGGCCCCCGGAGTCCTCCTCCTTTTCCAGCTACCTCTTTTCTCTTCCAAATTTCTCCTTCCTTTTATCCTCTCCCTGCCTGCCAGCCACACCTACCCTTTTTTCTGCCTTGCTATTGGTTGGCCAGTTCTTTATTAGACCATAGGAGTTTTAGACAGGTATAATAACACAGCTTCACAGAGTTAAACAAATGCAACATAAACAAAAGTAACAAATCTTAAAATAATATTCTACAACAGTAACAAGTATAGCTCTGAATACATTAAAGATTTTGATCATTTATAAGGTGACTGACTTATGTCTTAATTATTTTTAACAGCATATGACAAGTTAGTAGCTTTTATATGATTAGAATTTACATTTTTATCCCTGTTAAATATAGTCTTAAAATTATAATCTGTGAATTGAAACTCTTTTAGTATCAAAATAAAACATTAAATCATAAATACAGTCCATAGGGAGAATAGCAACTTTGTTTTCCTGGTTCTTTCATGGTACATCCTTACAGAATATTACAGTTCCTTGTATGACTCCATTTACCAAAATAACTAAAGCAGGAAGGACAAAAGTTAGGAAAAGACAAGGAGGCTAGACATACATTCTTAAGTCAGTCTCTGTTAGCCCAAATAATTCTTAGGTAAAGAGAGACATTTTATAGGCTCTTTGTCAGGCTACTTATGTTATTGTCTTGGGGCATTATAAGATAGGAATATCCCAGCTTCTGCTGTTCAGTGTTTGGTGTTTATAGTGGTGGCCCTGACTTCAGTCAATGGGCGATTATTCTGGGTGTTTGGGATTCCAGTGTAGCCTTGAGCCTTTTTCAGGGTGAGCCTTTAAGCATAAAAACCATGTTTGTGTTGACATATTTCAGTTAACAAGAACAGTTAGGCAGAAGCATAAGTACAGAAGTTAAGAAGCAAGTTTAGTACATTTGGGAGACTTTACCAGAAGTATGGCCTTTGGTGGAGTAGGTTTTTGTTTTCATTGTGGCTCATAGTGCTATCTGTTAAGTTTTACAGCCCAAATGGGAAGATTACCTATGCATAAATTTCTAATTATCAACCTGGTGTTATAAGTTTGAAGTCAACTTTTGTTACAGATTCTACAGATTTTAACCACATCTAATAAATTTATAAATCCTGAGTGTAGAAAATTCATATAAGAGTCATGTAAATCTTGATATAAGCTTGATGTCTTAGCAAAAGTTTTAGGCAGTTAAATAAAACCAACAGTCTAAATTTGTAGCTGCTTTTTTTCTTTTTCTTTTTTTCTTTTCCTTTTCTTTTCCCATAAAGTCAGATGACTCACCTAACATAGGACAGAAACTTTTCAACTCCAGGGCCAGCTTTTCAATATAGCAGAACAGCATAAAACAATATTTCAGCATTATCCATACCCAAAAGACATTTTAATCCCTGCTAAACTGAATTGAGGGACCAGAAAACTCAGAGATAAAAACTTCTGAGCTCATGCTATCAAAAGTAGCTATGGCAAGTGGCAGCAGTAGCCAGCAGCAGTGGATTTGGCCCTGGGAAAGGGGCGTGCACAAAACCTCCCAGAGTGGCATGTTGGGGGCAGGGAGTGCCTGCTTTGCCCCAGCCAGCAGCATGGAAGTTGGATAGGCCTGGCCTAACTGAACTAGGCAAAACTTGGCACTCAGGAAGCCTCTGTTGGGTTCCTGGCACCTGAATTGTGCAATGGGGGAAGCTGAGTAAAGGTCTCCTATTTGTTAAAAACTCCTTGGTCAAACTGGTGAATTTCTGAATGACCCCAATTGCTGTTGTCACTGTGCCGTTGTTATTTTTGCTCCAGTCTTGTGTTTTGCCTGTCTTTGTGTGTTCTGACTCAGGGTGACTGAAACAGACAAAGGACGTGTTTTATAGGGTTTATTTTTTAGGTAGATCATTGATTGTGATTATTTAGGACTTTTTCAGACATCCTTACTATTTTACACACACACACACACACACACACACACACACACACACACACACACACACACACACACAATTAGAGGCCCCTCCTTTTTTTTCCCATTTCCTATTCAGGCCACTTGTACCCTGCAATTCCTCTTTCCATCGCCTCCCCACACCTCTACCCTGGGCCCCATTTTACTTTCCTGGTTTCTGCAATTACTCCAGGATATGTCCTCACATCTGAAGATTAGAGGCTAGGAGCCTCCGATGAGAGAGAAGATGTGATGCTTGTCTTTTGGGGTCTAGATTACCTCACTCAGCATGATCTTTTCTACTTCCATCTATTTACCTTCAAAGTTTATGATTACTTTTCTTTTCTTCTTTTTTTTTTTCAGCTGAGTTGTATCCCACAGTGTATATGGACCACATCTTCACTATCCATTTGTCAGCTGAAGGACGTTTAGGTTGTTTCCATTTTCTAGCTATTGTGAACAGAGCAGCAGTGAACACGACTGAGTATCTGTGTATGGTGATATTTCATTTGTGCTGAAATGTGATTTTATTTGTATCTCATTCTTCAGAGGTTTAAAGTTTTTATTATAGAGGTCCTTCATTTCTTTGGTTTGGTTTATTCCTGGATATTTTATTTTCTTTGTGGCTATTGTAAATAAGGGTAAATCCATAATCTCTCTGTTTATTATTTGTGCATAGAAAAGTTATTGATTTGTGCAAGTTGAGTCTGTATCATGCCACATTGCTGAGTATTTTTTTTATCATTTCTAGAAGTTTCCTAGTAGAATTTTGGGTATGTATAATATCATATCGTTGGCAAATAGGTGTAACTTGACTTTTTCTATCCCTATTTGTATTCCTTCAATTTTCTTCTCTTTCCTTATTGCTCCAGTTGGTACTTCAAGCACAGTGTTGGAAAAAATGAGGATAGTGGATATCCCTGTCTTTTTTCTGACTTCAGTGGGATTGCTTCAAGCATCTCTCCATTTAGGATGATGTTGGCTGTAGGTTTCTAATACATAGTTATTATTGTGCTGAGGTATTTTGCCTCTGTCCCTACATACCCAATATCATTTATCATGAAGGCATGTTAGATTTTGTCAAAGGCTTTTTCTTCATCTATTGAGGTGATAATGCAATTTTTGTCTTCATATCTACTTACATGGTTGATTATATGTATTGACTTGCTTATGTTGAACCACCTCTGCATTCAAGGATAAAGCCAACCTGGTCATGGCGTATAATCTTTTTGATATATGTCTGTGCTCTGTTTACATGTATTTTACGGAATATTTTTGAGCTTATGTTCATCAGGGATATTAGCCTGTAGTTTCTCTTTGATGCTGTTGTGTCTTTACCTAGTTTGGGAATTGGAGTGATAACACTGTATTTATAGGAGTGTGGGAGCACTCCTTCTGTTTCTGTCTTTTGAATAGTATAAGGAGAACTGGCTGTAGATATTCTTTGAAAGTCTGATAGAATTATTCTATGAATCCACCTGTTCCTGAATTTTTTTTTTAGCTGGAAGGCTTTTTTTTCTATTTCAACCTCCTCATATAACAACCTTTGTTATAGGTCTGCTTAAGTTGTTGACTTCTTCTTGACTTAACTTTGGTTTGACTGAATTTAGAAATTCATCATTTTAGGTTTTCTAGCTTAATAGAGTATAAGATTTTAAAGTATTCCTTTAAAATATTCTGAATTTCTTTGGTGTCTGTGGTAACGTTCCCTGTTCATTTATGATTTTGTTAATTTTGGGTCTCCACTTTCTTTCTTGGTTAGTTAGGCCAAGGGTCTCTCCATTTTTCTTTATCTTCTCAATGAACCAATTCTTAGATAGGTTGATTCTTTTTTTATTATTTTCTTTAGTTCTATTTCATTGATTTCTGTTCTGATTTCTATTATTTCTTTCCATTGACTGAGTTTAGATTTGGTCTCTTGTCTTTCCATTATAGTAATTTTTTTGATCAAGCAAATCTATCAAGAAGATTTTACCAACTCAACTGGGCCCATAGGTTGAATTTTGGACCTTTTCTCTATCAATTCCTGTATTATGGATAGATGAAAGTCTATTCAACCTATTTCATTCTGCAGATTACTATAGACTAGTGATCCCAAACAGTTGCTATCTGCATTCAACAGCCACTTGTGCATTCTTGGTTAATTAGGCTAGAAACTAGCTACTTTTGTGTTTACATCAGTGGATTGCCACAAAATTGGGTTTTCTTAATAAGAAAGTTCTCACTGTGCAATCCCTAAATTATCATTATATTCAAACTTATTTCTTCTATTTTTGTTCCTTTTCCTTTGGTTTGTGTTGTATGTACAGATAAGGAAGAAAAATGTTGATAAGTTGTCTACTTGCCTTGGAATTTTAATGACATAATTTTTTCATTTGCACTCTAGAATCTTTTCTAATTAGGGGTGGGAATAGGATCTTAGTCTGTAGCCATGGTGGCCTAGAACTCACTATAGAATCCAGGCAGAACTAGAATTTATACCTACATTGTTGTTGTTTATTTTTTTTCTACTCTTTGACTCTTTTGGGGGACCTGTCACCCAGCTCCCAAATAAATCACACATGGAGGCTTATTCTTAATTATAAATCCCCAGCTTTAGCTTGGCTTGTTTCTTGCCAGCTTTTCTTAAATTATCCCATTTATCTTTTGCCTCTGGAATTTTTCCTTTCCTTACTTCTGTATATCTTACTTCCAGTCTTGCTTCATGGAGGTTGGCTGTATGGCTGGGTGGCTGGTTCCTGAAATCCTCCTCTCCTTGTACCCTTGCTCTTTCTTCTTCTGCTCTTTTGCCTTTTCCTCCCATATTCTCCTTCTATATATTCTCTCCACCTGCCAACTCTGCTTATCCTTTCTCCTGCCCTGATCTTGGCCTTTGAGCTCTTTATTAGACCATCAGGTGTTTTAGACAGGCACAGTAACACAGCTTCACAGAGTTAAACAAATGCAACATAAAAGAATGCAACACATCTTTGCATCATCAAACAAAGGTTGCACAGCACAAACAAATGTAACACATCTTAAAATAATATCCTACAACACTACATCAGTCTCTGTCCCAAGAACTAGAATTATAGCTGTGCACCATCATGTCTGCCTTAGAAACTTTAATGATAATGTAAGTCCGACTCTCATCCCCTTACTTGTCACTTTCTATAACTCAGACATTGTCTTGCAAGAAGTTGTGCCTTGGAGCTGGAGAGATGACTCAGCGGCTAAGAACACTTGTTGCTCTTGCAGAGGACCTGGGTTCCATTCCTAGGACCCACATGGTGGCTTGTGACCACCCATAACTCCAGTTCCAGGTGATCAATGTCCTCTTTTGGCCTCCATGGGCACCAGACATGCATGTGATGTAGACATATATGTAAGCAAAACAGTCATAAAATAAAAATGAAATAAATCTTACAAAAAGAAGTTGTGCTTTATTTTTCCTCTGAGGGGTAATTTATGCCATAAAAATCTTAGATTAATGATGAAAAAGTACCAACAGACAGCATGACACTCAGAGATCTTACTTCTCATCGGTAAGTATGCATTATCACATGAATTCATGGGCCAGAGGATCAAGCCAGAAGTCACAGCTATTTCATTTGCTGGCCAACTTCTTACAGTTTGAGTTAGGTACACTATCAAATGATAACAATGAAAAATGTTGAGATTAGATATATTACACACAAAAAAATTCTTGTTAAGAGCTACATAGTGGGGGTGGGAATAAAGAGCTACATCGTGTTCCATTATGATTATCTGCTACATTTTCTTTATCCACTCACACATCGATAGACGGTAACCTAATTCCACACTTCATACACTCAAATAGCACTGTGCTGAACATAGGAGTGTAGGTGTTTCTCTGACATACAGACCTCTTTTCCTTTGATTGATACCCAGAAGTAGGGTTGCTCAATCATAAGAGAGTTGTTTCCTTTTTGTGGGCAGTCACCAGAGAAGACTGCTTGGACATGGATTTAAGCCAATACAAAGTCTTTATAAGCTGGCCAACGACGACACTAGGTGTTCAGAATCCCACTGTAGCATCAAACCTTTCTCAGGGTGAGCTTTTAAACACAAAAACCATGTTCTTGGTTGACATACTTCAGTTAATGAGAACAGTCAGAAGCAGAAATACAGAAGCCAGAATGAACAAGGCTAGTACATTTAGAGACTTTCCCAGAACTATGGACTTTGATGGATTATGTCTTTGTTTTAGTTTTGGCAGGTGGTACTGTCTATGTGCTAAGTTTTATAGCCTAAATGGTACTTCCATCATGGAGTCATTTGTGTTAAGGTCAGGGGCCTACTAAGGTCTGGGGCCCTGTTACAGTCTTGGTTAGTTTCTATTGCTATGATGAAACACCATGACCAAAAGTAAGTTGGGGAGGAAACAGTCTGTTTCACTCACACTCTCATATAATAAACAGCTATGGAAAGAACTAAAAGAGTCAGAAACGTGGAGGCAGCTGCTGATGCAGAGCCTGTGAAGGAGTGATGCTTACTGGTTTGCTCCTTATGGCTTGCTAAGCCTGCATTCTTATATCGTTCAGGACCATCAACCCAGGAATGCTACCATTCAAAATAGGCTGGCCCTCCCCCATCTCTAATAAAGAAAATGCCCTACAGACTTGCCTGCAGCCTGATCTTATGGAAGCATTTTCTCAGTTGAGCTTACCCCCTCCCAATCAGATAATTATAGCTTGAGTAAAGTTGACAAAAAACTAGCCAACAGTTATATTTTTCCTTTTTTTCCCCCTTTGGATGTGCAGACCAAAATCCATGGGCCCACTTCATGAATTTAGATTGGTAACCTATCAAATCGTAATGATGGAAATGTTAAAATTACACATTGTAACAAATTGACCTGTTTTCAGGACATAATGGCTGTATTAATTTCCACTTCCACTTACATGTACAGAGATTCTTTTTTATCCACATCCTCACCAGTATTTGTTATCTCATTTTTAAAATGATAGTCTTTCTGCCAGTTTGACTGATACTATGACTCTGATTTGTTTTTCCCTTAATAATTAGTGATATTGAGCATTTTCACTTATCTGTTGGACACTTCATGTCTTTTTAAACATTTATATATAGTCATTGGCTGTCTCCTTCCTTCTCCTTGTCCTTTAATAGCATAGGCTGTCCTTGAGCTCATGATAAAAGTCCATGCTTACCTTGAAATATTAACCCTCTTTCCTCAGCCTCTGTATTAGTCAGGGTTCTCTAGGGAACAGATCTCACAGAATGAATGAATGAATGAATGAATAGAAAGAGAGAGACAGACAGAGAGAAGGGATTTATTTAGACTGGCTTACAGGTTGTGGTCCAGCTAGTCCAACAATGGCCATCTACCAACAGAAAGTCCAAGAAGCCAGTAGCTGTTCAGTTCACAAGGCTGGATATCTCAGCTGGTCTTCAGTATATATCAGAATCCCAAAGAAGTAGGGTCTAATGCCAGTGAAGGAATGAGATTACTGGTAAGAGCAAGCAGGCAGAGTGTAAAAGCTCCCTTCTCCCATGTCCTTTATATAGACTGCCATAGAAGGTGTGGCCCAGATTAAAGTTGGATCTTCCCACTCCAAAAGAACTGAAGTAAAGGTGTATCTTCCCCCCTGAAAGATCTGGATTAGAAGTAGGTTTTCAAACTTCAAGTGATTTAATTGAGAAAAAAATACCTCACACAGGTGTACCCAGCCAATTGGGTTTTAGTTAACTCCAGATGAAGTTAAGCTGACAACCAAGCATGGTCACCACAGCTTCCTAGTAGTGGGATTACAAGCATATGCTACAAGGCCCAGACCAGCTCATTTGACATGTACTGGCATCCTGGGTAATCTGGCAGAGTAGTTACATTAAAAATGTGACAGTGAATGAGAAAAGTCAAGACAGCAAATAAAAGACTACTCCAAAATCAGAAAGACTTGACAGGAACCAGAAATCATAAAGAGGGTGAGAGGGAAACTAGGAATGTAGAGAAGCAGAATAGTGACACAAAAAGAGCAAGCATCAGATGATCAGCCCCAGCTCCTAGCTGGGGAGGGGAACTGGAAACATCATGTAAAGGGTCAGCCAGATGACCCAAAGACGGTCTTCAACTAGAACAAATAATTCTAAAATTTACACAGGAACACAAGATGCCCCCAATAGCCAGAGCAGTCCTAACAAGACAGAACAATGGAAGAACTACAGTAAGAAGAACTTTAAGACACCCACACGAAAATAGACACATCGACCAGTGGGATAAAACAGAGAGTCCAGAAGGAAGCCTATGCAGCCACGGTGCCGAAAGCAAACAGTGCAGAAAGGACGGCCTCTTTAACAATGTGGGAAAAGAAAGCTAGAGATCCACAAACAGGAGAATGAAATTGACCCTTATATCTCACCCTGTATTAGAATCTATTCAAAGACCTTAATATAAGACCAAAAACTTGGAAAATTCTAGGAAAAATATAGGTAGAAAGGTTCAAAATATAGGTATAGGCAAGGACTTTAAAGGACAATCACTAAAATAAATAGCAAGTGGAATGGCATGAAATTCAAAAGATTCTGCATAGCAAAGGAAACCATAAATAGAGCTAAAAGGCAGCCTGCTGGTGCAGCCCACTGTACAGCTGATAAGGGATTAACATCTACAATTAATAGAGAACTAAAAAAGTAAACACTGAAAAAAATGCAGTCAGCAAATGGGTAAACAGACAGCTCCCAACAGAGAAACACAAATGGCCTATAAATATATGATAAAATATTTAACATCCTTACTTACTATTAAGAAAATTCAAATTAAAAAAAATTCATGGAATTCTCCATTCCCCTCAGTGAGAATGTCTATGATCAAGAAAACAAATGGAACAAATGCTGCAAAGATGGGCAGGAGGAGGGTCATTCATACACTGATGGTAGGAATGTGAACTGGTTCAGCCACTATGGAAATAAGGCCACTCCTATCAAATAGAACTACCACACATTCCAGCTATACAACTCCCTGGTGTGCGCCTGTAAGAATCTAAGTCAACATACCATGTGTTCACGGCAGCCAACACAATTCACAGCCAAGATACTGAACCAGCCTAGATGCCCGTTGACAGAGGTATGGACAAAGTTAATGGGATATATAGATATAGATTAGCTATAGATATAGATATAGATATAGATATAGATATAGATATAGATATAGATATAGATATGCACAATGTAGGCCCATTCAACCATGAAGAAGAGTGAGATTATGTCATCTGCAGGAAAATGGATGAAACTAGAAATTGTCATGTTTAAGCAAAATAAACCAAACTCAGAATGATAAACAATGAAATGATTTATGTTTTCTCTCGTATGGAGGATCAAAATACACACCCAACCTCCAAACACACAGAACACACACACAATCAAAGTAGAAGGATTATGTGAGGAAGGGGGAGGAAGGGAGAACAAGCAAAGATGAGGGGAGTTGAGGAAAAAGACTGCTACCACACATCTCCTCTCATATGTGAGTTTCTATCATGTCATACATGGAAGCTTCGAAGGACTCTTTGGAGGAAGAAGCCAGTGGAGGGGAATGGGAATATAAGCAAAGTACAATGAAAAAATGGTATGAAGATATGATAGCCATTATTTTGTATGCTAAACAAAAAAATAAATAAATATTACTTGCTATAACAGCTTGAGAGAGAATGTCCCCCATAGACTTTGCTATTTGAACAGTTGGTCCCCAGTTGGTGGCACTGTTTGGGGGTAATTCAGAAGTGCAGCCTTGCTGCAGGAAATACGTCACTGGAGGTGGGCTTTGAGATTAAAAGCCTGGTGCTATTTCCAGTTCAAGCTTTTTCCATTTCATGCACCTGGTTCAAGATGTGAGCTGTCAGCTTCCTGCTCTGGTCACTATGACTGAGTTCTACCACTGTGCTTCCCTACCATTATGGACTCTGACCCTCTGGAATTGGAATCCCACATAGACTCTTCTTAAGTTTCCGTTGTCATGGCGTTTTCTCATAGCAACAGAGTAATGGCTAATACGCTTGTTTTTCCAGTCAAATATTTTTAGATGTTTTTAACTTTATCTTTCCCTTTACTGATAAAAGGCTTTGCTGGCTTGTTTAAAACGTGTTTGTAGTTCAAGTCGTGAATATAGAATTGTGTTTAATTATCACAGTTCTATATTTTGTTTTGTATTTAGATGTAAAAGCCACACAGAAAACTAACGTTTTCCACTCTCACATATAGAAAGAGTACAAGTGATTACTTTTGCCCTCACAAGAATACTGTGAGCCCACTAAAAACCAGCAACTTCACTAGAAAGCTGAAAACTTTGGCAAACCATTGTTTCAGAAACTACAGAGAACAGTTCCTATGGAGAGTCCCTGATTGTGATGAATAGAGCTCATAGCAACACTCAAACTATGATCCATTCATTTCTGGACTCTCCACATGGATTAGTTTGAAATTTAAAACTCCACTAGGCCCTACTGAGAGAGGTCCCCTATTTCTCTTCATGAGTTTCCTCTTCATAAGACCCACTGGGTTGTCACAGTGAGGTCTTGGGAAACTTGAAAATATGAAGACAGTGTTTTGTTCTCCCATCTATTCTTCATAATAAAGGCCAGCTCTCAGAAGAAACTTCCTTTCTACAGCTTTATATGACCTGAGGAAGGACAAGCAGCTAATCCCAGCCTTCTTTAGCATCTCAGTCTCACATAAGAAGGGAAGAACTTTGGCATAATAGAACAGGATATCCCAGAACTAAGGGGCATTACATGTGAATCTCAGAAGAACAATGAAACAAAATGGACAAAATAAAGAGCTCAGAGTTTCCCCCAGTGAGAAATACCAAATCAAAGTTCTAGGACCACAGAGAGTACTAAGTCACATTAATAACCCAAAAATATATTCATAGACACATGACATCTGAACTTCAAAAAATGAGAAACAAAGAAAAAAAAGAAGAGGCTTGGTATGTAGCTTGGTGACACAGGGCTAGCCTAGCACGTGCAATCTCTGACACTGTAGATCATCATCATCATCATCATCATCATCATCATCACTATCTACAGAAAAACAGGATCTATACAAAAATAAAGATGATAGATATATTGAAGCTCTCCACAAGTACCACATAAACAAGAAAGGTGGAACGAAATACTGAAAGTGTCAAAAGCAAAGACGACCAGTTTGTATTTTTATACCCAGTAAAATGATCCTTCACAGTTGATTCTCTCCTTCCAACATGTGGTTCTGGGGACCAGACTCAGGTTGTCAGGCATGGCAACAAGTGTCTTTACCCACTGAGCCACCTCGCCAACCCACAGTGCCATTACTTCTTAAGACATTCTTAGTAGGCTTTTTATTAAATTAGATTTGGCTGGCTGTCCAATAGGATATGCTGAAGAGGTGGAGGCAGGAGGATCACACAAGTTTGAAGCCAGCCTGGATGACACAGTGCACCAGCAAGATTAGCTCAGAGGATAAAGCACTTGCTACTTAAATCTGACAAGTTCAATCACCAGAATCCACACAAAAGTTACTCAAGGACCAACTCCATAAAGTTGCCCTCTGACTTCTACACAGATCCTGTGACACATGCATGCCCCCCACACCATACACACAAAGATACATAATAATTGGCAAATTATTTTTAAATACAACAAATATCAAGGTCATGAATCTCAATTTTATTATCAGCACTATCTTCATGACCATTTTAGTTACTTTTCTATTCCATTGATAAAACACCATAACTAAGAAGACTTATAAAAGAAAATGTTTAAGTTGGCTTATTGTTTCAGAGGGTTAGAATCCATGAGGGCAGAGCAAAGTGACAGTTGAGAACTCATATCTTGTCCTACAACCATGAGGCATAGGTGTAGCTAGAGTTTTCCTGCTTGGTCCACAGTCAGGGCAAATCTCTCTCACCTGCCAGTCCCACAGCCGCTCAGACCTGACCAAGTAAACACAGAGACTTATATTGGTTACAAACTGTATGGCCGTGGCAGGCTTCTTGCTAACTGTTCTTACAGCTTAAATTAATCCATTTCCATTAATCTATACCTTGCCACATGGCTCGTGGCTTACCGCATCTTCACATGCTGTTTCTTATCGTGTCAGCTGGCAGTGTCTTTCTGACTCAGCCTTCCACTTCCCAGCTTTATTCTCCTCCTTGTCCCGCCTACACTTCCTGCCTAGCCAATGGCCAATCAGTGATTTATTTATTGACCAATCAGAGCAACACATTTGCCATACAGAACATCCCACAGCACTTCCCCCATTTTTTTTTCAAAAAGGAAGGTTTTAACCTTAACAAAGTAAAATTACATATAATTTGGGAATTTGGGCGTAGCTTCTCTTACTACTTCCTGCTGGAGGGGGGGCACTGTATCTTATGGGAACACAAAGAAAATTTTAGGATTATGGAATAGTCCATGAGGGTGTATCGTCTGAGCCAGTTGCCTTCAAACCATTCTGGATGTTGGATCATCTGGGTCTTGGTGTCATCGGAGACCTTTCAGGGGGTCTTGGCTGGTCAAACCTGATGTAGCTTAATCTGGAACAAATCCATAGCCTTTGGCTTTCTGTGGGAACAAAAGCAGAGTCTCCTTTCCAAAGCAACACATCCTTACATCTAAATTTTGAAGTCAAGGTATCTTTAAAATATACATTTTGGCATAACTCAACAGCTTTTACAATCAAATGTTTTTCTGCAGTTAAAAATCCCAAAGACAACACAATCCAGATTCTCTGTGTAATGTTCATCTTCACGTGGCTTATTTTTTATATTAATTTTACTGTCTCTCTAAAGACTTTATTTTTTAAAACTATGTATTTGTTTCTATAACTGTATATATCACCATATATCACCTTTTTTGTCTCTTTCAAGCCTATGTATATTTTATACACATTGTAAACTATTACATCTGAATCTGTCTTATTGTGAATCTATTGCTTTAAACTGCAGCAGCTGTGACTGCTGGCTCTGCCCACCTCAGCTTCCCATCATGGCTACATTTACCACCAGCTCTGGGAGCTATCGTGGGTCTATGCTTTTATCCAAGCAGCGTGTAGCCCAGAAACCTCTTTTTTTTGTTTTGTACTAGCAAAGGCTAAATCCACTATGCAGCTTAATGTGCCACTTGCAGAAGCCTCATTCCCGCCATATGCTAGGAACCCACCAGTAGCTCAAACCGGCAGCTGCCGCTCATTTGAGAGAGACAATTAGGAACTGTTTTTAGCTTCGTTTTAGAATCTTTTTTCTCAGTTTTTAGGTGGAAACTCTTGCCACCACGTTGGACGCCATTTGTAGCTAGAGTTTTCCTGCTTGGTCCACAGTCAGGACAAATCTCTCTCACCTGCCAGTCCCACAGCTGCTCAGACCTGACCAAGTAAACACAGAGACTTATATTGGTTACAAACTGTATGGCCATGGCAGGCTTCTTGCTAACTGTTCTTACAGCTTAAATTAATCCATTTCCATTAATCTATACCTTGCCACATGGCTCGTGGCTTACCGCATCTTCACATGCTGTTTCTTATCGTGTCAGCTGGCAGTGTCTTTCTGACTCAGCCTTCCACTTCCCAGCTTTATTCTCCTCCTTGTCCCGCCTACACTTCCTGCCTAGCCAATGGCCAATCAGTGATTTATTTATTGACCAATCAGAGCAACACATTTGCCATACAGAACATCCCACAGCACATAGGAAAGGACTGGGAATCACACGTGTTTTCTAAAACCCCTAGTGAGACACTCTTCAAACAAGGCAACACCTCCTAATCCTTCCCAAATAGTTCCACCAACTGGGGGCCAAGTACTCAAATGTATGGGCCCCATGGGGGTCATTCTCCTTCAAACCAACACAATCCCAAAGCCTTTAAACAATGGGAGTAGGGCTTAGTGGTAGGGTATGTACCTGGCATGTACAAAGCCTTTAGTTTGGTCCCCAGCACTGAATCAGATAAGTTTATGGAACATCTTAAGCAGCAGACAGAAAATGTTGATAATGATGTTTTCAGAGACCAAGTTGTACAGTGAGCCGCCACAGCTGTCAAATACTGTCACATCTATGAATATGACACTCCTCCACTAGGAATTGACCTTCCTTTTCAAGGCAAGAGAAACTATAGAACTGTTTAATATTTATGTCAGATGTACATGATAATCATGATGAATGCATTTATGGAAATAGTATATTATAATAACTGCATTTGTACAATTAAATGTATTAGCAATTACAATTTTAAGAAGAGGTGACTAAAGAAACAACTAAACCAGAACTTGAACTCATGCTTCGAATCAACTTCTGATCTCTCATAGTATGCGCCTTCCATTGCTCAGGGATTCTTGGAGAACTTACCCATGAACACATGCACAACTGTAAATTCTATTCATATTAAAATATGCTTCCCTTTTTGCCCATCCATGCTGGTAATAATAGGAAGTAAGAGGTCTTTCATTATAAAGTAAACTTCTGTCTTTTCCTTCTTGATAGGTTTTCAGATTTCCCTCTAAAAGTCTTTAAAAGTACTGCTCAGTTGTCTAGAATGGCTTCTGGTGCATTAGCGTCTGTCTATAGTGCTATCATTAGAGAAATGGGCAGTACTTCCTCTTAACCCTCCACATGCAGACAAATTGGGTCACTTTAAAGGGCAAGATGTCAAAAGCAGATAAATCCTTTGTACTATAATGAGCATAATGATGAATAATGGCACTTATGTGCAATAAACGATGCCCTGCCCATAAACAGCCTTTCTACCTAGATACTCTATTTAATTCAATAATATATTCCAAGTAATTTGTGGAGCTAGATGAGAAATTACCTTAAACAGAAAGACTGTAGAACTTACTAAAATATACTGTTGAAAATAATTAATGGAAGCAGAGTTTGCTGAAGTGAAATTACAGCATTAAAAGGCACCATTACAGGAATGTATCTTCCAAGTGGCTTGCCTTCTAGCAGGTGTAGAGAGGAGGATTTGATGGTATGGACAAGGTTGACAATAAAAGGCTTATTAAAACAACAATGTGCTTTGAGAGTCAGTGTTTCTTGTTTGCTTGGGTTAGCAAATAAAATACCTGGCAGCCTTCATCTCCTACCTAGACTCTCCAACCCAAGTGATCTCCTCCTTACTAAGCAATATTCCATAGAACGATCATAGTGAACTTCAAAATACATAAATCATGTCACATTCTTCTTTCATTCAAAGTGCTCCTAGGGGTTTTTGAACAAAATTACAGTCAACCCAGAATGCTCATTATGATCTATATATAAACTCTAACAGGATCTATTTCCAGCCTGCCTCTCAGCCAGTGTGTTTTATTGTCTCTACCTTTACCGTTTTATAGCCGTTGCCCTTGCTACATTGCTGGCCCTTGAATATTCTAGACCATCCAGACCCTGTGCACCTGTTCTTCACCAGAAGCACATTTTGCATAGACTGCTTCCTCACAACACTCAGGTACTTGAATGTTCCCTTGTGTACCACTTCCTTTCAGTCCAACTTCCATTTCCAGCAAGTAGCAAACTGCAGACCTGAATGAAACCATCCCAAGAGCAACACGTATGTTCATAGAGAATATTTTTAAGTCCCAGAAACAAAAAATTACTCTCAAAAGTAAAGAGGATACTGGAATACCGCCTACCTTAAAGGAAATGATGTATCCCTGATCATCTAGATCTAGGCTGCCCAATACATCCCTCTGCCACATGCAGACACTTGAATTTAAACTTGAAGTGAGATACTATTTTAAAGTTTAAAAAAAAAAAAAAAAGGGACCCTGCTATGTTGGTGGCTCAACCATCTAAGATCCTCCATGAACCACATTCCCAGGAAACTCAGAGCAAGTGTCACGATGGAACTGTACCCCCAAACCTGCTATCAAAGTACTGCTAGACTGTAGGAAGCAAACTTTGAATCAGCTCCATGCACAGTCAGCAAGATAAAAACCTGATAGGAACCAAAGTCTCTAAGAGAACTTCCACATAGACTCCACGCTGTGCTGGGACCATTGCGAGCTGCTGTCCAGGCTCAGAGCAGCATTAGCAGCCAGAACCCTGAAGGAACACACAGTGATGGAAGTGACATCCGACACTCTACCTGTGAAGCGTGCTGGACCTGAATCTGTGACCTTATTATCCAGAGGAAGACCTGAGGGAAAACAGCAGGCCTATTGCAGAGGAATTTCCAGGAGGGAAAAGCTTCTGGGAGCTGTGGAGGGAAGGCTGAGATGGAATCTAACGATTGAGCCCAAGAAGTTTTCATATCGTATATCATCACCTAGCTCTCTCTGTCTTTCTCCCTACACCTATTTCTTCTTTATTTAATACTCAGTGTCAGCTTAGGAGACCAACTCAGTCCTATTCTGTTCTTGCCTTCTGTTTCTTCCTGCCCCTCCTCTTTTCATTTTTCCTCTGAAATTTATTTTTATTTTCCTCTCTCAGAGAACACAGACTAGCCTGGTTTGCAGAGTCCCTGGGAATCAGACTGCTGAGAGATGGGACTGTTCTCCGTTACCTAGCAGCGTATCTCTATATCTCTCTGGTCAATCTGCCTTCAGCCAAAACTTCCTCATCTGATACTTTGGCCCTGTAGCTCCCCTTTCTGTCTACACTCTTCTCCTGCAATTTCACCTTCACAACCCATATTATTAATCACTAGTCTTTCCAGTTATTCCCATGGAAACTAATACAAATAGCACAGGCAGTACTATTAATGCCTGTTTACTCCCTAAGATGATTATTACTTCAAGGATGATGTTTTTATTTGACTATTATTCTCTTTTCACAGTGGGTCTACCCCTAAATAGCCACTGGTTCTAAAGACAAGACAACATTCTACTCTGGACAGAGCAATAGAGATACAACCTGGTATACTGAACATCAGAATAACAGAGGAAAATAACATCTCAACTCCACTACAACCTAGTCCCTCTTCACATTGTACAAACTTTCATGGAATGAAGAAAGGTGTCAAAAAAAAGCCCACCTCAACCAACTACCTAATGCCAAATGTGCAAATCCAAATATAAGAACAAGTCCAAGTAAAAAACAAATAACATGAAAATCAACACCATGTGTCTCCTAATTAATTTTAATTTTGAGACAGAGTTTTGGTATATGTAGACCATGGTGGCCTTGGAATGACAGAAATCCACCTGCCTCTGCCTGAAAAGTGCTGGGATTACTGCTATACACCATCTTATCTGGTTCTAACTACCTTTCTTATTACATTTTATTTTTTATGAATGCATGTACATACGCATGGATGCTTGGGTGAGCACATGATGGCAGATGTGTAGATGTCAGAGGACAAATGTAGGAGTCACTTCTTTCCTTCTACCATGTATGTTCCAGGGACTGAACCAAGGTCACCAGGTTTGGTGCCAAGTGCCTTTGTGCCCTGACCCATCTCACTAGCCCATGTCTCCTTCAAAAACAATGCCAATCATATGGTCATTACTCCCACTGAG
Organism: Peromyscus californicus insignis; assembly: GCF_007827085.1. NCBI lineage: Eukaryota > Metazoa > Chordata > Mammalia > Rodentia > Cricetidae > Peromyscus > Peromyscus californicus. The sequence goes on along the minus strand of NW_026294447.1, from coordinate 25,487,715 downwards.
AGTGGCTTAGATGAAATTCCAGACAAAGCATTAAAAGATGTGTCTGTACATATGTTTAAAGAAATCAAAGAGGATACAAATCCCTGAACATTTAAACAAACTAATAAATGAACAAAATGAGAAAGTCAATACAAGATATAAAAATGGAATTCAACAAAGATCAAAATATGGGAGAAAAAAAACAATCTAAAATGCTATAAGTAAAATATTCAGTAAGTCAAATAAAGAGCTCAGTGGAGACAAGGTGGAGGGATTGGAGTATTCAGTCAATGACAAAGATAATGACATCTAAATGGAATGTGTGCAATCTGTAGGAAACTATGAAAAGAGCAAATCTATAAATCATGAGCAGAAAAGAAGGACAAAAACTCCATGCTGACATTTCCAATACAATCCAAGGAGAAAATTCCCCAAATCCTTGTCTAGGTACAAAAGGCTCATAGAACACTAAGTAGATGGGACAAAAATTCCATGTCATATTACCGCTTAAGCACTAAGTACACAGAACAGACAGTCTACTGAAAGCTACAACAGAAAAACATCAAGTCACATATAAAGGCAAACCCAACAGAATTGACAGTATATCTCTCAATGGAAACTTTAAAAACCATTGCAGTGGGGCTGGAGAGATGGCTCAGAGGTTCAGAGCATGTTCTTTTTTTGTACACACATGAGACAGCTCACAAATACTTGTAACTTCAGCTCAAGGGGATCTGACACCTTCTTCTGGCCTCCACAGGTACCTGTACTCACAAGCACATACCTTCCATAGAATATGATTTTTAAAAATATTTTAAAACATAAGATCTTACACTCTGAATTTTGAAAGAGCACAGTTGCCAATGCGGGCAACATATGAAGCAAAACTCTGTCATATTTGAAGAAAGAAAAATGTCCTGTGATAAAAGCAAGTTTGAGGACTCTATGATCCCTAAGCTAGGCCTATAGAGAATACTTGGAGGAATTCTTCATAATAAAGAGTGAGATGAAGTTACTCAAAGAGCCAAAGGGAAGAATAAACTTGCTAGAATGATAGTTAAACAAGCAAGGGTTAGGAAATCACTAAATACTAATAAAATAAACAAAATGACAATAACTAACACATTCCTTTTAATAATACTCTGAATATTAATAGTTTCAGATCCTCAATTAAACACAGACTAACAGAATGGATATAAAGATGAGTTTCATCTATTTGTTGCCCAAAAAAACCCACACTTCATCATCAAAGATAGAACCTACCTTAAGGATACAGAATGGATTCCAAGCATATGGAATCAGGGAATAAGCAAGGCACACTATTCTAATACCTAACAAAAGAGATTTCAAACCAACTACACAGAAGAGCTCACGAAGGTCACTTCATACTGATTAAAGGAACAATCCATTAAGAGGACACTACAATTCTAAGCATAGACACACTAAACATGGGTGCACCTCATTTCACAAGACAAATACTACTAATTACAAAATTACAGATTAACCCCAAGGCAACAATAAAGGATGACTTCGATGCCTCACCTCAACAAATAGAGAGATAATCCTGAAGAAAAAAAAGCTAAACAGAGAAACATCAGAATTAAATAATATTGCAGAGTAAATGGAACTTAAAAACATATAAAAGAACATTCCACCCAAATATTTCTTCTCTGTTGTGGAATACTACTTTAACTATGTAAAGATATGTTACAATTGTTTATGCTGCATTTGTTTAACAATGTAAAGAAGTGCTGCTTTGCCTACCTAAAGCATCTGTCTGGTCTAATAAAAAGCTGAACAACCAAAAACTGGGCAGTAGAGGCATAAGCAGAGCTGGCAGCCAGAGAAAATAAGTAGGAGGAGGAATCTAGGCTCAAGAGATCAAGAGAAGAGAGAATGAGGGAGAAAGAGAAAGAGACACCCAGGGCCAGCCAGCCAGGCAGCCACCAGCCAGACAGACACAGAGTAGAACATACAGAATGAAAGAAAAGTAAAAATTCCTGAGACAAAACGTAGGTAAAGAGAAACAGGTTAATTTAAGTTTAAAAAGCTAGCCAAAAACAAGCCTAAACAAAAGCCAAGCATTCATAATTAACAATATCTCTGTGTCATGATTTGGGAGCTGGTTGGTGGCCCAAAAGAAAGCTTGCTACGCTTCTCAGCTGCCCATGCAAGTTTCTCTAAAATAGACCACAGACAGCTTGGTACACAAAGCATGTGTCAACAACTGTAGACATACTGAACCAATTTATTTTATTTCATATGATAGCAATAGAATAAAACTAGATAACAATGGCCATAAAATACATAAAGTCATGGGGATTTAAAAGACACATATGAATAATGAATTGGTCACTGAAGTAATTAAAAAAGGAAACAAAAAGTTCCTAGAATTGAATTAAAATGAAAATATAATATACTCAAAACTACCATATACAATGAAAGCCGTCCCTAGAAGAAGGTTCACAGCTTAATTGACTCATTTTTTTTTTTAAAATCAGAGAGATCTCAAATAAATACCCTAATGATGGCACCTTGGAACCTAAGGAAAACCAAGCCTAACTGAACCTAAAAGCGGTATATGAAGATAATGATTGATATCAGGGCATAAATTAATTAAAATGAACAAAATGCAAAGACTTAATGAAACAAAGAATTGGTTCTTTGAAAAGAAAAACAAGATCAACAAAATCTTAGTCAAGCTAACCAATATTAAGAGAAAGAAGACACAAATCAACCAAACTAGAGATGAAAAAGGAGCTATTAACAATAAATTCTAATGAAATTCAGAAAATCATAAGGGTATACCTTAAAAGTTTATATTCCACAATTTAGTGAGACCAATGAATTTCTAAATGTATATAATGTAACAGAGTTAGACAAAAATGAGATTAGTATCTGAAATATACAAATAATATAGAAACTAAACAATATAAATAAATTGAACAAGTCCTTCCCTGTCTCTTTTAGTTTTGGTTTTAAGTTTATTTTGTTAGATATTAAAATGGCTATACCAGCTTGTTTTTTAGGTCCATTTGTTTTGAATATCTTTTTCCAACCCTTTACTCTGATGTAATGTCTATCCTTGATGTTGAGGTGTGTTTCTAGTATGCCACAGAAGGATGGATCCTGTTTTTGCACCCATTCTGTTAGTCTGTTTTTTTTTTTTTAATTTGTGAATTAAGGTATTGATATTGGGAGATATCAAAGACCAATGATTGTTGATTCCTGTTATTTTGTTGTTATTGTTGTTGTCGTTGTTGTTGGTGGTGGTGATGGTGGTGGTGGTGGTGGTTGTAGACAAATTTCTAAATGTCTTAATAAATTTAAAAAAAAACATGGAGCCAAATATAGGGGTGAAAGTCTTATAGAAAGAGCAGAGGAATAGGACAAACCATGAGCTAACCTCACCTCACCAACTCCGAAACTTCCAAAGAGACCTTCTTCCTGTATACTCACATTTATATGCCTTTTCTGTTCTCTCATTGGCTCTCTTAGCCAAGCAACATCACTTCCTCTTCCTACACAGCTCTGTCACTTTCTGTCTATCTGTATAGACCTCCGGACCTCTATGGTTAACTAGTGTTTGAATTAAGGTGTGTGCCACCACACCTGGCTCTGTTTCTAGCCTGGCCTTGAACACACAGAGATCCTGCCTGCTAAGTGATAAGATTAAGGGCATGTGCTACCACTGCCTGACTTCTTTGTTTACTTAAAATGGCTTGTTATTTCCTCTGATCTCCAGGCAAGCTTTATTTGTTAAAGCACAAATACAATATCACCACATTTCAGCACAAATAAAATATCACCACAGGTGGTGGTGGTGGTAGTGGTGTGTGTGTTTCCCTTCTTTTGATTTTTCTGGTCTGAGGTTATTTATTCCCTGTGTTTTCATGGGTGCAATTAACCTCCTTAGGTTAGAGTTTTCCTTCTAGCATTTGGAGATGGATTTGTAGATAGATATTATTTAAATTTAGCTTTATCATAGAATATCTTATTTTCTCCATCTATGGTGATTGAAAGTTTTGCTGGGTGTGCTGGCTAATCTTTTTTTTTTTTAATTTATTTTTCTATTATCAGCTTGATACAGTATAAATTCTTATCCTAATAGTGAAATGTTTCATTGAGGCTTGCCCAGTAATTGAATAAAACCAAAACTTATTATAAGCCACAGTCATCCTAGTGTCCCCCCTGCTATATAGCCTCCCTGGTGCTGTCATTGTTTTTCTCTGCTGCATAGTACTCCATTGTGTATGTGTACCACATTTTCTTAATCCATTCTTCAATTGACAGGCATCTAGGATGTTTCACTTCCTAAATATAACACCAGCAGCACAGACACTGAGCACAACAATTAATAAATGGGACCTCTTGAAACTGAGAAGCTTTTGTAGGACAAAAGACACAGTCAATAAGACAAAAAGACAGCCAACAGAATGGGAAAAGACCTTCACCGACCCCACATCTGACAGAGTGCTGGCTAATCTTATGTCAACTTGACACACAAATTAAAGATATCTGAAAGGAGGGACCTTAATTGAGAAAATACCTCCATAAGGTGCAGCTGTAAAACATTTTCTTAATTATGGAGGAGGGCCCAGCCCATTGTGGGTGGTTCCAACCCTGGGCTGGTGGTCCTGGGTTCTATAAGAAAGAAAACCAAGCCATTGGGAGCAAGCTAGTAAACAGCACCCCTCCATGGTATCTGCATCCGCTTCTGCCTCCAGGTTCCAGCCCTGTTTGAATTCCTGTCCTGGCTTCCTTCAATAATGGACTATGATGTGGAAGTGTAAGCCAAATAAACCCTTTCCAGCTTAGTTTTGGTCATAGTGTTTCATTGCAGCAATAGAAACTCTAACCAAGACACTGGGTATAGTAGTCTGAACTGGCTGGCATCTGTAGTCTCACAGTCTGTAATACATCTGGCCCCCAATAACCCAGGCTGTTGCTGATTGCTTTCCACAAACTGACAGTGAGGCCCCATTGCCTTAGACAACACACACACAACTCACCAGACATGGAGACATTGAGCTGAAGCCTACATAGAGCCTTCACTCCTATTTCTAGTGTCCTTGGTATGGGAAGATACTCTGCAGGCCACCAAAGGAGAAACATAAACACCCCAGTCTATCCTCCCGGCAAGATATACTAGAGTAACAGTGGCACATAACTTGTGGGAGCAGTCAAACAATGTCTGGTTTGACTTAAGACCCGCTCCATGAGATGTAACCCAAACCCAACACTTTATGGACAACCAAGAACCAGAGACCTAGAGTAAAATTAAACACTACTTGGTCTAAAAACATACCAATAAAATGACTCCTAGTGATATTCTGCTACACTCATATAGCTCTAAATGGAATGCCTCCATCAAATCCCTCCTCTCAGAGCTCAGGGAGCCCTGTGAAAACAGAGGCAGAAAGAGTGTAAAAGTCAGAGGTGATGGAGGACACCAGAAGAACAGGCCCTTTGAATCAACTAAGCAAGGCACATACGAGTTCACAGAGACTAAAGCAGCAAGCACAGGGCCTACACAGTCTGCACCTGGTCCTCTGCTTATATATTACAGCTTTTAGCTTAGTATTTATGGGACTCCTAAGCATGTGAAGAAGTGGGTCTCTGACTCCTGTGCCTGCTCTTGGGGCTCTTTTCCCTCTGGTAGGTTGCCTGATCCAGCCTCGATGTGATGGTTTTTGCCTTATCTTACTATATTTTGTTTTGTCATGTTTGCTTGTCGTCTCTTAGAAGTCTGTTCTTTTTCTAATGAAAGACAGAAAGGGAGTGGATCTGGAGGCGAGGACAGGTGGGGAAGGCCTGGGAGGAGTGGAGGGAGGGGAAACTATAATCAAGATATATTATATGAGAAAAGAATCTATTTTCAGTAAAAGGAAAAAAATATCAAACAACTTAATGCAAGGGCTAATGAAATGGAGAGCACTCTCAAAAGAGGAAATACAAATAGTAATATGAAAGTGTGTTTTATTACACTAAAGTAGAAATAAAGCTGTCTAAAGGGGCAAAGGGGCAAGAAAAGGGGTAGCGAGAAGACATGCAGGAGAATATGCTTAATATACTATTGGTGAAATTATTAAAGCCACTCCATGTAGTTAAAAGGAGATTTATTTAATGGCATAACTTACAAATTAAGGGATAGGTAGGTCGCGGGGTCTGGGGAAGGTGTATCGCAGTCCAGCGGTGTTCTCTGGAACTCTGCTTGGCCCACCTCCACCGCCCAGGGTCCCGGATCAGAGAGAGCGCTGGCCGGTCCAGATCTCGGGTCTCCAGGCGCCTCCCTTGGCCCCGCCTTGTAGGCGTGACAGTTGCCAAAGTCTCAATGGGGGTAGGAACTTCCAGATCAAAGCTGGAATGGCTACCCACTACATCATACAATATTTTACATGTATGAAAGTTCATATTTTTTTAATTAAAAAACGTGTTCTAATGGAGGTACTATGAGTGGAGGGCTAAAGCCCTCCCTAGTGGCCATAAGGTTGTTAAGAATCATAGTTTCAGGGGTGGGCTAACTTCCTGTGAGTTATTGGCTAGGGAGACCCCAGAGGCCCCCCAAAACAATACAGCTGTTGTCGCTGCTGCTGCTGACTCCTCAGAACTAAATGGTGAGGCTCTATTGTTGAGGATTTCACATGAAATTGTACAAAAACTTGAAGAAAATCATCCCTAAAGCTTTGCATTACCCGTTACGCAAATATAATGATAGACAAATTAAACAACCAATTCATCAAAGAAAAGTGTGAATGCTATTTACATCAAAGATGAAATATATTATGAAATACAACATATCGCACCTGCCATATTTACAAATATTTTAAATGATGATATCTAGTGTTCAGGATGGAAGAAAGCAATAAAGCTGGAGCATAAAAGTTGTATAATATTTCTGGAGAACAATTTGAGATTTTACATAAAAAATCATTTAAAGTTGTTTTACCCAGTCATTTCACTTTTAGGGCTGTATTTTAGGAAATGGGTTGAGAGGTTCTTAGCTAAGAGGTATTCATAACTGATAGCCACTGAATCTAAATGTCCAACAACAGGAAATAGCTTATCACCATTTCCCCGCTGTCTCTGCTCCTTGGAGCAAGGGTCCAATAAGATTCTGCTTGGAAAGGGATTCTGTGGTCAACTAAATGTGGAAAGGCCCATGGAATAGAGGCAAAATGTGTAAAACAGGTTAGCATCTGTGATCAAGGCTAAAGCACTACCTGGATTCATGAGTGAGTAAAAAAGTACCTTAGCTATGTGTATCAACTATCAGGGTTCACCAATCTGAGTTCACTTTAGCAATCTGTTATCATCATAACGGAAATTTTGTTTTTATATTCTGAATAAGATGATTTGCTTTTTAAATTCTTTACATAACAGATAACATTTGTTCTTTCACATTTTCTATGAATTCGGAACCTAGTCACAGAGAAGACCACACAGAAAATTATGATCACTGAGGGTCATGCCATCTACAGCCTACACTATGGCTGGTACAAAAGCCCTTAGGATTCTTAGTTTGCTAAAGCTTGCTGAGTAACTCCCTCTCTTACCACAGTGGAGCCTATGGAAGTAGAGCAACAAGCCAGATGAGGGCTTAACTTAGTGGTGTAGATATGGGTCAGCAGCTAATGCCAATTCCTGTCTACTTTATTGACATTCTAGAGAACCAGAGATTTTGGGGCCCAGAAAGGGGGTTGGAGGGCAGTTATAAAAAGTGAAAAGTCAAAGGGGGAGGAGAGGATCAAAGTCTCTCCCAAACTAAGAGACAGCCAGGATTGCTTCCCAATTTTGCCCCTTCTGCTTTATCCATATGGGATCACATCAAACTTGGTGGCTGGGGTATTGTTTCAGACACACCTAGGTCTCATATTTCATCTGCTCAGTATCATTTCTGGTGTCTAGGTGTCACATGCCATCTGCTTCTTCCTAGGTTAGTGTGAACCAGCACATTAACAGGAGGGAAGGAGAGGTGGCAAAATTCCATCCAATCCAGTGTCGAGTTTTATCTTCAATGTTCAAGACCATCTTCCCAAGGCTTATGAACTTATCCAGGTAATTGAATACATTAACAGGAAAGCCCTGCGATTCGTGATGGCCTAAGTCAGACAATCAATTTGGAGAATTTTGAAAACGTATTTTGCCTTTAAGTCCTTCAGTATAAGACCTCAGCCAAGAGATTTGTCAATACATGGGTCTCCTTCTTTCTCTCAATCTTTAAGAATACTCCTTCTCCTCCTGAACTGACCCAGATGATCTCATCTTGCCTCCTACACTCTACTCAGGAACATGAAATGTGTGATCTATTTTTGGCTCCCCTGGAAAAAGTGCTTTGGGGCATAATCTCTTTCTCAGCCCTTCCCAGGATGAGCTGGGTGACATACAAAGTGTTTTCTACTTCTAATTTTTACAACTCTTTTCTGAAAACAGCAGGTAAACAATTTTAATACCAGGCCATTTTCATTATGTGTCTACTAGAGAATACATCCTTGCATTAAAATAAACAGTAATAATACAAAAAAGTTGGCTCATGCAGTAATAACAACCCTCCTAAATTACAGTGATTGTGTCACGCAGCAGTCTAGTACAAAATGTGGATTTTATATCAGAAGACACAGAATTTATTATTTTCCTCCTCCCTGGCATTTTAGAGCAATTGGAAGCAGGTTTCTGAGAGAACAGTTCAATACATTAGCTCTCAAATAAAAAATACATTTTTTTTCAGCACTGAAATGACTGAAATGAAATGACTCATTTAAAGCCCTACTTCAACGAAACGTTGTCTACCCTATTCTGGTAATAACGTCAAGTCTGTTGTGCACTAATTTACAGAGTGTATTGTTTGTTTGCATAATTGGGGCTACTAAGCTGGATCCAGAAGCTGCAGTATACCTACAGTCTTTAATTAATTAAGCAAGCATGTGGAGAAGTAACTGGTGGTGCCACGGCCCTGTCTGCATTCTCCTGGGAAACAAGAGGCCAAAGAAATCATTGGGAAAGACTGTCCCTTGGAACTCTCTTCAGTCACTATTTTCTACTCGTGAGGACTAGGAGGACGCAGTCTGAAGTCACTTCCCCCGAAGCAGACACATCAATTCAGTTCTGAACACCTCCTCACCGTTGACTCACTCAATATGTGAGGTATTTAAAAACGTAAGGCAACTGGCATCATTTCGCCACTTCATCAAAGTCGAAGTTTTCCCCATATACCTAGTTTCAGATAACATATGTTTAGATAACATTGTTTCATTAATCATAGACTAGATTGTCAGAGAAAAATGTTTTTCCCCGCCACTTACATACTCTTTAAAGATACTAAAAATCCCATGTCCTTCCAGCATGTTGGACTTAGGCATTCTGTGTGAGCTGCTGATGTGCACACACACATAGAGACTTCCACTGGTCGGGTCTGTGCTGTGGTTTGGATATAAACCGTCTCCCAAGAGGCTCATTGAGAGATAAGTGGATCCACTCAGGACTCCATAGCTGAATGGGTTATCAGGAAATGGAGACAAGTTGGAGGAAGCGGGTCTCAGGAGATGTGTCTCTGGCTCTTTCCTATCATTTACCTTCTTTCAGGTCACTCTGACATGAGCAGCCTCCTGTACCATATACTCCAAACACCATGATACCCTGCCTCACCTCAGACCCAAGGCAATGGATCCCCATGAGCTTGGACTACGAACCCTGAAACCATGAGCCAGAATTAACATTTTCTCCTTTTAAATGGGTTCTCTCCGGTGTTTATCAGATGAAAATTTGACTAACACAGTTCAAGGTACCTGAAGCATCACAGAATGTTTACTATTTTTTTTTTTTGTAACTTCACACAACAGCAATGCAGAGCTTTACACCCCACACAGCAGCTCAAAGGCCAGATCCTGGCCCCAAAGCACCAAAGAGAGTGGGATACCCCAGAGCCCTGGTCTTAAGCCCTACCCCCGCCACCACACACACACAGAGTTTCAAGTCTACTCTCAAAACTAAAGAAAAAATGTTTCAATGTTCTCTGTTTTATAAAAAATCTTCCATAAATAGAAATGTGTAAAACAAAATAATAGTGTAGTGGGTATTTTACAATGACTTAATTTGGGGCAAACTTCACTTTCTTTTTATTCTTCCTTGTGACAGTAAAATGTGGATCGCTGAACACAGCTCTGGCTCTGTCAGAAGTGAACCACAGCCTGGAGAACGCTAGAAGCCAAAGAAATGCCAGAACATGGTGCTATTCAGTGTCCGTTCCTGCTCCATAATTAGGAGATAAGTACGAGGAAATTCAGAATTCTTTAATGCACTTAAAATCGCTGTCATGAAGCAATGGCTGGTGGATTTGCATGTGAAAGGACTGTGAACAGCATGTAGGAAGAATTGTGAAATTACTATAGTATTTATTATTATAACTTGGTGTCATGCTAGTCTCATTTTAGAATGAACCGTAAGAATAGATTAAATTAGTGCCATTTTCTTTCCTTGTTAACATCTTTGTCACAAGAGCAAGCTGTCAGAATCTTAGTATCTAAAGTAGTCCACAGATTATGCCTCATGATAGCTGGCCATTTCTAAGCCCTGGACTTTGATTGGTTGCTCTCAGCCCTGTCCTTGCAGATATGGGCTGAATGCGGGGGAAATGATAATCTTTTAAATGACTAATCAGGTTGCAGACACTCTGGGAAAGGCAGGAAAGTATAGTGCTACAGTTTCCAAACGGCGTTTGATAGAAAACATTACGTCTCAAGAAAATACTTTGAACCAGGGCTAAAAAATATATTTGACATATGACTTTAGGGTTGTATTCATGTCTCTCTTTTCTTAAGTGTCTAGGACAATTAACAATGAACATTTCTATTCCCAGACTCTTAACAAACTTGAGACAAGTACTGATTTTATGGCTATGATCTTTTACCTTTTCCAGACCTTGTTTATACTCCACTGGTGCTCTGGTCTCTGTTTCTACATCTAACATGAGTGTTCCCTTCCACCATAATTTTCCCTCTCACAATTCCTCGTAGCGAGGGCAATCGTGAGTCTTGGTTTCTCCAAAATTGTCAAATCTTGTATCTGTTATCTCAACACAGTTATCAGCATCATCCTTTAACTCTTAAAAGTGTCCCAGTTTGGACAATATGTTGCATGATCATGCACTATACACATATCGCTTCTCAGAGCTTCTTTGAGACACTCACTACTCATATGGTCCCCTGCTATCTTATTCTCTGCCTTGGCCTCTTCACTGACTATGACTTTAAGCACAGAATTTGATCTCACTCATCTGTCTGGTTCTCACAGGAGCTTGAACAGAGGAGGTATCTGTAGGCAAACTTTTCTTTCCCACCCGCCAGTTTCCAAATAACCAACATGGAGACTTAATATTAATTACAAATGCTCAGCCTCAGCTTTCTAGCCAGCTTTTCTTAAGTTATCCTCCCTACCTTTTGCTTTTGGGATTTTATCTTTCTTTATTCTGTAATCTTTCTTTCCTTCTTGCTCTGTGGCTGGCTACGTAGCTGGGTGGCTGTCCCCTGACATATTCCTCTCCCCCTTTTCTTACTCCTCTAACTTTTCATTCCTTCCTTCTATTTATTCTCTCTCCCTGGCAGCCCTGCCCATTTCTCTTTCCTACTTCGCTATTGGCTGTTCGGCTCTTTATTAGAACAATCAGGTATTTCAGGCAGGCAAAGTAACATAGCTTCACAGAGTTAAACAAATGCAACATAAAAGAATGGTAGATTTAGTCTTTGCTAGTACAAGAAAAAATGGGGGTTTCTGGGCTACATGCTGCTTTGATAGAAGCATAGAACCACTATTTCTAAGAGTTGATGGCTCCCAGAGCTGGCCGTGGTCCAGAGCTGGTGGTAAACATACTACTGCCATGTTGGGAAGCTGAGTTGGGCAGAGTACCAGCCAAAGCTGCTATTTTAGCCCTAGTAATGCTGCAGTTTAAAACAATAGATTCACAATAAGACAAATTTAGATGGAATAAGACTTTAAATGCTTTACAATGTGTGTAAAAATGTACGTGGGCTTGGAAGAGAAAAAAAATACAGTTATATAAAGAAATAGATAGTTTTTAAAAATAAAGTTTTTAAAGAGACAGTAAAATTAATATAAAAAATAAGCCACGTAAAGATGGTTATCACACAGATAATCTGGATTATGTTGTCTTTGATATTCTTAACTGCAGAAAAACATTTGCTTGTAAAAGCTGTTGAGTTAAGTCAATATGTATATTTTAAAGGTACCTTGACTTCAAAATTTGGATATAAGGATATGTTACTCAGGAAAGGAGGCTCTGCGTTTGTTTCCCCAGAAAGCCAGAGGCTATGGATTTGTTCCAGATTAGGATGCATCAGGTTTGGCCAGCCAAGACCCCCTGAAAAGTTTCCAATGACACCATGGTCCAGATGATTCAACATCCAGAATGGTTTCAAGGCAGCTGGCTCAGATAATACAGCCTCACAGACTACTCCATAATCCTAAAATTTTCTTTGTGTCCCCATAAGATACAGTGCCCCCCTCCAGCAGGAAGTAGTAAGAAAAGCCCAAATTCCCAAATATACCAAGTTGGCTTTGGAGATGGAATTGGCTCACTCCTTCTCTAAACCCAAACATATTGCTTTAAAAAAAAAAGGTTGAGAGATTCTTTTGTCCCATATCAAAAGAGCCCTCTGGTGTGGGACAGAGAAAAACCAATATTTTTATTTAAATCAGGTTGATTATAAATGTGATCTCTTCCTAAAGAAGAAAAGGGGATATGATATAGATATGATGGGATGAAAGGGTAGATTAATGAACCTACTTTTAAAGAGCAACTTGTTTAAAATGTTTTACATTGCTATGGATTTTAGTTTATTGATACAAGTTTAAACTTAATTTTGTTATACTGTATATATTTCTACTCTCATTTGAGGTATTATGTTTATGTAACTCATTTAGATTGTAATGGATAATTAAGAAATACAGATTAATAATTAGTCTTCTATGATAGTCAAACTTGTAGCATGTTAGTTAAGTTTTCTAGGTATACATAGATATATTTCAGATAGATAGGTTATCTTCAAACACTTCAAAGACCTACATAATATGGCATTTAAATGTTTTAAAAATTTAGACTTCTGGACAGTGAGACATGTCTGCTCCTGGCAGCACCGATTTACTTCAGAGAGGAGGATGGGCATCGAAGACACTCTGTATGGAGTTTATCTTCTTCTTGGCAAAAATAGCCATTTGGGCAAGAAACTGTTCTTGCCTGGACTGCTTGAAAAAATGTATCCACTGGACATACAGGACCCATAGGAAGGTGACCACTGAACTGTAGCTAGAGTTTTCCTGCCTGGCCACAGTCAGGACGAATCTCTCACCGGTCAGTCCCACAGCTGCTCAAACCCGACCAAGTAAACACAGAGACTTATATTGGTTTCAAACTGTATGGCCGTGGCAGGCTTCTTGCTAACTGTTCTTACAGCTTAAATTAATCCATTTCTATTAATCTATACCTTGCCACGCGGCTTGTGGCTTACCGGTACTTTACATCTTCCTTGTCCTGATGGCGGCTGGCAGTGTCTCTCTCACCCAGCTTCCTGTTCTCTCAATTCTCCTCTCTGTTAGTCCCGCCTATACTTCCTGCCTGGCCACTGACCAATCAGTGATTTATTCATTGACCAATCAGCAACACATTTGACATACAGACCATCCCACAGCACTGAACTTTGCTTGGCAAAATGGTCCTTCAGGTTCCTGCTTCTCAGAGGAAACTTCCAGACATTCTACAGGACACAGAGAGAAATAACTCAGAAACTCTAGGCCTGTGGGCTGAAGACAGATGCCCCAACTTTACAAAGGAACATTTGGTGACTGTCCAGGCTGCCAGTTGTCTCTGTCTACCCTGCAAGACTCCCGAAAGTTGCTCTCATCCTTCTCCCATTTCTCAGGTAATAGTATATCCTTCTGGGACCTTTGATGTAGTTAAAGAGTAGAGTTATAATTTCCTCAGTTATGATAAAAGATAAGTTAGATATAAAACCTTAGACTCACAAATATAAGATAGATAGGATATCTTCTTTAATATTGTACCCGTAATTCTTGCTTGATAATTGTTTTGTTATATGTAATTTTACTATGTTAAAGTTAAAACCTTCCTTTTGAAAAAAAAAAAAGAAAAAGGGGAAGTGTGTGGATGATTGATTGATAAATAAAACACTGATTGGCCAGTAGCCAGGCAGGAAGTATAGGCAGGACTAATAGAGAGGAGAGTTGAGAGAACAGGAAGGCAGAGAGGAGGAGACGCCAGCCTGCCATCCAGGGAGAATCACGTAAAGGCAGCAGGTAAAGCCACGGAACACATGGTGACATATAGATTAACAAAAATGGGCTGAGTATAAGAGTAAGAGCTAGACAATGGTAGGCCTGAGCTAATGGCCGAACAGTTTAAATAATATAAGTGTCTGCATGTTTATTTTATAAGTGAGCTATGGAACTGCCGGGGCTTGGTAGGACCTGGAGAGAAAAACTCTAGCTACACCTAGGTTCAATGCAGTACAGAAAACAAGAGGGTAATAATTGTAGTTTGGGCAGTGAAGTGATTAGCTCTATATCTTTCCTTAAATTGAGAAATATTTGTCAGATGCCTGTTGTGGAATATTGTTTTAAGATGTGTTACATTTGTTTATGTTGTGGAATATTTGTTTAATGATGCAAAGATGTCTTGCATTCTTTTATGTTGCATTTGTTTAACTCTGTGAAGCTATGTTACGTTGCCTGCCTGAAATACCTGATTGTTCTAATAAAGGGCCGAACAGCCAATAGCGAAGTAGGAAAGAGAAATGGGCAGGGCTGCCAGGGAGAGAGAATAAATAGAAGGAAGGAATGAAAAGTTAGAGGAGTAAGAAAAGGGGGAGAGGAATATGTCAGGGGACAGCCACCCAGCTACGTAGCCAGCCACAGAGCAAGAAGGAAAGAAAGATTACAGAATAAAGAAAGATAAAATCCCAAAAGCAAAAGGTAGGGAGGATAACTTAAGAAAAGCTGGCTAGAAAGCTGAGGCTGAGCATTTGTAATTAATATTAAGTCTCCATGTTGGTTATTTGGGAACTGGCGGTTTGGAAAGAAAATTCTGCCTAAGACTCAGGGAACACTGGAGAAGGGGACAGGAAGAGTGTTAAGAGCCAGAAGATAGGGTGAAGGGCTACAAAATATATCCTCTAGGTTCAACACAATATGATCATGAACTCACTACTGTGGTTACCTGCGTTGTGCTGGCACGAGGTTGGTGCTGTCAGCAATCAGTCATAGAAGTTGGGCTCATGAGGGTCTCATTCTTTATCGGTGAACTATAGATTCTGGGAGAGGTGGGATCATTGTCTTCCCTTGTGTGCCATTGCTGAGTCTTAGCAGGCTCTGACAGTCAGCTTCGAACTCAGAGTCACACAGACAGCCCTGATTAAACTCAGTGGGCCACAACAACAACAACAACAACAACAACAAATAGACATGAACGTGAGAAAGAGATTGAGGGAGAGGGTGGTAGGGAGAAGGGAGAGGATGAGGATGAGAGTGGACAGTATGCGGTGTGTGAATGTGTGAAACTGTCAAAGAATTTTTTTAGTTTTTGAAATTAAAATATATAATTTCCTCCCTTTCCTTTTCTCTCTCCAACCCCTCCCATGTAACTGATGTGCTCCTCTATTCATAGCTTCTTTTATTTTATTTGTTGATATATATATATATACATATATATATATACTATCAACATATGTATCAATAAAATATCAAGTATCAAAATCGGGACTATAGTAGCTGGACTCACTTAACTATATGCAGAGTGGCTGTAAGCCACAGGAACAGTCATTTTTTTCTGGTAATAGCCCAGAAATGCCCAAGGCCACCTGACTGTGAAATGGAAAGCAAGCCAGTGGCAAAAGGTCACGTTTTAAGGTGCGCACCATTGTGAGCATACTTCTAGGGTACCGGGTGAGTGAGGCAACACGAAGCTTCACCTCGAAGTTAACTTCCCTCAGTGGCCTTCATGCTTTTGCACAAGTAGAAAATGTGAAGTAGAAAACAAAACAAAACAAGAAAACTAGAAGCAAGAAGATTCTACAAGGAATAAAAAAAAAACAGCCCTGGATTGTTCAAATGGCATCATACAGAAGGTGGAGTTACATGATTTGCAAGATGCTGAGTGTTTAATATTTGCTCCAAACTCTAAGCATAACTTATTTAATCTTTAGCCTAGGGTCGATACTGCACCAAAACCACAGCTTTGTAGAAGGTAGGGAATCAGGCACTGGGATATAAAGCAGGCATGGAGTAATTTCCTAACATCTACATGGTACTGACACCACAAAGAAAAGGGGCGGGTAGGGAAGGGAAGGGAAGGAAGCATGGGAGATGAAAGGAGGCAAGAAGAGAGAAGAGGGGAGGGGAGAGGGCTGGGTAGGGGAGAGGAGAGGGGAGAGGGGAGGAGAAGAAAAGAGAAGAGAAGAGAAGAGAAGAGAAGAGAAGAGAAGAGAAGAGAAGAGAAGAGAAGAGAAGAGAAGAGAAGAGAAGAGAAGAGAAGAGAAGAGAAGAGAAGAGGAAAAAACGGTCCAGGCAACCATCTCACTCTACCGGCAACCATCTCACTCTACCGGCAACCATCTCACTATACCGGCTTTGCAATCTTGAGTGAGGAGAGACTGGGGTAGAGCTTCAAGCTCTACAGTTTATAACAGCATTAGTCAGGAAGCTCACTTCTTGCCTCTGCTTATGTTCCTGACTCCCCCCCCCCCCCCGTGTGTGTGTGTGTGTGTGTGTGTGTGTGTGTGTGTGTGTGTGTGTGTGTGTATGTGTGTGTTGTACCATGAAGATAAAAGTTAAATGGGAACAAGAAGAGGAAGGAATTACAGGCATTTGGAGTCAGAAGTTCTACAGTGAGAGTTGAGATGACCCGGAGGATGTTTGTAGCCTTCATTGAATGAAGCATAGACTGGAATCCCAACTTGGCTCCTTGCTAACACTGTGTTTGAGCACATAGATTATCCTCTGTCCTCAGTGTTCTATTTGGCATCACACAGAGGAAGGAAGGGGGTGATGACTACACCTTGCTGCACAGAATTTCTGATGCTCACCTTAGCTGTGCAGCACAGCATTGTGAAGAGCAATTTCTGAGTTCATGTTATCTGCCTGGCACAGTGCCCTTGTTAAATACTCAGTAACTCTGAAAAGAAAAGCTTCTGGACTTTAACAGCATTTTTATCTGGTGCCATAAAATGTTGCCTTTTCTGAAATGAGCCTTTAAATGATAATGATCACTGTTATTACCATACACACTGGATGCCTGCTCCTAAGTCATGAAACAGGTCAGGATGTCCAAGTACTCTACACAGAAAGGTTCAGCACTGAATTCCAACGGGCAATCTTATCCTCTCGGGATTTTTTTCATATAGTAAGATATTATTAGGTTCATCTCAAGGTGCCATTCGTGAGGCCCCACAAAACCAAACCATTAATCAGAATTAATCATGAAAGTATGAGAAAAGTATGCAGGAAGCCTGGGTGAAGGAGGCCTGTCAGACAATCAGTACACAGTAAAACCACGGACTCGACAGTTTTTTTTTTGTAAAGGCTCAGGGCGGGAGTGTGGAGAAATAAGCAAGCCTGTTTTAAAGATCATAGACAATGTGTTCTTCAAATGAGTCTAACTTAATGCCTCTTCCAAGGTCAGATCAAGGGTGAAGAAATGAGAATTGGCCAAACACAAGAGCAATTTCCAGTTAAATAAAGAGCCAGATACGCGTTTCTTCACTGACAACAGAAAACCCCCTGAGAGACAAGAAAGGTTGATCATGGATGCCAAAAAGGTACTTTCCATTCTCCGGGCTCGCAGAGTCCCTCCTTTCATCCATTTTTTATTTCTTCTCATATCGCCATTCTCCATTTTTGTCAATGACCTTTCTTCCATCCAACTCAGCCTCTGCCTAATGGCCTGAAGAGGACTTCTTCACACGCTGGAAAGCCTCAGATTTCAGATCCCCCTCCTTCATTAGAGAGAAAGTGAACAGCCTCTATGTGCTGGGTGTTAATGAATGTGAAGAAAGGGGTTTTTTTTTTTTTTTGTATGTGTTTTACACATTATGTTCTTGACTCCTAGAGGTGCCACAATAAATTGCCGCGCGTCATTTACAAGGAGCCATAACAGAAGCAGAATGAGAATCTGGCGACAAATTGCTTCTCAGTCACCCTGGGTCAGGCTGTTGGGGCTAATGAGAAGAAGGGCTCTAATTTTAAACTCCTCCTCAATCCAGCCATTCCTGAATTAATGTTCACTGTTGTAAATTGTAAAGTCAAATGAAGGAGGCACTGTTGAAAATTAACCAGTATTTTTATCCCTCGAGTGCCCAATAGAGCACATTTTGGCTTCTGTAGCTGCTCAGCCTCCACCAGGGGTGCCAGCTCCCTCGACACACACCATCCCCCCCCCCCCCCGTCCCCACCATGACACCGCCCTTCTGATTTCTTCCCCTTTTACTCCCAAGCTTAAGTCCTACCTTCACAAAGGAAAATCAACCAGCTGACTATAGATTTTAAATAAGATATCAAGATGGCCTGGAGGAGACGCGTTGGAAACCAGCCTCTCTCTGGGTCCAGTTTAACAAGATGTTGTCTGTACACAGGCATTAAAACCCAGAGAATTATCCTATCTGTTTAGTCCTGCTGCGTACTTAATGATCTGCAATTGTGTGTGCAGAAGAAGAGCCCACAAATCACTGACCCAGTAAGACTGGAAGTGTGTTGTCACTGGAAGCCTAAAGTAGGATTTGAAAAGGATGTAAAGTCCAGTGCAGCACCTGCCTGATCCCCCCATTTGCTCGTTTATAATAGCAAACCTCAAGCAAAAAGAGGTTCTGGAAAAGGGAAGACATCTTATTAAGGAGGCAGGGTTTTGATCCCACATAGATACCCAGTCAACAACTCAAACTTCACGGTTGCTTTGCGGGGGGATTGGGGATAATGTGTTTTGAGTGAGTATTAATGAGACTAAGTTCCTCTTGTGTGTAATGGGTCTGTCCGGGTGCATTCTTCCATGGAATCACTACATAAAATACAAATTAACCACACTACCCTAGTCTAATCATTGTAATCAGTTATGTTTTCATGTGTACATCACTGATCTATAAGGCTGTTGTAGTTCTTGTGTGTGGTTTAATTGCTTGTTTTTGCATATCTTGTGTGGTTGATGATGTTCTAGGAATCTTTTCCCCTAAAGGAGACTTTGTAAATTACTTTGTTTAGATGCTAATGATTGTATTTCATTAGTGGCCCTCTCATCCAGAATCATCTTTAAATGAATGAATATGCCATAATTAAAAATCTGAATTATGAATTACTTTGAAAGGAGACAACATTGTCCCGATTTCCCACTGCGACACAGTGTTATTTCAATTATGTAAATATGTTTAATCATTTCCCTTTTGTTTTTCTAATTATTTAATATTAATGTTGCTTTACCCCTTTATTGCTACAAGAAGGGATATGGCATCTTAAATGAGAGTACTTAGACAAGTGATACACAGATGACTAGATTAAAGCAGACATTTATCAGAATGCATAACCCATTTCAAAAACAAACATGCTATTAACATTCATACTAACATAGCAATGCTAGCTATAATTGCACTTCATGAATGTTTTGTCTGTGCAAATCTAATGTATTCACAATGAACAATTTCCAATTATTATATTTTTCCCTATAGAAAGTCTAAACCCCCTGATAAAAGTTTTGATTATCTTGAGGTATACATCTGAACCCATCATAAGACTACCATTTTTCTACAGTATGACTGGACTTGACATATTGAACCTTTACCATTCTGTGTCCACATCTTCAAAGAGTGTTTGTAATGGGAGAGGGGGGAAATGTTTTTTTAAGTTCCCATCTTGTTTTTTTTAACTCTCTCCCTGAAGTAGGAAAACTATTATGAAATACTTTCCTGTTCACCAGCTCTTATACAAGCCTTCAAGCATCTTCACTTACCATAGAAGCATGAACCCAGTGTTGGAGAGCCCTGAAGGGTCAGTCTATGACAGTAAACTTTGTACTTCAGGCATCTTACTCAAACTGATTGCTGAAGCCTGGTTGGTCCTTTATGAAACATGGCATTGACTTCAATTTAGACATTTCTATTTCCATGTAGCTAGACTACACAGGAGTATGTTCCTCTACCATTTAGTAATTTAGATACTTTCAATATTATTGCTAACTGACTCTTGAAATATAAGTGCCTTAATTATGTTGGTTTAATATTTTGTGCTTAAATATTGTTATTTGTAAACTAACAGTAGGAAATGCTATAACTTCCCCATGATTTGTTCTTATTTCGTTGCTACAATGTAAAATGCTCTAGTTGTCTGGCTGTTAAGTTTTATTAATGACATTTGTAATGTTAATATTATGATTTGAAAATACTTGGTCTTTTTCTGCAGATTAAAAGAGTGAGCAATCTTTCAAGACTTCCTTTTTCAACTTCTATCTTTTCCTAATTTAAACCCTAGCGATCATGGAAACCAGAATAAGGATTTAATGTATCTGGTTGTAACTCACAAAAAAATGCAAATGACCTTGCATATTTCATCATGGGCTACACTTACAAAATACTCAATTGCAAAACTATCATTTAGTATCATTCATGCACAGAAATAAAATTATAATTATATGCAAGTTATTAAGAAAATTGTACAAATTATTTTCTACTTTATCTAGTATTTGTTTTATTTCTCCAATCCTGGGATATAAGTAATTCTCCCCTAATTACAGGAAAGCTTTCTATTTAGAAAGTGTCTTGTGATTGACACATAGCGCCTCAGGTTGTTAAAGCATGGGATGAAAACCCTTAAATTCTATGCAAGCAATGAGCTATGCAGTCTTTCCTTCAGTCAGTGACACAACTGTGTTAGAGAGTTTGGAATAAAAGTCCAGGTTCAACTTTAATTATTTATTTTCTAATTATTTCTAATTAGAAATGGATTATTATTTCTAACTACTTATTATTAGAACCTAGTTTCTAATTATTTTCCCACACATCTAACTGAAAATCCTGAAGCGTTACAGCACCAGTATAGGGAAAACCCAAATAATCCCTTGAAAGCAGGATTTGAAGGGTGATGACAACACTGGCTTTGATTGGCTCAGTATTCTCTCAATGACTTGGGGGGGGGGGGGTCCACAAAAGGGAAATATACGGGATGGCAGGGGAGTTGAAAATTCACAGAAATCTGCAGTTCAGCTTTTAATCATGATTCTACACAATTTCTTAAAGTAGATGGTTAGGATTTTGTTCAATATGTATTATCTGGAAGAAAGATGAAGGGTCTTGGAAAAATCTATAACTGTACCATCAACTGAATCATTTGCCCTTTTCATTACAGGCTAGATGAAGAGTAAAAGTGAATCTGAAAACATATTCTCTGGGAAGCCAGAATTTCTATTGCCAGAGACTGAAGATGAGATAGGACAGAAGATGAGATTGAACACTTGGAGGGTGGTTTGTCCAGGAAGCCAATCAAGGCAGGTGATGGATGTCTAGCTTAAAGACATCTGTTTAGAACACAGAAAGAACACAACTGCTTTTCACTACATTAAAACGGCAGAGATAGGTCAGCTTCCCAGTTCAAATCCTCAGACCAACAGCCCCAGTGACTTAGCTCAAGCGGCAAACACTGTGTGGCAGGCCGAAGTCACACTTCAATCTGAACCTGGCTAGACTCCTGCATAATGCGGCTGTCAAACTGAGTCTGCGTATTCAATAGCCAGAGAGTGGGTCTGAACTTCAATCTTTAGAAAATCCCTCCCTGGTGGGTGCTAAATCCACAGAAAATGGCTTGGGAAAATGCAAGCTCATGCCATCCATCCATGGCAACTGGGGCAAAACCCGCACAGGGCACTGACATTCTTATTAGTCACCATGTATGAGAAAGCAAGGTGAAAGGTAATCATTTTTCTTTAATGAGTTTTCTTTGCTTCATTCAAAAATTTTAACCGAGTGCCTACAATGACCAAAGAGCTTTCCTAAGGTCTTTGGAATGCCACATAATAAAATAATATTAAAAACTCCAATTTTAAATATTAAAAACTCCAAATTCCATTTACTTAGCTTACTCTAACAGCATGTAAATGTGTTCAAGTGCTACACAATGGGTTGGATTGGTATATAGACTCTCATGCGCATTTTTATATACCTACATGGTAATTTTTAAAATTTCCCTTCAGCTTATATTTATTTTAGAAGAACTCAGGGTTTTCTTTTACACTGAATATTTATGATTTTCTTTCATTCCCAAAATTATCTCTAATTTCTCTCCAGCTTGTTGCTTCCCAATTATTCATTCCATTCTGCATGCCGAGATTTCCCGTTAGTCATCTGTCAAAGTTAATTCTTGATTCTATTTCTTATTCTGTTTAGGATTTTTAATCTCCTTTATCTGTCTTTACTTGAGATTATCTCCTCCAATCACTTTTCTTTTTTCTTTTCTTTTCCTTTTTCTTTTCAGGTTCTATCCTCTTCCATTTTTCTCCCCAGCATAATAGTTTTATTAATTATTTGGGAATTTCATACAATGCATTCCATTCTCCCATGTCTACCCTCCCACCCTCATTCCCCTCCCCACAAAAAAAACCCACCAAGTAATTTGTGATCCCAAATACTCATTGCAGCATGGCCAAACTCCCAGTGGTCAGCCTCTTAAAGACAACGTAGTCCTTCCCCACCACACCCCTGCCAGAAGCCGTCAGCTGTGAAGAGCTACACTTCAGCAACCTTATCACAGTTTTGAAGGACTCTCTTCAATGGCTTCCTGTCTGAACTGTTTCTTTGGGGGGGGATATGGGGGGGTGTTGTCACAGAAGCCTTCAGTGTATCTCATGTCTCATTCTCAGTTATGACTCTGCAGTCATCGATACCACGAAAGAGAAGCTTCCCTACCCATAGCAGTCGGCAACAGCGCAGATCATGGACTTGCACATGATTCCTGGTGGCAGCACCCATCGTGGACATCATCATGATCTCTGTGGGCAGCATGGACCAAGGACATCAACGTGGCTCCACATCCATGTGCATATAGTTAGCACTAAATGGACTTGAGGGATTAATAATAATAATAATAATAATAATAATAATAATAATGAGGCTATGAAGTCAATAGGCAGACAGGCTGAGTTCTTGGAGAATTGGAAGGAAGTAGTGAGGGTGCTATGATAAAATACATTATATACGTGTATAGCATCTTCAAAAATAGATGTTTTTAAGTTATTTCTCTAGGGAAGCTATTGAGACAGGATTTCTGAATCAATGGCAAGTGCATACTGAATTTTGTAAGAAGCTGCCAGATAATATTCCAAGGTGTGCTGCCCCATTGTGGATGTCCTGGAATGACGTGGGAGACTTTGGTGCACTGCATTCAAGATCAGCACTCAGTGCTGGGTTTTTAATTTTAGCCATTCTAATAGGTAAAAACTGAAAATTCAGTGTGGTCTGAATTCAGGTTTTTCTATAAGTTTGTGATGTTGAACACTGTTTCATATGCTTATTTAGATTAGACTCTCTGATGAAGTGACTGTTCATATCTTTTGAATGTTTTTAATTGAATTTCTGGGTTCTGTATTGTTGAGTAGAAGAGTTCATATGTTCTTTTAATTTGTAGCTTTTCATTTTTTGTGTTAGTGTCTTTGCAGAATAATAGTTTGTGGGTTCTTCTTTTAATAAAGTCTATCTAATCTACTTTTTTCTCTATGACTTATGATGTTGGTCATGTCTACAAATTCATGAGCAATATCAAGATCGTATGGACTCTTACATTTTTTCTTTTATAATTTTTGTAATTTTATGGTTTACATTTAGATCTACTGTCCACTTCTAGCTCATTTTCAGAGGTGAGATTTGTATCAAGGTTGATTTTATTTCATGGAGATGCCAAGTGTACAGCACCATTTGTTGAAAAGTCTATCAGTCCTTTTCTCAGTGAGTCATTTTTGCACCTTTGTCGAAATCAATTGATCCCATTTGTATGGATCGATGTCTGGACTCTTGACTCTGTTCCATGTGTTTGTCTTAGATAACAGCATGACACCTTACTACAGGAACCTCACAGTTTCTTAAATTAAAAATATTTTTTCATATAATATATTCTGATCATGTTTTCTCCTCCCCCAACTCCTCCCAGATCATCTCCACTTCCCTACCCATCCAACTTGTGTTTTATATTTTATACAAGTTTTTTCCTTAATTTTCAAATTGTTTTAACTATGATTGTTTGGTTTTTGTTTCTTTTCCACACAAATTTTAGAATTGGTTATATACAAAAAACATCTTTCTAGCATTTTGATTAAATGGGCAGGTGTATTTAGGGGTATTTGATATATTTACTATGTGAAATATTCCAACTCATGAACATGGATGCCTCTATTGATTTAGGCTTCCTTTGATTCTTTACATCAGTGTTTTGTGATCTTCAGTATAAAAGTACTGTCCATGTTGTGCTGGCCCGTTTTAGAACAACTACAAGCTAGAGTCGTCCAAGAGGAGGGAACCTCAACTGAGAAAATGTCTCCATAAGATGAGGCTGCAGGCAACCTTAATTAGTGTAGGTCGTTTTCTTAACTAGTGATGGATGTGGGAGGGCCCACATCATCCCAGGGCTTCCATAAGAAAGCAGGATGAGCAAGCCGTGAGGAGCAAGCCAGTAAGCAGCACCTCTCCATAGCCTCTGCATCAGCTTCTGCCTCCGGGATCCTGCCCTGCTTGAGTTCCTGTCCTGACTTCCTTTGGTGATGAACTGTGATGTGGAAGTGTAAGCCAAGTAAACCCTTTCCTCTCCAACTTGCTTTTGATCATGAGTATTTCATCATAGCAATAGTAACCCTGACTAAAACACACATTTTGGTGAACTTATACTCAAATAATACTCTATTGGTTGGGTGTTTGAGGTATTAAATGGTGTTGCTTCTTCTAAATTTTGTTTTTCTAATTTATATTGCCATGGTACAAAAATTGATTTTGTATGTCTTGTATCTTGTAACCTTTACAAACTAACTTACAGTTTCAAAAAGTTTTTGTTAACTCCTTGGTGTTTTATAGATTAAAAACAGCTTGTTTCTTCTTATTTAATGAGACAATTGTTCTTTATTTGACAATTTTACACAGGTATATAATAATTTTTGGTCATTTTTATTTCCCCATTACCTTCCTCCATCTCCTTCTTTCTTGTGTTTAAAACCTTCTCAACAAGTGTCCCTCCTACTGTGTGTGTTTGTGTGTGTGTGTTTGTGTGTATGTATATGTTTGTGTGTATTATGCATGCATGTATATGTGTGTGTCTGTGTATATGTATGTGTGTGTTTGTGTGCATATGTATGTATGTGTTTGTGTGTATTATGCATGTGTGTATATGTGTGTGTCTGTGTATATGTATGTGTGTGTTTGTGTGCATATGTATGTATGTGTTTGTGTGTATGTATGTGTACATGTATGTGTATATGTGCATGTACGTGTGTATGTGCATGTGTGTGTGTGTGCGCGCACGTGCACACACGCGCACACATGTGTGTGTTTTCCACTGAGTTTAATTAAGGTTGCTTGAATGAGCATCAGTAGGTTATTTACTGGAACATGAACAATTTACTAGTGACTATACCACTAAGGAAAATAATATCTCTTTTCCCAACAACAATTAACTGCCCATAGTCCCTTGGTTAGGAATGGGGCCTCATGAGCCCCTCCCCTACTTATGGTGAAATTTTCACATATAAGCTATTATTGGTAGAATGTTTAGCTACATTTAAGAAACTAAAGAAGTTTCCTTCTTGCCAGATGTGGTGGCACACACCTCTAATGCAGCAGTAGGGAAGCAGAGGCAGGAGGATCTCTGTGAGTTAAATTGAGGCCATCCTGTCTACATAGTGAGCTCCAGGACAGCCAGGACTACATACAGAGACCCCATCAAAAAAAAAAAAAAAAGAAGTTTCCTTCTTGAGCCAGTTTTCATTTATGTTTTACAAAATGCTTTTATTTCCTCAAATTGATACAATCAATACAATTATGGAGCTTACTACATTGTTAGTAAAGTGCATTATATTGATTGATTCCTAAATAATGAAGTAAACTTACATTTACAGGCTAAGCACTGCTTGGCTATTGTCAATTATTATTACAATTATTATTATTATCGTTATCATTAGTCAACTCGATTAGGTAATTTTGCTAAGAGTTCCTACAGGTACGCATGTGAGCGTCATTACTATATAGTTTTCACTTATTTTGTAATGTAATTGTCTGATTTTTAGCAACGGAGTGATTACTATTGTCTTCATAAGATGAGAAGTATTCCACCTTTACTTTCTTTAGTGTTTTCTGTCTAAAATTGGGAGAAAAGCTGCAATGCCTACCCTCCTTACTCTCTCAGTAACATGCTGGAAATTTCACTGCAGGAAAAAAGGCAAAAGCTAACAGCACTCATCTGTGCTTATAAAATAAGTATTTAGAAGGCAGTTTATGGGGCTGGAGAAATGACTCAGTGGTTAACACCAATGGTTGCTGCTCTAGAAGACCAGGGTGGGATTCCCAGCATCCACATGCCGCAAACAACTGTCTGTAACTCCAGCCTTAGGAGATCCAATGCCCTCTTCTGATCTCTGAAGGTACTGCATGCATGTGGTGCATGGACATCCATGCCAGCATAAGACCCCAAAAAATTAAATAAAAATAAAAATTAACATTTTTAGAAGGCAATTTATAATATGTGCATTTAGTAGAACAACAGTAGTATGAAAGAAAGATGAGGTATGGTGAACAAGATTTTCATCTCCCCACTGGTCTCTGAAACATTTTATTCTTCATTTTTTAAAAATTTTTTTTTATTTTTGTTTTGCAATGCAATTCAGTTCTACATATCAGCCACGGATTCCCTTGTTCTCCCCCTCTTATTCTTCATTTTTATTCTACATGTAAAACACTTCAACCCAAGGGGGAAAACTGAGTCTCACCTGGTCACTACATCCACCTCACAACCCAAAATCTCAAAGTAATAATACTAAGTAATCTGAAGTAAGACTTCTATTGCAGAAGAGAAACAATTGTACTCCTGAATGAAGCCTTTATCTTAGCAAGCTGCTGGATGAGGTATGGTGGAGAAGGAAAAAGTATTCTACAGTGAAAGTCAAAACCGAAACCAGGACGAGTTATTTTAACAGAGGGAGGGAGAGGGGGATAAAAATAAGAATATATTCAAAATTAAAACCGCATTTGGCTTTAGAAATCTTTTCATGATTTCAAATCTCTAGTCTTACAATGATACTGATTGAGTTTGGGTCCTAGAAAAAAAATGTTTTTCAAAACTTTGACTCACCTTCATAAGGAATATTTGTAAGTTTTATCTTTTACTTAGTGTGTGAAACAATTTCACGTATGAAAATGGACAGTTTGTTCACGTTTGTTTATTCCTTCATTTATTTCTGAGCACTGAGAATAAACGTCCTATAGTTTGTAAATACTTTCACATGTCGTTGTTACTATTTATTATTGCTACATCATCCAAAGGCCAGCCGTCAGTGAATGGCTGACTTGGTTCACACCAAATACAAGGGTAGTATGGGGCTTGTATGGTTGTCTTCATATGCTGCTTCCACACACTGTCTTTGGTTTTATTTCACCGTGTGAGTCCAGTTCCATCTTCACCTGCTACAATGAGCCAAAGCCATATGTGTAAGGATAACGAGAGAAATCGGATGAAGCCGGTCCTGGGAACTTTGGGCAGATTCCCCGTTTGCTCATCCATCCATGGACGTCCGAGTTGATCCTGCACCTTGGCTATTGCAGGAACACTGACATACAGACAAGCATGCAGGTGTCGCCTTGATCCTGACGCCAATTCCTCCTGACAGATGACTCTGGGATTGTTGGACGATATGGCAGTTCCATTTCCAGTTCTGGGGAGAAATTTCCTGCCTTTTTCCTTAATGATTAAACTAATTTTCTTTGTTACCAAAGTGTGTGAGAGCTCTCCTTCCTTGGCATCCTACTTTTGATATTCTGGTCCTTTTCATAGTAACTAGGCTGAATGGAGTGAACTGATACCTTGAAGTTCTGATTTGTATTCACATATGAGATTTTTTTCATATTCTTATTGGTCTTTTGTGTATCCTCTCTTGAGAATTGTCTTTTTAGGTGATTAACCCAACTTTTAACTGGATTTTTTTTTTACTGTTCTTTGAGTTCCTAATATATTCTAGAATTAATCCCTTCTCAGATGAATAGCAGGCAAATGTTTTCTCCTTTCCTATAGACTCTCTTAAGTCTGTTGTTTCCTTTGCTATAAACAATCTGTACAGAGTCTATCAATATGTGTATCCATGTGTCTCAGGTGTGTGCACTCTTCCAGAAACCAGAGGTTGATAATGGGTGTTTTCCCCATCACTCAACCTTGCTGTTGTTTGTTTTTGTGTTTTGAGACTGGGTCTGGCTAGCCTGGAACTTAAAACGTAGACCAGCTTGACTCAAACACACAAAGATTCCTCCACCTCTGCCTCCTGGCCAGCATGCTGGACATGCTCCAGCAATCCTCTTGTCTCCCCTGGACTCTCTCCCCAGCTCAGAGGTCACAGGCACACATCACCATGCTGGCTTTTACATCAGTACTGAAGATTGACGCACATCCTCGTGGTTATAGAGCAAGCACCCCCACTTCCTGAGCCATCTCCCCAGCCTGAGTCTTGTGTTTTCTAGAATTCCATCTCTTATTTCTGCTTTTGTTTCTAGTGCTCTTTACATAGATGTCCTGGGGTGGTCCTCTAGTGCTCTCCACAGCTTTGAGCCTTATGTTTAAATGTTTGATTTGCTTAGTGTTGTGATCAGTTAGTGTAGCTATTTGGGAGCTGAGGCAGGAGAATATGAGGATGAAGCCAGCCTGAGCTACACAGAAACTCAAGATTCTGCAAGGTTAAGTGGTTGGCCAACTCTGGTTAAGAGTTGCCAAGGTTAAGAGGGCCAAAAGTGGCTCTAGGTTTTCACTGGTCCTCCTCACCCTAACACTCTACTACTGTCAAGGTCACTATTCTCCGTTAAATGTTGTGCTTTATTTTGAAACACGTCATAGCACAAAAGTGTGAAAATAGATTAATCTCTACTTGGTAACATCTACCTTCTTCTTCTTCTTCTTCTTCTTCTTCTTCTTCTTCTTCTTCTTCTTCTTCTTCTTCTTCTTCTTCTTCTTCTAGATAGGCTTAGATTTGTTTGCAAAGTCAAGTATCCTCAAAATTATTGCTTATTCCACAAATAAAGATTAATGATGCTGCAACTATTTTCAAAAACAAGAAATATGTACATTCCCCAGGCTGTATATTTATATTGTGTGGCAATGGACCGATTACCTAACTCCTGTAAGCCTCACTCTTTTGACCTATAAAATCAAACAACAATAATCGTGTCTTACCTAGGTCAACTTCTTGGATTTAAACGTGCTATTATTAGTCAGTCTGCCTAATAACTGGTAGCAAATAGTACAAAACAGGGCTCAATCCGAGGATGCTGGTGGCATTGTTGGAGCTTTTTATTTGTTTGTCTTTATCTTGATTTTGGAAGATTGAACACAGGGCCCTATGCAAAGCAAGTACTCTATCACTGAGCGACAGCCCTGCCCTTTGACATGTCTATCACAACATTCTCAACTAGATGACGGACCTCCACCAAAAGTATATGTATTAGAAATAAGAAAAGAAAAGTGGGCTGTTCTACTGGGAGGTGTATGATACTCTATATCAAAATACTTGGGCTTTACTTGGGGAGTTAGGGTCATTGCAGATTCATTCAGCAGAAGCTAAAACATCAAAGGAGGCGATCTAGGAAAATGACTTCAGAGACGTGTGGAATGCATTAAAGAGATGGTTGTGAGGACTCTGGTCAGCTAGAACGATACTCTCTCCCTTTCCTCAACCACTGCTACTATAATGAAACTGACAATTATGGACAAAGACAAGCATTCGAACCTCAGAAGATCGTCTTAATTTTTAAGTTAAAGTTAACCTCTAACAGCTCTTGCCTTTAGTAATTGATCCATGAATAGTCTTTGTGGAAGAAAAGAATGGACAAGCAATCAAAGAAATATAAAGAATCAAATGCAATTTTAAAGATGGCCTTGATTTAAAGAAAGCAATTTCCACGAGAATGTAGAAATACAATATAAAACTAGAATACTGATACTTCAAAATAATCTCTAGTTTAATAACTTGTATAAAACTCACCTTATAGTACAGTTGGAAGATTTTTGTCTTCTTTAACCTAGAATTTTTTATCATTTAAGCATGAGGACCATCAGTAGTAGAGTTTCATGTCTGCAGATAAAAGCAAATACATAATTACATTTGAATTACTATGAATTATGAATTTATGGATGCTTTTAAATAAATTGGTACTATTTAATAGCAACATACACACACATTAGAAGAGTGTATATGAACAGATTTAAAAGTGCGTCATTTAATTAATTTACATACAATGACCAATATTTTTATAAATTCAAGGATCTTTTGTAATAAATTCAGGGCCACCTAAGAGATTGAAACATCTAAGGTTTCTTATATAATAATACTATCTTCAGAAATATCAAGGGTACTTATCATTGGAAAACTCTGAAAAGAATGAAAAAGAAAACAAAATTATCTTTTCAATACAGTGAAGCCATTAAGAACACCAGCAGGCAATATGGTTCTTGTAGTTCTTTTCAAATAGCAAGATTTTCACCTACTCTCCTGCTCTCTCCCACCTTCCATCAAATATTTATTCTGGGAACCAATTGAAAATCTGAGGATCATCCATTTTATTCATTCTCTTGACATTTGTTGTGAGCTTAATATGTGCCGGGCACAGATAATGAGCTAACAGGCCCCAGTACTTTCCTCGCAGAGATTACATTCTAGAAGAAACAGACAATACTCCAAGGATAATACAAATAAAAGCGTCTTCTGACGGTACCAGGAGGGAGAAGTACGTACGGGGCACTGTATGCAGAGCAAGGGGAACTGATATCGACTTTCACATTGGGAGTTGGACAAAGGAAAATTCCCTAAATAAATGACCTCTGATCATTTGAAGGATCGGAAAAAATGAGAAAAGAATTATAATGAGAAAAATATTATTGATGGGCAAATAAAAGGCCAGAATATCTGGCTTCAGCTATGAGATGACTTCACAGACAGAATCAGATTGTCTGAGGATCTTGTGAGGTATGTCAAGGTATTTGGTCTTGACTGGAGAAGTTACAGGCATTCCTTCTGGCCTTTCACTTTCTGTCTGTGGGATCAGGGCAGTTTGCCTGCGTTTTCCACACTTTGTATTCATCTTTTATGAAAAAAGGTAATAATTTATATCCCATACATTCCCTATATGCATGTGATAATTATTAAATGAGATGGTATGTGTTGTGTTTAGTGAGTAGTGACGTGCTAGCTACATATTTCTAGTTAAAAGGTAACGATATTTATAGCAAATATTCTTCCCACTCTCTTTGCTTTACAGTGGATTTTATTTACTTTTACACAGGCCACCAGTGAAATTCTTTCCTTCCATTCCACTGTCTCCTTCGGGATGAATACTCGGGAATCTTCCTTTGTGCTGTTTGGCTCACAGAAGATCAGGAATCTTATGGGAACAGGAGAGAGAGGAATCCAACTTGTATGACCAGTAGTTAAAGTTTTTAAATACAGACAGCTAAGTGTCATGCCCAGTCAATAGGGGTCTTGGTGGCTACTGTGGAAATAAAGCACTTGTCACATGCCAGTGAAACCAACAATAAGCACAGTTTTGTTTAACTGCAAGTAGGGATTTTGGATGTGAAGGCTGTACCAACTCAGACATGGATACCGCAAGGAGGGATTTTGGATGTGAAGGCTGTACCAACTCCAGCACAGATACCCTTCCTCTGTACATGGGCTCTTTCTCTCAAGCCCCCACCCCGACCCTTCTTTTTCCCTCAAGCCCCCACCCCGACCCCTCTCTTTCTCTCAAGCCCCCACCCCGACCCCTCTCTTTCTCTCAAGCCCCCACCCCAACCCCTCTCTTTCTCTCAAGCCTCCACCCCGACCCCTCTCTTTCTCTCAAGCCTCCACCCCGACCCTTCTCTTTCTTTCATTTTTACACCCTCTGCCATGTGCCATCCCCTCCCCAGACTAGGAAATCTTTGATAAGTTCTCAGGAAATACGTCAATCAGAAACCTCAGTATTTTAACACAGTCAAGGTATTTGTTTCTTTTTTCTCATCCACATCACAGTCCGGTATGGATTATGGGAACTTCTTAGGCAGCCATCCTCCAATCTCAGGGATTCAGACTGGGACACAGAGTGACTCAACTCTCACTGAAGGCATCCCACAAGAAGCTAAGCAATTAAATACTGCAGAGTGCAACTGTGAATGATAGGTCGTCAACGTAAGGACCCTTTCATGTTTACTTTCTTTCCAATAAGCTATGCTCTTGGGATCTTTGATTGACAGCTGCCAGACCCTGTGTTCAGCTACTTTGAGTTAGAAGCACCCTGCCTGGATGACGGGATGAGCTGTCACTGAGGTAACCCTGATGCTTTGAATACTGATGACCCCCTGAAGAGGCTGTACTCCAGCTGCAAGCACACTACAGCCTCAGTGTCTGTGTGCGTCGACTTCTGTGTCTGAGGTTCTGAGACCAGTCTGCACCTTTGTCTGAATCAATACCAAAGGGAGAAAACTTTACTTTAGCCAAGACAAGTTCAGTAGTCTCCAAATAACCTCACCGACAGCTACCTGGAGGTCAGCTCAAAATCTTATTGAGAACTGTGCTCAATTAAATCAAAGGGAGGGAGAATATGGCTTCCAGTGCCTCAACAAATGGTGATTGACAGATTGGGCTATAAGTGGGTTTGTGTCTGGTTTCATTTTGTTTTAGCAGTGCTAAAGACTGAACGCAGGACCCACGCATGCTAGATAAACACTCTACCACTGAGCTAAACTCTGCGACTACATCTTATTCTAGGCTGGTGATTGGTCCTTTTATGAGAGTTATGACCGGTCTTGCTAAAACCAGAAGCTGTGTTATGAGTTGTCTAAATTATACTCCTACATTCGCGTGCAACACCCATGCTGCCAATGATTAAGGTGTGTCCTACACCTTCAGGGTTAATCTTAGAGGTTTCCCTCCAATGTACTACATAACACGCACACACATACACACACACACACACACACACACACACACACACACACACACACACTGTAACATTAGACTCTAATAAAGACTGTTCTCAAATGGTTTTTGCCTGCTTGTACTTTTTATTTCCGCACAATGCACTGAGCCTACTGCGTGGAGAGCAGAGGAAGACTAGGAGGAAGCTGAAGAATTGTAACGCTCGGAGGCAGCTGGAGAATTCCAAGAAGCAATGGCATGCAGACACTGTGGTAGCCAAGAAAAGCAGCAGAGGAACTGAGAAGGCAAGAGATGGCCCAGAAGTCGATACTGCAGAAGACAGAAGCTGCGAGATGCCGAAGACAGAACTCCCAGCCAGCCACTTGTGACACGGCCAGTTTTATTTCATGGCTACACCATCCGGAAATAAATGGTCCCCAAGGTCACCAAAGAATGGGAAGAGAAGTCTATAGCAGTTAATACAGGATGCCTTAAAATCTAAAATGGAAATAGCATTAACTATTCTGACATGCATTCTATTTTCTAAATTCAGCCATATCATTCCAAACCTTCTACAAGGCGGGATAGACAATGCAGTCTTCCTGTGTGGAGAAACAGCAGGGCAACCCGTAGTGTGATGTAAGCAGAGCACTGTGCTTACTAGTAGGTCAGGAAGACTTGCTCTGCCCAAGATGTTTTAGATGCATCATCTGTCCCTCTGTTTCTGTGGAAGAGAAAGGATAGAGACAATCAACACTCACACCTACAGCTTACTCCTACCGTTCTCTGCTGATGACAGGAATTTTCTCCCCACTTTAAAATCGGAAAAATTAAGATTCAGAGAGCAACAGGGCACCAATGGCAGACCTAGACATGGCTGATGACCCTGAGTCCTAAGAAAAGAATTCTAGGTTTCTCAGAGAATGGTCATTATTATTTTTAGAGAGATTTTTATTTTATAATCTTTTAACAAATTTTTTGAGACAGTGTCTTTCTTCGTAGGCCTGGCTGTCCTGAAACTCAATGTGTAGGCCAGGCTGGCTTCGAACTCACAGAGATTTGCCTGCTTCTCTGCCTTTGACTGCTGGGATTAAAGGTAGATGCCACCACACCAGGCTTTTATTTTATAATCGTGAAGTCAATTGGATATCTTCTACTGGCTATAACAGTTACATAAACATAAAGCATACACAGACTCTGCCCTCCAGAAAACTATAGTACCATAAGAGAGATGACATCTAAACAACCAAAATTAAAGCATTGATTATTTTATTATTACATAACTAAAATATTTATGTGTGGTAGCATGGGTAAGGAACTTTCATATCTAAGACTCTGAAATTATTAAATATTCTTCAAGGATTTGGATAGAAGCCCAGTGATGAGGAAATATTTTGAAAATGGAGTACATTTCTCTAAAACCCAATCATCTCTAATTGATCTCTCTAATAGACTGGAAAGCCCAATTTCACACGATTAAGAGAACAAAAGAGGAGCTCCAATGTCCATTTGGACCACCACTGAGGCGATGTAAAGACACAGAGAATAGCACCACAGAGAAATGACTTGTCAAGCTCAGTTTTTCTTCCTTTAACAAAAGAGAATTTGAGTGCCATTCATTTATTGCCCAAACTACAAAATTTATCTAAAGCTGATAAGTGAAGTTAACTTTGAATTCCATCCCTCAGTGGAATTACTCCACTGGAACCAAAGAACCCACATGCAGACACAGGTGTGCCAAAGCGTTCACTTGCCGGAGTGTGTTCCCTGAGCATCAATACAATTGGGAGCCGGGAAACACGCAAGATCCAGGTCCCTGTCCCAGACTCACTGAATTCAAATGTCACTTTAACAAGATCCTAGATGACCTGTATGTGCATTAAATTTTCAGAAGCATCTGGGAGAATGGAGAATATCCACATTTTAATGGAAATTTGAGGTAGTACTTACCAAGATCTACAGAGGTTTAACAGTCCCCAAACATGGTTTTGCTTCAGAATATCATTTTGTATTTCCTGGTTTCTCTCTACTTTGAAAATGGGATAAGAATTCCCTATGCTGATAGACAGTGGTTCAACCAAAGCAGGTAAATTTAAGCATTTCTAAAAGCACGTGGCCATATAAAATTTTTGGATTCATGCAAATGGGACTAAACAAAAGCAAGCATACATAAATCAACAAAAATGGGGAGAAGTGCCTCTGGGCATAGAGTGGTTTGTAACCTCAAATCCTGGGTATGCTTCAATATATGTTATGCTCTGCTCACACTGGTGTTCTTTCATGGTTAAAGGACCAGAAAAAAAAAATGAATGCAGAAATTAAAAAATATTAAGTGTGCAAAATTCCATAGGCATTGGTAGCCCAAAACTACAAAGGTCTCAAGTTAGTACGAGCATCAGTGTTTCTCTTAAATATCTCTCTGTTGCTGCCTTGTGAAGGAAAGGGGAAGGGGGAGTCGCCGAGCTCTCTATTCCTAGAGAAGGGAATGCCCAAGGCCAGCTGTCCCCCATCCCGTCATCAGGCTTCAAACAGGAGGCTTCTCACAGTTTGTCCCAGCCGTCACCTTGCTCACTGAGCCACCCTTGCTAACGTGACACATCTTTTTAATTAGAGCAATTTGTTTCATAGGATGAGCGATCCCTTTCTCAAGATTCCACGCCTGCTGTTTCTGAGCCCCTTGTCCTTGAGGGCCCTTCTGCACCAGTGAGCCTCCAGTGAGTCTTGCTTCCAAGAGAAACAGAGTGCTGCATTTCAATACTACAGACTACTTCAAATCATGTTTTCATTTCCCAGAAAGAGGGCTTTTTTTTTTTTTTTTTTCCCCATGCATTACAACTCAGAGCCTGCCAAAACCCAGGACCAAGAAACAAGTTCTGGAAAGAACTCACTTCCGTCCTTTTGTTGTTGAAGGAAAAAGGCAGGTCAGAGGGTGGCCTAGGGTGCTCTGGGAGAACACAGACCGGTCCACAGCCTGCCTGTGGGGTGCCTGCTGTGCACAGGTCTGGGCTCTGGTTCAGTGACAGGGGCAGGAAAGGGCAGAACGCCACCTGCTTCCACAGCCAATGGCAGCCTAGCTGGAGGTGGAATGCTCTGCTGAGAACCCTCATCTATTCTCCCTCTCTCTCTCTCTCTCTCTCTCTCTCTCTCTCTCTCTCTCTCTCTCTCTCTCTCTCTCTGTGTGTGTGTGTGTATGTGTGTGTGTGTGTGTGTGTGTGTGTGTGTGTGTGTGTGTGTGTGTGTGTTGACAGTCAGAAAACAAGTTGCAGGAGTCAGTTCTCTGCTTCTACTGTGAGTCTCAGGTGGTCAAGCCTGGCGTTGAGTGTCTTTACCCGCTGAGCCATCTTACCAGCCCAAACCCCAAAACTTTACCCCTCTACTCCACAACCGCTCTCTTCAACTCTGCCCCGCTGGGAAAGCCTTAAAGATTTTACTTCAGAATAGGCTCCACGGGGAGTTAAGCATTGCACCTCTAAATAATAAGAGATGATGAAATAGAACACTTCCCCTCTGAAGAGTCTCTACTGCGGTCGGCTCTGTATTTTCAATTGCCCACAGAGATGTTTTAATTTAACATTTGGTGGTAAGCATCCCTTGAAAGAAGACGATAAATCTGCAGATCTACATTTTAAATTGAAGTGGTTGCTGCACATTCCCCTGGTTCCATGGCATTTTATTTTAGACTCGTGCTTCTTCATTACTTTAGGGAGAGGGAAATTTACAGAGCATACAGTTGGCAAGAATTATTAATGTTTGTCTGTTTGTTGAGATTAGGTCTCACTATATGTATCCCAGGCTAACCTCCAATTCATCCCCTAGCCTGAGTCTCCGTAGTGCTGGGTCATAGGCCGGCACTACCATGCCCAGCTAGAACTAATCAGTGTTTTACAAAAGAGGTTTTCACTGGTTTCTTTGGTAAATATAAACCTCATTTTAGTTTACTGGTTTCAGATTAGGCTAATAGAGTATTACAGAATAATCTCCTGGCATTAGCAATAGCTGAAGAAAATCAAATCTAATAAAAACTATAAAGAGGAAATTCTTGCTATTGTGCACCTGAGAATGAACAATGTCCAGCATCTGTTAGTCGCCAGTATTACTGGGTTACAGGAGAAGTCTAACCTAGTAACCCCACCCTGGCATTCCAGCCTCCGATCTTGTTGTTTGGGGGGTTTGTTTGTGGTTTTGAAGTGTCTAAGTACCTCACAGAGCTAGGCCAGCTACCACTGAGCTACGTCTTAGCACTAGACTAGATGTGGGTTCTAAAAACAAGTCATTGAACATTGCCTCAGCCACACTCTGGGTTAGCCAACCCTCTCCAGGAATAGACAACTGGGAATTGGGGGAGGATGCCTGAGCCTGACCACTGGGACACACTGCCTCCACAAGAACAAACACTTCTGTGGAAGCCCAGGCAAAGCCATTGACAGAGGCTGAAAAGAGGTTGGACGCTGCCTTCATACAGTGCAGGCACCTCTTGCTCAAAGATCCCAAATGCTTCCAAATCTGAAACTCTGTGAGCACCAACATGTTGTCACCCACAGAAACTCCCCAAGGCGACTTTATGAAATGACTGGTAGTCCAAATGCACGTACACCAAAAATAGCTCCTGAAGCTGTTTTCAAGCTATGTGTGTAAGGTATGTATTAAACACAAATAAGCTTATACTTGATCTAATCCCCAATATATTAAATATATTCCAAAATCCCAGATACCTGAAATACTTCTATCCCAAAGCTGTTTTGAGGGATACTGTTCAACATACATCTGAGCAAAGAAAAAAACAGAAAATCATCACTAATATTTATTGGGTATTTAGATATTTATGGTGAGCATTTTACATGCTTCCTCTCATTTCTTTCAACCCCAGTAGGTAGGTACTATTATTATTCAAGTACCCATTTCACTAGTTTAAAGAGAAAAACCCGAGGTATAAAGAAAGACTATGTTGGTGGATAGATTTGAACTCAGCCCTAAGAACCAGCCCAGAACCTGAGGTTTCACCACTCTGGCAATTAACATGTTAGAAAAGATAGTTTAATTTGCAAGTAAAGCTGAGTTGACAAAGGGGTATACTTCGTGACACACTGCAGCTCCCAATGCCACTAAGAGGAGTAAAGAGGTGTTGGAGAGGCTGGAAAGATGGAGGATGGAAGTGAGTTTCTCAGTTTCTTTGCTTTGTTTTCTTTTTAATTAATATTTTTTAATTTTCCTTTGGGGGAATGATACAGGGGTGAGGGATGGATATGGAGGGAAATGAGTGGGATTGGAGTGCATGATGTGAAATTCCCAAAGAATACATTTTTTAAAATTAAAAAAATAGAGGAAAGAAAAGAAAAGATCGTTTAAATCTAAGTATTCAAAGTTTCTCCAGTGCGGAGTTTGGGGTTATCTCAAAAAACTTACACATTATCATGCAAATAATTTATCTTTCTTTATGTTAAAACTGCTAATATAAGCAATAGAATCCATTAATTTATTTCACATTCCACATTTAAATCACTAAGTTATTGACTTTGGGAGGCCTCCTGTTATTAACAAATATTTAAAAGGCACATTTTTAAAAATAAGAGTATTGTCTAGTCTAGATCTCTAACTCCAGCAAATATTCACTGCCAGTCAGCAGCCCTAACTCTCTTCAAGTCCAGCCCGAGTCCAGGGGCATCGGATCTCATCACAGGCAAGACTCCAGGAAGATAAGGTAACGGAGACAAGACGGCAGGCTAAAAAGACTCTCACACTCTTTGTTAGGCGATGTCCTTCTCTCAGCGAATTTAATCAAGACAACGCCATCCTTACTTTTTAAATAATGTATTTGAAGATGATAAATTTTTCACGGAAGCATCTAAACGTTGAGTGGGTAGAACAGACTCTTATTTCCCCTGAGTAGCTAGAACAATCTCTCACGTGAGCACCTAAACACTGATTTAGATAATTTGAATGCCATACACATCAAAGCACTCCAACCTAACACTTCCTTTGAAGTCACAACAATCAGGGTTGGTTTTTTTTTTTTTTTTTTGATTTTTGTTGTTGTTGTTGTTGTTGTTTTGTAGCATCACTTTTTAGCATTTCTATAACACTTCACTTTGGACAAGTGCTTTGTAATTATTTCTACTTTTAGTTAACTGCTAGCTATTTATTTAAGTACAGTTACTCTCCCAATAATATATAGACAATACACAAAATTCAATCAACCCAATCCTAAGAGATTGAAACCTACTCCAAAATCACAAACAAATGTATAAGTCTGAGAAAAATATGACAGACAAGTGATAGAGAAACATATACAAATTAAATACTCTCTTTAGGGATTAGCAGTCACATCCGTATATTGCCAGTCATAATATGAATGAATGAAAAACCAGTAATTACATGTGAATTAATACTGATGGAGAAGTGTGTGTCGCAGACACTCCTGGTCATCAGCCAGTGGCTATTCTCTTTTTATACTTCCCAACTTCCCTTACAGCTAGAAATAGTATCATGACTAAGTTCAGGGCAGTGGAATGGGAGCAGAAATACCGCATCACGAA
Organism: Peromyscus californicus insignis; assembly: GCF_007827085.1. NCBI lineage: Eukaryota > Metazoa > Chordata > Mammalia > Rodentia > Cricetidae > Peromyscus > Peromyscus californicus. Next base: position 25,448,028 of record NW_026294447.1, on the reverse strand, counting down.
TAGCTGCTGGTTCATCTTACTCTTTCCATAGCTCTAAATATCAGTCATTGAAGCAGTCTTCCTGGATGTCCCTCCACGGTTCCTGCTTCAAGCTTCTGCCTTGAGTTCCTGCCTTGACTTCCCTCAGTGACAGACTATAACCTGGCGGCTAGAAATAAGGTCCACCCTCCCCCAGGTTACTATTGATCATGATGTTTATCAGGACAGAGACCAGATTAGAACATCATAACTGATATATAAGAGAAACCACAGAGAGAGGAAGAGAGCATGAGATTAGCTTAACTAGTCCTTGACAGCAGAGGAAGTGATGGTTATAAGAACTTTTAAAAGGAAGTAACTGGAAACACAACAGAAATGATGCCCGTAGAAGTGATGTTCAGGTTCCACCTGCCCAGACACTCAGAAGCCACTACAACTATGGTCCAGAGAAGCCTACCTACTTCCCTGGCTGGCAACAGAAATCAGTACCTCCGTGTGATGATGGCTTCACAGGCATATAGAATACAACCCAACTCCAAAGTAGTCTGTGAGGTCGGCCATGTCTAGCAGGGTTGTAGTCCCTGCCTCAGCCCCTAGATGGTGTGTGCAGCCGTGAAGGTGAAGCTGAACCCGAAACGGAGAGCTGAGTGTGTTGAAGATAATAGCAACATGGAATGTCTGCAAAAGAGAGCTTCAGGAAACAAGTGGAGCCAGTCAAACAGAGTGGGTGCAAAGTCAGAGTGCAGGACTGCCCAAGCCCACTAGAGTGCAGTTCACACTGCGACATGCCCTGGCTGCCAGACACGGAGCTGAAAAATGTAATGTTTGCCCTAGAAGGGCATCAGTGTCACTTAGGCCCCATCCTCATTTCTCTGCCCCATTCCTCCATGTTTGGAATGATAATAACTACTGTGTATAATTATATATTGGAAGGATATAAGTTGTTTGCAATTTTTGCCGGGGATCTTAGCTAAGAGTTCACCTTGACCCTCAGAAGAGACTTTGAACTTTTGAACAGTGTTGTTGGTGTTGATACTATAGACTCCGAGAGACAGACTAACTGCATTTTGCGTAAGGAGGTGGGCACGAGCCTCTTGAGGATCTAGTGTAGACCAATATGGTTTAAATGGATGTGTATTACTGTCAGGTTAACAAGGGGAGGATTCATGATGGTTAATTTTTATTGTCAAGTTTAAGAACTGTCTACAAGATTAATGAGGGACACCTCCAAATGCGTCTGTGATCAGGTTTCCAGAGATGACTCCTGAGAAGGCAAGACCCATCCCAAATGTGGGTGGCAGCATCCCCTAGTCTGGGAACCCAGATGGGACACCAGGGAGAAAAGAAAAGTTAGCTGAGTGCGTGCTTCCTCCACTCGGGACACCAGGGAGAAAAGAAAAGTTAGCTGAGTGCGTGCTTCCTCCACTCGGGACACCAGGGAGAAAAGAAAAGTTAGCTGAGTGCGTGCTTCCTCCACTCGGGACACCAGGGAGGAAAGAAAAGTTAGCTGAGTGCGTGCTTCCTCCACTCGGGACACCAGGGAGGAAAGAAAAGTTAGCTGAGTGCGTGCTTCCTCCACTCGGGACACCAGGGAGGAAAGAAAAGTTAGCTGAGTGCGTGCTTCCTCCACTCGGGACACCAGGGAGAAAAGAAAAGTTAGCTGAGTGCGTGCTTCCACTTGCTCTGCCTCCTGGCCTACTCTGCCATGCCCTGTCTGCCATGATATGACCAAATCCCTGAAGTTGTGAGCCAAAAGAAATCCTTCCTCCTCTTGTGGTTTCCTGTCACTGGTGATAAAAATAATTAACACAGTTTGTAAGTACCATGAAGTCATCTAGGGATAGTCTTAAACTCATACTACAGAATGTATTGTCAATATCTTTGTCCCAATCATCCTCAAGTGTGCAATTTGCCGTTTCTGAGAAATCCAAGCACAACTTTAACATCTGAACCTATTTGGTAATCTGTGGAAGCTTAGACCTATGGAACATTTTGTTTTCAATGTGGATTTAACAGGAATTCATTTGGCATCTGGTCCGTGTCTGGAGCTCTTTATTTCCAAATAATGTCCAAATGAAGCTGACAGCTGTAACCCCAGTGACAAGGTGAGGAAGCTAAGTAACGATTATGTGATCTGCCCAGGATTACACAAGCTGGTAATTAGCAGCTTGGACTAACACCCAGGCCTCCTGACTCAGCAAGCAGTTCTCTCTGAAAGCTCTACTCCACTGCCTCATCCTTCTCACATACGTTTGTACATGTCCAGCCTCAAGCCCAAATGAAATAAAAACAAAACCCACAAACAACAATCATAAAGTAATGACTTCAGGCACTGGGAAGAGGAACACAAAGAGCAGTCTCGGCCAGGAGATAAGGACCAGGAAAGACAATAAATAAAGAAGGCAGCTCCTCTCCGTTTGAAAACTAGAAAATATTCCTAAGAAGAAAAAACGGCACTTGGACACCACTATTACCATAAAAATGGTCATCCACTCTTGAAAACTGTCACCTAGGACAACATAACTCATTGGAATACATCTAGATAGATTCTGTTCAGAGTCAAAGGTACCACCAAAGATGATAAGAACAAACGTCAGAGTCAGGGACTGTCCAGATGTATAGGGCTTTGGGTAGCTGAATTCACTGTACATGTCACCACAAAACACCTACTAAAAGAGCCGTCCCATGCGCTCAATGTCAGTTTCTTGATCAAGTGGCCCAGGGGGAGAAAAGCCCTCTTTTCAATCTCCAATTTAGTGTTGTGTTACATGAGTTGATCTACTCAAAGGTAAAGAAAAAAAGTTAGAAAAAAAATGAGTGAAACTGATTAAATTAGTAATCTATGTAGTTCTCAGCCCTGATAATTGAAATACAACCATATCTAGAAAGTTCAGGTAATACGTAATTATCAATTCGGCTTCAGATCTGAAATAAAACTTCCTACTTTCCAGATAGGGCAGCTTGGCATGAGACCACAAGTAAGTCTCCCTATAGGGAAGTTATAATTGGAAGTGAATAGTTTAAAATTTATGATTCCAATAAGTGTCATGACTTCACTTAAACCGATCATTCTCACCTTTCCACAATGAAAACCACAATTCCAATTAAGAGGCAACCAGCTGGGACAGTGATACACCCTGTAGCTCCAGCTGTCTAGAGGCTAAGGTAGGAAGATCATTTGAACCCAGGAGTTTAAGACCAGCCTGGCTCATAGCAAGGCCTCATAGCAACAGCAAAACAAACAGACCATGTAAGAAGTATCACCATCATCTCTTTGCCCCCTGACGCACTAAAGCTAATTTTGTCTTCTGCAAAACAAAGTCTTGCAGAGTCTTAAACACCTAAGAGTTCAGTAGTAAGTTAAGAAAGGCTGTGTTATAAGCCTCCCTCCCACTGAGTACTAAATAAAGGTGGGGGACATAAAATGAAGGCAGGAAACAAGCTGGGTCATGTAGAAAGTCCTATGTGGGATGCCCTTCATTGGACCAGAGAGCAGAGAGGCCCCCTCCCATCCAGGGTGTCAAGAGCACACCCTTGATTCTCAGTGCTTCTGATGAAGTTTCCGCTTCAATAGGACAACGGCTTTCTATCAAAGAGTGTCATAACATCTTATCAAAGAATGTCATAACACAGAACCCTCATAATTGGTATGGAGAGCTCTGCAAGAGTATAGTAGTTGTAAGCCATAGCATCACCTCTCTGTAGGGAGAGGGAACAAAATTTAATACACAGGGAGACAGAAAGATAATTAATTGCCTTCTTGGCAACCCACCACTCTACTGGCAGTGGGATCATTGTGACAAGTGATAAAATTCGAGTCAAAATATTTAACTCAGCCACTTACTTAAGTGGTAGACCCAATTTTAGGCAACCCCCAGTTAGGGTGCTGATAGAGAAAAGACTTCAATTCGTTTTTCTGCAGTAGCACATGCATCTGTTGGCATCTATGGTGTTGTGAGTTCTCTATGATGTATGTATCTGACTTTAATGTATATGTGTAAGTATTTCTATCAATGCAGTGAAAGGGATGATAAATGGAGAGAATTATGTTATACTCGATAGCCCCAGGAAAACACAGAAACTAAACCAAAAATAAGAGTGAATTAGAGAAGCAATGTCTGAGGAAGTAGGTAAATGTCATGTACCCTGAAATGATCATGATACAAGGTGTACATGCATTGAAACTTCACATTGCATCCCATACATTTGTAGTGTGGCCAAAGCAAAACAAAACAGAATAGATTAGTCCTGGAAGGCTTTCAAGATGACCACACACAAAGGGATCCTATGATAAGGAGTGTTAAGAAGGTAAAGTAGGGGTTGGGGATTTAGCTCAGCGGTAGAGCACTTGCTTAGCAAGCGCAAGGCCCTGGGTTCGGTCCTCAGCTCTGAAAAATAAAATAAAATAAAAAAAAAAGAAGGTAAAGTAGCCAACATGCTAAAGAAATGCTGGGTATAACAACTCATCCACTCAGACTCAACCTAATAAAGCCTAATGATGTGACCATACGCCTGAGGCGGGACATTCTGTGGCTTCATGTTCAAAGTTTGTGGTGGAAGATGAAAGAGACCCTAGGGAATGAGCAAGGAGTAGGAAAGGGAAGGAGAAATGTAAGAGCATGTGTCTTGTGTTAATGAAGCCCTGGTCTGCAGCTGTCCTCTGAGCCAAAGCCTGTCAGAGCCTGCTGACAGGATTCTCTGAGAATCAAGGACTCCCAAGTGAAAATAGACCAAATGTATTTCCTTCTTTGCTTTTCAACACATGCACAATAAGACACAAACATTAACAAGTATGTACTTTGATGACTTTAGACAGATTCGTGCATCATCGCAGTCAAGATACAGAACATTCCCATCATCCCGGAGAGTTTCCTCAAGCGTGCCATAGTCCCATGACAAGTCTCAAGCAATCACTGCCATGTTCTGTTACTGTTAATTGTTGCACTTCTGTGATTTCTATAGAAGTAGATGCACGTGTGTACTCTTTATGCTTATACCTTTTCTTGTTAAGAAAAAAAACTTTAATTCCTCCATATTGTTTGCAGCAGTAGCTGATTCTTCTGTCTTACTGAGAACTTCAGTGACCAAGTATGTGAGAATGTGTTTATCCACTCACCCGTCACATATCTGAGCTGCTTCCAGATTGGGACTATCATCAGTAACATTGCTATACATGGTGGAGAAGGTTTTGTGTGGGTACATGCTTTCATCTCTCCCAGATAAACGCTTAGGAGGAGACTGCTGAGTCACAAAATAATTGTCCCTTTATAAGGAACCGCAAAGCCAGTACTTTCCCACCAGTAGTATGTGAGAGTCCCAGTTACTTCACATTCTCACCAATACTCAACGCCGTATCTTCAGTTTTAGCTATTCTAATGTGTATGGTAGCACTTCATTGCGATTTAATTTGCATTGTCTTGACTAACAATGTTGAGCATCGTTTTATCCCCTTATCGCCCATTCATATGTCTTTTTATGAAGTGTCTGTTAAAATCTTTTGTTCGTTTCTTAAATTAGATTGGTTCCTGCTATGTTGACTTCAACTTTACTAAGGATGACAGCACTTCTGGTCAATTTGATTTAGAGCTAGTAATTGGAGCCTCTCTGATGGCACTACTAAGCTCGAAATTATTAACCAAGTTTTAAGTGACAGGGTCAAGGATGCATGGAATGCATAAACCATATCATATCACTGTCATGCTCCAACTCTTCCAATGGCTTCCCATGGTGATTCAAATAAAATCCAAGCTCTTCACGTTGGCGCCCAAAGCCCCCTGTGGTCCTTGCATCTGTTATTATCTGAAATCATTCTATATCTTGATATGTACGTTGCCTGTTTCTCCTCCATTGGATTTAGTGTCTCATGAGCACAGGGACTTTTCTTGGTCATTGATTTAGCATTAGAATCAATCAGTGATGCCAAGGACACAGCGTTTATTCACTAGCTGTCCTTTCGAAAGTGATTCTTTGCCTCTCATCTGTTTCTTCAAAGAAAAGTTTGCAATCTCTGGAATCAGAGCAGCATTCCCTTGAAATATTGAGAACTGCTGCAGAGAACACCCAAAGTGCCCCCCTGTGAAGGCATCCATCTCCCAAGTCCAGTCGCAAACAAGAGTGATTTGATTTGTGGGATGATGTAGGCAAGAGAAAGGGGGTAGCTTTTCAGCAGAGGGAGAGCAGCATGGCTTTTATATTGTTTCACAGATAATCAGTTTCTCTTGGATGGCCCTGTGGTTAGAAGTTTGCACTTTTCACAACAGCCTCTTCAATGGCACAAAGTTTCAGCTTGCTTGCTTTCCTGGCCATATTCCCATCTTGTAAATCTCACTTTGGAACTCAAGAGACAGATAGCTCAATTGCCTTGCAGAAACATGATTCGGGTTCCTAGCACCTCCTGTAAACTCCATCGCCAGGGCATGAAACCTGGATACTGTGGGCACCTGCACTCATTTCTCTCTCTCTCTCTCTCTCTCTCTCTCTCTCTCTCTCTCTCTCTCTCTCTCTCTCTCACACACACAGGGGGAGGGACGGATGAAGGGAGAGAGAGATACATATATACATAATTTAAAAATAATAAAAAGTCTTTAAATCTCAGTTTTATTCCTTCTAGTTTGCGATCTGATCACCTTGATCCTTTATAAAAGACTTTAAACTTCATTTTAATTGGAAATTTTGGGCAAGAAGCAGTGCTTTTCATCTCCTTCTCCCACTGATTGTCCTCTCATGAAAAGATGATTGATAGTGGCTGGGCATGATAGTGAACTCCTTTAATCCCAGCACTTGGAAGGCAGAGAAGGGAGGATCTCTGAGTTCAGGGCCAAATTGGTCTACACAGCAAATTCTAGATCAGCTAAGGCTACACAGCAAGACTTTTCCTCAAAAAAAGATGATGGATAGATAGGTAAATGATAGTTAGATAGATAGATAGATAGATAGATAGATAGATAGATAGATAGATAGATAGATAGACAGATAGATAATTCTCAGGTTACAGGTACCACGGCCATGGCTGGCCTTCACATGGGTGCTGAGAATTTGAACTCAGCTCTTCAGGCTTGCAGAGCAAATTCTCTTACCCACTGAATCATCTCATCAGCCCAAGAATGTGTATCCTTAAAATATTTAGTTTTTCAATGCCTACGAATGTAATGTCTCTTCAACATATTCAGTTTTGTCTTCACTAGGTTGCACAAGAATGTGCCTGTTCCCTAGCAATTATGGAAAAGAAAAGGAAAAAACAAAACAAACAAACCCCAGTCAGAATAGCAAAGATCAACAAAACAATTGAAACCAATAATGGAAGTGGGGTGTGGAACAGGGATCCCTCATTCATTGTTGGGATTGCAAACTGGTACAGCCACTATGGAAATCAGTGTGGAGAATTCTCAAAGAGATTAAAAAATAAATCTACCTTATGTCCCAGCTACACCAGTCCTTGGCATATGCCCAACAGACACAACATCACACTCCACAGATACTTGCTCAGCCATGTTCACTGTTGTTTTATTCTCAATAACTAGGAAACAGAAACGACTGAAATGTCCTTCAGCTGATGAATGGATAACGAAAATGTGGAGCACACACACACTATGGAATACAATTAAGCTGCAAAGAAAAAGAAAATCCTAAACTTTTCAGGTAAATGTATAGAACGAAGTAACCCAGACTCAGTAGGATAAACATCTGATGTTCTCTCTCATTGGATGCTCCTAGCTCCAGATCTTCAGATGTGAGTACATATTCTGGAGTCACTACAGAAACAGGGAAGGGGAAAAGGGACCGCTGATGGTGTGGAGGGCTGGGGATCAATAGAGACAGGAATAGCAATCTGATCAGGTAAATGGGGAAAGAGGGCTCTTTAGGAAAGGGCTAAGGAGGTAAATATAGAAGAAAGAGGGAGGATGGTAAAATAAGCATAAGGGTGTCTGAAAAAATCATAAGAAATTGTACTGTTAACCATTAACCTTAAGAAATCTATATTACACAGAAGTCTGTACATAAACATATATTGTTTAAATGAAATTTTCTCATCTGTCCTGAAACTGCTCACGCCAAGAAAGTCAAAGACCATTTAACAGAAACCTCGACACCAGACATGAGAAGCCCTCTTTTAAGTTGTTGGTCTGGGTTGTCCAAGAGACTACCAACGCATTATAGGCTGCTGCTATCGTCCTTAGTTAAGCCCCAGAAGTATAAGAAACCATGAGCTTCAGACATAGGCAAGAGGACCCTGAGATTAAACTGACCTGAAATTCTCCCCCCACAAGGTACCATGCACGCTTCCAAAGAAGGAAAGCCACCAACAGTCCTACCCAGCTTTGCTGCCTGTGAACCACAACAGCGATCAGCCTGACACAACCCTAAAGGTCCAGCAGTGACTCACACCATGGCTGGAACCAAGAGCTCTCTAAGTGGACTTAAGACCTTCTCAACAAGAGGGAAAGCATGCCTAGAACTGGAAAGCTAGCTAATCACCCAGGGCTGGTAAAGTCATGGATCTTGGAGAGAATCTATAACCACTGTGCTATTAAACCAGCAGATTCAACAACTACATTATAAACATCTGTGCTTATACCCACAGCTAAGTGTAGCCTTCAGCCCTCGTCAAGGTAACTTCTCTTTGAAGCAGAGACCATTACAGAAAAACACAACCAATCAAATGCTGAGTTGTGAAGCCCAGTCCCAAAGGCTACATCTACAAGACACTCCTGCACCTAAGGCTTAGGGAACATTTCAGAACTTAGGGAACATTAACATTGTAATAGCCAGAGGATTAGGGAGCACGACGGTGAGACTGTGTTTTCTAGTAATGTGAGTGGCTATGTCCACAAAATCTCACCAACGTGAGCTTACACATGTCCTGAACAAGGACAATGATAATAGACATGCTAAAGTGACGGGGAATGCACACAAGGCCTCGACAACACTCAAAGGGCAACTAAGAAACTCTGAGAGCAGAAGAAATCATCCTCCCCAGGGAAGAGCACTCTAATCGTCTACCTGATACCAAATGGTCAGCCCTGAAAACATGCTTACAAGTAACATTATACACACTACGCAGGTTTCATTTGTGTATTTTGAAACATACATATAGGTATATAACAATAATTAATGGAAAAAGAGGCCATGAATTTGAAAGACACCAAAGAGGGATATATGGGGGCATTTGGAGGAAGAAAAGGTGGGAACAATTTAATTGTACTTTAATTTTAAAAACTAAAAGAAGCAGTAATTAAAAAAAATGTAACATGCCTGTCATCAGTAAGGCATGGTGGAGAAGGTACATGGAGAAGGGAGCTACCCTCACTGAGGGTTTGTAACCAAGAGATTCATGGAGAAGGGAATCATTGCCCTTAGTTGTGAACCCACCTGGAGCCAATGAGAGTTCGAATCCAGGGTCATACAGATGACCCTGGTTAAACGAAGTGTGTCATAAAATAAAACCAAAAGCCACAAATCAGAGGAAGAGACTGGTAACGAAGGAGAAGGACAGGGATGGGAAGCAGACAAAGGAAGGCAGGGTAATCAGAGTATATTATATATGTGTATGAAACTAAAGAAAATAATTAAGATGTTATAAATTTAAAAAAAATAGCATGCATCGGTCTCAAGCCTAATATTAAAGAGAAACCATTCACTATCTAAACATTAAGTGTGATTTTGTTGTGACATGTATGGATATATGTGTATGTTTGTGTGCACACAGGCACACATGTATGCCAGTGTTCATGTACATGTGTGTGCAAGTGGACCCCAGGGGACAACCTTGAGTGTCTGTCACCAGGGCTATCCACCTCTATTTGATGAGACAGGATCTCTCTCTCTGGCTTCAAACTCACCAGGTATGCTAGGCCTGCTGGCCAGGGAGCCCAGGCACCTGTCTCTCCTTCCCCAGCACTGGGGTAACAAACACACACCTCAAAACCACTCACTTTTGTGTGGTGTCTAGGGATGGAATTCAGGTCACTACGCCTATGTAGTAGCTACTTTACTGATAGTTGTGTCCATTGCTGTAGATTTTTTTGAAGACACAGATTTTTCTTCAAGTTAAAGAAGTTTCCTTTATCTCTAGATTTTTCTTTTCTTTTCTTTCTTTGTTTCTTCATCATGTTTTTGCTTGTTTGTTTGTTTGTTTGTTTGTTTGTTTGAGACAGGGTTTCTCTGTGTAGCCCTGGCTGTCCTGAAACTCACTCTGTAGACCAGGCTATCCTCAAACTCACAGAGATCCTCCTGCCTCTCTGCCTCCCAAGTGGAATTAAAGGCCTGCACCACCACCAACCAGTCTATCTCTAGATTTTTAGAAATAATAATCCAAGCATTGGATTTTTTTAATTCAACCTTTTAAAAGATTTATGTATTATATATGTATGAGTGTTTTGCCTGCATGTTAGTGTGTGCACCACATGCATGCCTGGTGCCCATGGAGTTCAGAAAGGATGTCAGCTCCCCTGGAACTAAGGTTATGGATGACTCTGGGCTATCATGTGTGTTCTGGGAACCAATCCAGGTCCTCTACAAGAGCCACAAGTACTCTTAACTTCTGAGCCATCTCTCTGACCTTCCCAACATTTTTTTAATTCTTTATTCTCATGTTTCTCTTTATTCTTTAATTTGGTAAATTGCTTGGCTTAAGACTTAATATTAAAAGAAACTTCCATACCTGGAATAAAAGTAACTTGATTTTATGATATGTACTATAAATCATTAGGTTGAATTTGTAAATACTTCATTTAAAATTTTTTCATCTTAATTCACAGAAAGCTATTCCTTCTTATATCTTTGCTGTGTCTGAGTATCAGACTCGTAAATTTTATAAATCTGTAGTGGTGGCTCCTTTTTAACTCCTGTTATCTGTAATTGTGTACCTTTATGCTTTTCCTTTATGTATATCCTTCTAGATGTTCATCAATTTGGAAAAAAAGAATCAAATTGGGGGTTTTGTTTTCTTTATTTTGTATGTGTTTTTACATCTTCCATTTCTCTTCTCGTCTTCATTGCGTCTTTCTTGGTATTTTCTTTGGGCTCTGTTTCCTATAGCACTTCTGAAATGAATGCTAGAGTCAACAGCTTTACAGTGATATAAGAATTTTAAGCCCACAAACTCTCAGGTGTATGGTTTTAGTTTTACCCTACAATAAGCTTTATTGCGTCATATTCACATTGTAATTCAGCTGAAAGTACTTTCTAGATTTTATTGTATTGTCTTCTTTGACTCTGGGATAACTAGTGTAGTTTTAAACATTTTGGTTATTTTCTTGTCATTCTGTTTCTGTCTTATTTAATTGCACTAAGACCAAATAACACACTCTATACTATTTCCGTGTTACAGGCCCACATGCGGTCAGTTTGGGTGTGTGTTTGAAGAGAACGTGTTATCTATGGTTGTTGGTCACACTTTTCTGTCTCTGGATGACATCGACCCTGTCGGCAACCTTAGGCATGTCAGCAGGATCTTCTATACACCTGCAATTTTGTCGTTGCTGCTGCTGCCCTTACCTCATCTTTCATTGTTTCAATAAATGAAGGGTGTGCTTTGAAGTTCCCCATACGACTGCAGATTTCCCAGGTTCTCAAATCTTTCTACAAAATTTTCGCCTTGTGTATTTTGAACCTAAATTATTAGGAATACCAGTGTATAGTTATTTTAGCGTCTAGGTCTTTTAACCCTTGTCTTAGTTATTTTTCCTCTTGCTGTGATAAAAGACACTGACAAAGGCACTTTAAGGAAGAAAGAGTGTATTTTTGTGTCACCATTCAAGGGCGCCGTTCATCACGGTGGGGAAGTCACAGTGGCAAGGGCTGATGCAGCAGGCAGCATTGCATCTGCAGTCGAGAAACTGAGAGTAGTGAATGCTGGTGTCCAGAGAGTTTCCTCCTTCTCATGGGTCCAGGACAGCACTCACAGGATGATGCCACCCACATTCCAAGTGGGCCTTCCCGGCTTAACTAACTTAATCAAGACAACCCCTCACAGGCATACCCTGAGGCTTTCTCCTGGGTGATTCTAGGTCCCCGGCCTGTTGATAAATACATTAGCCATCATGACCCTGGTCCCCTTACCAATTTTAAGTGTCTCCTTTTCCTTATTTATAGCAATGCTTCTTGGCTTTAAAGTTATTTTGGTTGCCATCAGATTAGATTGATTTTGCTTCACATTTGTATGGTTCAACTTTTAACTTTCAACATTCTTTGTCTTGACATTCAAGCTATGTCTCCTCTAAGTATTTATAAGGTAGTGCAGTCATTTTAAAAAATGTTTTGATAACTTTTGATTTTTCATTGGAGAATTCAGCCTAATAGCATTAAATATACTGCTGATAAATTAGAGTTCATGTTTAGTGCTACTGTTTCTATTTCTGTTCTACTTACCATTTCTTCAGTATAGTCTATGTTAACTTCCCCCTCCTTCTTGGATCCAGTTATCTCTCTATTGCCTTGCTAATTATATATTATTGACCCACAGTTCAAGCCAATTATTATATGTTATTGGCTCACTGTTCTTTTAGTTTATTTACTAATTTGCTATATATATTCTTGGTTTATAGAGTATAAATTAATTCTTTTACCATTATCTAGACAATTTTAGGTCATTAGAATACTTTAATTTCATTTACCTTGCCATCACTTTTTAAATTATTATTTTAATGCATTTAATTGTACATATAATTTAAGTTTCATGAGCCAGTATCATTTTGTTTCATATTTATATTTGTCTGCCTGTTCTTTACTGTGGCCCATGGCTCTGCTGTATTTGGGGGTATCTTCCTGTGATCCTTTTGGTTTTTCCTCTCTTTATTGCTTTACTTCAGTTTCAGTCTGTTGATGAACAATCTTCTCGGTGTTTGTCTGGGAACATCTTCAGTTCGTATTATCTTTGAATGATATATTTGCTGTGTATAGAATTCTAGATGGACAGTTACTCTCTTTCAATTGTCCTGGGAACTTTGAAGGCTACCTAATAATTTTAGGAAATTTAAACAGAAGGGGGCTTATTAAACTGTGTTTTATTGTCTGAGACTTTGATGATTACAGGGCTCCAAATCACTATTCAGGTTTCTCATTCAATCATAACTTGAAACTTTATTTTCATCATATACTAAGTTTCTATTTATATTTAAAATTATTTCTAAATTTAACATTCATAAATTCTATTTTTGGTACAGAAACAAGGTATTTATTTTGATGTGTATGTACATATGAATGTCCACATGTGTGTTTGTACATGTGTGTCTATGTGGTGTGTCTGTGTATGTGTTTGTATATGTTGTATATTACATCTTACTAATGCTCAAAAGCATAAGCTTTTTATTGATTCTATAAATGACCAACATTTCACAATATTGACTGGAATTTTCCAAGTTTCCACACAGCATTTCTCAAGTAGTATTATCCCTTTCAACATTTTAAGATAGACAAATCAGATAAACAGTAATGATAATTTTATCTTTTCCCAACATCCAAGCCATTTTGTATTAAAGTAGTTACAATATAAAGACAAACACTAAAGAGGTCTATACAGATAATACCATTTGACATAAAAAACTAATGAAAGCAAACTACATGTATAAACTTTGAAAATATTACCCTACGTAAAAGACACTTGATGGGTGATATCATTCTGTATGCTGTGAATATGTGTTGCTCTGATTGGTTGATAAATAAAGCTGTTTGGCCAATGATGAAGCAGAATAAGGTTAGGCGGGACACTCTAACCAGAAAGAGAGGAAGGAGAAAGACAGAGAGAGGAGACGCTGCTAGCGGCCACCAGAAGAAGCAAGATGTAAAGGTACCAGTAAGCCACAAGCCACATGGTAAGGCATAGATTTATAGAAATGGGTTAATTTAAGATGTAAGAGCTAGCTAGCAAGAAGCCTGAGCCATTAGGCCATATCGTTTGTAAATAATATAAGCCTCTGTGTGTTTATTTGGGTCTGAGTGGCTGCAGACTAGATGGGACACAGGAAAACTTTCAGCTACAGACACTAGTTACCAAAGATCCACTATTGCATGATTACGTTCATATGGAAGCCCAAGATGAGGGAATCCATAGAGATGGAACATAGATTAATAATTGCTATAATAATAATTAATTAGGGTAAAGGTGAAGGAAGAGATGTGGATATTAGTGTGAGAGTGTTAGCTAGAGGGCAGAGCACCCCTCTTCAGGTGATTGAAGCCATCTAAAACTATGGCGACTAGGAATAAATGAATTCATACAGTATATGAATTAGATCTCAGTAACACAGTCTTTAAAAATAAGAGTTACGTTTTTGGTTCTGAGCCTAGCCTTTAATGGCTGAGTTACACAGTGGAATACTACTCTGTTGTTTAAAAAATTACATCATGAAATTTCCAGGCAAATAGATGCAACTAGAAAAAAAATGATCCTGAGTGAGGTAACCCTGATCCAGAAAGACAAACATGGTATGTTTTTCTCTGTCCCACTTGGTCCCTCGGACCCACAGCTGCTTATAAAATAATCACTCAGAGGTTTAGTATTAATTACAAACTGTTGGATCTATGACTCAGGCTTATTGATAGCTAGCCCTGACATCTTAAATTAACACTTTTCTATTAATCTATATTTTGCCAGGTGGCCATGGTGTTACCAGTCTGCTGGCATCTTACTCCTTGGACAGCAGGATGGTGTCTGCCCTGACTCCGCTTCTCTTCTCTCTGTCTCTCTGCTGGGATCTCTCACCTGGCTCTTATCCTGCCTTACCATTGGCCAAAGCAGCTTTGTTTACTAACCAATGGGAGCAACACATATTCACAGCATACAGAAAGACCATCACACAGCAGGTATGTGTAGTGGGTAGCCATTACGCTCCAGCTACAGGTATGTATTTATTTATAAGTGGATATTAGCTGTTGAATAAATTATAATCAATCCACAATACACAGACCCAGAGGGGTTAGGTAAAAAGGAGGGCTCTATGGGGGGGACACACTGACCTCCCAGGGAAGAGGAAATTGAATTGATTTTGGTAGACAGCCAGCCATTATGCAGAAAAAGAGTCTAAGTTGGAGGTCTCCATCGGATCCCTCCCCCCAGAGATTGGAGACTCATGCAAAAGAGGGAGAGGAAAGATGGCAGGAGTCAGAGGGGATGGAGGACACCAGGAGAACGTGGACCACTGAATCAACTGAGCGGGGCTCACGTGGGTTCACAGAGACTGAAGTGGCAAGCACTGGAGCCTGCATGGGTCTGGATGGTGTCTGTGCTGGGTCCTCTGCAGATGTTATGACTGTGAGCTTGGTGTTCTTGTGAGACTCCTAACAGTGAGAGTGGGTGTGTCCCTGACTCCTTTGCCTGCTTGTGGAACTCTTTTCCTCCTGTTGGGTTGCCTTGTCCAGACTTGGTATGAGGGCTTTTTGCCTTGTCTTATTGTATCTTGTTTTGTACTGTTTGGCTGTCGTCTCTTGGAGGCCTGCTCTTTACTGAAGAGAAAAATGAAGGTGGGGGCGTGTATCTGTGGTAAGCTAGGAGGAGTGGAGGGAGGGGAAACTGTGGTCGGGATGTTATTATATGAGAGAAGAATCTATTTTCAATTGAAGAAAAATAAATTTTTTAAAAGAGTTATGGTAAATCTTATCTTTGTCTTGCTGACACTAAAAGAAAAACGTTTTAAGAGAGCGTTTTCACAATATATGAATGGGGGTTGAGTTTTACAGACACTCATTTTGCTCTAAGGCTCCATTCCCAACATTCTGTGCTTTAATGTGTGTGATAAGAGGCTAGTGTAGCATGAATCTTAAAGAGTCTTATTAATAAAAACAAACCCAAGGCCAGGTATTGGGGTGAACGCTGGAAGATCAGAGAGACAGAACAAGCCACAGCTAACCTCACCTTGCCAATTCCTCAACTGATCCTGTTTCCTCAGACTGGAAGCCTCTGAGTCCTTATCCAGAATGAATCTCAGTTGAACTATGCTGCTCAAAAGCCTAAAAGCTTAACCAGGCCAAAAGTTTAACCAGACTAATTCCTAGTATTCACACTTTATATACCTTTCTGCTTTCTGTCCTCACTTCCTGGGATTAAAGGCTCACTTCCTGGGATTAAAGGTGTGAGTCACCATGCCTGGCTGTTTCCAGTGTGGCTTTAAAATCACAGAGATCCGGATGGATCTCTGCCTCCCAAGTGATAGGATTAAAGGTGTGTGTGGCACCATCTTCTGGCCTCTGTATCTAGTGGCTGTTATGTTCTCTGACCCCCAATAAGTTTATTAGGGTGCCCATTATTTGGGGGAATACAATATCACCACAGGCTAGAACACCAAAAATTGCACTTATTAGATGCTTGCCAACTGGTTTCTAGTCGGGTTTGCTAGGGGAACCCACTGGTAGAAGACTAGAAATCTGGAGAATGGAAGAAACACTTCCTTCTTCGGATTCCTGATGGTATCAGTGCCAGAGACAGTGTAGTCTGAGCACAGAGCAGTATCGAGGATAACAGCAGCAAGAGCAGCAGCAACTGTAGGTTATGAGTTTAGGCTTCTGCATTCTGCCCAGCAGCAGATTCTAAAACACAGGGTCCTCCGTGGTCCTGATGGGAACATGCTCCTCCAACCTAAGGATGCTGTGCAGTTACTGCACTTACTGTGTTAGTTAACCTTCCACAGTACGCTTGTCACCAGTTCTGGTTTTAAACTTCTGTCTAGTTAATGTAGAGCCGTTAGTATTTCTCTTGAGTCACCCCTAATAGAGTAAGAATTTTTTCTATTAGCATTTAATAGTAGTTCTTACCATAATGAGTATTAAATCAGCTGTATTTTTTAATTTGTTAAAGAAATCACTTGTTTCTTTCTATGGGCATAGTGACTAAATAAAATATATGAAGAAATTTCCTAACAGGGAATCGTTTCTTGTGCCTAACACAGGGTCATTGGTACAGGCAATCTAGTTGAGAGATGTCCTCAGAACACTAGATGAAGGAAGGACAGGCAGGAAGGATACATTGATGTCTGAGTTCTGCAGGCAACTGGGGTTGAAGCCTCCTAGATATCTTCAGAGGACTTGTATACCATGGATCTTGGAATGCCTCCTCATTGAGTTTTAACTCTGGTGATGGATGGTCCTCTCTGAGGACATTAGCTGCCCTATATGTCGTCTAGGCTTGGAAAAGCACCAGGGAGGGTGAAGTGTGGTGGAAGTCACAGGTGGACATGTGAACTAAGCTAAAAGTCACAGGTGAGCAAAGGGATGAAGTAGAAGTCACAAATGGACAATGGAGTGTAGTAGAATTCACAGGTGAGTGAGTGTAATGTGGCAGAAACCAGAAATGGGGATGAGGGGTGTGGTAGAACCCTCAGGTGAGCAGGCAGGATGTGGCGTCAGCCACAGGTTGGCAGGCAGGTATGATGTGAGCAAAGCATTAGGACTTCTTCTTTTTTTTTACAAATTTGCATGTCATATTGTTTTGTTTGAACATTAGAGTCATTATAAAATAAATCGGTAAGCTTCAAAATACTTAAGACAGCTAGCATCTATTTCAGCAAAATTTTAGAGAACTAACCTTTTTCATTTATTAATTTACTAATTTTTAATTAGCATACAAATGGGTGAGGTTTGTGCACAATACCCAGAGATCTCACCCAATGAAAAAACTTGCTGAATTTCTCAGCTTCTAGTGGTTACCAGAAGCAATTGAATTACTCACTGGATAATTCAGTGACAGCATATCAGGGCACATAAAATATTCCTTATGTTAATAAACAGAAAAATACACCCGAGGAAGGACAGCAAATGCAGAGGTTCCCCTGAGGCAGTAGAAAACGATGTTTACGTTTGGATGGGTTTTTTTTTTCTTGTCATAAAAATCATTTTAATATTTTTACATGAGATGTTTTGACTTTCTCTTCAGTGCTAAACCATTTTTCCCTTCAAACGGCTCACCTAATAGACATGCAAAAGTGCTCTGGAGCCTGTTCTCACACGGTTACAGCACCAAGAAAATTACTTTACACCAGCCGCTGACAACCAGTGTCCCTCTCAGGGGCGCATAATGAGAGAACTGTCAGGCATGATGAGTGTCCAGTACAGAAGTATTTAATTAATGAGCTCTTGTCTTGCCTCTAGGTAATTCTTCACAGGCCTAAGGACACGGATAGAACACCCGCTGATCAATCTACAGAGGTTTTTTTTTTTAGAATCAAAACCATCCTTGCTGCTGAATTTCAATTTTTATTTCTTTAAATCAAAGTTACCTGCACTTAAGTTTAAATCTATTTTAATCTCTTTTTAACATGCTTAAAATTTTAAAGGAGTAGGCTAACAAAATTTGTAGTACTTTATATTTTAGATATTATGTCTACATTAAAAGCATGGGAGAAAGCTATAAGATTTATCTTCACCCTAAAGAACTGTTATTTATTCATTAAAATAGTATAGGTAGATAGATAGATAGATAGATAGATAGATAGATAGATAGATAGATAGATAGATAGATAGACTAGAAAGCAGAAGCATGTATGTGTGGGGTATTTATTTATTTATGTCTTATATCTGTCACAGACTCTTTGTAATGTTTCCACAGTCCCAAATTGAACCACCCAATATCCTGGTCTAGAATAATTCTAGATTGCTCTAGAATGGTCCTTTCTTATATCAAGGTGATTTGTGATTTCCTGAAGAATCTCAGTCTCAAGAGCTTGCCAATGTTCCCTTTTAGAACAATGGACAGTGCCCCATCCTAGGGAGCTTGTCTCTGGTAAGTACTACAAAATGTTGTCCATACAAAATCTATGGGTCTTATGCATGAGGATTGAGGATGGGGTGCAGAACTGAATGCAGGGAAGTATTGACCCAAAACCAAGATCTCTGGACTTCCAATATAGTGCTTCTGTGTATCAACTGAGTCACCAAAGGAAGCACAGGAAGTGTGCCTTTCCCATGGCCATTGTCCTGCTTGGCCACCAATCCATAAGAATTCTTCAGTTCCTACAGATGTTAACTGTCTTTAAGTAGAGTAAACTGTCGTTATAACTCGTAGAGATTGACTCCTTTCAGATCATTATGGTGTTTAATAAAACCAAATTGTGATGTTATCCTTGACTTCATCTACATTCTAAAGACTTTCATTTTTGTAATATCAATCAATTATCCACTTACTACATTCAGAATAATACAGGACAATTTTATTTAAATGAATTCTAGGTATAATGAAGTTAATTTTATAGGAGAAATCGTTGATGATTACTCTTTAAAAACATGAAGACTATCATGTGGTATAACAATGTCTATACCCTATATAAAAATATTGATGGAATAAATTTACATTTTATAAAGCAATAAGAGAACATCTTATATTTTAAAATACAAGTAAAAATAAATGCGCCTGAAGATTATTGTGTTAAGTGAAAAAGTCAGATTCAAAAAGACAAATATCACAGTTTCTGTCATTTGTGGATCTTAGATGATATATAGATACATAAAACCAGGTGTATACAGAATGTAAAAGGAGAAGCAAGACTGTCATGGGGGAAGGAATATAATTAGCAGAACAGAGGAGGTGAATATGGTTAAGAGTATGAGATATTTGTATGACAATGTCTTTGTGAAAGCCATAACTATGTACAATAAACATGCACCACTAAAATTTTATTTAAAAAGAACATATTCCACATCTCCTGCTGTCAGTTTCTCAGTGATATCCCTTAACATTTTTTCAAATTAAGTTCAATGTATTCAAATGATAAAAAAAAAACTCTTTTGCATACTTATAACTTAAAGAATTCTGCACCAGAATACGCCATGCACTTCAGAAATGGAAACCAGAGACCCCTGAGCAGGAACTGACCCAAATGCTCCCTCCATGAAGACCAGATGGCACCATGCAAGCTTCCAAAGCAGGGAAGCAACCGACAGTCCTGCCCAGCTATGACACCTATGAACCACACCAACCATCATCACAACACAGTCACCCTAAGGATGCAGCAGCACACGTGCCTTGGTGGTAATCAATCGATCTCTAACTGGACTTAAAACCTGCTCAACCAGAGGGAAACCACGCCTGGTACTGGAAACCCAGCTAACTACTCAGGGCTGGTGACGTCATGAATATTGGAGGAGATTCTGTAACCACCGCCTTACTAAATGAGCATGCTCTCTAACAACAATCTAAATATTTGTCCTTATACCCACCCTTCATCAAGGAAATATCTCTGTGAAACAGAGACCACTACGGAAAACCACAACCAATTAAAATGCAGAGTTATGAAGCCAATTCTAGTGGATTCATCCATAAACCAACTCCTGTGCCTAATGCTCAGGAAATGTTGTGGGCGAGAGGGGGAAAAGGGAGTAAGAGCCAGAGGATCAAGGAGTTTGCTGTAAGACTGTATCTCCCAGTAATGTCAGAAGCTACACCCATAAAGCCTCACCAACATGACTGCCTAAACATGAGCTGAACAAGGAGGACACCAATGGATATACCAAAGTGTATGGGGGAAAGTCCAGTAGGCCTTAACCTTCCCAAAGAACTGCAGGCAACTAAGGAATACTGGGCATGGGAGAAACAGTCTTCCCCGGAGAAGTGCATACCAATTGGTTGTTCAGTGCCAAATAGTCAGCCCCCAAAAAATTATATAGCCATAAAAAGTAACATTATGTGGACTGAGCAGGTTATATTTAGGAATACATGTGTATATACATATATTGAGCAGGTTATATTTAGGAATATGTATGTATATACATATACTGAGCAGGTTATATTTAGGAATATATATATATATATATATATATGTATATACATATACTGACCAGGTTATATTTAGGAATAGATATGTATATACATATACTGAGCAGGTTATATTTAGGAATACATGTGTATATACATATATTGAGAAGGTTATATTTAGGAATATGTATGCATATACATATACTGAGCAGGTTATATTTAGGAATACATGTGTATACATATATGCATGTAATAACAATTAGGAAAAAAGGAGGACAGGGCTTTGAAAGAGAGCAAGGAGGAGTATAGGGGAGGGTTTGCAGGGAGGAAAGGGAAGGGAGAAATGATGTGATTAGAATCTCAAAAAAATCAGCAGCACCACCCAAAATATTGCACAACTTATGATGACTTCAACAGGCATCCAGGTCTCAAAGCTTGTTTTGAAATAAAGTTTGGAGGGTCGCTATGGCTGGTATCTACTGGACCTGGCCAGCAACCGTGCTTCAAGAGCTAAATATTTTATTATTGTTCTTACAGATCTCCCCAGACCTTATTCTCATAGCCACAACATCTCTTCCTAGTTGTCTTCTTCAGGGGTGGCAACCACCCTCCCGCCACATTCATCTTGCATCCAAACCATTCCTGGATTGGACATGGCCCTTCTGTGCCAGCTAGCTTTGCGTAACTGTGACAAAAATAACTGGGGAAACTACTTGAGGGACCACAGAGGTTTTGGCTCCTGTGTCCGGAGGGCTCAGTCCACAGCTACTTGGCCCTGTGCACTTAGACATCATGGTAATAGGAGAGTCTTTACCTCATAGTAGACAGAAAGCAAAGAGGAAGAAGAAAACCAGGGACCTAGAACAACCTTTGCAGGCACACACCCTCGTCACCTATATCCTCCCAAATAGCATCACGAGCTGCGGGCCACCTTTGTAACTAAATGAGCCAGTGGAGGACATCTCAGATTTGACCCAGAGTCACTCACATTATCTTAGATATAAAAGGACTTTGTTTGCTAAACTGAGATGTTCCAGGAGATCCTCACCTCCAGGACTCAAAAAAATACATCAACAGGTTCTCTCTCTCTCTCTCTCTCTCTCTCTCTCTCTCTCTCTCTCTCTCTCTCACTCACTCTCTCTCTCTCCCTCCTTCCCATCCTCCTTTTTCATCTCATTCTGCTTCTCCCTTTCTCTTCATATACATATATCTGTATATGTGTATGTGTATGTATATGTATGCAAGCATACATATAGGTAGGTATATAAGTATATCTTTGTTCTTTCCTCTTCCCCTATGTATCTCTCAATACATTGGCTTCATTGTCTACATATGTGAGTCAGGTAAATGGAGGAAATGACAACCACTGCTGTGAAGAAAGGGAGGAACAGGAAAAGGGATTTGGGGATAGAGGGATCCAAATCAGAATCTGGGTTCAACAAGACCCAAGGTGATTCACATATACCTTGAAATTGGAGTTTTTCTCCCACGAACACCACAAGGAGGCACAGTAGAATTATAGAAAGAGGAAGACAGAATATATTCACAAAACATGGCGGCAATTGGATGCAGCTTTCTTTTGTTAAATCTTCAGTGAAAATAAATTAATGACTTTTTCCATATCTTTCCTCATTATCATAAACCTTAATGTGCACTAAAATATTAGTAGGGAATGTTGGGGAGAAAGCACAGCTTGTAAAATGCTTGTTGTGCAAACATGAGAACCTGGATTTGATATCCAGAACCCATGTTAAGGAGCTGGGCATAGCAGTGAGCGTGTAACCTTGGCACTGGGCAGGCAGAGCCATAGGGCTTGCTGACTCACTAGCCTAGCCTGCTTGTAGAGTTCTCTACTGAAGAGTGATCCTGTCTCAGAAACCCAAGTAGAGAGTGCGTGAGGAATCACACACAAGATTGATCTCAGACGTCCACATAATCACACATGCATGCACCCCACACCCTCAGATACAAACATGCACATTTGTATGCACCTCACACCCCCAGACACAAATATGCACACATGTATGCACCCCGCACCCTCAGACACAAACATGCATACATACCTGCACCCTATAACACCAGAAGGCACAAACATGCACATATGTATGCACCCCATACGCCCAGACACAAACATGCATACATACATACATACACACAAAAAGTATTTTAGGAAAAATTACAACTAGCAGTAACTACATGGTCCAGCTATACCATTTCTGGATACAACAGAGATGCCTTACGTGCCTATGTTTTCTCAGTGCTATTCACAATTCAGACTAGGTACCAGTAAATGGATAAAGAAAAATGGGAGCTATATGTGGGCTATTATTTACTTATACAAAAGAATGAAATCATGAGAAGTGGATGGAAGTGGGGATCATTGTGTTGAAAAGAAATAGAAAAAAATAAACCAGAATAAGAAAGGCAAAAATCATGTTTACACTTGTGTGTGGTGTCCAGACAAAAAGGCGGGTGATGACAATCAAGAAAAGGAAACATTTGTAGGTCACTCTGAAGTTTCTTGTTTTTTGTAGTTCCCACCTTCCTTTATCAAGACTAATATCCGATTTGGGTATTTTTATTCTCACTTTTTTATTTTAGAAATTACCTATATGTAAGGATTTCTGTTAGGCAGACAGAAAGCCACATCTAAGTGTCAGAACTGGCCTCTGACCTCGGTGTAGTAGCTTTCGTTCTTCCAGCACATCTGCTTCCTAGGAATGTGGACAGTAGTAGTCAAGAGCATGGATCAGAAGACAGACTGGTCAAAAATCTGTCTGGCACTTACTGCCTTAATCTTGGTCCCCTCGTCTGTAAATAGTGTTCATCATAATTTTAATAAGAATTAAATGAAGCCGGGCGGTGGTGGCGCACGCCTTTAATCCCAGCACTCGGGAGGCAGAGGCAGGCGGATCTTTGTGAGTTCGAGGCCAGCCTGGTCTACAGAGCGAGATCCAGGAACGGCGCAAAGCTACACAGAGAAACCCTGTCTCGAAAAAAAGAAGAAGAAGAAAAAAAAAAGAATTAAATGAACCTGACATCCGTTATTCACTATGTGTACTTTTGAAATAAATATGTCAGGCCAAAACTCTCCATCATCCCCCAACACTTGTTTGTGGCTAATGGGCTCAGGGAAGGATGGATAGGCATTGCTCAGGAGAGTGTCGGACCAGCCAATCGACTTGGGCCACATTTCCTTTCCATCTCTGACGAACTGCTTCTTCAAAACATGAGGTTGTAGAAAGAATTCCTCTAAGCCAACAAAAGCGACTCTGACCAAGCTTGACATACCAAACAAGAGCTTGTAAAGTCCCCACCACTTCAACATTAAGAGTTGGAGCTGGAGAAAAGGCTCAGTGGTTAAAAGCACTTGCTGCTCTTCCAGGGAAACCCGAATTCCTTTCACGGCACTCACAACTCACCACGGCTAAGGCTGTGACTCCAGTTCCAGAAAATCTGACACCCCCACACACTCATGTACATATACACACATACATAACTAAAAGTAAAAGGCTGAAAAATATCCAACCCAAAAACCAGTTTAAGTTGCTTATGGATTTGAGGGTCTAGAAAAATACAATTATCTGTTTGTATTCTTGGCAAATGACTTTTTTTTCTGACTCCTTTACCAGGTTGTTGGGAATATTCAGCGAATAAACTCGATAAACACTCAGAAAATGTCTCGTTCAAAGCCAATAAGCAGTATTATCACCAGAGAGCACTCTGACGTAGGCTAAGGAGGTCAGAGGTTCTGGGGACCCTGGAAAGCACACCCAGGTGAGAGGATGTGGGTGCCTCCACTCCCATCCCTAGTCAACACACCAATGGACATACATCGCACATGCAACCAAGAGACATGGACACTAGAAACGGGTAGAATAAGGGAGTGACAATGTTAGAGGACAACCGACAGATGGGTCTGAATTATTTGACCTTTGCCAATTCACATTCTCCCTAATTCCTCTACCTGAATATATCCCCTTTATAAATAGCATTTTGATGCCTAGCTGCAAGGGACACTCAGCACCAGGAAAGTATTATAGATTCATAATCATTCTAATAATTTTGTATCTTAGCAAGTGCCCCAGCTCACGGTGTGCCGTAACTTCAGCAGCCCAGAAAATGTTATAATTTGTTCAAACCATAGTTGCTGTTATTTCTAAATGCTAATAAATGCCGTTTACTTGGGGGGGACTCTGAAAAATATGTGAGCTGTGCAAGTGCGCCATCTGCTGGCCATGGAGACTCAGACTGCGTACACAGCTGTGCAGCTGAGACCTGAGCATCCAGGAGGGTACTCACCAGCCAAAAGCTTGAAATGAAACGAGCTCACGTTGCTTCCCCCAACTGAATACCTCATTTCTCAGGGTGCCTGGCCTTTACTTCCCCTGACACTAGCATCTTGGGAGAAAACACAATTGAATGCATCTTGGAAACAAAATGACTGTGAGATATCATTTATTTTAAATGCTTCATTTATGCATGAGAGAATTGAGGTGCCCAGAGTCATACAGTTTTCCCAAGTTGTTCAGACAGTAGTATGTGAGAAAGTGAATAAAGATGAGGTGTGAGCCACAACAAAGAAAATGTCCCAACTAGTTTGCTGGACCACCCTCACAGTCTGTAGATCCAAGTCCATTAGGCATAGTTTGCGAAGAACTTTGATTTCATACCTTGTACCCATATAAAAACATCCTGGTTGTGAGTTTCTCTGTGTTTTGTTTTGTTTTGTTTTGCACTAATGAAAGAGGAAACAAGTTGGGACACTTTTTTTTTTTTTTTTCACTTCCCAAGAGGCCGGCAATCTAGCGATTCAGTCACAGCTCTGCCCTGGCAGCCAACGGAGAAAGAATAATGACTTCTCAAGCCAAAAACCGTTTGTTCTGCTTCTTTGACACATCTCTTTTAGTTTAACAGGGCCAATTAATTTTTTTAAATGGATTTTAACCCAATATCGTCCTCTTTTCTTGGGTAGCATGCCCCTCAAATGCTGACACTCATTGACTTTGGGCAGTGGAGAGTGCCGTCCAACAGAGGGCAGTAGTGGGCAGACACAACCCCCTGGTTCTGCCTGGCTCCCTCCCTCAGGTAATAGACTAAAAATTATTATAGCACGCCGCAACCATTCCGACACTCTTCTGAGAGGAGGTGCATTGGTTTTAGACGCCAAAGTTAATCTGAAAAGTCAGTGACCTGACAAGAATAAACACCGGTCCTTAATTCTTATTTCCCTTGCCTCGGGACTCCAGGATGTCTCCACAACAAAGTTCCTTCTCCACATGAGAGTCAAGCGTTGTTGAATCCGTCTGTAAACAAGGCCGGCAACTAGCAAAACAAAAAACACTAAACACAATCCAAAGAATCCCTCAGGGAAACAGCTTCAAGAATCTTGAAAAATCATACCTATTTTTGTTTGTAATGTGCAAAATTATTACAAGTATGTTCACCAAGAGGACTATTGATGGATGGCTCACGATTTAGCTAAATTCAATGAACCACACACTGAGCCTATCCCAGTAGGTGACTCATGCATTTTTTATTTCAAGTATCAAGTGTTTGCCAAAAACAGTATTTAAAAAAAAAAAGTAACGGAAATTGTTGTGAAAGAGCTCGTGAATGGGGTAGGACTACCCACCAGCAGGCTCGTTCGTGCTCTGACCACTTAGGTGAGATTTGGTGGCGCGACTTCAGGCAGCGCTCCGCAGACAGGAGCTCACCACAGCAACGCTGGCGGCCTGGGGACCAGCTCTGCCCCTCCACTGTGTGCTCATGTCCCCTGGGTGCCCACATCTCAGCAAAGACCAGAGAACTCTCCAGGTGCCCCGGTAATGTGTATGAGAGGTGGGGGACATACAGGTCTTGCTAAAACATCTCGGAAATGAATACATACATTCGGTACCTAGATATTTTCTGTCGGGCTTCGCTTTTCCTCTCCCGTTGCTGTTAAGTTTATAAAAACTAATTATCAGAGGGGAAATGGAGGCGTGAAAGCTCACCCAGAAGAAAGAAGGAAAAGGCCTCCTGGTGGCTGCAGCCAGGCCGCCCTGAAATGCGCCGACCTGGTCTGAATTGAGAAGTTGAGCAAGGTCAGGCCTGGTTAGTACTGGGAAAATGACTGCTGGCAAGGAACAGTTAAAGGGTGTACAGTACACCTCACTCTGACCATTCGCGTTTTCCTACGTGAGTAGTCCGCTAGTGGCCATTCACAAAGCCCCGGGTGAGAGTCTTACTTCCTCAGGCCTCTTCACCAATCAACAAAGGACACTTTCATAGGCCCCACTACCCAGCTGATTTTCTCTTTAAACAGAAAAAAAAAATCCCTGAATTCACTGATGACCCAATAATATTCTTTTAGAGTTCAGATATTTGGCTCTTTTAATAAACACTTGTAGCTGTGATATATTTCAAGGGGGAATTATTTCAGCACTTGCAAGTGCTTTATTCAAAGGGTGTGAGAAGGAGAGGAGACAAATTCCCCAATATTTGAATTTATTTCTAACGATAACTATTCTTCTAAGTCACAAATAATGACTGTTTGGAGACTATACGGCTGTTTCATCTGTTTATTATTGCAGACCAGTAAGCATGCATTATCTTTTCGTGATCCTAGAGATTCCCCCCACCTCCATACACTGTGGACATTACTTCTTTAGGTAGGTTTTTTAAAAAGAAATGCAGCAGAAACTTAGTAGGTCAACTCACTGTTCTGAATTCTATGGTCACTCCTTGTAGGTTTCTGGTCTCTTGTTGCTTAGCAACATCCCAGAGATATAATTTCCATCTAGTGGTGGAATCAAGTACTTCTGTACTCTGTTAACATCATGATAGACTGATCTCTAGCTACCCCACACAGCTAAGGGTATGCTATTTCATTCTTAGAAATAGAAAGAAAAACAGACAGGCAAGGCATTTTCTTTTTTGCATGCCTTTTTTTCCCTGCTTATCAATTGCCACATAACACACTAGTCTAAAAACAGTTCCTTCCACGACCTTTCACAGGCCTGTTTGACAAGACTCCGCTGGATGGTTATGTCTTTTGATCATTAGCTGAGGTTTGGTGGCATGAGCAGTGAGACCCCTCTGAAAGCCAACCCCAGTGGTTTCTCTTGTAAACCTGCTATTTGGGCTGGGACCATTGAGCAGCTGTGGATTGGATTGACATCTGTCTTGTCACATGGCTGGCTCAGAAATCACATCCTTGACTTGTAGGAAGAGTGGGTCAGAAAGGTAACGCCAACGGTCCATTTGTGTTCTAGCTGACCCTCCTCTAGAACTGGTTGTGAATGGTTTTGATGTTTTTATGAGTATCTGCCGATCGTACACTCTTATTCTCTGTACCCTAATTGGCCACTGACACCTCCTTCACTTTGGCACACCGTTGCCCCATGTACAGGGTTGTCTCTGCAGAGCCGGCCTCAGATTCAAGCTTGACGTCTCCCAGATCTGACCTTCCGGAGCTGGTGAACTCTGAGGGTTTTCCTTTGAGGTAGCCCCCCAAATCATATAGCATTGCACCCACCACTTTCCATTGGTCAAAAGGAAGTTGGATGAGCATGTTGGCTTCAAAAAAAGAGAACAATGCAGAGCAAATAAGTGCTGGAAAGCAGACGACGCACTGAAGGCAGCTTTAAGAGTAACATGGCAATGGTCACCGTGGGCCCTTCCTGAAGGTTAGAACCATGGGATTTAGCTGACGTTGGAACTTTTCACATCTCAAACTCAAGATTTCCTTATCCTTGGAGTCTTCCGGTGAATTTTCTGCATTTCCTGTGGAAATAACAGAACTTCTAGTTCAGGAAATAACAGAACTTCTAGTTCCAAATGCTGCCGGGACTGTTGAGTCCATGCTTTTACCACACCTAAACTTGGAGCCCTAAATCCTTCAAAGGGCTAGATTCATTAGGAAATTCCATTTCTCACAGGTATTCATCTGATACTTGAGAATTCCTAGAACCATATCTCTAGCATTGTTTTATGATTCAAAATTTCCCATAGGGCTCTTAGGAATGGAAGCTTTAGGTTTTCTGAATCCATTAACCATGAACAGCTGTATGTCAAGATCCTAGAGGTTAAACTGTTTCTTAAAATAGCAACAGTAAGCCTTTCCTATGTGTCAGACACTGTACTCTCTACTTTACAAATTGTAGCACATTTTCAAAGGCAATAGCAATCATAAGAGGTAGTAACCATTACTGTTTATATATACAGATTGAGGCCCAAAAAGGTTAAGGAACATGCCTCATCTGCCAAAGCAAATGAATAGGAGGAGCAATACAGTCTGCTTGCAGAACCTCTAACCCCTAATGACCACACAATGATACTCCATAAACTGGACAATAGGTGTTGCTGATGAGAAAAGACATTCCTGTGATTGAGAAAAGTTCCTCCAGTCAACAATTAAATCACCAAAATGTTAGATGTTGTCTTAGTCCACTCGGGAATATAAAACACTACAATCTGGGCAATTTGTAAACAACACAATTCATTTCTTGTAATTCTAGAGGCTCAGGAAGTAAAAGACAAAGGAGCCAGCAGATTTGGTGAACTCCTGGTTCTTAAACAGCACCTTCACACTGGACCCTCTCACAGAGGAAGAGATGAGTGAGTTCCCTTGGGCCAGTTGTATTAACAGCACTAAACCCATCTGTGAAGGCATTGCTCTCACGACATAATGGTGTAACAAAAGGTGAGGGAGTAAGATTTAAACCTTGTATGTGTGGGGCTCTTCTGTAGGAACCCCGACACTCAGGCTGTAGCAGATTTGTTGGAAATGCTCATATCTTGCTGCCTTACCCACGGGTAGATTAATATCTGCTGCGTGACATGATAGCAAGTGAGTGCTGACCAGTGGTATTAGACTCAAAACAGTCCTGGGATGTGCGGTGATTGAGTCTGTGTGGTTGAGACCATGTCAGAGAAGAGACCATGATGCCAGACAGAGTGCTTTCCCAGAAGCAATGCCATCTGTGGCTCAGCCTGTGTCTAACTGTGTGATTGATAGATGGAGGTCCACTGGAAACCATGCCTGCTGTGAGTAGACCTCCACCAGAGAAAGGCTATAATTCTGTACTGTCAGGATGGGAAGCAGTAAGGGTGAACAAATTCCTAGAATGTTTCTAGATGGAGTATTACTATTTGAAAGAACGTTTTCTTGCAGAGGGAAATCCAAGGCTTCATTTGAGTCCTTTACTGAAGTAGAACCTTAGCTTGACTGAAAGAATAAAGTATCCTCAGGGATTCCATGAAAATCTTGCTTTGAGATTGGTATGGTCATTTAGCCTATGAACAGAATAAAAACTAACAAAGAAGAGCTCACAGGTGACTGAAGACATACAAAATACAGTAAACCCATTGTTTATAGTCCAATAATGCCAAACAGACACACATTAGAATAAAAAGGCAATCTTTTGAGAGGATTGACCTACCCAAATGTATCTACCTTAAAGAATATTCTTAATTGAGAATGCTTTAAATTAAGATCCACACATTTTTGGCCAATAAGACATGAACTTAAAAAAAAAGTCAGTGTTGAGGGAGAAGAAAAGAAGGGTCTATAATAGGAAAACCAACCAGTAAGCTGCCTCTTTTGGAAGGGTGGATATTTATGTATGTAGGAGCATCAGGATGAGCTGAAGTCAGTTTTTATCATCATACCTAACAGTTTTACTTAAAGAAAAATAACAAATTAAGTCATATTCAGTCAATAACAAATCCCACTTTAATGGTAAATAAGTAGGTCACAACAATATTAAATTGCTCAATGCTAAACTGAGAACATAGTGCATTATTATAGATGTCAGATTTTGAACCCAGAGTATATTTCCAATGGTTACTTTCTTTGAGGAGTTGCTTTAAAAGAATCAGTTGTTGAATATCAATTCATGTTGATGAGGATGTGGAATAAGGGGAATGCTTAGCCATTGCTGGTGGGAATGGAAACTCATACAGCTACTATGGAATAAGTTCAATGTGGCAGTTCCTCAGGAAGACGGGAATTGATCTACCTCAAGACCATTCTTGGGCATACACCCAAAGGATGCTTCATCCAATCACAGAAACACCTCTTCAGCCACTTTCATTGCTGCTCTATTCATAATAGACAGAAATTGGAAACAACCTAGATGTCCCTTAACAGAAGAATGGATTTTTTTTAAATGTAGTACATTTATACAATGGAGTATTACTCAGACAGTTAAAAAAATGAAATCATGAAATTCACTGGTAAATGGACAGAACTAGAATAAATCATCCTGACTGAGGTAACCTAGACCCAGAAAGACAAATGTGGTATGTATTTGCTTATATGTAAATATTAGCTGTTAAGACAATGATAACCAAGCTAGAATATGTAAAACCACAGAGGTCAGGTATAGAGTGGGGGACTAGAGGGAACAGATAAGATATTCCTAAGAAAGGGAAAAGAGACTGATAGTTATGGATGATTGGAAGGAGACAGGAATGAAGTGGAGAGGGGGAAGGAGGTAGGGGGTGGGGTAAAGAATGTGGTGAGACACAGCAAAAATTGAGAGGCCTTTGAGGGGTGTTGTGGAAACCTAATACAGTAAAAGCTCCCTAGGGTATACATGCATAGATGAAAGCAATCTAAATGAGGTCACCAAAAATGGGGGTACACAGCCCCAGCTGTCCATCTCTTGTCATCAAATGAAGCTTCCAGGGATTGAGATACATCTAATTGAGTTGTCAGCCAAAGGGGTCCTATGGGAACCCCCAAACAACCCAAGCTTTTGCAAAGACTATATATAGGTTGCTCTCCACACACTGACAAGGCCCTCTTGCTGAAGACAACATCTACACGACTCATTGAACATGGAAAAGTCAAGCTGGTGCCTACATAGAGCCTTCATCCCCTACATTCTAGCATCTTTGGTACAGGATGATATTCTGCATGCTACCAAAGGAGAAACATAACACCAAGGAAGCCACAAATACTTTGGCCTACAATGGTGTGTCCTGCCTGCAAGACATGTGGTGTAATGGTGGCACAAAGCTTTTGGGAATAAGCAACCAATATCTGAATTGATTTAAGGCCCACTCCACAAGATAGAACCCATGCCTGACACTGCTTGGATGACCAAGAACCTGATACTAGGACCTAGTATCAGGGACCTAGGGTAAAATCAAATACTACTGTTCTAAAATAAAATGTAGCAATAAAATGACTCCTAATGACATCCTGCTGTACTCATAGAGTAGTGTCTTGCTCAGCCATTATCAGAGAAGCTTCCTCCGACAGCAGATGGGAACAAATACAGAGACCCACAACCAGTCATTATACCGAGAGTGGGAGACCTTAGAACACTCAGCCCTAAATGGGATGTCTCCATCAGATCCTCCCCTCAGTGCTCAGGGAACCCCCACAGAAGAGGTGGGAGAAAGAGTCTAAGAGCCAGAAGGGATAGAGGACACCAAGGAAATAAGGTCCACTAAATCAATAGAATCAACACACATATGAATGCACAGAGGCCTCAGAGAGCCTGCACGAGTCTGCACCGGATAGGGTCCTAGATCTGAAAGAAGTGGACACTTGCCTACATCCCTAACCCACAAACTATCTCCAATTGAAAACCAGTTGCAAATGAAAAATTAGTTTCCTCCAAGGGAGTCTCACTGGGGAAACAAACTCCTCTTAAGGGTAGCTGCATGGCCCGCAGTAGATGGCCAACAGAAAACAAACTCAACGGTATCTTTGGATGTCCTTTTCTCATAATGGCATGTCAGGGCTCTTCCATCTTTTTTATTTTATCTTATCTTTTTTAAATTTTATTTTGTTTCTATATTTTTTTTTTTTTTTGGTTTTTCGAGACAGGGTTTCTCTGTGTAGCTTTGCGCCTTTCCTGGGACTCACTTGGTAGTCCAGGCTGGCCTCAAACTCACAGAGATCCGCCTGGCTCTGCCTCCCGAGTGCTGGGATTAAAGGCGTGCGCCACCACCGCCCAGCCAGTTTAGTGTTTTTATGAGATTCTTGAGTGTGTGAACAAGTGAGTCTCTGTTTCCTGTGAACCAGTTGTCCAATTAGACAGCTGTTGGTTACTCCCCAGATAGAGCTGTCATTATTGTACTCTGAGGGAAATCTCTACTTGCTGGTCATTCTTCTGACTCCTAGGCTTTACAGATGAGTAGGACTATGGAGTGCTTTTGTTCCTCTGGCAGCTTGCTTTGGATACTGTGAGAGCTCCACTTCACGGAGGAACCTTCCAGGTCAAATACAACTGGATTTCTCCAAGTCCATTGCTTGAAGTGTGTGCTGTCTTCAGCAGTCTAATCTTATCTTCAAGTTCTAGGAGGTGAACAAGGGCAATGGCAACAGCCTAGGATATTTTGAAAGTCACTTCAGTCCCGCTGACCAACAACTCAAAGCGAGGTTTCCCATGCCTGGTGCTGCAGCTTTGGTTCGACACTCTATGGTTCTTGGGGAGAGCATAATCTCCTCAAGTGACGTAACTCCCATTCAAATACAGATCTGTGTGTGTGTGTGTGTGTGTGTGTGTGTGTGTGTGTGTGTGTGTGTACACACAGAGAGAGAGAGAGAGAGTATGATGTATTTTAAGTAAACTTCATTCAAACCATACATATATATTATATATAGTGCATTTTAAGTCAACAGAAAATGTTCCCCTTTGGCTTTTTTAGACAATCTTAGTGTTTTTATCCCTCCCATGGTTTATTCTATTTCACCTTCATAGCACCTGTGTCCTATCATTCCCCCACTAGAGCCTCCCACTGACCCCCACCATGGTTCCTTTGTAAGGCTTGATCAATAAGAGGGAATTTGTGCAGGCTTGAGTACTTTAAGCTTAGACACCGACTTATAGTTGGTGAGATCATGGACCCTAGACGAGAACCTCCAACAGCCACTTGCCCAGAGCAGTGTCATTTCTAGCTGTTTTCTAAATATTTATCCTTATACCCACAAATCCGTGTAGCTCTCAGCCCTCATCAAAAAAGTTTCTATTTGGAGCAGGGACCATCACAGAAAGCTGTAAGTGGTCAAGACACTGAGGGCAAGCGGCTGTGAGGAGCCCAGCCCTAGCTGATACACTTACAACACAACCCCTAAACCTCGGGCTCAGAGAACATCAGGGAAGCCGGAGCAGAAAGATTCTAAGAGCCAGAGAACCAGGGCATCTGCGGTGAGATAGTGTTTTCTATATATGGCAGGGAAACTGCAGCCACAAATTCTGAATGATACGGCTGCCTAAATTATGAAGGCCTCAGCAATGAAAACGGCAATGCCAATTGATGTGCCAACACAGATGGAGGACTCTCACAAGGTCCCGTCCACAGAGGAGGGGCTTCAGACAATTCATGGGCGCTGAGAAAAGAAGAACCAGTCTTCTCCAGGGATAGGCTCCCTGACAGGTCAACCCAATCCCAAGAAGCTAGCCCTAAACACATCCATAAATGAACTCTGCAGGCTGCATTTATATATAAATGTGTGTGTGTGTGTGTGTGTGTGTGTGTGTGTGTGTGTGTGTGTGCATACGTGTAACCATAATTAAAGAGGTCATTAATTTGAAAGAGAGTCGGGGAAAACACAGAAGAAATTGAAGGAGGGATAGAAAGAGATAGAAATGATGTAAATACAGTCCTCATATATGAAATTCTCAAAAAATGCCTTAGCTAAATAAAAAGAACCTGGTTAATTTTATTATTGTTAACAACACTATTACACTACATTATGTATATTCTGCAATTGAGATAACGTCTTTTTACAATAAAAATATTCAAATACCAAATTAATTAACTTAAAAATAAATCTGCTGTATTCAATGGGGCTTCCTTAAAGATGAATTTAGCAAATGTCATTGTTTTTTTAAGGACTTCATTATTGTGGACATTCAAATTGTAAAGCTCATCAACAGCCTTTGATTTAACAGCTATCCTAAGAGCAAATCTCATAATATAACTTTTAACCGCCCTCATGGAAATTCTATTATTGAAAAAAACGCATGCCCATCTTCATTAGCAAATTAATTGAGCTAAACACGCTAAGAATTATCTCACAGAGAAAGAATCAGTGCAAAGCTACTACAAAAACATCTTTAAAATGTTATTGTACTATCCTAAGAAATGTTAATTATATGTTCTTCATTCATTCATTATGTCAGCCATGCTAATTAACAGTAAGTGCAATATAAGGAAAACAACTCATTCATCCTAAAATATCTTTTAAACAAAAATTTCAGATAGGAATTCCCATAAGCATCAAACATGCTAAGTCACAGAATCCCAGTGGTCTTTATGACCCAGTTCAGGTCAAAAAATAAATAAAACCTTCATTTATGCCCAATCACCAAACAGAGGGGGCCATATTTGACTCTGAAGTCATGAGCTGCAGGGGTGTTTCAGCACCCATAATTCTAGAACGTCTTGTCATGTCACAGAATCTCTAGTTATATTTTGGAAAAGGCTTAGAGTTGTCTGGCTGTCCCCCCATACTTTGAAAAACTGCATTTGGGATTTGTCTGTCTGTCTTCCTTGAGAGATCCAAGTGGCCCACAGTTTTGAATAGGAATACTATGGCCCTTTACTTGGCTAACTGAAGCTGTCCCACCAGGTCTCTGCTTCTGGATTCACCAAGTGACTCATTTTGTGAGTCTAGAAGTCCTTGAAAATGCAATAGGATTCTTCATCTGCAGTGTAAGAGCAAATTCATCTGTCTTCTTTCTTACAGACACAGTTGGTATGGGGAGTCTAAATCAAGTTCTCATGTGATTTGTGATTCTTTGTATAATGAAGTTAAGCACCCTGGAAAAATTAAATTCAAAATTTGCACAATATAATAATACTAGGCATCCCTCATCCAAGAACCCCAAACCTAGAGTGCTCCAAGGTTGGAAAATGTTGAACATCATGAGAGTCTTATAAAGTTTCAGATTTCAGGACCTGGGTCCTGGCTCAGGGAAGGGGGTGGTAGCGCTGATGTAAGTATGGAGGACCTGATTACAAATCCCCAGGATCCATGGAAAAGCTGATGCGGTACCCTTGTTTTCCTGAAATGATGGAGGAAGTGAAGATGGAGAGTCCAGGGTAGTTTGTAAGTCAACTAAGCTGACATGTGCAGCAGTGAAGAGCAAAGACCCCTGTCTCAAACAAGGTGGAAGGCGAGGACCAACACGCTAGACTGTCCTCTGACCTCCACAGATGGGTTGTGGCACACACTGTCTGCGCTCACACACTGAACACACACACCATACATATACACATAAAAATATTTTTTAAAGTTTCAGATTTAAAAAAAAAAATAGTGCTGGGTGGTGGTGGCACACGCCTTTAATCCCAGCCCTTGGGAGACAGAGGCAGGTGGATCTCTGTGAGTTCGAGGCCAGCCTTGTCTACAAGGTGACAAAGCCAGGACAGCCAGGGCTTTACACAGAGGGATGCCTAAAGTCCATGCATAAGTTCTAAAATACAAACTATTCCAAAATCTGAAACTCTTCTAGTCTCAGTCCTTTCAGATACAGGATACTCAACCTGTACTAATAGTTATAACCCCAGTTATAACCCTTGCCAGTTACTTTCAAAGTTCTGTGGGGCTTTATAACATGCCCAAACTGGAAACAACTCAAATGTTCATCCATAGGAAAGTGGGTGGATGGTGGTATACTCTCACAAAAATACTATTTGGTGATTAAAAAAATAAATAGCCGGGCGGTGGTGGCGCACGCCTTTAATCCCAGCACTTGGGAGGCAGAGCCAGGCGGATCTCTGTGAGTTCGAGGCCAGCCTGGGCTACCAAGTGAGTTCCAGGAAAGGCGCAAAGCTACACAGGGAAACCCTGTCTCGAAAAACCAAAAAATAAAAAATAAAAATAAAAAAATAAATAATTGATGCTTAAAACACAGACAAATCTTATAAACTTTTTGCTGAATAAAGGAAACCACACCCAGGAGTGCATAATACATGCTTTCATTTCTTATTTAACAGTTGAATAGTATGTGTTCAAATTAATAAGTATACACAAATATTTTCATCTTCTGTCCTTAGCCCTAAAATATATTTTGTATATTGATAAGAGCCAGAGAGAGGTAAATTAATCTGTAGATACAGAATATGTTAGTAATTTCAGAAGAGGACAGAGTAGATAACCAGAAAACTGTACCAGGGACATGGGAGATGGGTGGGAATGTTCTATAGTTTGAGAAGGGATGACAGTTGCACATGTGTGTGTAATTATCACACTCATCATGATATGCATTTATAATCCATGCATTTTATTGCCTGTTACTTGTGTGTCAATAAAATAATTTTGTCACAATAACCACCATAGCAGTTACGATTTGCAAGGATTCTTCTCCACACCATAAGAATTAATCTAATAATTAATAACAGCATTTACCTGAGGAAAAAAATGGGGACAAAGAGACAGTGGTTTTGGTCAAAGGGGCCTCTACCTTTATCTATAATGTCTCCCATCGGCTTAACACCTTGTTCCTTATACTCACACCCGAGAGATCAATTTATATTGGTCTATGGAGCTACCTGGTCATTTTAAAAGATTGTTTACTTACATCACCCAGGGTTCACTCAGGGAAACAAAGGCATCTCATGTTATAATATACAAAAACTAGAGGAAGAAGACTTTATACACGTGTTGGAGAAAATAGGGCAGTAAAGATCTGAAAGAGAGTTGACATTTCCAAGGAGTCACTAAATAGTCAATCTGAGAAGCCGGGACATTAGTTCCAGGATGGGAATACGAAGCAGAAGTTGGGATAGTGTCTTCAGGAAGTATTTCCTCAGGAGGTCTTCAGTGAAGTACCAGTCAGCAGGGAGAGCTGAGTAATGGATCAAGGAATGAGTGAGCACCTCCTGCAGAGCCTGCCACCTCTCAGTCTGGGGTCACCATGAAACGCATAACTTGAAGAGAATGAAAAACCTCTTTGTCTCCTCTGCCAGCGTACCATCCAAACTGAGAAAGATCTGGTAATTTCTGGGCCACAGTCATATCACCAGGCACTAGGTGCTCCCAGTAGATGTCATTAAAAGTTCAACCTCTGTAAACAGACCCCCCCACACCATTACTTTGGGAGAGCTGACACACCCCTTAAAGATAGTAGAGCCTCTGTCAACTGTCAACCTTGACAAACTGTGGACCTTGGTCAATGAGTAGCTACGGACAAAAGTCACTGATGTGGAGCAATCAAGTTTCCACAACATACTGGAAAACTGCCTGCCATCATGAAGGCCAAAGTCCTCAGCAGAAGACTGGGAAGATGAGGTAAGAAAGGGAATATTCCCATCCTAATGGCTCCAACCACATAGAAGGAAGGATACACAATGCTAACAAATGTTTTCCAGAACAAATTATTTTGAAAGGACTATGTACTATTCACACACACACGCACCTAAGTTTCTCACATCTCTTGAGGCCAGTTCTAATTCAGAAACCTATAAAGAAGAGAGTTATGACAAATGTAGTTCTAGCTTTATCCAAGTGACCTGGTCCAAGCTGTCATGATACTATTTCTCTGTACAGCTTTACTACAATGTATTTATCTGACCTCAAATTGATGAACATCTGGATTACTGAGTTTTTGGAGTCACAGTGATGCAATGGACAGCTCTATCAACTCCCATGCACACAAGTGCATGTGTAGAATAGAGCCCATGGTTCATGTGTGCATGGAGGTGAAACTCCAAACTCGAACCCAGTCTGCATCGTCAGGTGCTTATCATCACAACAGGAGAGTAAGGATTATGACCCACTATGTATGCCCTACGAATACCAGGCAGTCTTGGATCCCTCCAGACTACATTGTCCACATAAAGGAAGATAGTTTCTGAAAGAATTGTTAAGTATTTTCTTCAGGCTTGGCACTTTTGAAATTTGGGGTGGATATCTGTTTGTTGCTACAACAAAAATGTCATTTCTAGAGCAAAATTACTCCCACTGCCCTCCACATGGAAGAGCACCAAGGAAACAATAGATTTCCAGCATAAAATATTGTCATTGCGAGTGATAAATCTTACTGGGCAAAATTGAAGTGATCAATTTAGAAACTGGGCCTGAATTGTTCTACATAATAAGAGGAGCAAGATCAGGCACTTAAGGCACGCAAAGATAAAAAGTACTTAAGGATATAACACAGAAGAAAAAAATATAACTACAAGAAAAAGTCCAACTGAAAATAACCCACAGGACAACAAAACATTATCAGGGGTTGGAATGTTCCCTAAGAGATATATTTCAAAATTTTCTATATCTGTGTTTCCCCCTGCATGAAGAACAATTATTGCACCTCTATTACATTAGAGGTGGAGAAAAGGCTCAGCCGTTCAGAGCACTTATTGCTCTTGCAGAAGACCCAGGGTTATTTCCCAGCACCCACATGGCAGCTCACAATCACCTATAACTCCAGTTCCAGAGGAGCTAATGCCCTCTTATGACCTCTGAGAACACCAGGCATGCATGTGGTGCACACACAGGCAAAAACACTCATACACAATAAATCAAATAAAGTACCTAAAATATATGAATAAATAAAATAGTTGGGGCTGGAGAGATAGCTCAAAGGTTAACAGTACTGGTTGCTCTTCCAGAGGACCTGGGTTCAATTCCCAGCACCCACATGGTGGCTCACAACCATCTGTAACTCCAGTTCCAGGGGATCCAATGGCTTCTTCTGGCCTCTGTGGACATCAGTCAAGCTTATGGCATACAGACATTTATGCGGACAAAACATCCATACAGGTAAAAGACATTTTCTCTAAAACAAACAGCATGCTCATTTATTTTCTAATTTATAAATCTCCCATCTCCAAATATTCAAAAAAGTTCTCTATGCCTGAGCCCTTTATGTTAGTGATACTCAGGGGGGCAGGGGAGGGTAGTGTCTCAAGAGATAAAGAATGCAGATAGAAGTGCATGGACTAGATACTGTGGAGGACTGGTATTCCAAAGAAGAACGGGTGAAAGACAGTGCCACCAGAAGAATCATAAATATCAACCAGAAGAATCAATAACTTCAAGAGGCATGCTGGGCTTCCTCTTTGAGCCATGTTAAGCTATGTGAGGACAAGATGAACACAGAAGGCAAGTCAAGCTGGGTGCGTGCCATATGAAGAGACGTCTAAAAGCGTGTCTAGACGTTGGTTCATTTCAGAGCAGGGTCTCTGAAGTCAGGTGACCTGTGTTTGCCACTAGAACTATGTGACTTTGTGCAGCTGAGGAACGTCTTGGAGCACTGCTTCCTGTCAACAAAGGAATAATAGTGCCTCCTCCAACGGAGGTCATGAAGACTGAATGAGGTACAATTGTAAAGTGTCCAGGGAAATGCTTAGTATGTAGAATTGCTGTGCAAGTGTTTGTTAAATAATATATGCATCAAATCACTAACAGTCTTCCTGAAGATTAAGATTGTTGGAATCTTGAATTATTAAAATTTAGCATTCATCTCTGAATTGTTTCAATGTTTTACAGTGGGATTGTGTTACCATAAGACAGGAAAACTTAATTTAAAGATACCCATTTGTGAAAAATGAAAAGTAAAGCACAAGGATCTTTGTGGTATACACGAGGAGTAAATTCCTTTTTGCCGCGAATGATACCATAATCTACCATGATAAGGTTTTCTGCTACATTAAAGTCCTCTGTTTTAAAGAAGTCTGAACCTGGACATGTGTCCAGCTGAAGAAGCAGCTTATCTATCATAAGAAGACAAATAAGACTAATAAACACATTTGTTCCAATTCTGCATCTATTTCCAGCGTCCATTGCCCATGAGACTCATTAGTATCTACTTGTGAAAGACAATGTGCTTGAATCATAAAAACCGTGAGTGTCTTAAGTGAGGCCCAGACTCATTTGTTGGTGGTATTTAATTAAAATTGCCATAGATGTATAATAGTCTTCTCAAAGATACATTCTGTGATGACAAATAGGACTCCACTTTAGTCTTCTCACTTGGAAACAATAGCAGCATGTGTATTAGATGTAAAATGCTCTGATTTAAGGACATTTAAAATCGCAATTAGTCCCAGCTACATCTCTGACACTTTTACTATTCCAGTTAAACTTGATTTAAATTGAGATCGAGCCTACAGGTTTTTGCTATTCATTCACTCTTGTAAGAACTGTATTCAGAGATTCCCCAGGATTCAAAGACTCACACGCTGTTGCTGTTTTTCCTGCCTCCTGTGTGGCTTATGGTCTATTGTGTGTCCCACAGGTGTTTGTTGGCTACTGGGGACAGACAGGAGGAAGGAGTCGGGTAGAGACATATCTGAGGACACTCTCTGATCGTCTGCACTATTTCCACACAGTGTGTCTCAGCCTGTTCCTTCCCTGTCCCTCTGCAACTCAAGGCTAAATCTATTACAGAAGCAGACAGGCCACCACTTCGTGTGGACAGTGTAGGGTCCAGGAGCTTTATTTTCTAAGGAGCAGAGAGAGCAGTGTTAACTGCAGCTTACTGAATGGGGCTGGATTACGCCACACAGAGCTGTAACCAGTAGTGGGGGACAGGGAGTATCAAACAAAGCAAGGAGCTGACTAATGCGAACTCACTGACCAACACATCAGAAGTCCTTGCCCAGCCGTTCACCTTCAGCTTCTGACCAGCAATCTCACCCTTAACTGCCTTCCTCCCAACTCCAATCACATGGGGAACTAGCATGTTCTTCTATGATCATACCTTTCTGCTCATATAGTTCATGAATCTAAGGACAGCAGCTCCCTGGCACAGCCAATCAGAATTCTTTCTCACTGGTTTTAGGAATGGTTCTGGGAGAGTCTATCTCTCTGGCTGAAGAAGCTGTAAGATGGATGATTTCCTGGACAGGGCATCCACAGCCCCATCAACTTCTAAGGGGAGAGGGGTGACCTGCATCAGAGAGGAGTCAGTGCCAAGAGAATCAGAAACGAAAGAGAGAAAGAAACTCTGCCAAGCTGGTGTCTCACAGATCCTGGGGCTGTTCCCTGTGTCCCCCACCCCTGCCCTGCCTTTCTAAAGGCTGGTATATCCTCCTCTGCTCTCAATCAGGGCCAGCTGCCCAAAGACCTTTCCATTAGAGACTAGTCCTGTCTAAACAAGTTAAATCGGGATGTAAAGTGAGTCCATGGATTTTAGAGATCTATTATTGCCACTTCCCTAAACCAGTATAATTTCTCCTTCTAAATTCTAAATGCCCTTAATACCCACAGACCACATAGCTATCACTCCTCATCAAAAACACTTCTTTTTCAGCAGAGAGAAGCCATAGCTGGTCTAGATGCAGAGAACAACTGACCATAGCATGCCCAACCCCCTTTGGGACATCTACAACACAATCTATACCCGAGGCTCAGAGAGCGTCATAGAAGAAGTGACAGAAAGCCTGTACAGCAGGACTTCTGCTGTGTCATAGTGTCTTCTGTAGACGACAGAGAAGCTGCACCCAGGAAATGCCAGTAATATGGTTTTCTAAATGAGCCCTGGAAAGTGGTACCACCAGTTAACATGCCAACATGGATGAGGAAAACCTTGCAAGGCCCCATCCCTAGATGAAGAGCTACAGGTAACTAATAGCTGCTGAAAAAGGGGAGATGCAGGGGTGTCACCCCTTCCTTCTCCAGGGATGACTCCCTGATAGGTCATCCAGGGCCAAGTGGTCTGCCTTAGACACATATGTGTGTATGAGCCACACAAAACGGGCAGCAAGTTGTAATTATAAATGTATTTATATAAGCTAAGCTCAGTGTCAGACTCTCTAATCTTTTTTTGTGGTGGTGGTTGCTGTTCGTTTGTTTCTCTCTTTTTGGTTTATTTTTG
This sequence comes from Peromyscus californicus insignis, assembly GCF_007827085.1. NCBI lineage: Eukaryota > Metazoa > Chordata > Mammalia > Rodentia > Cricetidae > Peromyscus > Peromyscus californicus. The sequence continues at coordinate 25,405,599 of NW_026294447.1, read as the reverse complement.
AGATTGTGTTTTTTTTTTTTTTTTTTTTTTTTTTTGGTTTTTCGAGACAGGGTTTCTCTGTGTAGCTTTGCGCCTTTCCTGGAACTCGCTTTGGAGACCAGGCTGGCCTCGAACTCACAGAGATCCGCCTGGCTCTGCCTCCCGAGTGCTGGGATTAAAGGCGTGCGCCACCACCGCCCGGCGAGATTGTGTTTTAATTACAGCCTTTCTCCCTCCCCTTTCCTCCTCCCAATCCCTCCCATATAGCCCTCTCCTTTAAATTCATGTCCTCTTTTTTTTTTTTTTTTTTTTGGTTTTTCGAGACAGGGTTTCTCTGTGTAGCTTTGCGCCTTTCCTGGAACTCACTTTGAAGACCAGGCTGGCCTCGAACTCACAGAGATTCGCCTGGCTCTGCCTCCCGAGTGCTGGGATTAAAGGCATGCGCCACCACCGCCCGGCTCATGTCCTCTTTTTTCATCAATTGTTATTGCATGTATAGATAACGTATTTGTATATACATATATATTCCCAAATATAACCTACTGAGTCCATATAATGTTATTTTTCAGGGGTGACCATTTGGCACTGGATATTGAGCTCTTCTGTGGGGAGGGCCACCTCTCCTGTTCCCAGCTTTCCCTATAGTTCTTTGTGTAGGGATGAGGCCTCCTGGGCTTTTCTGGGCATGTATGTTGATGTCACATTTGTTCAGCTCACATTTGGGCAGTCATGTTGGTAAGATTTTATTGGTGAAATTGTTAAGGCCACTCCACGTAGTTAAAAGGGAGGTTTATTTAGAGACGTAACTTACAAATGAAGGGATAGGTAGGTTGCAGGGTCTGGGGGAGACGTATCGCAGTCTGGCAGTGTTCTCTGGAGAACTCTGCTCAGTCTACCTCGATCGTCCAGGGTCCAGGAACCAAGAGGGCCAGTGCATCCGGATCTCAGGTCTTCAGGGCCCTCTCTTGGTCCTGCCTTGTAGGCATGACAGTTACCAAAGCCTCAATGGGGGTTAGAACTTCCAGATCAAAGCTGGAATGGCTACCCACTATAAGATTTTATGGAATTAGCCTCTGATGTTGCTAGGAGACACAGCAAAGGCCCTGATTCTCTGGTTCTTACAATATTTCCTCCCCATCTTCAGCCACGTTCCCTGAGCCTGGGTGTGAGAGTGTTTTGTAGCTGTATCCACCGGGACTGGCCTCCACAACTCTGCATGTTGATTGGTTTTGGTTTTCTGTGGGGATCTTCACCCGTTGCAAAGAGAAGTTTTCTTGATGAGAGGTGAAGACTGCACTTGTCTGTGAGTGTAAGGACAAATGTCTATAGATGGTTGTTAGGAATTATGCTGGTTTAGTACATTAGTGGTTGTAGACTCTCCTCCAATAACCATGATTTCACTAGCAGAGGTAGATTTCCAGTACCAGCTGTGAAATCCCTCTTGCTGAGTGGGTCTTAAGTTCAACTAGAGAATTGTTGGTTCCCACCATGGTATGTATTTCACTACTATACCCATAGAGTTCATATCATGATGGTCTTTGATGTGGTGTATAGGCATCATAGCTGAGTGGGACGGTTGGTTTATTTTTTTTTCCTTTGGTAGCTTGCATGATGAAAGCTAGCCCTCAGGGACTCAATTACTCCCCAATCCCGCCCCACCACCATCCTGGCAATGGTCCCATTTTACTTTCCTGGTTTCTGTAGTTACACAAGGATATGTACTCACATCTGAGAATTTGGAGCTAGGAGCTTCCAATAAAAAAGAATGTGCAATGTTTGTCTTTCTGGATCTGGGTTACCTCACTCAATATGATCTTTTTAGTTCCACCTTTTTACCTGCATAGTTCAGGATTTAATTTTTCTTTACCACTGAATAGTCCTGCATAGTGTATATGTGCCACATTTTTACCACCCATTCAGTATGACCGATGGGTCATAGCACATTTAGGTTGTTTCCGTTTCCCAGCTTCTGTGAATAGAGCAACAATGAACATGGCTGAGCAAGTATCAGTGGAGTGGGATGTAGAGTCCTTTAGGCATATGTCAAGGAGTGGTATGTTTATATGGTGGATTTACCTTTATCTTTTTGCACCAGTTTGCAATCCCGCCAACAGTGAATGGGGGTTCCCTTTCCCCTGCATCTCCTCCAGCATCCGCATTGGTAGTTCTATTGATCTTTGCAATTCTGACAGGGGTAAGATGGAATCTCAAAGTTGTCTTGATTTGTATTTCTCTCATTGCTAGGGATGATGAAGATTATTTGAGATATTCTTAGCTATTCTTTTTCTTCTTTTGAGAACACCCTGTTCAGGTCCTAGGCTTATTCTTTGAAGGGGTCTTTTGTTTTTTTGTTTTTCAGTTTGTTTGTGGGTTTTAATTTTTTTATTTCTCTATATATTCTGGATATTCAATCTCTGGCAGATGGGTAGCTGGCAAAACTCTCCCCCACTCTGTGGACTTCCTCTTGACCCAGTTGATTATTTCTTTTGCTGTGCAGAAGCTTTTTAGTTTTATGAGGTCCCACTTGTCAATTATTGGCTTTAATTCTTAGACAAATGGAGTTCTACTCAGGAAGTCCTTTCATACACTGGCATCATAATGGGCACTATCCAGCTTTTCTTTTAGCAGTTTCAGTATTTCAGATTTAAGTTATTGACTCACATGGAGTTAATTCTTGTTCAAAGTGATAGATACGGATCTAATTTCTTTTTTTTTTCTTTTTGCATGTGGATATCCAGTTTTCCAAGCACTAAGTGTTGAAGATGGCTTCTTTTTTCCAGCATGTGTTTTTGGCATCCTTGTCAAATATTAAGTGGCTGATTTTGTTCCACTGGTTTACATGTCTGTTTTTGTGCCTATGCCATGGGTTTTATTACTATGGTTCCGTAATATATTTTGAAATCCAGAATCATAATCCCTCTGATACCCCCTCAGGATTTGGGGAGGGGGCATCCGGGATTATTCTTGATTACATATGAATTTTACAATAGTTTTTTTTCTATTTCTGTGAAGAATAAAATGGGGATTTTGATCAGGATTGCATTGAACCAATAAATAGATTTTTGTAGAATGATCTTTTTATAATATTAATTCTAGCAATTCATTTGCATGGGATGTCCTTCCATTTTCTACTTTCTCTATTTATTTCTTCAGACATTTAAAGTTTTCATTGTAGCGATCCTTCCCTTCCTTGAATAGGTTTATTCCTAGATATTTTATTTTCTTTGAGGCTATTGTGAATGAGAATGCATCCATGATAATCTTTCTCTGTATGTCTGATATTGTTGTATAGAAAAAGCTATTGACTTGTGCAAGTTGATTCTACATCCTACTACATTGCTGAATTTATCATTTCAGAAGTTTTCTGGTAGAATTTTGGGATCGCTCATGTACAGTCATATCATCTGCAAACAGGGATGACCTGACTTCTTTCTCTATTTGTGTCCCTTTAATTTCCTTCTCTTGCCTTATTGCCCCAGCCAGTACTCTGAGCACAGTGTTGAAAAGGAGTGGTAGTGGACATCCCTGTCTCATTCCAGACTTCAGAGGGGCTGCTTCAAGCTTTTCTCCATTGAGGATGATGTTGACCATGGGTTTCTTGTATATAGCTTTTATTGTGCTGAGGTATATACATTCTCTAAGACTTTTATCATGAAAGAATGTCAGATTTTGTCAAAGGTTTAATTATGTGTTTTTCTCTTTAAGTCCATGTATGTGATTTATTACATTTGTTGACTGTGTATTTTGAACCATCCCTGCAATACAGGGATAAAGTCAACTTGGTCATGGTGTACAATCTTTTTGATATATGTCTGATATCTGCAAGTATTTTATTGAGTATTGTTAGATCTATGTTCATTAGAGATGTTGGCCTGTAGTTTTTATTGTTGTGTCTTTTCCTGGTTTGGGTATTAGAGTAATACTGGTTTTTTTAGGAGGAGTTTGGAAGTACTTCTGTTTAATAAACACACACATATAATAGATAGACAGACAGACAGACAGACAGATAAATAGGTGGGTAGGTAGGTAGGTAGGTAATTTCTCCCTTACAAAAGGACTGGCTTTAGATCTTTGACTGTCTGGTAGTATTCTGCTGTGAATCCATCTGTCCCTGGACTTTCCTTAGTTGGGAGGATTTTTAATCACTATTTCTACCTCTTCATTTGCTGTAGGTTTGTTTAGGTTATCCTCTTCTTCTTGGTTTAATTTTGGTAGTTCGGCTGAATCTAGAAAATCATCCATCTCTTTTGGATTTTCCAGCTTATTGGAGTGCAAGCTTTTACAACAGTCTCTTCTAATACTCTGAATTTTTTTTATGACTGTTGTAATGTTTCCCTGTTCATTTCTAACTATCTTAATTTGGGTCCTCTCTTTCTTTCTTTTGGTTAGAGGGGGCAAGGAGCTGTCAATTTTGTTTATCATCTCAAAGAAACATTTTAGATTTCTTGAGTCTTTTGTTGTTTACTTTGATTCCATTTTATTGATTCCTGCTCTGGTTTTTATTATTTCTTCCCATTAACTGGGTTTGGATTTGGTTTCTTCTTGGTTTTCCAACCTTTTTAGATGCATCATTAATCCATTTAGTTGTGCTCCTTTGATTTTTTAATGTAGACACAGTCCCCATAGGACTTCTTTCAATGAGTCCCAGGGGTTTTGTTATGTTTTCATTTTTATTTAGTTTCAGGAAATTTCCTACTTCTGTTTTGATTTCTTCTTAGACCCATTCATTCATTTAGTAATGGGTTGTTTAATCTCCATGAGTTTTCATGTTTATTAGAGGGTTTGTGTTTGTTTTGGTTTTTTGTTTTTGCTCTCAATTTTAAGTTTTATTGCATTGTGATCAGATAGGATACAAGGAGTGATTATAATCTTTTTAAATTTACAAAGATTTGTATTCTTTGGCATTTGGATAGAATATTCTGTAGCTATCTGTTAAGTCCATTTGATGTATGAAGTCGATTAATTCTGATGTTTCTCTGTTTGTTATTTGTCCAGATGACCTGTCTGCGGGAGAAAATGGGGTATTGAAGTCACCTACTATTAATGGAAGGTGTTAATCTGTGTCTTTAATTCTAGTAGAAAATTTTTTATATATTAGGTGCCTCTGAGTTTGATGAATATATGCTTAAGATAACATATTCTTCCTGGTTAACTATTTCTTTGAATAGAATGAAGTGTGCCTCTTTATCTCTTCTGATTAGTTTTTGTTAGAAGTCTATTTTGTCAGATACTAGGATAGCGATACCTGCTTTGTTCCTGGTACTATTCGTCTACCCTTTACTCTAAGGTGGTGCCTAATATTAAAATTAAGATGTGTTTCTTGTAGGCAGCAGATAGGTGGATTTTGTTTCTTGATCCATTCAGTTGGTATTTGTCCTTTGATTAGAGTTGATGTAATTGATATTTAAAGTTATTATTGAAATGTATGTACTAGCTGTAGTCATCATGCTGTTATTTTTGATGGTTTGTGTTCTCAGTGGTATTTTGTCTCCTAGTAATTATGGCTTTGTATTTATTTCCACAGTCTCTCTGCTATGCTCATTCTTCTATTCACTCTGAAATAATGCCTATATTTTTCTTGGGTTTGTTTTATTGGATATAATTTTAGGTTGTTTAAGTCATGGAAAATTTTTTCTTTCTCCACCAATCACATCAGGTAGTTTTTCTGGGTATGTTATCTTAGGTTGGTTGTCTTTTAAGACTTGAATTACCCCCAAGCTCTTCTCTCTTTTCAAGTTTCTATTGAGATATCAGCTGTTACCTGATGTATTTTCCTTTATATGTGACTTGCATTTTTTTCTCTTGCAGCTTTCAGTATGTGTTCTTTGTTATGTATACTTAGTGCTTTAACTATAATATACCATTGGGATTTTCTTTTCTGATCTTTGGATGTTCTGTATGTGCTCTTTGTATTTGTATGTGTGTGTCTTTCTTAGTTTAGGACCGTCTTCTTCTCTGGTTTTGTTCAAGATCTGGTCTATGCCACTGATGAGATTCTTCTCCTTCATCTTTGCCTGTAATTTGAAGGTTTGGTTTTTTTATAGTACCTCACATTTCCTGTGCAGTTCCTTTACTGTGTCTTTTTGTTAATGCTCCCTACTTATTTGGTCTAGAGCCTCTATTTTCTCTTTGAGACCTGATATTCTTTCTTCTGTTTGATTCATTCTATACGTAAAGCTTTCCTTTGTGTTTTCTAGATGAGCTATTGGGTTTTTCAATTCCATCTTCATTTCAGCTTGAGTCCTCTTCAATTTTTCTCTTTATTCAGTTCTTTCTCAAGCCCTGGGTTGTCTTTGACATTTCCAGCAGCCTTATGCTTGTGTTTTCTTGGGCATCACCCAGGAATTAATTCTCCTTAGGCTCTTTCTCCTTGATGTCATTGAGCTGTTTCTTTGTGTCTTCTTTAAACTCCTCAAATTCTTTAAGGGGGTTTATGGGGTTTTTGTTTGGTTGGTTTTTTTAATTTATGTGACCTTGAGTTCATCTAGATAATTTTCATTAGCAAGCATTTGTACAGGACTGGTAGGTTGGCAGGTTTGGGAGAACAGATACTTGCTTGATCTTTCATATGGTTGGTATTCCTGTGATGAGATCTGGACATGTGAACTACCTTTGTTAGTTTTAAGTTTGTTATGGATGGAGTAGGGTGGAGGAGAAGAGAGGATGGGGTGGACATGGTCTAGATGTTGGAAGTGTTTTGGGTAGAATACAGTCAGGTGAGCAGAAGAGAGCTGTCTGGTATACAAGATGTGCCTTTTATTCTCAGCTGGGGGTGTAGGGGTAGATAGATCTGAGTGAAAGAGCTGGATATAACATAGGAGAGTCCTGTGGTATAGCAGCTAGGTAGGGTGGATACTGACCCAAGCCTAGAGCTCATGTGCATCGGAGTTAGAGAAGGCCAGAGTAGGCTGGTACACTGGTTGTGGGACCCAGGCTAAATCTGGTAGATTATGGAAAAAGGCATGGATAAAGAGGTCAGGAACACTCACTCTGGAGGAGGATGTGGAAAGTCTGGGTATGGAATAGAGTGATGGAAGCGTCATAAAGGGCCCTGTAGGAGGATGCAGGTGAGGCAGGTCCTGGCTACTGAACAGAACTAAGTGGAAAGACTAGACTGGAGCACGGGATTTAGGACCCTGAAGAAACCTGGAAGTTGGCTACTGCAAGGCAAGGGTGGCCAGATGAGGCTGTGGCACTGGCTATTGAGCCTAGGCTAGCTCCAGCAGCATCTGGAGAAACAAGTGCTGAGGAGGACTCATCAGGCTAGACCCTGAAGAACGTGGAAAGTCTGGGTATGGCGTTGGGTGGCATAGGCAGTGCCTCTCCTTAATTTTATGAACCAGAAAGATAATAATTACAAGCAACCATAAAAAGGCATGAGTAAATAATAAATTAATATAGTACTCATGGGATGGAGGTATCTAAGCCATCCAAACACTGAGATATATGCAATCCATCCAACCATATACACATAACAATAATAATTAAAGAATAAGAGACAATAAATTTTAAAAAGAGCAGAGGGGTGCCTGAGGAATTGTATGGATGAGAGGGAGGGGAGAAATTACATAAATCCAGTATTCATACATGAAATTCTCAAAAAATAAAGAAAATTAAAATGTATACTTTTATACATTTTTATAATTTTATTTTATTAGGGCCTTGGGAGATGGCTCAGTGGGTAAGCGTACTTGTGCATAAGCATAAGGACCTAGGTTCAAATCCCGAACACCCCTGCAAGGCTTTGTGATATAGACAGTTACATCCCAACAAGCTACCTGGCCAGTGAGTTCAGCCTTGTGGAGAAAATTCAAGTATAGTTTTCTAGTATATTTGAAAGTCTAGTAACTTGAACAAGATTTTTCCAATCTGAATAAATTATGAAGGATTCATTAAAATATAGTTTGGGCATGGCCAGTCTCTGTTTCTTTACAGAACAAAGCTGGCATTGGTGTGATATTTTGCTAAACCAATTGTTGTAATGAATTTCTCTAATTAGCAGATTTTCATAGCAAATTTCTGGAAAATATTTTTATCACTGAGCTCAGATTATATTGATGGAAAGACCTTGGCACCTATTTCCTCTTCTTTCTTTCCAACGAAGTTGTCTTATGTTAGGTGCAAGCAGCAAGCCTCAGGCCAGCCACACAGTCCACTATAAATCGTCATGTGTACACATTCCACTCGGTCACGTGGGCACTACGGTGTTTCAGAGTTCATAAAACAAGTTACCTTCCTGTTCAGTTTGGAGACCCTACACTCTTCTCTTCCTTAGTTAGAGCAGACACCAACCTGTGCTTTATCAGCAAATGAACACGGCAACATCAAAGTGCATTGGTAACAGAAACCCTAAGCAGGCACCTCATCATCAGCCTCGGGTAAGTGGTGACTGTATCGCTGGTTGCCCGCAGAGCTGAACACTGAGTTGACTGGAACTCCTTGGCACACTTCAAGAATTTAGAATGACTCACGAAATGAGTGCCAGCACAAAGACGACTACACTCTGTCTGCTAAGCACATGGCAAAATCTAATTGTTTGCCCCTAAAGCAACATAATCACCAACCATTTGAACAGCACACTCCTACCCTCCATACTGGAACACAAGATGAGAGATCTCTCAAAGTCCCGTGGTTTGTCTTTGAGTTTGATTAGACTTGCTGAACCTACATTACACATTTGAAACATAAGACTGGACAATCAAACTAAGTGCATATCTAGGTGAAACACAGTGGTACCCAAAGGTGAAACTTTGTGTAGTTTATTAGCTCCCCACATAGGTTTAGCTTAGGGTCAGACTCTCCTTAATCTTATAAACTAGAAAGAAAATGACTACAAACAACGCAGAAAAAGCATGAGCAAATTATGCATTTGTGCAGTGCTGATGCTCTGGAAGTGCCTGCTCCACCCAAGCATTTACTACTCAAAGTATGGTTTGCCGACCATAACAAAAGCATTGCTGGGAACTTCTTAGCAATCCAGAGCCTCAGACCCTACCCCAGACAGTGGGACTCAAGGCTTCTTCTCAACTCTATCCCATTTGCACACTGACGTTTAAGGAGCGTCTTTTCCCCGAACTCCCTTGGATTACAATTGAGGAAAAATAAGATGGCATAAGCTGGGGGAGGTTAAGTGATGTGTCATGACCAAACAGCTGGTTAGAAAACCAGCTGGGACTCCTAAGTCTCTTAGCTCACAGACCAATGGACCTCAGAATACTGGAGGGTTTCAGACAAGGTGGATTTAAGTGAGTGTAGCGCTCCCTGAAATAACCATTGATTGTTCCCATCATCTCCGTGCAAAGCGCACACGGAGGGCCTGAGAGAGTCCAATCACTCTGCCCCCTCCCAACACCCCCCACCGACCAGCCTCACAGCAGCCCCCACGGCCTGATGCTCCTGCCGTCCTCAGGGAAACGACTGCCCCTCCACCTGCCACCTCGGTTTAACTGAGGCCCTGTTAAAGAGCCAACTACTCCATGAGGCTTTCAACTCTCCAATTTCTCTCTTCTTCTTCAGATATGCTCCTGCTGCCCAGGATATTATAGATGAAAATAACCTGAAAGGTTTGTCTAGTACCATACACTGAAACATTAGCATAAATATATATAATTTATACACAGAGGTTTTTTTTTATCTATTACTCTTCTCAATACTGTATTTATGTCTCCTTTCTTGGTTTGCTTATGTTATATTTCCTGTATTTTAAATTTTTCCTTAGACAACACTAGAAATAATACTAAACTCTGTAGTGGAAGGACCAAACTCTTTCTCAATAAAAGAGGTGTATGAAATCATCCCTGAGATGTGGCCATTCAATTTTTACTCACATATTTTCCATGTTATGAAGCACAGTCCTGTTTAAAAGCAGCAGTTTTGTGATGCTGAACAACTTTAGTTATCAGATAATTCTAAGTGAAATCCATCTTCCCTTAATTTCTACCATATGTCCTTAGTTCTGCATTTGAAGCAATTACAGCAAGTTAAATCCATTGTCCACAGGGAAAAACAAAAGGCCTTTGGCAACCTAGAGCAGAACTAGCAATCAGAAGCAGTGAATGCTTGGCCCTGTCTCCCATGCTGTTGGCCTCTGGGCCTCTTAATGAATTCATGCTATCAATAAATCTGTACTGAGCACCTCAATGAAAGTCATGCTTTTCTGGGTGACATGAGACAGAATAAGATGACAAGTTCACTCATCTGTGACTCTGAAGAACAGAAACCACTTCACAGTGAAAGCTTGAGGCCGCTGTACACGTCACACACAGGTCTTCCCAAGCTGGTAAAAGATAAGCCCCTGGTCACCTCTCCTCTCTCACACTCTTACCCCAACATAGAGTTGGGCTTCTTCCTGGAATGTCATTTCCATGGCTGCTCTTCCAGAGAATGCTTCCTAGATACTGCTAGAATTCTCCCTCCAAATTTAGTAAACTCACCCAAACTGCTAGCCGTTTTATTTAACACCCCATCTACCCACGAGGATTTCCCCAAGGACACTGTCTTCTCTTCCTGCTTCTTTGAGAACTGTTTATTTCCCCATTGTCAACACACCACAAAGCCAGCAAAGGAGGGATTGCTATTCTCTGAGCCTCCCAGTAGCCTTCCAGATTTCTCAATTCCACACTGGTTCACTCAACAAATATTGAGTATCTTCCATTTTTTTAGGTATATATTAGGGCAGTCCACCTAATAGCTAAACACTCCCTTTAAGAATAATGTAATCCACTTACAGGAATAACCAGAAAGTCTTGGGACAGTCCTCGTAGCTATGAAGATAATTTGTCCGTTCTGAACAGCTGTAGTGTGGAGGCAGGAACTGCTGGTTGTCCATTACATTTCTAAGTTTTGTTCACCTTCCTAGTAGAGGGGGACCTCTTCTACGGGACACACCTATCATAATTAAGGTAGCAGAAAGAATTCTTTAACACAGAAAAAAATGAAAAAAAGAAAGGAAATGTGTAATCCTAAATCCTCATAGAATTCCTTCATCATTTAACAGGATATATCTGAGAGCAAGAACTAATTTGAAGATCTATGAATGTCTACCTTCTCCTTAAAGACTCACCTCCCAGTAAAGCCGGCATTACTGTACATTTCCCCTTCATTGTTTTGCAGCATATGACATGAGACGAAGGGACACTGTAGAGAAAAAGGATAATTGTTATGGATTTTTCAGAGCTACAAGGACCCACAGCTATAGGGAACCTCCATGGCTGACATCTACAATGTGTCAACCACTCTTGCTTCCCAAGATTTCACCATTTCAAGGAGCTTCTAGCCTAACTTCATGGACCACCTTGACCTTCAGACTCCTCAGTACATGTGATCTGTTCAGTGCACCATATTTCAGAGTCCGTTTCCATCCATACTCAGCTGTATGAGACTCGGGACTACTCTACTTGTTTTGTTTATAAAGTGAGTATGTGTTGAATTGAGATCTCTTATGCCACCCTCACCAGAACATACAGTGTTTTAAGAGCAGACTGCAAAATTTCCTTGTAAAGTGCTGCATATCGAGTAGGCTCCCTTTTGGCTTGTCTAAGATAAGGCAGCATAAAAACAAGCACTTGAAAAATGCCTTTTAGTAACAATACACCAAAAATCAGTATAGCACTTAATAGCAACTTGCTACATATATACGAATGTATGATTTTAAAGGAGGAAGCACAAAGCAGAGAGATTCTAAATTTTTCTTGGTTGATAACTAGCTTGTAAATAGCTGCCGCATGCTGGTTGGCATGATATAAGTGCATTTTCACTTCAAAATGGGCATTTCACGATTCTGAATACGTGAAGACGTGGGTTGTTCCAAGGTATTCACCACACACACACACACACACACACACACACACACACACACACACACACACCCCACTTTGACCATTGGCAACTTTCTCTTGGCTTCCTCGGGCTTGAGTCAAGTGTTTTCACCCACTCTGCCTTTCACCAGCACCATCTCCTCATGTCCCCGTAACTACCTGGCACAGGGTGGAATCATGATTTAGAGAAAGGGCAAGTAGGAGGCAGAATGGAGTGCTGTCTTCCCTAATTGCTATTTAAAGGAGACAATAAAAAGGATGAAACAAATTAAATTAGCAAAGAAGCAAGAGCATCCCAATGAACTGGCCAAGATAATCAACTTGGAAAATTAGCTATTAAACCTCCACACATGCTCATTTTCATAATTTTGTGTGTGTGCTTACGAGATGCAACCCATCCCCATTGAAATGGTTGGAACGAAGGTGTTCTTCATTTCTGGGAGATCAGTCATTCGCAACTGACCTTGATGAAGTCGGAACTGAGGTGTTTTATGGTGGGTTTTTGTTTTTGTTATTAATATCTTAGTTCATAATTGCTCAGTTCAATCTTGGAGCATTTTGACTGGAGCTGGGAACTATGTGAAAAGGCAGAGAAAATGGCTGAGATCTGTCATCCTTTCCTTTATTCTCAGTTCTTTTCTTTTTCTTGTTTATTCTCTACTGTGGGCAGGAGAGATTGGATTTTTATCATTGTAATTATTTTTATGCAGTGTCATTTCAAATGCCTGAATTTTCATACTATGTAGACTATCTTCTACAAACATTTATGAAATTCTACATTTTCTTTTTTTTGCATTTATGTATTGTGGGTTGATGCACATGCCATAGGCCACACACGGAGGTCAAAGAACAACTTATGCAAACCGTTTTCTCCTATCATGTGGGCTTGGGGGATCAAACTTAGGTCATGAGGCTTGAGAAGAAGTGCCTTTACCCATCCTAAGCCCCTCACTCTTCCATTCTTCCCACCCTCTCTTCCACAATTGTACCTGACCGTTAGGTATAGGCTTGCTTTTGTGTATGTACCAGTTGGGTTATGACATCCCACAGTCCCTTATTCTCTACATTTTGATCAATTGTGGATTCCTGCAACAGTCTCCATCTGTTGGAAAAAAGAAGCGTCTTTGATAGGGGTGTGTGTGAGAGCTACATTTATGTGGGTGTAAGTATAGGTATTTAGAAAACAGTTACAACTTCATCTATTTTCGTTCTGTAGGTTCTTGTTCATATATTCCTCTTTTCAGTCTAGGGTATCGCTTCCAGTATTTTCTGTAGGTGTTTTTTTTTTTCTGTACAGGTGGACGTGAGCCCTTTTAGCCTGTTTCTATCAAGGAAAGCCTTTCTCTGTCTTTCAACTCTGGCAGACAGCTTTGCAGGATAAAGAAATTCAGATTGGCACCCATGGTCTTTCAGAACCTGGAGTGTATTGCTCCATGTTCTTCTAGCTTTTACAACCTTCACTGAAAAGCCATCCATGACTCTGATGGTTAATCTTTGTGTGTGACTTGTGATTTTTCTCTTGCAGATTTCAATATCCTCCATTGTTCTATATATCTGGTGTTTTAGCTGTAATATGTCATGGGGGGAGTTTCTTTTCTGATCCTGTCTGTTTGGTGTTCTGTGTGCTTTTGGTATCTGTATGGGTAGGTCTCCACATGATTTGGGGACATTTTCTATGATCCTGGTGAAGAGCTGGCCTACACTATTGCCCTAGGGTCCTTCTCCTTCATCTGAGCCTTTAGTTCATAGGTTTGGTCTTTTCATGGTGTCCTAAATTTTCTACATGCACCTTTCATGTGCTCTTTAATTTTTTCATAGCCTTTGCTTGAGTGCTCCAACTCCTCTACTTTAACTCCAAGTCCTGATATTCTGTCTTCTCCTTGATCCATTCCACTTGTAAGACTTTCTCCTGAGTTTTCTAATTATGTACTAGTTTTTCAATCCATCTTCATTTCAGCTTTTTTTTTTCAGTATTTCTATCTTTTGACTGAATTAAGATTTCAGATCCTGAATTTTGTCATTTCACTCACCTGTATATTTGTGTTTTCTTGGACTTGACTCAAGGGCTTATTCCTATCCTCTTTAAATTCAGTGAGGTGTTTATTCAAGTCTTCTTCAAACTTCTCAAATTCTCTTTGACCATGTTTGTGAGTGTTATTTTAATTTGGTGTCCTGGGGTTCATCTGGAAAATTCTCATTGAAGACCATTTCTACAGGACTGGTGCGTTTTATAAGAAACACTGTCAAAACCTTCTATATTGTTTGTATTTGTGATGAGACCTGGGCATGAAGACTTCTTTTGTTGATAGTGTTTCTGGTGTGAGATTCTAGGCTGCCTCTCTTGAGTTCAAGCTTAGCTTGGCTTTGCTGTTTCCAAAGTCTGGTTGATTTCAGATCAGGTTTGAGGAATTGGCAGGTAAATCTTTCAGATACTCAGTCTTCACTTTGGATTGGAGGGATGGGTGTCACGTCCACCTCGACCAGCAAGGAAGATGTGACGCCAGGCTCTTCTCCAAGCAGTTTATTCAGGAACCTTGAACAATCTTCTGACCCCGGGGAAAGCCATCTTCTCTCTCTCTGACTCTCCCGGGAAAGCCAGTCCACGCCCTTTATAGCCACTGGGCAATCAACCCCGTAGTGCCACGTGGACAATGCCGCTAGGGTCAGACATACGCAAGCAAGCCAGATTAGGTCAAGGTGCGCGGAAGCAAGCCAGATCCTAGCCTTAGCCAAATAAGGAGCACCTGCCATCGGGAAGGCGGAAGCTGGATGCCGGTGCCATCTTTGTGGCGCGGCCGTACACGGCTCTCTACAGTTCCCCCTTTATTGTTTTAAGCAGCAGGCAAGAGCAGAGGTCTAATTTCTGCCAAAATACAACTTGGACATTGTACTGGTGTTAGTCCAGGTGTCATCCACCCAGAGAACACTTGACCCTTCCGATACCCTTTTTTGCAGAGGTGGGAATTAGGGCATCAACCCACATGCAATTAGACTTGCTCTTCTTGGGTTTTGCAATACAGCTAGTCCCAAGTGCAGTGCACTAGCCTCGCATCCTGCGCAATCAAGTTTTTAATGTGGCCAGCCAGGCCTGGGGAGACTGTCCAGCCTCTATGGCTGTAAAGTCTTGGATAATCATGGCTTCATTGCGCAGCTGAGAAACCCTTAAACGAACAATGCACTACAGGCACATCAGGGAGACAAGCACCAGTAGGCCTGCCAGGGCACCTAATCCCGCCCACTCCTTTAAAAAGGTGATAGAATTTCGTAGCCAAGACATAGGCCAGGTGCACATGGGTGGAGTTGACTGCAATGATCTCATTGTGCAGGATCTGGGTTCTGCTCCTGCAGCAAGTCAACTCAAAAATAAAGCAATACACTAGAATGTGATGTTATGGGTAAAGGGTATGGCCAGGCTTTTATAAGAGCCCAGAGTAGTCGATCCTCAGCTGCTCCCGCTGGCACGCTTGTCAGAATCAGGGGCATCAGGATCAGGCACATCAGCTTCCGGGGTGTCATCACGTCTCTCCGTCTGAGGGGGCCCGTCGCACCAATCGTTCAGGTACCCAGATAGGGTCTAGCCGGTCCTGTGGGAAAACACAAACAGAACCTCCCGCCCATGTTAGCACGGGATCGGGGCCATGCCAGCTACCCGTGAGGATATTTTTCTCTTGGGGTTCGGTCACGGCCTATTCCCCCTTTTTGTTTTTGAAGAATTTCTTTGAGGGACTGATGCGCACGCTCCACAATGCCTTGGCCTTAACTACTTGGCGCGCATCCACACGGGAAAGGGAAAATTTAGCCTGCAAGGTGCATGCATTCACGATCCCAGTAAGACCTCTTATGGTGGTGGAGGATCTTCCTATCAATAAACCCACCGTGCCCGGCTTCAAAGGGCCTTTAAAATCAGACTCCACTAATTGTACTCCCATCTGCGGAGTCAGTAATTTTAAACCGCACCGTTTTCGCTGTTAGCTCAGGTTTTTCTGTGTTGCATTGATTTTCCACAGATCTCAGCTGCAGATGCCTTGTTGTGCTGGTTCTGGCGTCTACCATTCTTAGCTTCTTAGTGGCTTCTGGAGCTTTTGAAACCATTCAGACTGCCTACTTTGCAGTCTACTGGGACACTAACCTTCTGTGTCTCAGGTTCTTTCACCACATACATTAAGCTTAGATTCACAATCAACATTTACACCTTTTCACAAACTCACATATGACATGTGCTTAAGCCTAAACTCACACTCAACATTTACACATTTTTACAAACTCACATATAACATATTAACATCTACTTATTTATACTCTTTAATGAAACTATAGAACTACTTTAGCAAATATATTTATTACTTCTTATATACTTCTTATATTTCTTATTTAAACTTACATTTACAGCTAACATCTTTACTTCTTACAAGCTTATTACTACATGTCTTAAGACTACCTTAGATACTTCTTGCAAGCTTATATTATTAAAGGAACTCTATGGATCTATCTTACAAACTTATATAGGGCTACCATTAGCATATATTTAACTTAGCAAACACCTAAAGATTTCTTAACACAGATTTAACAAGACAGAATTTCTACAAACTCACATATCTTATTTTCATCCCGGACACATTCTGCTAGAGACTTGATGACCTTAAAATCCAAAGATTCATGGTATCTCTGTTGAGTCTGGGCATTGAGAAACACTGGGCGAGATAGCTGCATTTCAGTTCTAACCTGTCTCCAAACCTCCAGGTTACTCTTCTTAATCTTTAATTTCTTTGAAAGGAGCAGCTCGTTAAGAGCCAGAAAAATTGGGTGCGAAGAAGTTGCGCCCATGATACTAGCAGCACTTTTGCCTTCACCTGCTTTCACTTTCTTTAATTTTCCCGTCTGCTTTTGTCGTGGCTCCACTTAATTTTCCCGTCCGCTTTTGTCGCGGCTCCACTCAATTTTCCTGTCCGCTTTTGTCACGGCTCTACTTAATTTTCCCACTTTTGTAGTGGATCCCCACCTTACCTGGGGACTTACCAGTGCACTACCCTGATTGCAAAGAGTTCTGAGCCTTAAAGGTTCCCTGTACGGGCCACCACTTGTCGCGTCCACCTCGACCAGCAAGGAAGACGCAACACCAGGCTCTTCTCCAAGAAGTTTATTCAGGAACCTTGAACAATCTTCTGACCCTGGGGAAAGCCATCTTCTGACTCTCTGACTCTCCTGGGGAAAGCCAGCCCATGCCCTTTATAGCCACTGGGCAATCAACCCCGTAGTGCCACGTGGACAATGCCATTAGGGTCAGACATACGCAAGCAAGCCAGATTAGGTCCAGGTGCGTGGAAGCAAGCCAGATCCTAGCCTTAGGCAAATAAGGAGCACCTGCCATCAGGAAGGCAGAAGCTGGATGCTGGCGCCATCTTTGCGGCGCGGCCATACACGGCTCTCTACAGATGGGGGTGATTCCAGTTCAATGGTGATCATGAAAACGTGTGAGTGGGACAAACAGCTTAGAACTGCTTAGGCTGGTGTGTAAGCTGTGTTGCCTAAATTATGCCTGGCACTGGTGGGCCAGGATCTTCGGCACTCACCATACCAGGCATGTACACAGGCTGGGCAGCGAAGCCTAGACCTGGAAGTTAGCAACGGCACAGGTGAGTAAGGATCCCTGAGTCTCACCAGACTGTGCAGCTCTAGCTGGGCTTGGTGACTGGGGAGAGCATGAATAGGCAGGTTTTCGGGCTCTTCTAAACATCAGATCTAACATCATAGATCTGCTTTGCAAATCAAATGTTTGAATGATTGTTCATAGACAATAGTCTACATCACTTTCCTCCATATGTTAAGAAGCTATATTTCTGCACTTAGAGTAAGACTAAACAATCTCAGAACTCTCAGACCAAAAATCCAGGGAGGCAGACATGTCACGGCTTGGTAACACAGTTATCCAGTCACTGGTCACGTAGAGAAGCCCAGGCTTTTGCCTCGTTGCTGGAGTTAAGTGGTTCTCCTTTGTCTTATTTTCATTCTTTTGTTCTTTACCATTTCTAAGAAAGAAAAAAAAGAAGAAAGAAACGCTAAGTCAAAGTGAGTAGATGGTACTTTAGGCCAAGTGTCTGTCTAGCATCAGAGTTAATTTTAATGGAACAGAGACCACCTAACAGTAGACAACTAGATTAAAACCTGTTCTCATCAGAAAAAAAAAAAAACTTTTGAAATAGAGGCAAATTGCCTTTGGCAGACATCCTCACTATACTGTACATCAACTTCACACATTTTTAATTTCTTTGTAAGAATAGAATGATACACGTTCCTGGTTTACAAGTGTTGTTAAACACTTAAAACAGGAAACATATACCAAAGTGCAGACCACAGTACTTATTTCTGCTTCATTGGGCATCAATACCTTAGACTCTCAAGCATCTATTAGTAAATTACAATGACTATATATTATTTTAGATATGTTCACAACATTTTCTTACTTATCAAGTTTCACTCCCCAAATATTTCTGGAGTACATCCTTTTTCCTGAGACACTGAATTTATTCTCAGGATGCAGTTTAAGGAAAGAGCTAGACAAAGCCCCTGCTACTTGAGTCCACAGACACAGAGAGTTTAATTACAGATAAGAAAACACTGCTGTGTAACTTGGGAGATGAAGTGCTTATGTGTGAAAATAAAATAGAGTATTCATACTTTCAAATAACTTAACCCACCCTGATCTTCTGGGCTGTAGTTAATTCTCTACTGTTTGTTGAAATTTATGGTTGCCTTAGAACAAAAGTTAAAATAAAAATAGTAAATATGTAGTAAAAACTAATTCTGTTCTACATGTTTTAGACTTAAAAATAATGCATTCTTCTCTGAAAGAATTGTAGACTATGCCAGGCATGATAATGCACACCTTTAGTTCCAGCACTTGGGAGGCAGAGGTGGACATATCTCAGAGTTCAAGGACAGCCTGACTTGTAGAGTGAGTTCCAAAACAGTCAGTGCTACACACACACACACACACACACACACACACACACACACACACACACATACACACACACACGCACACACACAAACCCTGTCTCAATTCCTACCCCACCACACACAAATTGTAAACTTTAAGAATGAAAAAAAAAGCACATGTATATTAAGATTTCAATAACAATTATCCTGACAGAGGAAGAGAGATTCAAGAAGAGCCTGGGAAACACTGATGGAGGTCACGTTAACAGGTTTGTGTGGTTTATTCAGGGTGTGTGGGGTAGATGAAAGATGCCTGCACACTCTTGCCCATCCTTCCCACTAAACAGTCCCTTTCTTGAATTTAGGTGATCTCTACCAATGCCATTAAGTTGACAAATACAGTACAGCAAGAATTAACTGTGCCACTTTTCCAGGCCCATACCTTAAGACTTCCTGCCACTTGGAACACTCGCCCTTAGAAACCAGCCATCGTCCTGTGAGGAGTCCTTAATAACCCTGAGGAAAGACCCTATTGAGAGCAACCACTGCTCCGGCCAATGACCCCAGGTGACATCCAATACCAGGCAGGAAGCGACTCCTCTGACCCCATCTGCATCGCTGTTGACACCAAGTGCAATGGGGGCCAGAGATGCCGTTCTTGAGTTCCTGGCACACAAAACGGTACCCAAACTGAAACTGTTTCAGGGGAGCAAGGGACTGCGATGCATTGGTCAGTCTTCTAAACAGAACCCAGTACTATTCAATGTTACCACCTCTTCTACAGGACTTAAGAGCACAAATTCTGGAGCCAAACTGTCTGTGGTCCAGCTGTGAGAACTTGGAAACACTTCTCTGTGCCCCTAATTCTACAAAGTGAGGTCAATTAATTGTTTTCCAATTTTTATTGAAAATAGACTTTTATATGATACTTTCTGATTGTGGTTTCCCTCTTCCAGCTCCTCCAAGATCCTCCTCACCTCCCCTCCCATCCAATTCCACACCTTCTATCTCTTGTTAGAAAACAAACAGGCACCTAAAGAATAATAGTAATATAAAATAAGGTAACAAAAACAAGCAAACCAGAATGGACAAAACAACAAAAAGGAGAAGGAGGAGGAGGAGGAGGAAAGAAGAAGAAGAAGAAGAAGAAGAAGAAGAAGAAGAAGAAGAAGAAGAAGAAGAAGAAGAAGAAGAAGAAGAAGAAAAAGAAGAAGAAGAAGAAGAAGAAGAAGAAGAAGAAGAAGAAGAAGAAGAAGAAGAAGAAGAAGAAGAAGAAGAAGAGAACATATAGAGACAGAGAGTTCTGTTCACACACGCAAAAATTCTATAAAAACACAAAACCAGAAGCCATAATATATACAACAAAGAACCTATAAATAAGGTCTAAAAAAAAAACTTTGATGGAACATTAAGAGACAAAGAAGCTCCAAAGATACTATTGAGTTTGTTTTGTGTTGACCATCTAGGAACGGGGTGCCCTTAAGAGTGGTTTGTTTCCCCAGTTAGACTCTCTTGGAAAGAACTACTTTTTCATTTGCAAGTGCTTATCAATTGGAGATGGCTTCTGGGTTAGGGATGGGGGCATGTGTCCACTTCTCTCAGTGCTGGGACCCCCATCTGGTCCAGACAGTCTCTGAAAGCTCATATGTGCATCCATCCTGCTGTATTTAGAAGGCTTTGTTTCCTTGGTATCCTCCATCCCCTCCAGCTCTTACAATCTTTCCACTTCCTCTTCTGCAGGGTTCGCTGAAATCTGAGGGGAAGGATTTGATGGAGACATCCCTTACAGGGATGAGTGTTCCAAGGTCTCTTACTCTCTGTACATTGTTCAACTATTATCCCTGTTTTTGTTCCCACCTACTGCAGAAGGAAGCTTCTCTGATGTCTGAGTGAGGCAATGATTATGAACATAGAAGAATGTCATTAGGAGTCACTGAGAAGTAACTATTATCACTTAAGAAAATGGGGTGAAGAAATTGGAAACTACTGATTCTAAACACAGTTTGAGAACACATCCATTCACAGCCTGAGAGTTTGTCTGTCTACATAACCAGATTCTCCCATTTTACCCAGCTCAGCTCACCACATAAAACCATAAGCATTCCAATGACAGGTTAATTGGCTGTTATCCTAAGCCCTTATATTTCATGTACTGTGAAAATATTGTTTCATGAAGAGGTCTGCTCATCAGACTCATACACCTCAATTATACTGAGTATATAACGGCTTGTCATGTTGGCAAGGTAAGCCAAACGTTAATTTAATGTGAATATTTGAGATTTATTTTCTTTTTTTCTGGCTCTGTGAATTGAAACATTTCCCCCACTTGATTTTTTTCTTCTGTTTTCACTTAGAGTTTCAACAAGTTTATTTACAAGATGATTTTGCAGATCCCAGTTTCTAAACAGAAGCTATTCAACATGAGTAATAGCTCCAACTCCCTGGGAATTCTGAACCCTGCTTACCCCGCTGGTAAATGTCAGCTGATTCTGCTACTGTAAGTCAGTCAGCTAACCCGTGGTTCTGCTTTCAGTCTAAAATTAATTTTTAGCAGTTGTGCAAGTCACACTCTACAAGAGCTTGCAGAGAACATCAAAGAAAAGCTAAAAGCAAAACAAAAACACTTGCGAATCGAGGTCTAGATAATAAACCAATCCCATTAAATTAATGTTTTTAATCCAAAAACGATTAGTTTTCCTGTGATTGAGACATGCACAGATGAGCATGTTCTGAGTACAGTAGATTATTGTCAGGAACCTAGAATAGTATCATAGATCAACCCATAACAATCTCTCAGTAGATCACGAATACTATTACTTGAAATAGCTTAATTAGTGTATAAAGTTTTTCAGAATGGAAAATTCCCTGAATATTTGTAGAAAATGAAGGCAAAGAACACTACAAATTAAAACGAAATAAAAGGAGTTTATTTCCAAGCCATAACGTAGAATCATCTATTTTGAATGTTGCCAGCAAAGAATGCATTCTTGATTAGGCTTTGTCGACAGGCAAAATGGGGAGTATATTTCCAGTCCTCAAGTCTCTACAAGTCTAAAAATCAAAATCTGAGCTACGTAAAACAGATTAGCCCAATTTCCCTCCCCATTACCCCAAAACAATCTCCAACCAGAACAGAACTAAACACATACAAGAGAATTCATCATTTCCAAGGTAGTCTCAACACACACACACACACACACACACACACACACACACACACACACACACACACACACACACACTCGGGAAGCGGGAGGAAGGGAGTGTAACAGGAATTGTTAAAGGATCTCATTAATAAAAAAAACCCAGAGCCAGATATTGGGGTGAAAACTGAAAGATCAGAGAAACAGAATAAGCCAGCCACGTTCTTACCTCAACAAAATCCTCAGCCTCAGGAGAGTGAGTTCCTATTTCCTCATGCCTTATATTCCTTTCTGTGTCCTGCCATATTACCTCCTGGGATTAAAGGCATGTGTCACCACTGCCTGGTTCTGTTTCTCTCATGTAGCCCAGGGTGGCCTTGAACTCACAGAGATTAAGAAGGATCTCTGTCTCCCAAGTGACAGGATTAAGGGTGTATGCCATCACTGTCTAGCCTCTATGTCTAACCTAGTGGCTGGCTATGTCTTCTGATCCCCAGATAAGTTTTACTGGGGTGCACAATATATCACCACAAGGGAGAGAACAGCTCAGCTTGAAAACAGACATTTAAAAGTAAGTCATGTACAGGAGCCAAGTCATGAGACCTCTGGAAGGCGCCCGCCAATGCCACTGATGAGGAAGAAGGAATGAAACAAAGAGTGTGAATGGACCCAAACCAGCATAACCCGGGGGAGGGGCCGGTGAAACTCCGTGGTAGAATTCTGTTCTGTGTGAACAGAAGTCTTCTAGAGATAGGAGTGCCAAAAGGGGTGGCCACCGAACTTGCAGATCTGGTTTTAACAGAGTTAAAACCAGAACACCGGGAATCCATTCTCTACCCCATCACCGGTCAATCACGTGGTCTCAGCTAGTAAATATTCTGGCTATGCAATAAGAGCATTTAGTACATACCCCCTACTTGTTTACCGAAATCTAAGAACTAGAAATCCGTGAATGTCCTGCAACTTGCAGCAGATGGTATAGTTTAAAGAGCCCATTCAATGCCCTTTTGTAAGCAGCTGCTGCCCCCAACGCTCGTCACCTGTTTCCCATACTGTAGGCAGGCTCCACACCTCCACAGAGAAAGAAGGTATTGCTTCTCTCATTGTTGGCCCTTATAGGCAGGCAAGCTCTGCTTCTGTGGCTCCCCATTTCTTAGAACTGTTTCTATTATCAGATTACCACCAAATACACTGTCCCCCAGCAAACATTATGTCTAATGAAAACATTACCGAAGGGTATTAAAAGGTAAGCCTGCCTGTGTCACATTTCCTCTGGAGTCTTATTCTGGGTCATTTACATAACTGCTTCAGAATATTCAACATGCATTTTTAAATGTCACCATTTGCAGGGATTATTTGTATATTGCTCTTAATTAACTTTTACTTCAAAACCTGGTTGGCCAGAATATATTTTGATTTTTTTTTCAGTACATTGAATCTTCTGGTCTCATTAAGCTCCCAGCTTGCTTTCCCCTAGATCAAAAGCAGGAAGAGGGGACTTGAAGAGGATTATCATACTAAATAAAACACACTCCTTCCCTGACTCCTCATTCTGTGTGTGCGTGGGCGGGGGGTCTGGTTCATACTGTAGAAATAATGAATGCACAAAGTGTCTATTCTACAAATGATTAATACACCCAGGGTACTGTGGTCACTTAAATGTTAAACAACAACTGTGGTATTTAAAACTGAACCTAGTTTCACACTTATTTTGTACCAAGAGAATACAGACCAAATAACTAATATACTTTGACTCTTTCAAAAATGCTGTATCAAAAAAGAAATGCTTTCCAAACATTTGTCTTTCTCATTTTTAAAGTGACAGAATTTACAAGCTAGCATTTATAATAATAGATAAGACAGTTGTGAGACCTTATGCCCCTGGGAAAATAAAATCTAGGTGAAACACACTAGCTAGGAGAACTTTCTGTATCTCACTCATTTTTATTTTTCCTTTATTTTTATTTTATATGTTGGTTTTTTTTGTTTTTTGGGTTTTTTTTTTTTTTTTTTTTTGCCTGCATGTGTGCTTGTATACCATATGAGCAGTGCCCAATGAAGCCAGAAGAGGGCATTGGATCCCCTGAGACAAGTTACAGACTGTTGTGAGCCACCATACAGGTGCTGGGAATCAAACTTGGGTCTTCTGGAAGAGCAGCCTTGACAGTGCCCTTAACCACTGGGCTATCTCTCCAGTCCCTTGTAGCTCATACATATTTTAAACATATTTGAAAGTTTTCCCAACAGTACTAAAGTATACAGCATAAAAAAAGCACATTATTTCTTCATGGCCCTTCAACTAATTCACAGTCTTTGCTCATGGTTATCTATTACTCAGGATTTGGTATGCCAGAATTCTTAAAACATTTAGTGTTAGACACATACATCAATATGTATAAAAATAAAACCAACCAAATTATATCTGTGTGGGTGCACACATTCACGTTTTCATTTAATGATTTTCCTTTAGATGAATATATTTTTGAATTTCCCTCATATATCATTAGACACATATTTAAATATTTCTAGAGTGCATATACCAAGGAGTGAGACCACTACTTCCAAAGATGGGCACACTCTTAGTTTATAATCTATGACCATATTTGCTTCTGAAAATGACTAATAAAGTTAAACTCTCACTCTATGTTAAAAATGGGAAGTTCCCTAAACATCCAACTGGACATCATGTCAACCCTTGCCATTATCCACTACAATTATGAATGTGGTCTTCAGTCTATGATATAGGTGGAACCCAGCATGGGTTAAGTACATGCTCAGCCCTCTGCCCTTTATGAAAATAACCTTTAAATTAAATATATACAACCACGGAAAAATAGTTTTTTGATCAAAATGTGATAATATACACATACATGGTTGTCGTGCAAATATCCTTAAGTATGTGGTAGAGTGACTAATCTGAAATTATTTAAAAATACACATGTGCCATCAAGCTATAAGTGCTAGCAAGTCACAGTTACTTCTGAAATTTTCTAGAGTTCAAATTGTAGGCTCTACAGAAAGTGAGCAGGTGAGTCTGGAGATAATTGAGCATTTAAGAGCATCAAATCGCACACTCCTGACATCGTAGATTTTTGGAACAGTATACATCATAGCCAGTTTTTTATTATTTTGGATCTAGTTCCAAATAAGAATGTAAACAATTCCTTTACTGTGCTAGTTCACCATAACAGTCATCAGTGTCATCAAACATGTGTGAATGGAGACACAGAAAAGGTATCTAACCAATCTCTACAGTAACTATTTACTTAAAAACAATAATAATTTAACCAATCTCTATAATAACTATTTATAAAGCAAAAATTATAAAATTTGAGCAAGCGGAAATGGACATTTTGACCAAGATAATGAAAAGATCACAACTATCAATAGTTATCTCAATAGATACAGAAAAAGCAATTGCTTATTCTTTATTCAGTCGTGGAGAAGAGACCCCATGATCAAGGCTACTCTTATAAAAGAAAGCATTAATTGAAGTTGACTAACAGTTTCAGAGGTTTAGTCCATTATCATCATTGCAGGGAGCATGGCAATATATAGGTAGGTATGGTGCTGGAGAAGTAGCTGAGAGTTCTACATCCTGATTTGCAGGCCAAGGAGAGAGAGAAACTGGGCCTGATGTGGGCTTTTGAAACCTCAATGCCCACCCCTAGTGACACACTCCTCCAACAAGACGCCTCCTAATCCTTGTAATCCTATCAAAGAGTTCTACTTCCTGGTGACTAAGCATGCAAATATATGAACCTATGGTCCATTCCTGTTCAAACCACCACAGCCATCAACAAAATTCAACTTCTTTATGTGATAAAGCATTCTCAATAATTCAGTTTTTCATATTTACCTCCCTAAGCTATTGTAGTTTATTTCTTTAAATGGAATAAAACACAAATCCATAGTTTTAGACTAATCACTGATTGTAGCCTAGTCATGTATAGGCTATTTGTCAGGTAAGCCTTCCCACTCACTTTTTTAAACTCAATATATTTATTTATTTTATATCCCAGCTACAGTTTCCCCTTCTTCTCCTCCTATTCCCTCCCCAAACTTCCCTCCCCCAATCCACTCCTCCTCTGTTTCTGTTCAGAAAGGGGCAGACCTCCCATGGGTATCAACAAAGCATGGACAAGTTACAGTAAGACTAAACACCTCTCCTTATATTAAGGCTGGGCAAGGTAATCCAGTATGAGGAATAGGTTTCCAAAAGCCAGCCAAAGCATTAGGGACAGCCCCTGCTCATGCTGTTAGGAGTCCCACAAGTAGACCAAGCTACACAACTGGCACACATATGTAGACAGCCTAGGTTGGCCCCAAGCAGGCTCCCTAGTTGTCAGTTCAGACTCTGTGAGCTCTTCTAAGACCAGGTTAGTTGCTTCTATGGGTTTTCTTGTGGTGTCCTTGACCTCTCTGACTCGCACAATCTTTCCTCAATTCTTTTGTAGGATTCCC
The DNA here is from genome assembly GCF_007827085.1 of Peromyscus californicus insignis. Lineage (NCBI taxonomy): Eukaryota > Metazoa > Chordata > Mammalia > Rodentia > Cricetidae > Peromyscus > Peromyscus californicus. Next base: position 25,379,261 of record NW_026294447.1, on the reverse strand, counting down.
TGAACTCAGTCTATTGTTTGGCTATGGATCTGCCTCTATTTCCATCAGTTACTAGATGAAGGCTCTCCAAAGACAATTGGGGTAAGCACCAATCTATGAGTATAGCAGAATATCATTAGGCATCATTGTGTTGACATTTTTTTTCCTCCAGTTGTGTTTGGTTCTATCCTAGGTCTGGGCCATCCAGCCTATGGGTCCTAACATATCAGGCAGTGTCAGGGGTGGGTTGACTCTGGTGGCATGGGTCTCAGTCTGCACAAGTCATCGATGGGCCACTCCCACAATCTCTGCACCACCCTTACCCCAGCACATCCCATAGGCAGGACAGACCATAGGTCAAAGGTTGTGTAACTGGTTTGGTGTCCGAATCCCTCTACTGGAAGTCGTGCCTGGTCACAGAAGATGGCCAGTTCAGCCATGTATCCACTGTTGCTAGGAGTCTTGGCTGGGATCATCCATGAAGATTCCTGTGAGTTTCCTTTGCACCAGGTTTCTATCTGGCCCTGAAATGCTCCCCCTTTCCATTCATCTCTTTTAGTGTTCTCCCCCTCCATTCACCCCTCAACCTGATCCCTCAAGTTTCCATCCTCACCTACCCACAGTCTACCCACAAGATCTCTTCTATTTCCCCTTGCAAGGGAGATCTATGTGTGCCCCCTACACCCTCCTTGTTACCTACCCTGTGGTCTGTGGATTATAGCATGGTTATCTTTTACTTTATAGCTAACATCCACTTATAATTGAGTGCATACCATGTTTATCTTCCTGGGTCTGGGTTACCTCACTCAGGATGATTTTTTCTACTTCCATCCATTTGCCTGCAAATTTCGTGATGTCATTGTTTTTAATAGCTGAGTAATATTCCGTTGTATAAATGTACCACATTTTCTTTATCCATTCTTTGGTTGAGGGACATCTAAGTTGTTTCCAGGTTCTGGCTATTACAAATAAAGCTGATATAAACATAATTGAGCAAGTGTCCTTGTGGTATGATTGAGCACCCTTTGGGTAAATGCCCAAGAGTAGTATAGCTGGGTCTTGAGGTAGATCAATTCCCAATTTTCTGAGAAACCGCTACATTGATTTCCAAAGTGGCTGTACAAGTTTGCACTCCCACCAGCAATGGAGGAGTCTTCCCCTTAATCCACATCCTCTCCAGCATAAACTGTCATTTGTGTTACTGATTTTAGCCATTCTGACAGGTATAAGATGGAATCTCAGAGTCATTTTGATTTGCATTTCCCCGATGACCAAGGATGCTGAACATTTCTTTAAGTGGTTCTTGGCCATTTGAGATTTTTCTGTAGAGAACTCTCTTTTTAGATCTGTACCCCATTTTTAATTGGATTATTTGGTTTTTTTGTTGTCTAATTTTTTGAGTGCTTTATATATTTTGAAAAACAGCCCTCTGTCAGATGTGGGGTTGGTGAAGATCTTTTGCCATTCTGTAGGCTGACGTTTTGTCCTATTGACAGTGTCCTTTGCCTTACAGAAGTTTTTCAGTTTCATGAAGTCCAATTTATTATCAATCTTAGTGTCTGTGCTACTAGTTAAGCAATGTTAGTGGATAGATAGATAGATAGATAGATAGATAGATAGATAGATAGATATAGATATAGATGTATATTCATGTTTGAACTGAGTAGTTTATATATGTATAAACTATATATGTTATATACATATATAAGTAATATATGGAACATAGAAAGTAAATAGTCATCCATGCACTTGACCAAGGGATAGGATGACCTAAGACTCTATCAGCTTTATGGGAAGAGTTTCTTCTTATGGCCATAGTTTCATCAGATTCTTCTCAGCTAATGCCAATACACTTAAACAAACAGCGTTTATGACTAGATGTCATGATCTGATTCCTAAGTCATCAGGCCATGTCCTAACTTTAAACCTTTTGAAGCAGATCTACATAGACAGTGCTCACCTCACTATTAAATATTCTGCCTCAGCAACTGTCAAGACCTTGGTTGATATGACTTTGTCCCCAAGAAACTGGACCACAATCAGTGTCCTAACCAAGCCCTGGGAATGAATCACACGTATACAATGTTTGATTTTTGTGGGGAATGGATTTAAACCTTCTTTAAACTTTTTACTGTGAGAATGTTTCTACAACTTATCAAGATCCTAGTTAGCATTCTCTAAAGAGAACATTCTAATCAAATTTCATTTTACTTACTGTTTTGTACCTAATTACTTGTTTTGTTGAAGTTTCAGACACTGTCTTTTTAGGATCCTTAATGGGAACATTCAAAAAATAGGATAATCATTCTTGTTTCAAAGAAGGTTTAAAAGAGCATAGAGTCACTTATCTGAGATACAGAGCAAAAATTGCTAGAAACAGGCAGTTGAAAAGATGCAAAACAAAAACAATTTTTAGAGTTTCCTGATGAAGGTCTCTTTAGAATGGCTTGAAGAGAAAGTTAGAACAATATAATTACAAACACTATTTCAAAGGTAGCGTTTAATAATTTTTTAAAATCGTATCTGTATTTCTACAATAGCAAGTAGGGAAAGCTGATTATAGCCAAGACTGAAAAAAATCCAGAATTGATTTCACAAATCCCAGACCAGATGTTTGTGTTCAAACCATAGCAAATCACAATTATAGGTGGACAAATGCCACCCAGTTATGGGTGACAGAACTACATATTTTTTTAAAGCATGAAGAGGCCGAAAGACTCAATAGCAGTCAGGCATAGTGGCTCATACCTTTAATCCCAGCACTCTGGAGGCAGAGGCAGGCAGATCTCTTACAAATTCGAGACCAGCCTGGTCTACAGATTGAGTTCCATGACAAGAGCTACATAGTGAGAACCTGTCTCAAAACAAACAAACAATCTTCACAGCAAGGAAATAACCCCAAGAATTGTCAAATGAAAAATTTTAACACCAAAAATCTACCAATTAATAAAAGTATAAATGAACTAAAGAGACAGTTTTCAGAATAATAAGTACAAATGACCAATAAAGTCTCAAAAAAAAAACCCTATTCATTCTTATCAAGGGAAATTTAAATTAAAACTACATTGAAATTCCATCTAGTCACAGTTAGAACGGCTACTATCAAGTAAAACCACTCACTCATAGGTGGATACTAGATGTAAAGCAAAGGATGACTAGACTGCTACTCACAACTCTAGGGAGGCTACCTAGTAAAGAGGACCCTAAGAAAGACACAGGGATCGCCCAACGACAGAGAAATGGATGAAGTCTACATGAGAAAACTGGATGTGGGGCGGAGGAAACAACTGGCCACCTCGTCTTACTTTCGCGAGGCTGGGGACTACTCCCTCACTGTCAGCTATCCTGAGATAAAGAATAAACAGTCTAACCTACAACCAACACCATCAGGACAGGAGGGAAAGGGGAGAAGTCAGGTTGTACCTACTCAAGTCAGCATTCCAACTCCTCAAGCTGTGCATTCCACAATGGGCACCTACCCTTTCTCCCAAGTTCTCTTGGGGAGGGGCCTAGCTTGCTGTATCTATTGAATTGACTGTTCTTACCAGGTCTTAAGAGGAAAAGGCCACTATTCTTTCTTAGCTGGACAGCTTAACATCTTTTACACTCAACTGTGGGCAGAGCTGGCCATGTAATTTGTAGAGACCAGTGAAAAGTGAAAATGCAGGACCACTCGTTCACATTCAGAACTTCAAGAGAGACTATGTCAGCAGACTGGCTGGATAGGAGATCTGCCTCACAAAATTGCCAGCTAGAAACTAGCCAGAAATAAATGTGTCCTTGTGAAGAGTCCAGAACCCAAAGACAAGGCCAAGGCCAAAGCGTGAGTTTACATTATAAGTAAAAGGGGGGCCAGCTCACTTGATTCCTCTTTGGCACCACTCATCCAGGCTGTACAGTACACATGGAGGGTTCCCCCAGGCTCAAAATGTCTTCATCGGGGAAAAGAACCTGAAGAAGACATCCAGACAACCTTTGGGGAGCTTCCAAGGAAGCTGACCTCTTGCCTCATGGGGCACATTAGCAACTAGCAGGGCTCCAACACCAAATCGGGTAAATGCCAGGAAAAGGAACAGGGCTGTGGTTGACAATGACCTTGGAATTATTTTCTTGAGGTTCAGTAAACTATAAGAAAGCATAGATGCCTAAATAAAATTATGAAAACTTAAAAGAGCAAAAAAAAATAGAACTCATTTTAAAATACCTAGAATTGAATACTACAACAACTGAACAAAAAAATTCGTTATAGAACTTCATTGGCAAGAACCAGAGTAGACATCCTAGTGACGATTCCAACTTACATTGGCCTTAATGCAAACAGTCTATCTAGTGACTACACCCAACTCCAGAGTGTAGCACACACAGAGGCTTTTATTATTTTCAAACTATATGGCCTAATAGCTCAGGCTTCTCGCTAGCTAGCTCTTATAACTTAAATTAGCCTGTAACTATTAATCTATGTTTCCGTGGCTTTACCTACATCCCATTACATGTTGCTCCTAGGGTGGCTGGCTCACATCTCTTCCCTTCTGCCTTACTTCTTCCTGTCTATCTGCTTGTATTTCCTGCCTGCCTCTAAGCTGCCCTGCCATAGGCCAATCCAGCTTTATTTATCAACCAATCAGAGCAACACAAATTCACAGCATACAGAAAAACATTCCACAGTACCAGAGCATAGCCAACGACCTAACTCAACCCCCATAACCCATCACCCCACCCTACAGCGAACCTCATCTGACAACATAGTGAATCTGCAGCTCTGCCTGACCAGGGAGACCATGGAACTGCAGGGCACAGCCTGAATTCCTGCTCAACCTGGAAGTCTGGTAGTGGCCCTACCAACATGGAAGAATGATGATACGGCTGAGGCATCTAGCCAGCATCCCCAACATGAGAGCAGAACCAAGCCAACAGCCCTATTCCACTTTAAGGATGGGTGACAGACACACACAGATAGAGACCCAGCAGCATCCCTGATCATTCGCCCTTATGCATACCAGCTTACTTCTCTCTGTGGTTCGAATAAATAGAGTGGGGAGCTGAGGAAGTCCTGAGTAAATAAGCGTGTAAAGAACAGATAAAGTCCTAAGTGGATGTGTATTGTGTGACATGGGCACAGCCATGTAAAGGACTAAGACCTCAAACCCATGGGGATGACAAAGCCATCTCTGTATGGAAGAGGCTCAGAGAGATGGCAAAGCCGCCTTCCTCTGGTCCAAGCAAAAATGTTCACAGTGTGTGTAAGTACAAGTGTTTATGAACAAATCAGTGAGTGTGAAAACTAACAACGGCTGCTTCCTGCCCCCAGATGCTTTACAGCCTGAGAATGCTCAGCTACAGAAACCTCCCACCAAAACTATCGAATTCCTCCCCCTGTGTTGTATATAATAAACAATCTGAGGTTCCAGGTTGTTGCATTGTAGATGTGCTCCATCAGAGCAAGCATTGACCGGTCCCAGCTTTTCTGTATGTGTGTCTGTATGTCTGTCCTTTTTTCATCCCTTGACAGCCCAGTCAGGACTCCAGGACCAAGCTACACAGGAAGGAGCAAATGAGAATGACCCTCATACGCTCATGTATTTTAAGATGAGGTCCCCACCCGGTGCTGTTTGGAGAGGTTACGGAACTTCTAGGACGTGGGCCTTTGTCCTAAGTGGTGATGATGAAAAGCGCATCATCAGGGCAGCCTTTGAGGGATTATAGCCTCCCTCTGTTTCTAGTTCCCTCTCTCTGCTTCCTGTGTGTATTAGGAGGATGTGACCAGCCAGCTTCCTGCTGCCGTGCCTTCCCCATTTTTCTCTGGAACCATGATCCCAAATAAACCCTTCTTTCATAAGTTGCTTTTGGTGATGATGTTTCATCACAGCAACAGAAAAGTAACGGATACACCTGTCCAGAAATTCAAGTAAGGAAGAGGACTCCCTGTGGGAAACAAACTTGTGAGTACTAAAAAAGATAACTGCCTTATCAAATGTTTTGGCATCATGCAAGATTATAAAAATCCCGAGGAATTAAATGAAGAGACTATGACACCACCTAAGGAAATCAATAACCAAACCTCAAGAGATAGGTTATTTATTAACTGAAAAATAATCTAAAGAAGTCCTCCAAAAGCTCTGTCAACTCTAAGAAAACTCAGACACCGAAATGCAATTAGAGGGAAAAAAACATGAACAAAATAAAAAAAAAAAACCTTGACAAACATAAATGAAACATTGGAGATGGGGGAGGAAGAAAGAATGTAGGTGAGGGGGGAAGAGGGAAGTAGGGAGGGGAGGGAGGGAGAAGAAAGGAGGGGAGAGAGAGGGGCAGGGAGGGGGAATTATGAACCTAGAGCTGGGCATGGTGGCACTTGCCGGCCACCTCTGCACTTAGGAGACGATGACAGAGAAACCCGGGTTTGCCACCAATCAAGACCACATAGAGATGTTTTGCTTTGGTTTTAAAAAGTCTTTAAAAAATCCTACTCTAGATGGAAAAAAAAAAATACAATCCCTGAACTGAAAAAGTCACAGGCACTTTAAAACTAGGACTCAAAACAGGCAGTTTCTGACTATCCAATCAGTACCAAAGAGAAAAAAGAAAAGGGTGAAGAACGCCTTCAAGACGCATGGGACATCAAGCGACAACTTCTGACTACCTTTTGAATATTCCCCATGTGGTGGGTACTTCCTGAGATGGAACGTTCTGGGTGCACTGGACACAGGCACTGTTCAACTCATTGAATGAGGCATAGAAGATAAAAAGGCACATTTTTCAAGCAGCTTATGTTATACTAAGAGGGAAAACATTTTTAAAAGAATTTAATGAAGCTGGGCATGGTGCCACCCACCATCGGGGTAGGCCTGCCCAAATCAATCCAAGCAATCAGGGCGGCTCTTCAGAGGAGCCACCCTACTCAGGTGATCCTAACTTGTGGCACACTGTCTCTAAAGCCAACCATAATAAGAAATATAATTAAGATTCAGTGGCTACCAAACTTCTTCCATCGAGGACTGCTTCACTGGAGTTCCTCAACTCTTGAGTGAGGGGCTGTGTAGACGGCTCAATGATTAAAAGACTTGCTGCGCAAGTGTGAGGATAAGAGTTCAGATCCCCAAGTGCCACAGAAGTGCTGGCTGGGCATGGTGGCCTGTCTGGAATCCCAGACATGGAAAGCAGAGGCAGGGGATCCCCAAAGCAAGCTGGCTAGCCAGACCAACCACATCCACCAGCTCTGGATTTGATTAGGAGGCTCTGCCTCAATGAACAAAGAGTAAACACTATCTGGGATGACTCCTGACACCATCCTCAAGCTTCCACGTGCATTTGCAACACACACACACACACACACACACACACACACACACACACACACACTCACACACCACACACATATGCAAATACACACATACTCACCCCCTACACACATATAAACACACATACAAATACACAACACACACACACACACACACATATAGAAACACACATACACACCACATACATACACATACGCACACATATACACCACACACACGTACACACACACCCCATACACACACAAACACACACACACATACACACATATGCAAACACACACATATACACACAAACACACACAATACACATACAAACACACACAATACACATACATAAACACACACACACACACACACACACATGAAAATGGATAAACAAAAGACTTGCATGAGCTAAACCCATGAATAATTAATGTCACACTAAACAGCCTCTATAGAGGAAAGTAAAGGAAAAGATAGCACTGTTGTGTAAGACCCCAAGGAGCTTTACTTAACCTTTCATAAAAAATGCTTTATTCAGACAAAAGTCAAGCAGCATAACAGCGTGGCAAACACTAGTGCCGAGAACAATCAGCCTGTTCCCCACTCTGGGAAGTGAAGCTGGATGCAGTGTGCAATAACAGTCTTCATCATACAAGCCCCTCCATGCAAAACTCTAACTTTACATGCTCTTTGAAAATCAAGTTCAGTAATTCCCCATCACTGCTCCAAAAAAACAAAAATCTAAACATGAAATTACTACATGAAAATGATTATATAATTTAATTGAAATTTTTATCTTAAAATTTTCATATTTTATTTAAAAGTGTATGGATCCATTGTACATACACACCACATGCATGTACACCTTTAACTTCCACAGGATTTTCTACCAATAGTCAATGATACTCCACATGCATTGTCTTATATGACAAGGGGAGCTTTGATTGTATTTCCTAGCATTTAGAGTAGTAATAAATTTAACCAACCAGTATAAACACGGGGGAAAGAACAATTGAGGCATACAGAGATTATGTACATACGTTGGCAAGACATGTAAGTATTTGAACAAGCAAAGCAATGTGATTTGTCAGGGTTAACAGGGTTATAAGTAACTGGATGATTAACTACTAATTTATTTGTGCATTGTCTTATCGTGAAATAATAGTCATAGGTAAATAAATATGGGGCAACAGGTGACGAGAACGTGGTATTCGAGACTATTGTCAAGTGCCAATGTCTTTTCTTTCTGAATTAGGTGTAGACGTCTACATCTCTGCTGTACAAAGGTATGTTGGCTTGCTTTAATGTGTTATGTCGTCCAGAACAGTGCAGAGCCTGAAGAGGTCGTGGTTCAAGGGGCAGGGTGTGCTTCCTCCTGGTTTTCTTTCCCTCTTCCGCCGTGACGGGAACCAGGTTATCATTAGATTGGCATCACTGACGTGGCAGCTTCCGATTGTCTCGGTGAACACAAACTATGAGTGGGATCACGCCTTCATGCCTGTTCGTCCGTTCCTGCAGCATATCCTGCGTCCTCTGACCAACCAACACACGATAAAAAGCAAACAATCCAACCAAGAACCTCTGAATGAAGCGAATATAGGATAGAGGTTACTTCATCAAAGTCATCAAGGTCAAAACTGGAACCAGATTCCTGACCTGCAATCCTTTTCTTTAAGCCTAATTGGTTTGCTATATAAATATTCCAGATGAGAAGCACGCTTTTAAATTTAAAAGCTTGTTTCACTGTTTTGAATGTAAGGATGTCATGCATGTGAATGCATCTTTTCAGTCGGAGGACTAGGAAAATTGTCACTTTTAACCGAAGTGGAGAGCAAATGTCCCTCCCGCCAGCTAAGTTTCTTAAGTATGCTTAGAAACATACAATGATTGTAATGTTTACTCTTTGGAGGAAAGTCCCACTCTGTCATATGACTGTTGACTGGGCACAATTTTCCTAAGGCTATCTAGCAATAATGGTAGAAAATGCTTCATATTTTGAAATAAAAATCCTTTCTAGGAAAAAAAGATTATTTCAATATTCTTTCGAAATTAAAAGAAAAGTACAATTTCTGTGTTTAAAAAAATGAGCATAAAAAGGTCTAGATTCAAGTTTGACAAAGGATAACATTAAATCCATATTATAGGCCTGAGTTACACCAGGCAATATCAGTATTTAGAATAATTTGTGGCGAAGCACGGGCCTATAGAACACACTTCAATCCAGGAACAAGAATATTCACTTATAAAAGTCAAAAGTCCCTTATCCACTCTACCTTCCCAGCTCAAATGAGAGAACATGCTTTGAAATTTCCTTAGCGATCATAAGACATTTTCTGAAATTACACAGGAAATCCGCAGGGGAAATGCAGTCCAGTGTGTCACACCAGTGTGCCAGATCAAGAGCTGGTAGGCAGAGAAATGAAGGGGACGTCAGCCGCTCATAGGTCCCCATGCTGCAAGGTTGTTCGTATTTAGGTCAAGAACAACCAAGCCCAAGTCACTGAAAGGAAAAGCCAAGATGGGAAATGTAAGAGAAATGTAAAGGGTGAAGAAATTCTTGCTGGTTGCCTATGTTATCTCCTATATGAAATTTTAATCTCTGAACAACTATAATTTATACAAACAGACTGAAATAATTTTACATCCTGTAGCCTAACAAGGTCCTAGGACACATAGTATGAGTACAACTGTTTGTCATTCATAAAAGGGTTTTAAAGATAAAATTATATTCAAACCTAAGTGTGGTGATACTTTATTTGTGCTGAAATGTGATATTTTATTTGTATGTTAATAAATAAAGTTTGCCTGGAGATCAGAGGCCAGCGACCCATAAACAGAAGTCAGGTGGTGGTAGCACATGCCCTTAATCCGATCACATGGCAGGCAGTGTCTCTGTGTGGTCAAGGACACAGCCAAGCATGGTGACACAAGTCTTTAATCCCAGTACCAACCATAGAGACCTGGAGGTCTGTATAGACAGGCAGTGACGAGGAAGTCATGTGACTAGTCTTAGAGCCAATGAGAAGACAGAACAGGAAGGCAATAAAAACACAAGTGAGATGGGAAGAAGTTCTCTCTGTGGAAGCTAATGCTAGTGGTAAGCTAAGGCTAGTCGTGGCCATTCGCTCTGATCTCTTCAGCTCTTACCTCTGTATTTGGCTCTGTGTTTCTTATTTAATAAGACTGTTTAGAAATTCGTCTACACCTAAGACCTTAGAGATGGGCAATGTCATCTCAAATATTCACAGAAACATACTGCATCAGGTATATCTCTGGAAAATATTTTCCAACTTAGGGCCAGTGAACGCTGAGGATGGATAATTGGCTGCCTCATGCATGCACAGCTGTATATATGCTCTTTACGTTGAGAGCAATTTGGAAGAGAGAGCATCCTAGGCAGATGTTTGCTCCATGGCTTATAAGAGCATGTGATACTGTCCAAATTTTTCACAGCTAAACCCTTAGAGACTTAGAGTCAGACAAAGAGACCCAAATGTGAAAAGTGTTCATTAAAAGATTTAAATAGCCAAGTTTTCCTGTTTTGTCTCCATCTTCTTTCTACTGTTGAAAACAGGAAAGCCCCCTGTCACACAGACTCCAAGATTCTCAGGGCCCAAAAAAGGTTAGTGACATTTTAAATTCATGTCTGTTTTCATTCTTCTAGTCATAAACGCTGGGTCAGCCTCAGAACCAGCTGAGCATAATCCATAACCTCTTACAAGTGAAACATTAACTCGCAGCTCATTCTGATGCCTTTTTAATGTAACACAAAAGCAAAAGCACCCACGATAGGAATGATACAAATGTGGCAGTTAAACAGTAAAGTTGGTGGAGGCTGTCACAGCATGGAGCACCAGCTATCCTAATGGCCAGGTATCATCCATGAACACTAAGAACTGTGACCCAGACTGAGGTCAAATACACCAGCCAGAGTACTACCCAAATAATCAAGAAGAAATTACTAAAATCTTTCAGCTAATACTCATGGTATTAAGCAAATAAGCATGCACCACCGAAAACACTTTTTTTATTGATCAGTAAGTTGTATAAATGTCTCACTTCTTGGGAAACTGAGCTGAATGGGTGGATTTCTACACACGCTGTTGTAGTAGCTTCCATGATGCACACACATACTGTTCTAAAAGCTGCTCGGCAACACAGCTAGTCTTCACACTCAGATCTAACACAGACCACACAGCTCCTAACTGTTTCATTGATGTCAATTACTTGACACGCCAAAGCTGGGTCTCAACACCATCTCGGGAGGAGAGTATTCCTGAACACACCCCTAAAAAGCTTTGCCAAACCAGTTGCAGCTCTTTGTATCCAGAGTATTAAGTGGCGTCAATACCGAAAGCTGAAGGACAACAAGGTAGTGACTAGGGAGGAGAATCTAGTTGGATTTTGCAACAGAGGGGCCCTGGCCCTAAGCAGTCAATCAACCGTGGTAGCAAGAAGGCAGAAATCAATGTGTACACCAAAATGTGTTCACTTTCTACCCAAATCAAGAAAAGTTAGCATGAATGCCACGGATCAAGATCAGACTTGTTTCTTAGAGACAATGGCACATTTATAAAGAGACGCAACAGGCTTTGAGGAACCGCCTAAAGTTGTGAGATCAAGACGTGTGCGGACTGTGGAGACCTGGTGTCTCCCAACACATGCTGTAAAGGTTCCAGGGAACACAGTTCAAAGTTTGGAGGACTCAGTAGATCGGTAGAGATGGGCTAGGGACCCTGGTCTTTATTAACGTTTATTTCATTAGTGCTAATTGCCTCATTATTATAAACATTATTATATTCGTATTTGTTTCATCTCAAACTAATTTAATTGATAGAATTCTGTGTCCTTGCTATTATATGATACAATTAGCTCTCATTAGCTCACATTTCACTCATTTTCCCCTGTCTGATTGCACTACACACTGGTGCTCACTAATAGCAATATGTAATGTAATCAGTCAGAAGGAAAATGTTGTCGCAGTAGCTCTAAACTATCATACTCATCATTCTGATTGTCTTCAAAGTACCAATATTCCTTCTATGATTTCTGTAAATTTTAATACTGTAAAATTTGGCGTTAATAACAAAAAAATCTTCCTACACTTATTGACACATGGATTAATCGCCATTTAAGTCATTAGTAGAACAGATGGTTGATGTATTTTGAGAGACAAACTGTCGTTTGCTCCTGCAGCCTTTAAATCAGAAAGAACGGAAGCTCTGATTATTTATTTCTTTGGTCTTCTTCTGAACCACGCTTTTCCTTTGCTCTCCCCAGGGCTTTTCTTCCTGTGTTTTTCATTGTTAGGATCCTTCTGCAACCTTGCAGAGAGCTTTGGGGGGAGCAAGAGCCCGCAGCTGATGCTTTCCCTGGGAGGTCAAGAGGTCCCTCGAATCATGCTACTGTTAATTTCCCGGTTTTGAGCGTCCTCAGCAGGGAGTCTCTAACTACAGAAGCACAGCCCAGAGGTTTCTCTGGTTATTACGTCAGAAATGCGAAGGACTGAAAGGGAAGAAAAGGGGAAAGGGTGGTTTGGGTTTGGGTTTGGGTTTTTGTAATCAATTTTATGAAATCCACTGGGCTTTCAGTGGGACCCATCTGAGCAGGCCCTGCTAGTTTACAAAGACAAAATACTCACAGATGCCCCAACGTTCTCCACCGGGACAGTTCAGTGCTGTTACTTGAAAGGTGAATCTGTACACACATTTCTAAGCAAAACACTTGCTGTCTTTTTTTTTTTTTCACCCTTAAGAATTCTTCCCCGTGGGTCCCACTAAACTGCAGATCATAATGGTACAACAAACTACACTGTATCGTTTCTCGGAGCAGAGCTTCCCAACAATGCATGTATTTATCAGGCTTTCAACCGGTCCCGAACAAGATCATAGGTATAAAAACACACACACACACACACACACACACACACACACACACACACACACACACACAAAACAAAAAAAAAAAAAAAAAACAAAAAAAAAAAACCTGAATGCCAGGAAATTTAAAGCAGGAAAAAAAAATGCCTTAATGGGCTTGATTTTTTGAAAAGTTCAAAACAAAACTCATTTTAAGTAAATAGAAAAGAGGACAAATCTCCATTAGTTTTGCCAAGCTGAATCCTGCCTCAGATAATGGTAGAAGACATTTAAAAACCAGGGTTGCTATAATAATCCCTGCTTGAATCATGGTTTCCCTGAACTGGGTTAAGCCTTTAGACAGAAGCTAATTGCTACAAACACTAATTTCCAAGTCCCTTTTGTTTCCCTTTGCAGGCACCTCTGGACGCAGAAGGTACCCAATTAGCAGAATTCATGGTCCTGATTGTGTATTGTGGGGCCAGTGTGTGAGCTGTATAAACACTGTTGATTACCGTCCCTCTGTAATGGCTGATTTGTTGATTGCTTAATAAGGCCGTCTATTCTGCATCGGGGCCTGGCAAGGCAGCCGTGAAATCAGTTAGGTCACTTTTTTTCTGGTCCGAGTAGCAGAAGGAGTCTGTGATGGTAGCAGTTGACTAAAAACATAATTACAGGCTATTTAATCGCATCTGTTTCCCCACTTAACATTGTTTGTTCAAGTTAGACATAGTTAAGTAAATCAAAAGGACAATAACGGCAAAAATGCTAAAAAATTACTGTTACATGGTTAAAACGCTAGGGCTTGGTATAATTACAGAAAACATAGCGTGCAGTGATTTTTTAAGGTACTAATTTTTATTAGCTTCTATACACACTTTTGCTTATTTGGTTGCTGCTAGTTTTTTGGATTTTTTTTTTTTAAGATTCCATGTTATGTAAATAGCCATTTGTCTGACAGGACTGATTTCATGTGAAGGGTCCTACAGGGACAATATTGTTTATCATGATGATTTTTATGTACTCATCCAGTGTTATAATTAGCGGTCAAGTAACGCCTATCCTGTTTTGTGATTAATAACTAATCCTCTAAAACACACCTTCCACTACATAGGATTGTCTCAATGGATGAGTCCAAGTGAGCTTTATACCCAAGGGCACTGCCATTCACGCTGAGCTGCCCCCATCCTTCCTGTGAGTACCATACCTGTAATTTATCAATAACACAGAACAGCTCGGCAATCAAAGGGATGAAACCGAGTGGCACCCAGACAGCCAGGGCTGCCAACAGGCACACAGCCCACGTTCTGAGGCCACAGGCAGGCCATTCAGTCCAACAAAGACAACAGACCAGTGCTGGGTCAGATGAAAAGAGAGGCAGCTGCTCTTTCAGAAGCATACGCTGCCCAGAGCACCCCATAGCATGCCCGTCGAACGAGTCCCGGCCACATCAGGCAGGCATTTTATCAAACGGTCCGCAGGGCATGTTTTCGAATAACTGTCTTTTGTTAGGTGACGCGACAGAGAAAGTTGCCTGTTGCCACCACCACCAAGACTGAGAAGCCACTGCCTATCAGAGAAGGATTTATAACTGAGGGCACCCTCCACTGCCCAGCGGTCTATAAGGGATCTGACAGAGTGGATCTAGGTCTAGGCCCTTAGGAAAGGCGAGTCATCACTTTCAAATGCAGTCGATGATGTCGTCACAGGTGTTTGTGAGGATGAGAGTAGAATCCCAATGCATGTTTCAACTGAGGGAAGTATGACCGATGTTAGGAATACGATTTCATGAAATAGACCACCTGCTTCATAGAGCTGAATAAACCCACTACAGCAGAGAAGAGTTTAACTCTGTTGTGGTATTCTGCACAATTTGGAAGCATCAAAGAGTTTATAATTTTACGAAAGTATCCTGAGGGCAGCTGGCACCTACTAGTCACCCTCAATAAAAACCTTTCACTGACGGACCAGTTTCTGCAGACATACAGCACATACCTAAGCACTCTGCTAAGGTCATCAGCTTCAGCTGCCAGCCATTATTAGTTTAGTAGGGAAATAACTCCTGAGGCCTCATTACATGCCGGGCAGTGTGCACAGGAGGCATCCATTGAGATTGTGAGGCCAGAAAGAATCCTGAGGAATTCAGTCCCTGGTATCAGGGAGCTCACAGTCCAATGAGAGACAAATAAACCACTGTAGTCCAAGACAGGTCAATGAAGGAAACAGAGCATCCTGCAACAAAATGACAGAAAGACGATTTGGCAAAGGCCTCCGAGATGACCTGTGGAATGTTTGTTTGTTTGTTTGTTTGTTTGTTTGTGTTTTAATCAGCGCGCCCATGTTCACTGCAGTTACGTTTTCAATAGTGAAGTTATAGAAAGGTCCTCTACACCCACCAGTGGACAAATGCATAGAAAGTGGTGTGCCTGTGCGTGTGCGTGTGAGTGTGTGTGTGTGTGTGTATGAGTCTGTGTGTGTGTGTGTGTGTGTGTGTGTGTGTGACAGAGAGAGAGACAGAGAGACAAAGAGACTCTTTTTAACTGAGACTTCATGAGAAGACAAGGGCCTAGGATACCACAGAAATATAATTTCTGGCAGCCCAGTGGCATGTGTACCAGTCTGAATGGAAATCACACCTAGTGTCTAGTGGGAGAGACTTCAAGCATTGAGAGCAGGAATCTTTTGTGACAGTTTCACCACTGTTAAGGAGAAAGGATCAGAGATGAGGACAGAAACGTAGACACAGAGCTCCAGGAAGCCAGGGTGAGGGACTCAGTTGAACTCGGCTACCTCCATCAGCAGCCTCAGGTAAGAGAGCGTTGGGATCTGAGACTTTACAAAGGACTGTGAAAGAATGGATGAGGATGGGTAAGGCCTACAATGAAGCAAACGGGTGGGAAGCCACGGAGTGGAGGGCAGCCACGGAGCAGAGGGCAGCCACGGAGCGGAGGGCAGCCACGGAGCGGAGGGCAGCCACGGAGCGGAGGGCAGCCACGGAGCGGAGGGCAGCCACGGTGCGGAGGGCAGCCACGGAGCGGAGGGCAGCCACGGAGCGGAGGGCAGCCACAGTGCGGAGGGCAGCCACGGAGCGGAGGGCAGCCACGGAGCGGAGGGCAGCCACGGAGCGGAGGGCAGCCACAGTGCGGAGGGCAGCCACGGAGCGGAGGGCAGCCACGGAGCGGAGGGCAGCCACGGAGCGGAGGGCAGCCACGGAGCGGAGGGCAGCCACGGAGCGGAGGGCAGCCACGGAGCGGAGGGCAGCCACGGAGCGGAGGGCAGCCACGGTGCGGAGGGCAGCCACGGAGCGGAGGGCAGCCACGGAGCGGAGGGCAGCCACGGTGCGGAGGGCAGCCACGGAGAAAATGAGCATGCAGACAGATACGAGAAGTAAGGTGAGCACAGTGAGAGACGCTTGGGTGACAGGAAAGATTGTACTTTTCCCCTCATTGGGCTTCTGAAAGCAAGATGGTCACCCGCAGCTCTAGTGGGGTCACCCATGACGACCTGCCCAGGTGTCTCACCCTTCAACATCCACTCAAACCGCCACAGCCTGATCCCAAAACACAAACTGAACACGAACCAGCAGTGTTTCTGTCAGTACCCAAAGGACATAGCTTCATGAAGCTGGACAATTACCTATCTAAGCTAGATTACTGAACATTTGTCTGCCAGGGGAAAAGAAATCATGCCAGCACTTCTTACATACAGTAATTTTTTTTAAAACCTGAAAACGTGCAGGTTTCATGGATGTGTGTCTTGTCTCCCAACTGTATTGTCATCTCTAAGAGAGCAGGAATCACTTCTAGACTCTTAGCAGAAATTTCTGCCTCTTGCTCAATTTCTCTGTGGACCTAAAACTGTCTGAAATGCAAAGTCTATTTTTTTAGAGAAGTATTTTAAAGTGACTAGTTTTCTGGCACTTGATGTGAAAGATGCAGTTGGAAGCAGAATCCTTGTCTTCTGTTTCCCACCTCATCGATTTCCCATCCCTGAACCAGATGAACTAACCTGAAGAAAATTAAACATTTTTTGTGGTTGAGAGTAAGATAGGACCTAATATGAAAAGCCTGATAAGGAAAAGGGAGAAAGTACTTTAGTGGAACATGAGCCCCCCTGTCCGTGAACACACACCAAAAACAGTACTCTTTGGTAGGCAAGGTTACAGACAAGGAAGGCTTGCAGAGTCAGGCCAGATCCAAGAAGATGAAAGCTTTATCCTAAAATGATGCCACTTCCAATTTATTTATCTATTTATTTATTTATTCCCAATCTAATCTACTTCCTGTCTCAGTCACAAACGTCAGAAACAGAAACTATGTATGTGATTAGCAAGGTAGAGAAGATGCTCAATAAAAGTTAATTGCACATCCCCTAGTATAGCCAGGCACTAGTCTAGGAACAAGACACAGTAACGAAAAAAATCCTCTGCCTTCAGATGCCCAAGATGGCTCAGCCGACAGAGGCACTCACCACCAAGCACGACAACCCGAGTTCAATCCCTGGCACCCACAAATTGGAAAGAGAGAACTGACTCCCACAAGTTGTCCTTTGACCTCTGGGAACACACACACACACACACACACACACACACACACACATAAATTTAATTTTTTAAAAATGTCTCTACTTCCAAGAAGCTATATAGTCTAGAGAGGGAAAGAGATGAAAACCAAAAAAAAAAAAAAAAAAAGCAATTAACAGATCAGAAAGGAAAATATACGATGAAAACAAAGCAAAAACCAGGCCAGGATAACTCAATTTGGAGTGTGGACTTTATGTGCCAACAAAACTTTTTTAAAATGGCTGATAGAAGACAAGCTTGCCAAAGGGAGTTAACGAGCTGTGGAAACGGGCTAACTAGAACTCCTAAAGACAGCAGTAAGAGTGTCCGGCGGAGCTAAAGAACAGCAGAACAGTGGAATTCTGGATAACTAGGGCTACAGAGCCTTAGACTAAGCCAACCCCCTAATTGTACAATGGAGTGACTAGCTCTCAGTGACTTAGGAGCGCTTCCATTCTCTCCTCCCCGCCCAGTGCTCACATTCTAGCATCCTCACGCCATCTTGCCTCCCTATTGTGTGTAGTGGCTCTAGAAAAGAATTGGAGATTGGAGATTTTGGTACCACAGCAAATCTGAGTGATGGGTGATACCAACCCCATGAGTGGCTGAAACGATGGAAGGCTATTAAACACCATTAGTCAATCATACTATGCTACATACTATGGGCCTTACATACATTAACTGACCCATATCAGCAATCCTGCAATGCGTTGGAAATAACTTAAACCATAGGCACCTCATTGTAACATCCTTTCTACTACGACATACAACCTCCTAGTGTAGGCTCACTTAAAAAAAAAAGATGAAAGGCTGGGTGTGGGGAGGTCTGAAGTGCTGAGATTAAGATGCTAGAAGAGTCAATGAGGTGCAGAAACTGAATTTCCTAGAGATGTTGTCATTAGGTATCAGTCTAGATCCCTATGGAGGGGGAGGGCTGTGCACATGCATACTAGCATGTGTGCGAACATGAATATGCATGCACATGTAGCCATGCACATATTTACATACATACATGTATGCAAAAGAGAGAGAAGAGAGCCAGACAGAGCAGCATAACTGCAGATGAAAAATCCACGCCAGGCACTCGAGTTCTCTAGGGCTGAAGAAGGAAAGATGGATATCAGAGGTTTGCCATTCCTTGATTTTCAAAATTATTCAAGGAACTCCACATGCCAAAAAGTCCAGTCAAATAAATGTTATAGATAAGAAAAGCAAGAATAGAGCCTATTTGTTATCAAAGATTACAACAAACGTGGGTTCTTAAGACTCCCAGATCAAAGGATTCCTTCCTAACAGGAAAGCTGGCTCTTCTCCAGAATGAGAAGCCAGTGGCCGAAGCCCCACACTGCAGTCCCTGAGGACACAGGGCAGCTCTGGACAAAGTTCTCTGGCGACAGATACCTCAAGAGCCAGATGTCATTCCCTCTTGGTTCTTTCAGTGAATATGAAGAGGGAGAGTTTCCTCAGCCAAAGCTCAGTCCTCAGTCCGGCACCTCTCCATCCCTTGTAACCTGTTAAAACCGCAGCCATGATCTGTACCTTCATGAGACTCCAGGCGTATCACAGACATTTCAGGACCACTGGCTGACCTCAAGATTTCTAGAGGCAATTTGGAGACAGGGGAGCTACTGAGGCAGGAACCAGGGTGGCTGAGGTCACCAAGAGGTCTTTGTATAATCTTCTTGATTTAAGCTATTAAATTCTTCTACAGATTTCTATGGTAGAAAATGCCTGGTAAATCTGTTTAAAATCATCAGGAGACATCCTCAAAGTATCCCCAAGATTATCAGTTACCAATACTATGTCATTTTATTAGACTTGGTTTTCAAGCAAAAACAAAGGTGAGGTCCTTAACTGCATAGTAGTTACAAAATCTTGTGCCTTATTCTGTGGGCAAGGCTTCTAGTCACCTTCAGCAAGACGGGCATCAGCAACCTTGAAGAACATGGTGGCCAGAGGAAGAAGGTGGCCCTAAGAAACACAGAAATAAGGGACAAAAACACTGCACGGTCACTGGATCCTTTCACCTCAGTTACTCAGAGGGCAACTGTGGATTTGACGCAATCACAATCAAATAATTAATGCTTATAATAATGACACTCCTTCTCAAGGAAAAGCAAAAATATATTCTATGTATGGTGAACAACCACCAATTCCCTTAAAAAATTTTCATGTTCAGAGCAGCAAACTTCAGTTATCCAGAAAGCTAACACTTTTGAACAATGTAAAATAAGGTGTTCTGTGATTTTTTTTTAACTCCTAGAGGAAAAAAAATGACAATGGTAAGAATACTGGGGAGAAACTTCACACCTGGCAAACTGGTTATGCCTCTATCACCAACAATGTGTTAGGCACAGCCAAATCCCTAAGTCAGAGTTAGCTGGACAGAACACTCACATCTCAAGGTGTGGGGCGAGGTACCCTCTCACATCACTAATAGCCTTCAAAATTCTAATCTCCTTTAGGAATCTACACTTAAATCAGAAATGTCTTCCTTAAAACCATCTCCTCCTCCAAAGCTACAGACTCCCTCAAGAAGCCATCCCTCCCGTATCTGCCCTCAGAAGTTATGGCATTTAACAATTCACCTTAAGTGGTTACAGTTCCAAATTTCAACATTCTTGGAAAAGAAACACCATTGCTACATTGTATTTTTTTTCCAAGAAACTGTTTAATCTATATAAGTTATTTGACTTGGTCATTAGCGATCTTTGTGCCAAGATCGCTCCTAATCAAATTCTGGCAGAATGTAAGTACCATCGAGAAGAAAGCATTACAGATCTTTCTTCTGAGAAGGACGTATTTTTCTTTCTGGTTGAGCAATGTTATGCAACAAATGCTTCCAACTGGCTTTCTATCAAGGAAAATCATTAAAGATGAAATGCTCTAAGGGACATGATCATAGGAGCCTAGATGCTTGTAAGTAATTACATTCATGCTGATAATTAGAAGAAATAGTCTGTGTAGTGGATACAGTACAATCACCTTTCACCGCTGGTCCTGGATTTGATTTCTCCAAGGAATGCAAAGGAAAGCCTTTATTTAGCTGCAGTTTAGGCTTTACTCAATCCCCTTATTTTGTAATGTCAAAAAAAAAAGAGAGACAAAGTCTGAAAAAAAAAAAGAAAGATAGAAAAAATAGGCACCTTGACATTTTAACTGCTTTATTTTTAATGAAAATGTTCTTCTTTGAAATGAAGATTAAGCAGGCATGGGCAACAAGCCAGTGGGTGTTTATTTATCAACAAATAGCATTACGTGTTCTCAAATGCCTCAACCCGGGCCTTCATATCTTCCCCCTTCTACTTCTCTGCTACTTCATATGCAGACACACACAATTAAAAGCATTTCTTGCCCACCTAAACAGCTGCACATACGTGTACATAGGAAAAGCATGCGCTCACAGCCTTGGGAAGCAGGTCCCAATGCTCAGAACTGAAGAATGAAATTTGCCTCCAGACGCGTCACTAGGTCAATGTACATAGACGGATAGAGCAATTTATCACCATTGGTGTTTCTCCTCCACAGCACCTTGACTGTGGGGAGCTCGGGATAAAATTGACAGTAATTCTCTTTTTTATTCTACAGTGAATCTGTTGCTTGTAATCACTGTGGACAAAAAAAAAATTGTTCTAATTTCACTTCTTAATCAAATGTACGTTCAAAGAGCAGAGAGGGCACTAAAGGAAAGAGACACTTCTAGGTCCTTAGCCGACTAAAATAGTTAATACGGGTCCCCTCCTCCTGCTTGTTTTAGGCTTTTTCCTATTTCTCCTTTCATTTCACTGCCTCCTACTGCCAGCTCCTGAACAAACTGTGTCCTCCAAGGCTTTTAACTCGGCCCATTTCTTGTTCCAGATTCTCCCCAGGGAAAGATTGCATCTTTAATGCAATCAAATAAGGCCTTTAGTACACACAAATCTAGAGACCATCCATGTAATAAATGACTGGCCTCAGTTTCACCCAAAATTTCCCTGTCTAGGTCCAGCTGAGGATTAAGTGAGAGATCAGACATCTAAACACTGAGCAGGAACTTAGAGAGATGGTTTGTTGGTTCAGAGCACTGTTTGCCCTTCCAGAGGACCTAGGTTCAATTCCTAGCACCCACACAGCAGCTCACAACTGTCTGTAACTCCAGTTCCAGGGGATCTGATGCTCTTCTTCTAATCTCCTCAGGCAATGAGTGTGAGCAGCCTGGTCTACATAGCAAGTTCCAGACCAGCCAGAGCTACATAGTGTAAGACCCTGTCTACAAACAAAAGATAAACACTGAGCTGAGTCATTTTTATAGTGCCATACAGGCTGCTAAGGAGAAGAAACATCAATGGTCTTACCTATTGTGAATTCTGAATGCTACAACAACTTGCCAGGCAAGATATGACCCTTGGCACAATAGAGGCATTAGAGTTTACAGGGATAATCAACCACTGTCTGATTGAATCTGAGCCTGCTCCACAGGCAAGGACTCATGCTTGGTACAGTGAACCTGGTCAAAAGCCCATGACTCTTGATGTCATAGGCCATGGAGGGTGAGGGGCTACTACTGTTATTTTGCTACATGGACATGTTGTCAAGCTGCCTCTTAAGTATTTCTGTTTATCGCCACAGAGTTGCATTGTTCTCAACCTTGACCAGAGAAGCCTCTTTGGCAGTGGCAGCAAAGCAGGGGCTCAGACTTGTCAGAGTGACTGTTGAGTGCTCAGAGCTAAATAGGCCATCGATATCAACCGCCTTCCAGGCTCGGAGAATGCCTCAGAAGTAGGGACAGAAAGAATATGAATGGGAAGCTGAAGATGGCTCAGTGGTTAGTTAGCACTAACTGCTCTATCAGAGAACCAAAGTTTAGATCCCAACACCCACACCAGGAGGCTCACAAATGCCTGTAACCATCTCCAAGGGATCCAGTGCTCCTTCTGGCCTTTGTGGGCACAAGCGCACACACACACACACACACACACACACACACACACACACACACACACAGACATACACACACTCTCACACACAGACACATACACAGATACACCCAGACACCCAGACACACACACACACACACACACACACACACACTCCACAAATAAGTACATAAGCTAAATCTTTTTCTAAGAATATAAGGCAGAGGATGGGAAAAAATGGCATGAAATATGAAATGCTGTCTTCTTGGCATGACCTGGCCATTGCACTCACGAATTCACTGCAGCTATAGTTACCTACACAAGACCAATCCAACATCAGCAGCCAACATCCCAGCAGAAAGCACCCGCTGGACTCAGTGGGTTACAAGGGGAACAGAGGAATAAATGAAGAAAGGAGGACAGATTAGGGGATGTCCAGAGAGGGGGAAGCTGGGAGGTATTATCAAAAGACATTATATACATACATAGAATTGTCAAAAAGAAAAAGATGTTCTAAAAATAGATAAACACAGCATAAAGCTTTGGTCATTGTAGTAGGACAGGCCCATAGGGTCGAGGAAATTGGCTCAAACCAGTTGCCAAGGCATGCACATAACGTACTTCCTTATGAGCCAACCTGGAATCTGCCTGAGGGCCTAGTAACGTGTGCTGTCAGAGTTTCTGGTCACTGTCAGAGTTCCTGATTATGCAGAGTCTGCCTGAGGGCCTAGCAACAGGCACTGTCAGAGTTCTTGGTTGCTGACAGAGTTCCTGATCATGCCCAGTCAAAGAGGGATGACCATGCAATGCCACCAGATTGGGACACAGCTTGGGTGCTGGGAGGAGGGTACATAAGGCCTTTTCTTTTATTAAATAAAGGAGTTTGTTGTTTCCCTTCAAGTGACTCACGGTGTCTGTCCCATTGAGCCTGCACCTTCTCATCCCCTTCCCCAAAGGAGCCATTAGAATCAAGCAACAGGTCATAAAGAGATTTCAGGGGAAATAAGGATCATTTTTCTTCCCATCTTAGGTTGGTGGCCAAGGTCCTGAAGACAACAGAAAAAAATGACAAGAGAAAAGCACTCAAATGCACTTACTATATGAAGTGTGTCCATCAGTTTGACTGTCTGTTGGCCACAGAAACCTTAAGAAAAGAAGAAAGAGGTAAACCATCTTGGTTAGGCTGAATGAGATGGTGAACCCTCTTGGAGAGAATACCCAAACAAGGAGGATATGAGCTGATGGGTAATAAACTATGAAGGTACCTGCACAGCAGAAGGCCTTAGGTCCCCCTGGAGCTGAAGTTAAAGGCAGTTATGAGTCTAGGTATGTGGGCACTGGGATGCAAACTCCGGTCCTCTGAAAGAGCAGCAAGTGCTCTTTCCCACTGAACCAGCTCTCCAGCCCTGGTTGGTGCATTTCCTGAGTGAGGATCTGAAGACTTACTCCAGGGAAAAGGACGGGAGACGGTGAGAGGAACCTGCTGACTTGTGCTGTTTTCTCACATGCCAAGACATCATATTTCAGGACTGTGGGATGTTTGTACACAGTGTGAAAATGTATTGCTGTGACTGGTGTAATAAAATGCTAAATGGCCAATAGCTGGGCAGGAGATACAGGCAGGATTTCCCGTGTGTGCAGGTGGGAGTGGAAGACAATGACACAATATGCCAATGAGACATGGGGAGGGATCAGACATACAGAATGAAAGAAAGGTAAAAAACATGAGGCCAAAGGAAGATTAACATAAATGAGATAATTTAAGTTATAAGAGCTAGTGGGACAAGCCTAAGCTAAGGCCGAGTTTTCATAATTAATAATAAGTCTCTGTGTCATTATTAGTGAGCTGGTAGTCCAAACTACATATGGTTTCCAATGTAGAGGCTCACATATCCAAACATGAGAAAGCTAGGAAAAGTTCTGGATGAGGAGCCAGATGTGGACTCCTAGTCCTGCAGCCTCTCAGGTGGGTCAGTACTCAGTACTCAGCATACAGAGACACAGCTCCCAGTTGCTGCCTGTGGGCTTGAGCTGAGCCACACTGTGGCTGATGTGGCAGTTTAAGATTTGTCTCAGGGGGTCAGAGAACACTGTAGGTGCTTAGTAAAGCCAGGTCTGGACACAGAAAACCTCTAAAAAGGTACAATATGTTTAAAAATGTGTTTAGATGCTGAAGAAAGAAAATGGCTATAGATAGTCACTAAATAATGTAAAGTCTTTAAATAAAGAATAAAGTAATATAAAAAGAATAAGCCCTGTAAAAATGGGAAATACACAAAGTATCTGGATTCTGTATGGTACTTCATTGGCTTTGAATTTTTTAAAATGCAAATGTACAAAAAAACAATAGCTGCTGAGAGACATTGGATTATAGAAACTGCTAAAATAAACCAACCTATATATTTTATGAATGTCTTAACTTCAATATGGAAGTCAGAAAATATATTGTATTAGGGGAGAGGTTATGCTTTTATTTCCATAGGAAACAAAAAGTTGTGTTCTTTTCAAAATTAAGAAAGATCAGATTTGATTGGGGGTAGACCTCCTGAAAATCTTGACTAAAGACATAGACATAGAAAAGCCAAGAAAGACTACAGGACAGGTGATGTATATGCCGATCTTGTTGGTTACAGAATCCACATGACTTATTATTACATGCCATCCTTTCATATGGGTGTATAGACACTTATATTACAGTTTGGTTATACAGTCCAAACAAACTTATAAAATTGACAGATACCTTTTACCTGCTCAAACATAAAACAAAAAATCATCTTTAGCTGACTTGTGCACACTGCATATTCCATACTTGTGTTAATACAGATATATATATGTTACCTTTAAAAGTTCATGTGTTTTCAGAAAAAAAGGGTCAAACACCAATAAAGACAAGTAGCCCAGGTTATCTAGGCTCTCAGAATGCCTCTGTTAGTTACCTCAAAATTCTGCATTCAGAACAACTTCAAAGCTGCTAGCTGAGATGGTCTAGCCTCATAGACTGTTCAATCAGAACTTCAAATAAGCCTTTTACTTTCCCATCACACCAAGACTGGACAACAGCTTTGACCATTATCTCAATTTTCTCAGAGTCTCTTAAAGATGCTGTTGCCCACAGACAACAGGGAGCAGTCTAGAGTATACAACATGTTACCAAGAGGTGGGGTGGGTGGTTTCTGGTCATTCAGTGGGTTGTGGATGTTTGTCATTGTTTAGGGGGGTTGCTTACAAATTGCTATTGGTAATAGTCAGGAAAAAGCTGAACAAAGGAGATTAGATTTGGGAATCTCTTTCCAAAGGGAAAAAGGAGAATATAGTATAGAAATGATGGGATAAAAGGGCAAATTGCTGAGTCTACTTTTAAACAACCACTAATCTCAAATATTTCACATTGGTATGGCTTTTTGTATATTGATATAAATTTAAGGTTATTTTTGTTATACTGTATACACATTTCTACTCTTGCTTAAGGTACTGTACATATGCAGCTCATTTAAAAATTTAATGTAAAGTTCTAGTCCTTAAAAGCTATTATTATAAACCATTTAAGATAATTAAGAAATACAGGTTTGTAGTTAGTCATCTATAACAATCAAACTTGTAGTCAAGTTAGGTATGTTTTCAAGGTCATACAGAAATATATTTTACATAGATGGTCTTCAAATACTTCAAAGACCTACAGAATTTGGTATTTAAAATGTTTTAATAACATAAGGCTTTTCATGACAGTGAGACATGTCTGCTCCTGGCAGCACCGATTTATTTCAAAAAAGGATGATGGGCATCAAAGAACTTCCATATGGAATCTGTTTTCATTGTGGCAAAGCTAGCCACTGGGCGGAAAACCACCCTTGCCTCAACTGCTGACAGTATGCTGTCTAAATTGGACAAACAGGACACAAAAGAAAGCAATTGACAAACTTTGCCAAGACAAGGGAGAGCAGTTCTTCAAAATTCCTGCTTCACATAAGTCTGTCAGATATTCAAGGCCTGTAGGCTGAAGATGGATGCCCCAATGTTGTAGAGGAATCTTGGGTGACTGTCTAGGCAGCCAGCTGTCTCTGTCATTTCTATAGTTTTGGAATTTGTTTGCTCTGCACTTCCTATTCACTCAGGTAATATTTTATCCTTCTTGGGTCTCTGATGGAGTTGAAGACTAGATAGTTATAGTTACAGTTTTCCTTGTTACCAAATTCAGGAGAAAAAAAAAACTTACATAAAAGGTGTAAAGTTTATAAGGTGGAGAAACATAAAAGCTTAAGTTGTTTATCTAAGAAGATGTTTTAAGATCTGAAAAGGTATTTTTAGGATGGTAATACAAGATATGATAGAAAATGGTTTAGGTATAAAACTTTGGACTCACTAAGATAGGATAGATAATACAGTACTTTCTCTGCATTTGCCAAATTCATATGGACTAAACTTACTTGATAATTGTTCTTGTTCTATATAGTTTACTATGCTAGAGTTAAAACCTTTCCTTTTTATTTAGACAAAAAAAAGGAGAAATGTGGGGTATTTGTACATTGTGTGAAAATGTATTGCTGTAATTGGTGTAATAAAAAGCTGAATGGCCAATTGCTAGGCAGGAGGTATAGGCAAGATTTCCGGGGAGAGAGAGGAAGAGATAACTGAGGTAAGAGGAGTCTCCATGTCGTCTTTAGTGAGCAGGCAGCCCAAAGGAGGGTCCAGCTACACAGGACAGCATATCCTGTGCTACATCAAAGTGCTTGAGGACTTTATGCTCCTCCTTCCCCCAGGCAAATGCTGCCACTCATAAGCTCAAAAGGTAATTTGGGGAAATAATTCTTTAACACATAGTTGTTCCCTATATGTTGATGATCATCAAATCTCTGTGTGTATCCCTCAACGTTGTCTCCACCCTTGACAAGGAGTTTACAGGAACCTAAAACTTGGTTGGCATGTCCTAAATCAATCACGATCACCTACAGTTATGTAGTTGAATTATGGGTTCTCCCCACCCCCCAAAAAAATATGTTCGGGAAACCTAGACTCTATTATCTCAGATATGACCTTATTTCCAAATAAGACTATTACAGGAAATTATTACATAAGATTAGGGCTTCCAAGATGGCTTAGTGGGTAAAGGTGCTTGTTACACATGCCTGGTGACCTGAGTCAGACTGTCAGAATCCATTTGACAACACAAGTAGAGAAACAACTCCACGGTGTTGTCCTCTGACATCTGCATGTGCACATGGCATGCACACATACACATGTACACATGCCCATACACACACCATGCACATATATAAATATTTTTAAAAGAATCCTATATGGCATGCATAAAAAAAATCCATAAGATGAAATCATACAGTGTAATGGAGAAATATCCAGACAACATGACCACTATCCTGATAAAAGGGAAGTCTGTGCATGTAAAGGGCATAAAAGGACAACGTCGTGTGAAGACCAGATTCACACCAAGAGTTTCCAGAAGCGAGATATCAGCTTAAAATAAAGCTCTCTCTAGTGCGCTCTGAAGGAACGACACCTTCGTGGTCTTCCAGCTGCTACACTTGGTGATAACAAGTTTCTGTTGCTTAAGCCACCCCATGTGTGGTGGTTTGCAGCCACGGCATCTGTGAGCCCCACCCAACATCTCTGCTGTCAATCATATGCTTCAACCTCAGTGACGAAACACAAGGTCACCACCTGCCACCTGGGTTGGGGTCTCCACCGACTCATTCTTTTCCCTCTCCCTTCTCATCCATCTTGGACCACATCATTTCAACCCTCCTTAGGAAGTGATTTTATGGTCTTGTGCTCTCTTGCTATTAATACGCGAGTCTACACTGTCATCTCTCATCAGGAAATAACACAGGTGGGTGTCTTACCGTCTGGGACTTCATCCTCTTTAATGCTGCCTCCACATGCCACCACAGTGACTCTTCAAAGTCACAGATCTGAGAGCTTTAGGATTGTCTCAATCTGACCTCCATTTCTCTTTTGCTTCCACCCCACAGTGCTCTTTACCTAGCTTTTCCTCACTCAGTAATCCCAAGGTTAGAAACCTCATCAAAACATCATATCCCGGAGACTATATGTAAGAGATTAGTTTTACAGGTAGCCCTGTTTAAATTAGTCAACTATGATAATATATCTCTAGTATGACTGGAACTTAACGAATTCCTGGGGTGAAATATTCCTTCTAGTTTGCATACATAACATTAAAAATAGCGCCGGGCGGTGGTGGCGCACGCCTTTAATCCCAGCACTTGGGAGGCAGAGCCAGGTGGATCTCTGTGAGTTCGAGGCCAGCCTGGGCTACCAAGTGAGTTCCAGGACAGGCGCAAAGCTACACAGAGAAACCCTGTCTCGAAAAACCAAAAAAAAAAAACATTAAAAATAGCAAGTTACAAGCTAGTATTTCATCAAGATGAAAATATAAACTCCCTCTTAAATTTTTTCATGTCCCATAGAAAAGTATGTTTTCATTATGTTTTTAGATTTAAGATTAGTGCATTTTTGTCACGGCAATAAAGTATCCGAGGCTGTGTGCTCTAGAAATGAAACAGGCATGTAGTTCACCATTTGGGAGGCTGAAAATCTACCCAGCAGAGCGCTGACTCCTCGGGAGAGGATCCCCCTGGCTAAGTCACTGTGATGGAGGCTATGTGTACAGAGGAGCAGGCACACACTAAGACAGGAAGCCAGAGTATTTGAAGGGTTTGGTTTGGTTTGGTTTGGGTTTCGTTTGTTTGTCTTTCAGTTTCTCTGTGTAGCCCTGGCTGTCCTGGAACTCTCTCTGTCAACCAGGCTCGCCTCGAACTCAGACATCTGCCTGCCTCTGCCTCCGAAGCACTGAGATTAAAGGTGTGCATCACTACTGGTCCTCTCATAACAACTTTCTATCAGAAGAATTAGCTCAGACTCCCATGAAAGCCATCTTATTCCTGTCTGAGAATGACAACCCAACAAACTATTCCATTCCCCACTTTTAGAGACCCTACTAAAGCCAAACATCACCACACTGGACTAACTGGAACCCTTTCATCAGACCAAAGCAGCTCTAATTCCCCTATTTTGATTTTCCCTAAACTTTGCCAATTACAAGGCCTTTAGCACATCCTTCTTCAGGGACATCTTAAAGTTGCTGTTTCCTATGCCTCTTCCACAACTACTATCAGATCCTTCATCCCTCTCTTGAATTTACAATATATATATATCACTAAATCTAAAATCTAGACTAGGGCTATAGAGATGTCTTAGTAGTTAAGATGCTCTTCCAGAGGCCTCAAGACCATTAGCTGCTCTTCCAAAGGACTCAAGTTTGATTCTCCAGGTCCTAGAGATCTGATGTCCTCCTCTTCTGGCCTCCACTGGTAGTACTCACATGGTACAGGCATACATGCTGATCAAACACTCATGCAAATAATAGTAAAGTTTTAAACATTAAATCTAGATCCTTCTACCAGTTTCAATCTCAATTTGTGCCATAGAAGACAGACTTCTTCCTACCAGTGTGACCAATGCCATGCCAAGGGTTGGCTAGCATCACTGAGGAGAAACTCTGTGTGTGTGTGTGTGTGTGTGTGTGTGTGTGTGTGTGTGTGTGTGTGTGTGTGTCTGTCTGTCTGTCTGTCTGTCTGTCTGTTACATAAACAGGCTCCCCTCAAAACAAAGTTTGTCATTTACACTCCACAAACATCTTGACTGAATCTCAGATTCAACTCTAAACCCTTCAAATAGAAACCAAACAGCTTCCCTGTTTACAGAAATGAAACCATAGTATACCCGTGCACTCTCTTCCCCAGCTAGCCCCTCCCCCAGCACAGGCTCAGTGTGTGGCCTACACCAGGCCACTTCTGCCTCCTTCTGCCCCCGACAGCATCCACCACCATTAATTTCCCTTCACCACTCTGAAGAGAGAGGATGAGGACCGAAAAACTATTTTCAAAAGTAATTTTTCCAAGTGCCACAGTCAAAGTGGCCAAAGGTAACCATTTGTAATAATTATGGTAATAAAAAGCATTATCACACTGTTGACCTTTGGGAAGCTTTCAGCCCACAAACACGAACTAATGAACAATGAATGTTAAAACCACGTGCTCTGCTCACACTCCCGCTCCCGGACCCCATGCCAACACTCGTTTTCCTCTTATTTGTTAAAGTTCAAGTGGGGGTAGCTCTGAAGGCTTAAATTTGGTGCAAAATAAAACATCCCTATTAATTGCAAAATTAAAAGCCCTTCATTGAAGAGCAGGCCACTATTTTCGAACCCACCACCTTCCTCCCTCTCCATAATGCAGAGCTTGCTAACATGGCTCCACGAGACCTGCCCTCTCTTCCTTTAGAGCTGATCATACAGTGACAGTCGGGAGGAACACTCTTGAATTCAATAAATTTCAATCATCCCACTTCTTAACTCAAGTGTCTTTGCTTTTTACAAACTATACTCCCACTGATGTTTTTAATATCGGCTTGAGATTTTCCTTAAGCATTGTATATAGCTTCTCCCGGACTTTTCAAACAAACCCAGTTTGCTAAATTATAAGATCTTGGTTGATTTGCATACAGGCCATCAGAGAGCCACTAAGGGAAGCTGTCACCATGAGGCAATCACAAGCACTTCCTACCTACAGGCCACACACATCTTATTTGCTTGTTTAGATGCCTCTGAATTTTTAAGACATTTAGTCAGCGCCCCATCTGGCACTAGACTTCATACCCAACACTTAATTTTCTAGTGTTGAGGATAGAAATTCAAATATGAAAATATTTAAATTGCTAGAGTTTAAACATATGCCTACGTCAGCCCTCTTATTACCTCAATAGGCCTCTGTTGATCTGTAAAGCTATTCACTTTCTCCATCTCTCTTCCTACCTGCTGACGGGCAGAAATTAAATACAAGTACCCTGTTTAAAAAGACAACTATGCCATTGTGTTTGAAGTACTCAGAAACGGTTTACTCCTCTTACTTCAGTATTTCCTTCAAATTTACCTTCTCTAGTGGGACGTGGTTCTTTATTCTCCTGTGCTCCAGACTGCAGGAATCTAAATGGCCAGAATTAGTTCTAAGAGGGCATTTCACGGTCCCGAAGTTTGCTTTCATACCATACTTTACAGCAAAGCACCAATCTTCGAGGGGTAGCTGTATTCCTATTATATAAGTTCGTGGGTTGTTCTGTCTTTTGTTATATCAGATGCCATGATTTCCTCATAGAAAACACTGAGTGCACTGTGGAAAACGTTGAAATATTCGGGGAATGGTTCTTCACAGCAAAACATGAGGCTTGTGCGTGCTTAGGACCTGTTACTCTCCTGCAGGACACGGCTCTTGCTTTCTTTCTATAAAATAAGTGAACTGGCCCTACATAAACACTGTGTGATAGCGTGACCAAAAAATGAGAAAAAATGGAAAAGGATAAAACCATTTGATGTAAAACTTAAACACTCAAAAATGAAACTACTGAAAAATAACAGGAAATATATTATTATCTCCATTTCCTTGAGTAAACAGCATCTCGGAGATATGATTAGATAACCATTTTGCAGGGCCCCATGGAAAAAATGAGAGAGTACAATTTCAAGATGGTGGCAGCAGAGGT